>NC_138068.1:6173021-6773021 GCF_964194185.1 Rhinolophus hipposideros | reverse complement strand
GCCCAAATTGTCAGAAGTGCTGAGGTCAAGAGATACAGGACGAGACCACCAGGAAGCACCTCCCAAAGCCTCCATGCCCCCTCGCCCCCTCGTCTGCACCCGGGATGCCATCCATCATCGTTTCCTATTTCTCTCCACCCTGCCGTCTCCTCCTTGAGCCAAGAGCCCTCTTCCTGTAACTTTTCTTCAATGGCTGGTTCCCACATCCCTCCCAAGGAGCGTGCCCTGACCCCTTCTGCAAGGTCGCTCCTGCCTGCGCTCCCCGGGTATCCTCCACCAGGCAGCCTGTTCCTTTCTTTTTGTTTGTTTGTTTGATTTCTTTCTAATATCTAGCATGCTCAGCTTGGGCATTTATTTTATTACTCGATTCTTTGAATGTGTCCTGTTCTCTCAGGAGAGCATTCCAGTATGGCATAAGCACTGTATCACACTTCTAAAACTGGAAAATTCTGAATTCCAAAGCATCTTCGGCTAGAAGGGTTTGGATAAGAGATCTGGATGTGTGTGTTTCGTCATTTGAAAGCTGAGGGATAGAGACACTAAATAACAGCGTCAGTGAGTGGCAGAGCCCAGATTTGAATCCAGGAATCTTATCCCTGGGACTGGTCTCTAACCACCAGGCTCTCATAGAAGAGGTGGCTGGAGCTCGTTGACTGGATGAATTAAGGGTAAGTGAAGCTGTCTGGGCCTTGTGCCCTCCCCTGGGCTGGTTTGCCTGCTGCTGGGGAGATTCCTGCCTCTCCTCTTTCCAGGCCAAGTGTTCTGGCTATAAAGATGCATGCAAAACATGTATGTATGCACGCACGCACACACACACACAGATACACAGACACACACACACACACCTGCACCCCTCAGAGGGGCTCTGTATGATTATATTTCCTGAAGCTTTGTGGCCGCCTGTTGTTTTCACCAATCTCATCTTTATGAATCAGGTGACAGAACCCACTAGGAACCAGGCAGGGGAAAGAAAACAGACGCTTTTCCAGCCAGGCAGGATTGAGCTGGGCATTTTGTCATTGTGGTTAAGCCTCTGCCTCCATCAGGGCACAGCCCCTTGTTAAAAAATGATTGTCATTTTTCTCTCTCTGGCTTTGCGAGCTGCTCTGGTCCTGAAAACTCAAAGCCACAGCAAACAGGAAAAATGTAATTTGTCTGTTGCGTATGAGTCTAGAATAGGGCGATGGGGTACAGTAATCGTGTTTCTGGAACCATGAAGGCATAATTTCCTCCAGTCAGGAGGGAAAGTGAGCCTCCTTTCATGTGCCAGAAAGCTTCTTTGAGAAGATACGAAGTTGCTTCTAGAAGGCAGTGGAAAATCGATGTGGTTTTAAGTGGGCAAGAATGTCTCCAAAAAGGTTCAGAGGAGTGAGATGGGCTACAGGTTGGCTAAGGGCTGATAGTGTTGATTAAAACACAGTTGCAGATGGGTGAATACTGTATGATTTCCTCAGTGTGTGTGTGCACGTGTGTGTAAAAACACAGAAAAAGGATAAGAAGAATACAGTCACCATTAACACAGGAAGTAAATGAGAATTAAGCGGGGGTGGAGGAAGGTTCGTGTGTCAGAGAGACAGGGGCAACTTCCTATTTTCAATCATGTATGCTTCAGTATTCTTCCTTGGCTTGTGTAATCGAAAAACAAATAAAAACAACTAAAATTAACTTGCAAAAACAAATATCAACTCCCCCCTTCAAGGAATCAGCTTCGTAATAAACAAAAAGCCCTTTAGCTTCTAAGCATTGGAAGACTCCAGACACAAAAGAACTTCCTGGTTGGGGGCATTCCTAGTTAAATCTTGTTTGGAAGCTGACAGAATTCTACCCTGCCCCCAATAAGATAGATTATTACTGAAAACAGTTATTGAAACTTTCCTCTTGAACAAAAGGGAAATGCTCGGTTCTGTCTCTCTCTCTCTGTTTCTCTCTCCCTCTGTCGTCGTCTCTTTAAAGTTAACACTGCTTTTATGCCTCCTCTTCCGTTTTTTATTTGTTGATTGATTTATTTATATTTTAAGAAATAGGAAACATCCCCATGACTGATTGTCTTTATGGTCTATTCTTTAAAATACAAATCCTATCAGATTAAAGCATCAAGTCATAACTTTGAATATTACAGAGAAAAATCACATTAAAAAATCCACCCTTACCAGCGACGAAGAAAGGGATACAGTCCCGAAGCATCCTTATGACAAAAATATTTTGGTTTTTGGTTAATCTACAGTAAAACAGTCTGGTTGCCTTCAGATTCTCTTCTAGCTGAAGTTCCACTAGGTTGTCGGTCACTTTTGTTTAACTTATGCTTTCCACATCAGGTGAAATAGAAAATAGGAAGTACAGGAGGCGCCTGGGGACGGTGAGGATGGTGAAACTGAGGAACAGGCTCCCTCATCCTGCATTGTCCTGCATCCGTCTCTATTTGCACAGACGCCAGAAATCAACAAAATGGCAGCTGCCGGCAAGCCATGTGCTTCGAAGCTCTCCCAGCTATGAACCTGCAACCCAATGACCGGAGCTTTAACTGCATGCACTGCAAGAATAAATAATCTAGAACGAATAAATTCTAGGTCATTTATTCTTATTTATTCACCAGCGGACCTTGATTAAGATTTTGTGAAGCGGGCAAATTTTTTTCTCAAGGCTGGGATTTTTAACGTTCCAGGACACGCCTCCGGTTGGCAAAAGTTTGTCAGTATCCCTGAGGGTTATCAGACTTACAGAACTGCGTTAGAAGAAGTCTATTTGTGCCCACATTTATATGTTTCTATTAAATAAAGATCACGCAAGAAATTTTGTTTTCATTGATCAAGTGAGATAAAGAAAAGGTCCTTTGAAAGCTCGGTGCAAATGTTAGATTTCATTACTGCCTTTTTCAACGCACTATTATCATATTATTTCTTATTTGCTCATCACAGCAACCTGGAGGCTATCAGAGTAAGCAACCTTCGTGTGACAGAGTATGAAAGAAAGGCACAGAAGCTTACCCCATGCATGTAAACAATTGGCCAGAGGGCGGTGAGCATTCCCTGTCTCTTACGCTCAATCTCCTCAATGAATGAGGTATAGTTCTATCAGGTTTTATGTAGGTGGAGGTGAGGCATCTGTAGGATTCATCTTGTACTAAAGGTTCTGGGAAAATCCTAGGAGCACAATAAAATCCAAAGACGAGGTTTACTGAAGCATCACTCACCCCAAATACCTACTTCAAAACTTCGGGGAAGAGACTAATTTTCCCTTTGTCATCAGCTACACACCAGTAGCATTTATTTGCAAGCCCCGCCAGGAACCTGTCTGTTTTTACTTTGTTTATTGCCCGAGGTGACTGTACAGTTGTTGCTCTTAGAGGACCACACTAGATGGCCATGAATGGGTGGTGACATGATTCTGCAGACATAGATCATAATCCTAGACAATCGCAGGTTCCCTTTTACTGGAGGGGTGTGCACCTTCACTTACAGAAAGGAAGACTGAATCACACAGTGGAAAACAACTATGACACAGCAGGTCTGAAAGAGAGCAGGAAACAAAAGAATGGATTGAATCTCATTTCCCTGCTTAACTCTTAGGCTAAATTGTCTTTAAGGGTAGACTTTGATCCCAAACCTTTTTTCATTACAACGGAAACTCAAAAGGCAGTTATCTAGCTGTGTTAAGTGGATGGTCTACTGTACTGGTTTTTGCTTAAGGAAGGTCCAAATGCAGACCACGGAAATCAGGAATTTCGTGGTGGTAGTGGGCCAGAAGTCGGTTTCAGGCATGGACAAAATGATGTAAAAATAACAACGATAATAAAACTAATAACAAATAACAATCATAGTTCACTTATAGCTATATGTCAGACACTGTTACACGTAGTCTGTAAATATGAATTCATTTAATGGTCAACCCTGTAAGGTAGATGCTATTATTATCCCCGTTTTATAGTGGAGAAAACTGAAGTACAGTGATGCTGAGAAACTGGTCCAAGGCTGGTGATGAAGAAAAACCTTAGTCCCCACCCTTGGCCTGGTAATGATTATGAACTCAGGTTTGGGTGTCAATTAACTCAGTTGTAGCTGGACCTCACTAACACTAGCCCCCGTGGAACCTTGGTGTGAACTACAAAAATGTGCCCCCGTGGGGCAGAAGCTGCCTCTTTGGCTGGATGGCTTGATAAGCGATCTTCGGGGCCCCCACATGGTAATTGGAGGAAGGTCCACTTTTCAGCTGACATTTCTATGGGCTAGGTGCCTTCATGTAAAGCCAATCTTGGTGTTTGTAGTGGCGCCATGGCTTCCACACACGTTAGTTTTGAGACTTTCGGCTGCCTCCTTCATGACTTTGAGTGTCTCTGTCTCCATTTAAAAGTGATGCTGCTGACCTCAGGGGCTTGTAGTGAGGCTTAAACACTGAATTTACTTGCCACATGGGAAGCAAGCACTGAGGAGGCAAAATCAAACAGGAGACAGATTGTGCCCCTTGTTGGATCACAAACGCCCTTGGAGACTGGGAGGGACCACTTAGAAACTCATTTTGAAATGCTATGCACTGTCTATCACAGAAGAGGCATTGGTGTTTTATAAGCAACAGATCATGTCATCAATTCTAATCATCGACGAGGTTGGTGCTTGAATAACTTGTACAATTAAGCTATGTTCTCAATAAGCACATTTCCTTGGACTGCTGTCTTGAGAGCGCGATGTTGAAAAAAACAGAGCCAATACCACTAAATTTGGGAAGTGCCTTCAGACTGCCTTTCGCTGAGTGTGAATGGGCCCACGGATATGCGTGAGGTTACACATGTTAGTGTGGGGATCAGATGGCCTGCATGTGCCTCCTAGAGCTGCTACTTGAAAGCGGTGTGACCTTGGCAGCATTTCTTAGCCATTCTCCGCATTAGTTTTCTCATCTATAAGATGGGGATACTAACAGCTCCTCTCTCACAGACTTGGGAGGTGTAAATGAGAAAAATGCGTATCAAATGTGTTACACCATCCATGGCAAACAGTAAGTGCGCAAAAAGATGTTCATTGGCCTAGTTAATTGATGATGATTAAATAGAATGTAGACTTGGGAAGCATTAGCATTTTCGGAGTCTCATAAATTCTCTAAGTTTAACCTCCCAAGAAACCACACTCCGTAAGTCCATGTTCAATGGTTGATTTGTGTTGTCTGTCCTGCCTTCTTAGAAGATGCAATCTTTTGTCTTCAACCACTAGATGAGTATAAAGGTTAGTTCCAGATGTGCACTTAAGTTTCTGTCGCTAGGAAGAACTCAAGGACAGAGGATGACTTGGCATCGTTAACTGCTTAATTGCCGGGAGTAGGATTCTTGGAAGCTCAAACGTCAAGCATGAATGTTTCTTGTTTCTCTTAGCATTTTGGCTTTGGCTTCCTTTTCTCCAGATGCACCAAAGGCCAAGGTCTAGTTTGGACTGGGACTCTCTCCCTCTGCTTATTTGGTAAGTCAAAGGCATGAATGGTGCAATTGCACTATATACTTTCGTGTAGCGAGAAGAAGATTTCCCCGAGCTCTGCTGAGCTCGCTGCATTAGAAAAGACCACTTCAAGCTTTCCTCATATGAAACATCCAGGCTCCTCGTCGATGTAACAGATACTACTGGTTGCCTAACACCAAGTTGCCTTGGATGCAAGTAGCAAGGACTATTAAATGATGGGTTAACCAGTAAGATTTAAAAATTTTTTTCCATCGCATGGAAATCAGAAGTCTTCGATTCCAGGGCTGCTGGAGTATTCCAAGAAAATCATCAAGGACCCAAACTCCTTTTGCCTTTCTGCTCCGCCGTCCTTCACATATGGGTCTCAGCTTCATGATTCCATCATGGCTGCTCCATTGCAAGAATGGGGACATGTCCATATGGGAAGAAGAGGAGAAGGTGGTAACAGATGTGCCTGCTGGCAGAATATTTGCTTTTTTATCAAGAAAAAAAATTCTGCAAGGGAGCTGGGGAAATCAAATGGTTTTTAGAGTTGGGCTTAATGGCACCCTAATTAATTCTAGGGTCCTGTGAATAAGAAATGATATTTGATGAGCAGCTCGCAGTGTCTACCAATTATCATATGGCAATTCCCTTCTCCCTAACATGTGTTTATCTTCCTCGGAGTGGCATATGCTTCAGAGAATATTTGTATCAGCTCCAGGAAGTGGACTGCGTGTGATGAGTTTGAGCTATTCAGGGTGACCGATTTCCTCTTACCAATGATTAATTTGTGTTGATACATGACATCATTTTGGGCAAGGAGATTTGAGGGAAGTGGTACCCCAGGGTCTTAAGGAAAAGGTTCTTTCCAAGAACTAAAGAGTTATTTTTCTGCCTCTGGATATTGTTATGTGAAGATGTGTTGGCTGGAGCTATGCAGTGATGTTGCAAACATGAGGGGAGCTAGCTTCCTAGGACAAAGATGATACGCTGGGGTTGGCCTAATGGAAAGATGGAAACAAACCCATGTTATTCAAGAGGCCACTGAGCTGCCGAATTGGTTGGAGTTACTTTTCTTCCAGACTTTTTTTTTTTTTTTTTTTAAATGTGAGATGATAACATTCCTTGTTGTTTGGCTATTTTGAGTTGAATTTTTCTGCTACTTACACCCGAAGGGATTCTAACTGATGGTTTTGTATGATGGGCTCAGGAGAATGGGTCCCTTTTTAAAATAAATATACCTTTACATAACAGAACTACCTCTCTAACTTCATCTTCTCCCCCTCCCCCCTACTTTGCGGCTGTTTTCCCAGGCAGATGTCCGTCCTACGAGTGTGGCTCCCTCTGCCTGCAATGCTTTCTCCCAGACAGACGTTTAGCTTCTTCCACCCTTTGTTTTGTTTCCACTTCAGAAAGGCTTCCCGGACTGGCCTCTCTAGAGTGTAAGTCACTCTCCCCTCCCTGCCCCACCATCTCCTTACCCTGCTTTACTCTTCTTCATAGCACTTTCGACCAATGGAAAGAACACACACCGCCATGTCTTTTCGCTTCCTGCCTGTGTCCTTCTCTGGCATGTAAGGTTCATGACAGCAGAGGCTTTTCTGTTAACTGCTCGATCCAGCTCCTCCTATAGTGCCTGGTGCAGAGTGGTCGCTCAGTATATAGTTGAGGAATAAACAGAAAAGTTTGCCCAACGCTTCACTTCTAGAACTTCCATTGTGCAGTGATTTAAGAGTGCAGGATTTGGAGTCAAGCACACCCGACACTGAACTCTGGCTCTTCCACTCGCTAGCTATGTGGACCCGATCAAGGCACCAAGCCTCATTTCTCCACGGATAACATAGTTTTGAAAAGCATAGGCCATCCACTTGCTGTTAGAGAAAAATGAGAGAATGAATTGAAGCACTGAGGCTGTCACGTCCGGGAAGCACGTAAGTGGTGGGGAGTATTATTGTGCAACAGGAAGAGACAGTTACGCTGGACCCAGGAACTAGGGTCTTCACTCCACCCAGGTGAGTGCTTTGAATTGAGACTTGAAATGTTTCATCAGGCAAAATGTGGGAAAATTGTAAAAAGGTGAAACTAAACAAATGTCTCAAAACGGCTGTCTGCCCAGGTCAGTGGTAAGAAAATGAGAATGTTCTGGATAAAGAGATGTTATTAAATGTGATGTGTGCCAGAGCGTGGGCTCATGAGCCATCTGCCACCGCAAGCCCTCCTGCATTCCTTTGAAAAAGAGCATTATTTCCTCCTCCTTCCCTCCTAAGGTTGACCAGTATAAATACTGCTAATAGCCATATAGTGGAAGAATAATCCCACTTACCTATTTTTAGCTTCCCCTTGAAGTCTTATATTTCACATTTTAAGTTTGTTTGCAAAGTTCTCTTCCAACCCAAATAAATGCAGGCTCAGAAATAAAAGGACGTAGGTTATTACTTGCTGATTCTCCAGGGAGTAGGCAACTAGGCCAGCTTCCATGGGATGCTGGGTCATTCGGCGAGTGGGTCTGCCTCCAAGAGCAGCCTGCCGGCCTCACAAGCGCCGTGCAACCTTCTGTGCGTCCATCACGGTGAGCTCCTTAGGACTGCAAGCGTCACCTGACAGATGCACCCAACTTTCTGACCTTTCCAGCTAGCCCTCTAAAATATCATCTTTCAGGATTTCCCATTCAGATTCTGTAAAACCTCTCTGTTTGGATTCTCTTATCCCCTGTTGGGGTTATTATTAACACACTTGATAAAAAGAAGCATGACATTTCATTCATTCGTTCATTCATTCATTCATTCATTGAATCATTCATTCACTCAACAAATAATTAACGGGTACCTACTGCATACCAGGTATTGTGTTCTCAGGGCACTTCTTTTGTAGTAGAGGAGCTAATAAAGCACTAATAAGTAAAATTTAATCAATTTATACATCAACACAGAATTGAATAGGATATGTTATATGAATTATAATTACAATTAATAAAATAAGTGCATTTATCCATACATGACAACCTTGATATAGTACTTATGATATACTGGGTGGTGTCCTAAGCTCTTTACGTATTAACTCATTTAATGCTAGAACCCAAAAGTTTAAATATCTTTTAAAAATTCCCACAGCAGTTAAGTGGCCAGTAGGGTTTGCAGGTTAGCCATATGGATTTTCAAGCTTGTCCTCTAACCACGTGACAATACTCTGTATGATCTTGAAGACATCCCGTGGACATGTGGGTGAGGTATGGAACTGACAAACGCCATGAAGGAAGGATAGCTGGATGATGAGGTACGACAGGTGGATGGGTAGGCGGTCCCTCTCACGGCAGGTAGACCAGGCAGAGATCTCAGGGATGAGAAAGGGTCGGCAACCTTGGAAAAAAACCTGTAGGTTGAGAGAAGAGAAAGAGCAAAACGCCTGAAGCAGGGAATCTGGCATATTTCAGGGACAGAGAAAAATGCCATGTGACCACGGCTGTGACCAGGTCAAGCTATGCCAGGGGGGTAGAGAGGGTGAAGAGCTAGGGAGGGGGCAGATCCTGGTGGGTTTTAATTTAAATACCTTTCCAAAAAAGAAAATTGCTCAATTAATCATCTCGCTCAGGGTTTTGTGGGGACTTGTGGTGGCTGGCGTTTGTTACAGAGCTCGAGGAGATGTAGAAAACCTACTTCCCATCCTCTTTTGTGGCTGAAAACCTTTAAGTATTTTCAAAGCTTTCCTTTCTTAGTAAGTACCTGAATATAATTGACTCTCTCCAGAATAACTAGTGGTCTGATCTGCGTGGCAACTCTGGACCCATTGACCCATGTGGTATTCCAGTGAACTTGCAAACTTGTAACAATTTGAGCGGAACTTATACTAACCTCTAGACTTCCCCGAAGCGATGCTTCCTTGGTAGTGGATTAAAAATAAATTCTGAATATTAGATTATTTTCCTATGATTTACATGATTTCTAAAAATGGGGCTCAGGGGTCAAAAATAGAAAAAAAAAAGAAGGTGGGCTTTATGCAATCAGTTTCCAGTGAATCAAGATTTTACTGTCGTGCCTCCACAGTGGGGACGCTTCATGGACTTATGGCTTTGGTCTATCAACAAAACACTTGGGGTAAGGGGAAATAAACAGCTTGGCCAATGATTCAATATTTTGTAACAAAATTTATGCACTGGCACTTCCTGGAATTAATGCAATTGGTTAATAATATGAATAGAACAATCAGAACACATTGGCAGTCCTGATATTTAAAGCACATTGGACCCAAATTGATCACTATGAGGGGCAAAGAGAAGCCCATTTTAATTGCTCTTCAGGGAGTGATATGTGGGGATTTTCACAGAGCATTCATCAAGAGAAAATTAAGAGTTCAGGCAGCCTGAGTTAGAATTCCCAAATTCCCAATTCCTTGCTGTGTGACTTTGGGAGAGTTACTTAACCTTCCTGAGTCTCAATTTTCTCATCTGTAAGATGGGCATAAAGTAGTACCTACGTCATAGAATTGTCATGAAAGTAATTGATAAATCGATTAATAATTGATTAAATTGATGTAAAGAAGTTAGCTCAGAGCCTGGTGTGAATGAGGCTTCAATAAACATACACATTTGTTTCTTTTTCCATCACACCCTTTCCAGTCTTTAGTCTGTGTCCCCAGTGCTGTTGTCTCATAGCACGTCTCTGCAGGACCTCAGCAGGTCAAGGTCCACAGTGCGGCAATGGGAGAAGCCATCGCAGGACGCCTTGCAGAGAACCTGCCCCTTACAAAGAAGGCTTTGAGCTATGGCAGGGTTTCTACTGACATTCTGGGACAGATAATCCTTTGTGGTGGGGACTGTCCTGTGAATTATAGGATGCTGAGCAGCGTCTCTGGCCCCCACATACCAGATGCCAGCCACACACACACACACACACGCAGAAAAAGTTGTGATAACCAAAAAGTCTCCAGACATTGTGAAATGTCCCTTGGTGACAAAGCACATGGTGGTACATTGAAAATGTATTGTTTAAAAAAGTTATTAATTAAATTATACACTTTTATTTGCTGGGGAAAGAGAGAGAAAAAGAGAGACAGGAGAAGGAAGGAAGGAAGGAAGGAAGGAAGGAAGGAAGGAAGGAAGGAAGGAAGGAAGGAAGGAAGGAAGGAAAGAATGAAGGAAGGAAAAAGGGGAGGAAGGAAAGAATTGTATCCAGATGAACAGAACACTCTTATTTATCACTACAAAAGTTTTTATAAAATATCCTCGAAAACTAGTTTTTCTGAGTGAATGTATAGATCAAAATATCTTTGGACCCAGCTATAACACATATAATATAATCACAACTAACAAAGTTTCCTAGATTAGAAACCACGGCCTTGACTCTCAGCTCCACCCCCCCACAAGCCACGTAAGTGGCTAAGCTGTTTCACATCCTCAGGCCTCAGTTTCTTCATCTGTAAATGGGAATTGCCTCCTTGAATTTCTGCACATAAGTGATTTCTTCAGCAAGGCCTTTTTCTACCCCCCTTAGTGATTCTCATTTTCATCATCTGGTTTTGTTCTCCATAGCGCTCACTGCACCCTGATTTATCTTTATTTTTAAAAATGTTTATTTCCCATCGGCCCCTAAAAGTGTAAGCTCCTTGTCAAACATGTTCAATTGCCTATCACCAGTAAACTAGCACACTATCTCTCACACAACAATCGGTGCTAACTAAATATTCTCTGAATTTGGTTTTGACTCTGAATTTATAAACAGGTGACTCACCTTTGATATGTAGACAACTGAGTTTTGCTTATTTCCGGTGGCCAAGGGTTGCCTTTCTTTGGGATGACAATACCAAAATATTTGCTCTCTTGTGAACCCTGAGTGTGAAACTGAAATGTCAGGTGACATGAGAAAAAAAATCAGTCATGGCAGCTCTTTAAACATATAAACATATTAAACATGCAACACACTAGTACCCGGCTCATAGAGAATTCCACCCTTAACACATCACATGTTGGGGTTTACAGTCAAAGTCCATTTAGCAAATGTTTATCCTACAACGTGCTTTCCTTTTGTTTCCTGTAAGTATAGCTTCTTGCCCTGCCAGGATTTGGGGTCATAGAAACACGAGGAGGCTATTAACATATCAATGGAGGGATCGCCTTGGAATCTAGAATTTGGAATAATATTTGCATCTCAAGCTCAGAAGCTGCCCAGGCAAGCCTGTTATTGATTGCCTTTAATTTCCCCTTAAAACAGTGTCTGTTTCTGAATAAAAGATTAATAGAGGAGGGCTCAGTTTGTCGGGTGATTTATACCCGAGTTCTGCCTCCTTTCCATTCAGAAGCGCGCTGCACACATGTCCCCACCCCTGAGATGTTTGAATTCAGTTCCTCAAGAAAAATTGCTGCTGATCACCAAAGCTTGCAGCTTAATTGAATTTGTCTTTGTCCACTTAATCTTCGTGCTACAAAAAGTGGGGTGGGTGGGACTTATACAGAAAAAAACGGACCTGAAAAATACAGACGATCACTGAGGAGAATGGGCTGAGGAAAGAGATATAAAATGCACTTTAAAAAATGAAAATGGAGTGTGACATTTAGAATGTCCGTGCTGCACTCTTTGCTTTCCACATGAACAGATACACCAGTATGGCCCCAGTATAAACATGGTGACCTGAAAAGTAAACTATTGTACCAGCTTGGAGCAGCTCTATCTTTTTTTGTCTTGGCTGTAAATTTCTCTTTCCTTTTGGGGAAGAAAAAAACAAGAGAGGAAAATGAAGATTTCTGTTTTGTGTAAAGTTTGGAAACCTCTATCTATAAATGAATGGTTGTTAATAATAATACATTGATAATAACAATCATTTATCAAGCACTTTTTTTTTTAACCATTGTACTAAAGGCTTTCTACTCTTTATCTCATTTAATCTTGGCTCCAGCATGCTAAGGAAGTCCTATTAATATTCCCATACAGACAAGGCTTGGAGAAATGCAGGAAGCTGCCTAAGTCTTTAAAGTGAAAGAGCCAGATTTTGGAAGTAATTGATTAGAAAATCCAAGAATGCCACCCCAACAAGAGAAGTACACTCGTATGGGTTTGAATGTACTCCATCTCCATGTATTACTTCAACGTGGCCGATGCAGGAAGTACGAGCTTTCCAGTTAGGCAGCCAGTTAGGAAGGAAATCCTAGGTCTGTCTCCTACTAACTAGACTTAACCACTAGGCAGTATCATCTCCCATGACCAAGTAGGATTTCGGGAGCTTTCTTCCAATGTGTCGACTTTGGTCACTCTACATGGTCACTCTCAGGGTAAGTGACTTGCGATGCTGCAGAGATGAAAGGAGCAGAGAGGCAAGCTGGGTTAGTAAGAATCAGAACATGACAGCGACCATGACAGAGTGCCCTCTCACCCCAGCCAACAAGAATTATATCCCAAGTACTGAAAAAGGGAATGACACTCCCAACATGTCACTCACTGAGAAGTTCACAATTTTGCTCTTTTCCTAAATATCCTAATGATGGCCAAGGCTGGAGCTGCATGTGTGAGTGGTGGTCGCTTGGAGATTTTCTAGTTTCCCTCTGAGGTGGGGGACATAAAGAATGATTTTTGATCTAGTGATCACAGTTGAGCTAGAGTTAAAGTTTTGGTAGAAAGAATGAAATCAGATTTCAGAAGGTAAAAAAACGAACGTGCCGGGCTGTCTAGCTTGGGATAATGAGTCTTTGCTCCCTAATTTTCTGACTCTCTACTCTTCCCATTCACCTTTCCAATTATTGTTTCACTGACTCAAACGAAAAAAAGCAAAAAGCAAAACAAAAGGTCTAGATGGAGCATGTGCAGACTCTGTTACAGGTATCAGGCCCAAGACAATAAGCCAGACAGACAAAGGTTGAACAAATAATTAAATGGAGACATACACTGAGCAAATAATTCCACGAACAACAGTTTAACTACCATTTTGATGCTTGCTGTGGAAAGAAACAAACACAGGAGGCAAAGAGACTATATTTGAACTGCATCTAAACTTCTAACATACTTCCTGTCTGCCTGTGGTTCCTTTTCCATTGAGTTCGCTGCAGGGGGATTGGTTGAGCCTGTAGGCTCTGCAGTCTGACCCACCAACCATGGAGTGTCAAGTCCTGTGTTATCACTCAGGCGGTGTGACCTTGGAAAAGTTACTGGACTTATCTGAGCCTTACGTCCCTTAGCTGTAGAATGAAAACAATAGAAGTACCTACTCAGGGAGTCATCATTCGCATCAAGTGAGATGATCTAAGTGAACCACTTAGCCTTGGAGTTGGGTACACAGCAGGTGCTCAATTAAGTCTGGTTGTTACTAGTCTCTGAAAGTGAAACCTATGTATTTTCTCCCCCGTATGCCAAGAGGTACTGGATTCTTCGCTCACGATGTGACAATGAGCATGATTTGGAGAGGGACTTACCAGGTCACAGCAGGGATGCCACTCAGACGCTGTGTGTCCAGGTGACCTCTCCGGACTCCATTTCCTTCATCTACAAAGGGCAGATGATAAATCCACTCGAGAATTAGAGCTAATGCACATAAAACACTTAGCTCAGTAAAGGGCAGCTGCTCTTATTATTACCTTATTATTATTTTTAGACTCTCTACAAAACTTAATAATGCCCAACTATGCCTTTTAATCCCATAGTGTTAGGGGTGTTGACGCCTCAATTTCTAAGTGGGATTTTGAAAGTCTTTCTCCACAAAGTGCCTTGTCCTTATCCCCTAATGTTCTTCTGAAAGCTCTTATTTGCTGAGTAAATTTACAAGAGGGGTGGTAGATAAGGGATTTTGTCCTTAAAACACTTCTTTAATCTCCACAGTTGCCATGGAATTTGTGTCATTTTTGCTTGGGCGATCAGATTACATTTCATAAACAATATCCCCTATGTTTAAAAATCTTTAAACAGCCACTTGTAAGTGGCCTGACATGGACTCCGGCTAATGCCTCGTTTGACTTGGATCTTCTATTGTCTGTGGCACGAGATCAGCTGTTTACACCCGCATCAGACTCCTAAGTAGAGACCCATGTTTTTCAGAACATTCTTTCCTTATTTGAAACAGTTCCCAAGTTTTCCGATATCCTCCTATAGAAGAGTTTCAGTCCATTGACGGTCCCTTGCAACCTTCCCCGGATTGGAATTATCATTGCATTGTAAAATTTCTTATTTCCCTGGTGTTCATTTTTCGGTTTTCTTCACCTAGAACTTTTGAAGTCAAAATCGCCAACTCAGCTGATCCGTCACCACCCTGGGCAATTGGGGACAACTGGATATTTTAAACTGCCCTCGTAAATTTGGTTTTAACTAAATTGTAATCTTCAAATGGAAGGATTAAAACTCCTGTTGCTTATTGGTGATCCTGTTTTATGGGTCACTCCTGTAGGCCGCTCACTTGACCAGTGCTTTTCAATTAATTTTCTTCTCAACAGAACCCTAGAAGTTTCTGCCTCCCCAAATATCTCAGCTCATTTCACTAGTGTCACCCCTTCCCCTCTCCCACCTATCCTCTCTCATCTTTATGGCACACCTAACTGCCCTCCTGTTTCCTTCTTGCCCTCCTTCACATCCATTGTTGTTCGCAGAGCAGCCAAAATGACTTTTTAAGAGAGGCTTCCCTAACACCCCGCCCCCCTGCCCCAGCTAAAAGCCCTGGGCCATTCTGTCCTAGTCTCTGCTGTTTTGGCTTCAGAACACTGAGTAACACCTTGAATTGTCTCTTATTGGTTTATTCTAACTTTTGTTCTCATTCCCCTTCTGGAACCGAAGCTCTCAGACTCGGCGCTCCTGACATTTGGGGTGGAGAACATTTTGCTGTGGGGCCGTCCTTTGCATCGCAGGGTCTCCACCTATGAGAGGACTATGGATGGCATCTTCACCTGCCCTTCTGAGTCATGACAGCTAAAAATGTCTCCAGACATTACCAGATGTCTTCTGGAGATCAAAATTGCCTCCTGTTGAGAAGACATCCACTGGTCTAGGATTTAAGGTCTTGTCTCAGCCTAAAACAGTGCCTGGCACATTATCAGGAGCTAACTGATTACTTGTTGAAGGACTGAATGAGTCACCCTGTATGGTAGGTGTTTTCATCCTTTCCTTGTTGCTCACTTCTCTGTGCTTCCACAAATAGCCTCAATTTACACTCTACTCTATGCAGGAGATATCGTTCTAAGCACATTATTTAGCTTCTTTCACTGAATTTTTACGTAGTACAGAGAACTAAAAATATTATTTAAACATCTAGTAGCAACATCTTCTTAGAGAGAATTACCGTTGTGCTCAACACTGGGATAGCTTTTTTTTAAAAATCAAGCTTTTGAATAGTTAATGCATTCACGTGGCTTCAAAGGAAAACAATACAAAAAGGAATGTAGTGAGAAGATGTATTCTTGTTTCTCTCGGACCCATTATACCTCCATAGGTCCCTTTTATTAGTTTCTTGGGTGTCCTTTCAGAGTTTTCTTTTGTATGTGAAGCACATTTTCTAGTTCAATCTTTCTTTCACTTCCTCAAGACGAACTCTGGCATATCATACTTCCTCTTCGGCGGCTTGCTTTTTTTTCATGTAACGTCCCCTGATATCTTTCTGCATTAGAGCAAAGAGAACGTTTTTCTTCTTTTTCACAGCTGTAAAATATCCCAATTTACGATCACATTCACATGTATTTAACCAGTTCTCTGTGGCTGGATATTTGGGTTGTTTCTTTCTTGTCTGTTATAAACAATGCTGACATGAATACACGCAATGTGCATTATTTTCCTGAACTTATCAGAGAGAAAAACCTTCCTCCTCTTTCTCCTCTCTCTTCACCCCCCCCCCATTCTCTTTTTCTCCTCCTTCTTCCTCTTCTTTTTAATGCTTGTGAAAGAATAAGCAGGACTCAGGCTCAGTAGGATTTTGCCATGTGGATTTGGAAGGAAAAACATCTTAGAGCTAGAATTCTAGAATTTGAGGACTGTAGTTTGCAAACTATAAGCCATGGGTCAAAAGGGCACACCCATTGTCTTTGTAAATAAAGTTTTATTTGAACATAGGCATACTCATTTGCTTATGTACTATCTATAGTTATTTTTACTCTCCAAAGGCAGAAACTGTATGGTCCCCAAAACATTTATTGTCTGGCCCTTTATAGAAAAAAATTTGCCCACCCATGGTGCTGAGATTAAGTACTTAGGCTACGAATCAACAGTCTGCATTCACATCTCGGCTCTGCTTACGTCTGTGTCATCTGGGTTACATAGTTATGAAGTGGGAGGATGAATCTCTAGGTTGATGTGAGAAATAAATCCAATAATCCTTGTATGTGCTTACTCATTGATAGTTATTGTGATTCATCTAAATGAAAGACTTCCAAGGGTTTTCCCATATTCTTCATGTTCTAGATTATAATCATAGTGGATCTTTTTTGCTCTTATAAAAATGAAGCATCAAAAAGATTTGAGGAATTTGGGCAGCCACCCTTCCTGTTCCAGGAATAAGAGATCGTAAAATACTTGCAGGATATTTGATGTTGATTAATAGAGCAGTGGCAACTTAGGAAGTGCCCACTGGAGTGCCATGGGGCACTGTTTTTGGTCTATTCTGGACTGAAAAACTAAGGTATATGGATGAAATTTCTAGGAGACGTAAAGTGGGCATGATAGGATCAAGTTTCACAGTGGTCTCCATGAGTCCAATGAAGGACTAGAAGAAATAAAATAATATGTACCAGGGATTCATGTGGATTCTGGCATCAATTATTTAAGTCTGGAAATAAGGAGACTTGGCCAGACAGCACTTCCTGGGAAGTAGATCTGGGGCTCCTAGTTGGCCACAAGCTCAATTTGGGCCAGATGTACACAGCTGCCAAGGAAATGCTCTTAGGCTGCATTGGCAGAGTCAAATATATATGCCTTATGGGTCCAAAGAAGGTAAATCAAGAAAACAATTTAAATGAGCTATGACAGCCCACATTTGGAGAAGGGAGGTTAGTTATGGGTAAAAATTACAAATCTTGGTGGGGATGTTGCCAAAGTTATGCAGGTCAAGGGGAATGTGGGGGAGTAGGCAGGTTGATGAGTCATCTGGGAACCGTCATAATGAGGAATGACTGAGAATCTAGGGATGTTTCCTGGGAAAAGAGATGAGCACAAAGGAAGAGACAGTTTTCCAAAGCTCTGAAGTTCTTCCATGTGGAGGAAGCTGCCTTACCACCTCTACTGCTTTTTGGGCAAACCTTGGGGAAATAAATGCAAGGTACTCACCTTTTGGGGTATCAGCTCAGCTCACAACAGTTCTTCCACTTCTCTCCCATGCATCCTGGGTCCAAGGTCTTAAGGGAGGTGAGTTCCTGGAAGCCATATTTATTCTTCACAACCTTGGCTCCCTGTGGATAGCTGATCAGAAAAGGGACGGACACCTGCTGGAAGCCAGAACAATCACATTCTCTCTCTGGGGAAAATGGAATTTGTGTGGGGACTACCAGTCTGCCTGTGTCCGAATGACTGAATATGTAATGTGTAAATTTGGGACACATGGGCAGTCATTTGCCACCATGACAATCAAGTAGTTGAGACAGTCTATGGAGAGAAAAGAATGAGGTAGAGATGTGGAGAAACAGCGGTGAAACACAGAGGGTCTTGCCTAGGTGTGTTCTGTTCAGCTTCCCATTCTTTGGTTTCAGTTCTTCCTGAAGCCTGACTGCCTTCCTGGACATGGACTTCATGAGATATCTTTGTGTCCTTGTTATAAATTCCCTCCCTTTTTAAAATTAGTTTCAGGTGCACAAGACAAAGTAATACTTAGACGTTTATCATTTATATCCCTCACACTGTGTGAACCCCTCTCCCCCATCCACTATCCCTCTGACATCGCACAGAGCCATTACATTTCCACTCTCTCTATTCCTAATGCTGTACTCCACTTCTTGTAAATATATACATACATATATATATATATATATATATATACACACATATATATATATAAAATTATAGTTGGCATTCATTATTGTTCAGCTTCAGGTGTACAGTGCCATGATCAGGCATCTACATCTTCCCTGAGGTGGTCTCCCAAATGGGACAAGTGTCCATCGGATACCCTACAAAATCTTTACAACATTATTGATTATGTTCCCCAAATTAATTTTCAAAACCCCGTGGCCATCTTGTGGTTACCACCTGTTTTCTAATCCCTTCATCTTCCTCATTATCCCCACCTCCCGCCCATCTAGCAACCCTCAGTTTTTCCTCTATGTCTCCGAAACTGTTTCTGATTAGTTCATTCACTTGTTCTTTTCTTTAGATTCCACATATAAGCGAGATTATATGGTATTTGTCTTTCTCTGTCTGACTTATTTCACTTAACATAATGTTCTCCAAGTCCATCCATGTTGTTGCAAATGGTAAGATTTCTTTCTTCTTTATGGCTGTGTAATACTCCATTGTATAAATGTACCACAGTTTCTTAATCCAGTCGTCTACTGATGAGCATTTCGGTTGTTTCCCTGTCTTGGCTATTGTGTATAGTGCCGCAATAAACATAGGAGTGCATAAAGATTTTTGAATTGGAGTTTTGGATTTCTCTGGATAGATACCTAGGAGCGGAATTGCTAGATCCTAAGGTATTTCCATTTTCAGATTTTGAGATACCTCCATACTGTTTTCCATAGTGGCTGCACCAATCTGCAATCCCACCAACAGTGCACAAGGGTTCCCTTTTCTCCACATCCACGCCAGCACTTGTTGTTTGTTGATTTATTGATGATAGCCATTTTGACTGGGGTGATAAATTCCCCCTTTTGACTTCTGCTAGTTCAACTGGGTTTCTTCATTTGTAAC
Organism: Rhinolophus hipposideros; assembly: GCF_964194185.1. NCBI lineage: Eukaryota > Metazoa > Chordata > Mammalia > Chiroptera > Rhinolophidae > Rhinolophus > Rhinolophus hipposideros. The sequence continues at coordinate 6,753,811 of NC_138068.1, read as the reverse complement.
TCAAAGCGTCTAAACTATTTCAGAGAGCAGCAGAAAGTAGTTTGGAAAATGGAAGACATAATGGCAAATCCTGCTCTGCCATGGAAAGAGTCTCCTCAAGGAATAAGGATATTTCTCTCTCTGGTGATTCAAGTAGAAACTGAATGACCCTATGTAACTGGGGGCACAGGCACGAGTTTGGACTTGGGCTTCAGCAAGACTTGGCGTTGACTCTGGGCCCGGAGGCTTTCCAGCTATGGGAGCTTGGATGATGTCCTCCAGCTTCACCAAGCCTGTGTCTTCTGTCGAATGTGGGACAGAGGCATACCTCATGCAACTGTCGTCAGGATGAAATAATCTCACGCAGTAGTTTCCTACTACTGCTGTAAGAAATTGCCACAAACGTAGGGACTTAAAACAACAAGTTCATTATCTCACGGTTGTGGAAGTCGGAAATCCAAAGTGAGTTTCACTTAGGCTAAGGCCAAGGTGTCGGCAGGGCTGTCCCTCCTTGCCTTTTCCAGCTTCTAGAGGCGACGTGCATTGACTGGTGGCCCCTTCCTCCACCACCAACGGGCATCACTTCCACCTCTGCTTCTATTGTCACAGCTCCTCTGACACGGACCCTCCTGCCTTCCTCTTTCATTTACAAGGACCCTGTGACTACATCGGATCCACTCAGATCATCAACAATAAAGTCCCCATTTAAAAGTCCTTCTCTTAATCACACCTGCCAAGTCCCTTTTGCCATGTAAGGTACCATATTCACAGATTCTGGGGATCAGGGTGTGGACATTTTTAGGGGGCCGTTATTCTGCCTGCCACACTGAAGGACAGAAAGAGCTACCCTTTACCAAACAAAAACTGCCTATGCGTGAGGCACTGTATGAAAGGCTTTTATGCAGATTATTTTATTTAAGCATCACCACCATTCTGGGAGAATCAGAGAGGTAAAACGATTTGCCCTAGGCCACCCAGCTAGAAAGCAGTGATGCCAAGAACCAAGACTCATCATTTCACTCCAGAGCCCTCTTTCTTAACCACCTGTGAGAAATGGTCTTACATCAGGCAAGGGCGTGTGGAACCAGAGAGGACTCATGCTGTCTTATGGGGCTGTGGCTCCATAACTCCAGCCCCGTAGGAGCCAATTTTCCAGCAAATGCCATCCATCTGGGCTATTCATGTGAAATGCCTCAATTTTGAATTGTCAGAAACCAAATGTTTCCAAAACTTTGTGCAGGCAAACAATACAGCCTGATGGATGCATCTCACCTTATACTACCAATTTCTGGTGTCTTCAGTGCTATACTATTGGTTTTTGTATTTGATGCTATCTGACACACATCTAATATTTAGCATTTATTATATGCCTGGCATGATGCTACATGCTTTACCGTCTTATCTCATTCACTAGTACATGTTCTTAATTTTTTTTTTTAATTTTATTGGGGAATGTTGGGGAACAGTGTGTTTCTCCAGGGCCCATCAGCTCCAAGTCGTTGTCCTTCAATCTAGTAGTGGAGGGCGCAGCTCAGCTCCAAGTCCAGTCGCTGTTTTCAGTCTTTAGTTGCAGGGGGCGCAGCCCACCATCCCATGCAGGAATGGAACCGACAATCTTGTTGTGGAGGGCTCGTGCTCTAACCATCCGGCCTCCCTGTATGTATTCTTAATTAAGAATTTAATTTCTTAGTTGGGAAGTTATTTTTATTTTTAATAGGATTCTTATTGGCGAGGGTAAGGCTCCCACAAAGGGTCTTAACCCTTTCACTGCATTAATTGATTTCAAGTTTTTTCTCCAAAATGTGTCAAAAATCCACAAAAAATAATTACGGTATTTATATTTTTAAGTATATACAGTTAAGGTGCTACATTTTATTAAAATAAATGATTACTTTAAAGTATCAAAATTTGCTATTGCTATTCATTCTTGAAAAATACAAAAATATAGAAAAATGTACATCTGCTTTCCTAATCTTCCTTTCTGGAACACTGAGTTCGTGGGGTAAAGTCAAACGTCGCAATCAGTGGCATGGAAATATCATTTGACTATAGTCAACTGTCGCAGTGAAAGTGTACAGCAAAGGTTCAGTTGGTCTTGGTTTCCAAACCTGGCTCTGCCATTTGACAAACTGTGTGATGGTGGGCAAATTAATGCATCTCTCTGAAGATATTTCCTCACGTATATAGTTTGTTCATGGATTTCCGGTAGGGTGTCTGGAGGCAGAAGAACTTTCCATAGCACCATATAAATATTAGTTATAACTGAGAGAAAATTCATCAAATAGCTTAATCAGCAGGTCAACCACCCAAAGGCTATAGTCCTCGCTGTGGATAAAAGGTTGAGATGAGATATGCTGTTTTCAGCTGGAATTAGACACATGTTGGGTCTCAGGGCTGGAGGGAGGCCTCATAGCACAATTTCAACTGTCTTGGAGCAAAGATGGACCTTTGCTGCTGGGAACAGCTCTAGTTCTGCCTCAAAGCCTTGGGCATCACCGGGTGGAGTTTCTCATTCATTGTAGAGGTCTGCCTGCTACAGTGGAGACCTACGTGTCCAAAGTGGCAGCCGAGACTGGGTCTCAGGAGATCCAGGTGTGAATTGTACGTTAGTCACTAATCAAATGGCCTTAGGACTTGTTTCTTTTCTTGAATCAGTTTTTCCATCTGGCAAACCGAATGAGATCACATATCCTAGGCCTATCCAGTTACTTTTAAAAATGGGCTAAAAGGAGATAAGGGAATTCCTTGCCAATGTATCTTAGAACTTTTCATATTTTCTTAAGTGGTTTCTCTTTTGAAGGCATCTGGACACCGACAAAAAAATGTAAATGAAACTGTTTTTATAATATTTATGTTTTAAAAGTTAAAAGTTCAAAGAGGTGAAAATAAAGTTTCCCTTCTTCTTTTGGTCATGGTGTCTTCATTTCCATCTTCAGAGAAAACCACAGTTACAAGTTTCTAGTATGTTCTTTCAGAGATGTTTTATGTCAGTGGTTCTCAGCTGGGAGTGGTTTTTGACCCTAGGGGATATTTGATAATATCTAGAAACAGTTTTGGTTGTCACAACTGAGAGAGGGATATTACTGGCATCTAATGGGTGGAGACCAGGAATCTTGCAATGCACAGGACAGCCCCTCCATCCCCAGAGCAAAGAATTACCTGGCCCCAAATGTCAATAGTGCTGAGGTTGAGAAACCTTGCTCTATGCATATATTAGCAAACATAAGCAAGCACACACAAACACGGGCACCCCCACCCCCACCCCTTGTAGGCACAAATGGTAGACATGTCACAGGCTTCACTTCATTTTGTCTTTTTCACTTCACTATGGAGATTGTTCTGGATCTGCACAAATAGATCTTCTCAAGCTGCAGACTATCCTGCTGTAGAGATGGGCCATTTATTTACTCAGTCCCCTATTGAGAGACACTTAGATTGTTTCCAGCTTCTACAACCAATTTTGCTATGACTATTCTTATTCACAAATGCCCACGCGCCAATGGATCTGTCTGAGAATGCCACTATGTGGCCTAACCAGGCCAGAGAGAATGTGGCTTTCCAACGCCGATGGGTGTTACCAGAGGTCCTCTGAAGACAACCAGTTCACATTCTCACTGATGATGCAGAGACTGACCCACACCGACACCTTTGCCAACGGAATGCGGCCCTTCCGTCTTTCAGGTGATTTCACTTGAAATAAGCGCACACTTCAAACCAATTGTAATGTCCAATGATTCATTTTTCAACAAACATTTATTCTTGGTGTCTGGCCTTGAAGCAGGATGGGAGGGGGAGCATAGATCTTAGAGTACCTCAAAGGTACTCCCAGAAGACCAGAAGGTCTGAGACAAGCCAAGACGCAGTTTGTACCACTATGCGATCCATTCCATGAATTAGGCCAGGATGGAAGGCGATCACCCAGCTTTGGGTTCTTATGTGTTTCTAAGTTTTCCAGAAATGCCTGGAAATTAGATTTTTATGGGACAGCTCCTTATTTGGAAATACTGGCAAAGAATTTAAATAATTTGAAGACATTTTGAGTGTCACAGACATCAGGTCTGAAGGGTGGATGTAGCCTGTGGCCTTCCAGCTGTCAACCTCTGATGTTCAATGATTTCATTGTTTCTGCAGGAGACTCATGGGTGCACAACCTCCCTGCATAGGGCCCAGGGCTGTGGCATGTATATTTGCACACAACCTTATTTTTTAAAGATAAATTCCCACAAGTGGAATTGCTCAATAAAATAAAAGTTTCAAGGCATTTGAAATGTATTGCCAAGCTGGCTCCCAGAAAGTTCTGCTAATTTACATTTCTACCATCAGTATACAGGAGTGCTTTCCTCTCATGGCCTTGCCAACACGGGTTATTAACAGTGAAAACATTCTTCTGCCAGTTGTCTGGTTAAAACTATTCTCATTGTTCTATTACTTTATTACCTATGGTGTTCCCGGCTAAAATTAGAATACTGACCTTACCAAAGGTTGGCGGGAAGGTAGAACTGGAATGCTCATACACCACTGTTAAAAGTGAAAATGGTATGACCACTTTGGAAAATAGTTTGCCTGCTTCTTAAAATGTTAAGCTTATACCTAACCTGTGATCCAGTCATTCCATGCCTAGGTATTAGGTTGGTGCAAAAGTAATTGCGGTTTTTGCCATTATTTTTAACCTTTTAAACTGCATTTACTTTTGCACCAACCTAATATTTATCCAAGAGAAAAGGAAATAAGGTGTGATCAAACAATATGGTGACTGTTAGAACAATTTTTTTCCCCAGTAAAAGACACATTGCCATTAATCCCCCTCATAATACTCCCCCTCACTTCAAACACACTCATCCCATCGTTCTTGCCACTTTCTGAAGCGGCTCTGGAAGTCCTCTTTCGTGAGTGTCTTTAGTTGCGCTGTCCTGGCTGCCTCGATGTCCTGAGTCGTTTTGACTTTGGGAAGAGCCAAAAGTCACATGGTGCCAAATCCGGTGAATAACGTGGATGAGAAGACACCGTAATATTTTTATTTGACAGAAATTGCCATATGAGAAGCGATGTGTGGCATGGAGGATGATGGAGGACGAAGTAAAGACCGTCATGAAAGAGGACTTCCAGAACTGCTTCAGAAAGTGGCAAGTACCATGGGGTAAGCTCATTCGAAGTGAGAGGGGGTATTTTGTGGGGGATTAATGGCCATGTGTCTTCTACTATAATAAAGTTTTTAAAAACATTCACCATATCTTTTGATCACACCTTGCACGTGTTCATGCGGAGTCTGTGAGCAAATGTTTCCAGTGGCTTTAATTGCAATAGGCTCAAACTGAAGACCTACATGTCCGTCGATAAATGAAGGGCTAAACAAATTATGGTGTATTCGTATAAGGGTATACAACTTGGCAAGAAAAAGGAATGAACTACCCATACATGCGATACATGGATGAATCCCCAAATCGTTATGCTGAACGGTGCCAGACAAGAAAGGGGATATACTGGATGCTTACATTTATATAAAACTCAGATTTTATACAGCAATCTATAATGACAAAAAGCAGATTTGGTTCCCTGGTGATGGGAGGAGAAGGGAGAAATTACAAAAAAAAAGGAAATGCTCACTAAAGTGATTGGTGGTGATGGTTTCATAGGTTTATACATAGGACAGAAAATAGCAAATGATACCCCTTAAACAGGCACAGTTTATTGTGGTCTGTTGTACATCAACCACATGTCAATAACGCTGTTTTAACAATCCCTCCAAATATTAGGATAGTTTTGTTGTTGTTTCAATTACTATTATTGTTGTTGTTTACTAAGCAGGGTCACCGAGTATGACCAGGCTGTCTGAAAACTGCACAGTCTGGGGGTGCAGCCCAAATGGACGAGGGTATGCACCCACCTCTGGAGGTGTAATAAATGCAGCAGCCTTCCTCGTGAGCTGGTTATCACTGCATTTCTGTATCAACATTTTCTGATTCTTCTTAGGAGTGTTGCCTTTTAAAAATCACCTATAAGCTCTCTTTATATAGTAAGACTGTGAAATGGGTGTCTGTTTATAGGTCGCAAAGATGATTACTGGCTTGACGTTTTGGAGCTGAGCTTTGATGCTGACGAACCAGTGGCATTTCCTTCTGATCTGATACACTGCTTCTTGGCAAATCACTGCCCTGTGAATTCCTTTCTTGGCACCTAGGATCACAGCTTACCACTTGTTTTTCTACAAAACAGGTTTGTCCAGCAACTTGTATTTGTAACCTGCCTTGTGATTTGATTGATCGAGTCTATTGTCTTTGAAATCGGGGAGCTGCAGGCTTACAGGTCAAATGCATTAGGCTTTGGTAGGCCTTTTGAGGTAAATACCCCAAACCCCAACTCTTAATAAAATGATGGTGAACTGTGCTTCTCCTTCCCTGCTCCTTCTCTTACTTCCATTTCAATTTTAGTGATTGCCATCCTTTACCGCGGGCTCACCGTATCTCACCACGTAGCTGTCCCTGGGTTAAGGGCTTTGTATATCTTTCACATCAAATTCATATAACCCTGTAATCTATGTAGCATTAGCTTCATTTATTTTCATATAAGGAAACTAACTTTGGAGAAGCAAAACAATCTTATCCAAGATGACCTAGGGAACAGGCGAGAAAGCAGAGTTTTGAACTTGTACTGGGTTAGACTTCAAAATTCTGCCTCCCACCTTACCACCCTGGGTTTTAAGGAGTTGCTTATGAGTTTGTCTTTCTTTATCTTCAAAGATGAAGATAGACACAGGCTTCATCTTTTCACCTTGATAACAAGCCTAAGAGTTTATGCACAATAGGTCTTGAGATCTACTGGGTCGAGGAGGAAAAATAACGGTCTCTGTGGGATGGGGTGAGGGGGAAGGCTGAGAATATGTTTCTAAAATGTTTTCACTTCAGTCCCACACACAAACATAAAGTGGGTCAAAAAGTAGTAAGACTGCAGGCTCACTTTGTCACACGCTCCTTCGGCGGTCAGATGGCATATGATAACACTATGCGCAGCGTTTCTCAACTTCAGCACTAGTGACATTTCGGGCCCATCATTCTCTGTGGTGAGGATATCCCTGTACATTGGGGATGTTTGGCAGCATCAATGATCTCTATCCAATAAATGCCTTGTTGTGACAACCAAAAATGTCTAGACATTGACAAATGTCTTCTGGGGGAAAGAATCGCCCCTGGTAAAGAACCACTGGTCTGTGATTCATACAGGTTTAACAATGACTTTCAGAGCTCCAAGAAAGAGCCTTAGATTACAGGGCCAGTAAAAATACACTGGGACATTTTTTTTTTCTCTCTCTCTCTTTTTCTCCCCTACTAGCAGAACTTCCTAGTGGAAGCTAAATGTCTGATTAGCACGTTTAGAAGCCTGAGAAATGTTTACTTAAACATATGGTTAATTAAAAGAAAACATTTTTATCATCCTTTTCTCATTAAGGATGAGAATTATTGAACTCATACGACTGGTTAGTCTTAATGGTATGTCCCTCAATGCGTGTTATCTCATTTCATACTCACACCTTTTTAAAATAGGCATCGACGTTATTCCCATTTTACAGATGAGGAAACAGATTTCAAGAGATTCAATAACTTCTTCAAAGTCACTCAGAAGAATTGATGTAGCTGGGATGTTCACCCCAACTTATTTAATGCTGGGGTTCATTCACTGTATTGATTTCCAAAATGAACATTCCTTAGCAGGGGGCATTTAAAACAATCTAAAAATAAAAAGAAGAAAATAAAATCACTGCTAATCTCATCACCTAGCAATTACCGTGTTTCCTCGAAAATGAGACCTAGTTGGACAATCAGCTCTAACGCGTCTTTTGGAGCAAAAATTAATATAAGACCCGGTCTTATTTTACTAGAATATAAGACCAGGTCTCACATAAGACTGGGTCTTATGTTAACTTCTGCTCTAAAAGACACATTAGAGCTAATTGTTCAGCTAGGTCTTATTTTTGGGGAAACAGGGTACCAGTGTTTTCATTTTGTTATGAATCCATTTAGTCTTTTTTTCTCTGCATTTAAAAACATATAGCCTTTATGTTTATAATAAAGATGGGACATGTTTATTACATTTTATTTTTTTGACATTTGGGACCAGTTTTCCATCACGATGCAGACTATTCTTCACTAGCATTATTTAAAAGGGCTATATCATGTTCTAGTGGGGAACATTTATACAATCTCCAATTATCAGACATTCTCGTTGCATTTTTCCCTTTCTTTCCTTCTTTCTTTCCTTCCTTCCTGCCTTTCTTCCTTTCTCCTTTCCTCCTCCCCTTCCTTCCTTTCCTCCTTTTCCACGTTATTTAATCAGGATAAATATTCCTGGCAGTTGAATGCTGGAATAGTGGTTAGCAAATTTTTAAGGCTTATGATGCATGCTCATGTCAAATTGGTTTTACATTTCACCCCAATTTATGGAAAATATATATATATATATATATATATATATATATATATATATATTTTTTTTTTTTTTTTTTTTCTAAGAAACTCCGGACTTTTAACTTAATATACACACAAAGATCTCACAGAGGAAAACATATATATTTTTATTTCCATTTCTTTTACTAGTAAGTTTGAAATTTCTTTATGAAACGTAGGAGAGATACGCATATAATAAAAAATAGTGGGGCAGTAGTGGTGAAAGACAGGTTCTCTGAAACATGAGGAATATTCAGACACATGTCCAAGAAAAAAAAATCTTATAGACTCTGTTAACATCTGTTTAGGTACACGAAATAAATGCAGACCACAGAAGAGAAGTCTTAAACTCCCCACACTTACAGTTCTTCAAGAGCCCTGAGATCAAAGCAAACAAAACTGTTTGAAAACTGTTAAACCCAAATTAGCAGCAACAATTCAACATGGTGGGTGAAACAACAGCACAGAAGTGAAATCTCGAAACCTTTGCACTCACCCGGGTGCTTTCTGACACCGCCCGGTGCTCAGCCTGCCCACAACTTGTCTCCTTCCGAACCCAGAGAGACAAAGCCTTCCCGGGGAGCAAATGCATCCGTCACAAGTTCAGCCTGAGTCTCTTTTCTTCCTATTTACCTCACAAATAGAATACCAGAGCTCAGGGCCAGAAATTGTAAACCCCAATACAGGCGCCAGTGGAATGCTACAGCTAGAATATGAAAAGATTTTTTTTCTAGATCATTTGCAAAAGGGAACACAAAATACGAATGGTTTTCTTATAGGCAATTCAAAAACCTCACTTTGTTAAACTTCGAAAGCAAAGAAGGCAAGATCAGGAGCCACAGTTTTCTCATCTGTGAAATGGAGCAAACCATGACTGGAGTGTGGATGGAGTATGAATAAGACAGGAGGCTCAAGACATTCAAATTATCCTAAAACATGTCCACAGCTGGCTTCTGCAGGGTTTTAAAATGACTCAGACTATGTTGTCTTTACAGGAAAACGTTGCATTCCAAAAAGAGAAAAAGCCCCAAAGCCAGACATCCGTGTCCCATGATCCCCACTTTGCCCACTTAGCCTCCGGGTGGCTTGACGGCTCTACCCCAGGATTTGTGTTCATTTTCATGGGAACCATTTGATTTGAGCACAGAAACCTTCTTTGTGTCATTGATCAAACAGTTGGAAAGATTCTGAGTGGTTTCCTAAGCGAGGCATCACTGGCTTCTAAGCAGCATAAATACCGGGAACCTGATTCACAACTTTCTGCGTGGGGTCTGACTCCTGCAGAAAGGCTCCCCATGGATCCGACTCTCCTTCCTGCCATCTGACTCCAGGAAGGCGGAGTCCAAGCCTCCTGCCAGCAAACTCCTGGGAAAATAAAGCTGGCCTCACTCCAGGCAAGCCCCCAGAACCCCTGCTAGCTGGAATGAATTTACATGCACATTTTTTGCATGTTTCCTCTTGAAAATGTAGATGAATTATCCTCCTTTGTGTAGTAGCAGGATCAGGTGAAAACACATTGAATGCGTACGGGTTTCCCCTTGGCCCCGGGGGGCCCCCATCTCTCGCTTCCCTAATGGTGTGACTCATGGAGCCTACCGCTCACACGGAAACCCTTCCGGTTCCTCCAAACCTTTCTAAGAAAGCCTTTGGAAGCCTAACTTTGTTATTACTATGATGATGAATAATTGGGGTCCACTGTGCATAAAATAAATGGTGAAGATTTTTAAGCACGGTTTTATGAGTTTTGATAAATATCTACACTCTGGTAACCACTACCCTTCTCGCCCCAGCACACTCCCTCGTGCTTCTTCCCAGTAATAACTCACCTCCTCCGTGGTTTTGATTTCTATCACCACCGCCCAGGCTTGCCAGTTCTAGAGCTTTATACAGATGGAAGCAGACAAAATGTACACTGTGGTGTTTGGTGTCTGGCTTCTTTCAATACAATCATGTTTTTGAGATTCAGTCATGCTGTTGTCTGTATCCCCACTTCATTTTTAAATTACTTTTGGGCCATAGTTCATAGCATGGATAGGAACCCTTTGCTTATCCATTCATTCGTTGATGGACATTTATTATTTCTTGTCCACTTTTTGGCCACTATGAATTAAGCTGCAATGGGTGTATCTGTATAACTCTTTTTTGGGGGACAATGGATGTTTATTTCTCTTGGGTAAATCCCTAGAAATGGAATTGCTGGGTCATAGGGTAGATGTATGTTTAACATACATAGAAGAAACTGCTAACGTCCAAAGTTTTGAGGCTCCTGCTTGAATTGTGTGCCTCATTTCCTGTGTTTTAGTAACACAATAGCTTGTATTTTAATTAGTTTGGGTAGATTGATTGAAAAAAAAAAAGACTGTATATCTCTACCCCTCCCTATATCCATCCCCTTTGCAACGCCATCTTTGCAGGGCCTTCCAGCAAGAGATGGAGTCGATTTGCCGCTTCTTGAATATCAATTAGATTTGTGTCTTCCTTTGACCAATAAAATGCAGTGGAAATAACAGCAAGCCATTCCCAGCCTATGCCTCCAGAGGCCTTACCTATTCTGTGCATATGTTGGAACCCTGCTACTGCCATATGCACAAGCCTGGCAGAGCCTGCTGGGGGATGAGAGACCATGTGGAGCAGGGCTCAGCTGCCTCAGCTAAAGCCACCATGGGTCAGCCCCCTGCCAGCTGACCTTCTAACATGTGAGAGAGCCCGCTCTCCATCCATAGGACTACTCAGTCTACTCCACCCACAGCTGACTACAGAAGCGTGAATTCATCTTTGAAAAGAAGAACCAGTTGACTGAACCTATGGAATCATAAACACTAATAAATGCCTATTGTTTGAAGTTATTGAGTTTTGGGGTGATATGTTACACAGCTGTACCTAACTGACACATTTCTATTAGGACGAATCTTCCCCTTTTCCTCTATCATGTACTACTGTGTAAATATGGTCAATTTAGTTAGCATCTCTGAACCTTAAGATACTTCATTTGTAAAATAGGAATTGTATTTCTTTCATTGCTCTGAAGATTGATTTCTGGATCATATGGTAACTCCATGCTTAACCATTTAAGGAACTGCCACACCGAGTTCCAAAGTGGTTGCACCATTTTACATACCCACCAGCAGCGTGTGAGGGTCCAATTAATTTCTCCACATCCTCTCTGGCTAGGACATAACTTTTTACCTCTGGAATGTAAGTGACCTGAGGGAAGGAACTGTGTCAGAGCTGTTTACTTCTGTACACACCTCGGGACCCTGGAATATAGTGGGTTATCATACTGGAGGAATGAATGGTTCCATTCTTCTTCATTTCCTAGAACCCAGCACAGCACTTGGCATCGAGGACGGGCTTCCACACCCTTAAAACCGGAAAAGACTGGTGGTTGCAGAGCCAGTTTGAAGTGCAACATATGTGCATTTAATTTTTAGGCTGAATTTAAAGCCACCCATACCCCACCCCTCCTACCACCCCCCCCCACACACACACAAACACTCCACAGGCCCAAACAAATCCCACTCTCCCACTGAAATCTCATCACTGCAAACAAATCAATCACATCAGAGTCATAGAGACTTACTATTACAGCGCATGGAGATAAGCCCCACGGTAAGGAAGGCCACTTCCAAGCTCTCCACCATCTGTCATCTCCCACTGGGACATGGCAGTCATCTTAAAGACAGGGAGATATGAATGCCACACCTGTAAGTACACTGGCATGGATGGGTTCCTTGTGCTCATTTCTTTAAGTTCAGCTCAGAGGATCTTCAAACTTGAACTTGCATGTAAAGGATCCCAGACCTCTATATGCCAGGCCATACCTAGGCAACACAGGGGAGATTTGGGCTCAAGGGATTTTCAAGTGTCTCTTGGCTAATGTGATTTTAGATTAATCCCAACTTTCAAAATTATCTGCCATCCTGCCTAGGATGCCTTTCCACTGTCACTCCAGAAACGGACTCCAGCAACAGAAGAGGGCTAGGGTGCTTAATTGGGGGGGGTCTTTCATTTTTAAGGGACATGACAACTGTCAGTCAAGTTGATAAGCTGGGTGAGTATCACATGAACAGGTGAGTATCCCATGAAGCGCACCCAGGTACCAGTAGACCTTTTCTAATATTTCCCCAAAGCACATCAGGGGAGTGGTCACAAGGGCAAATGCCATCTCCCGAACTGGGATGGCCCTGCAGCTGTGTCTGATGTTTTCATTTGTTCCAAAGAATACTGACTGGCCCATGCACTGTGTTGGTCACTGTTCAAGGTACAGGGAACATGGAGTCAGTGATCAAAATCAAATACCTGCATCGGCGAGTTAATAGACTCATGGAGAAATCAGGCAATAAACAAATAAACCTAGTGAGGTATACTATAATGTCAGGTAGTGACAAACGAGCGAGGGGGAAGAATGCAGCAAAGGAACAGAGAAAGTGGGAGGAGGGAGAAGCTATTTTAGGTGCTGTGACCAGGGAAAGCCTCTCTGAGGAGATGTCCTTCGTGGTGAGTGTATCTGGAGAAGAGCATTCCAGGCAGAGGGAAGAGCAAGTGCAAAGGCCCAGAGGAGGAAGAAGCTTTGTGTGCAAGGAACAGAAAGCAAGCTGTGCCTGCAGCAAAGGGAAAAGAGAGGCAGGATATATGTGGTCTGAGTGGACATGAACCCGAGGCCAGCTCGTGAAGGACATCGTAAGCCATGATAACGGCCTTGGCTTTTATTTTAAGTGGATGGAAGTCATTGGAGGGTGATTATATATCACCTCCCTTAATCCTTATAATTAAACATTATCTTACTTAATCCTTACAATAATACTGAGGGGGTAAATAGTGTTTTCCCCCATTGGGACATCAGGAAAGGCTCCAAGAGAAAAAAAATAACTTGTCAGAGGTTACACAAATGGTAAACAGTAAAGTCAGGATTTGATTGCAGATAACATGACCAATGGCCCCGATTTGCCTGGGATTGCCCCAGTTTTGGCACTGAAAACCTTGTACCTTGGAAAACATCTGCTCCCAGGCAAACCTAGATGGTTGGTCACTCTAATTCTAGGCTTTTTGTTTGTTTGTTTCCTCCAAAACCCATATGCAACCATTATTCCAGAACCCTGGAAGGAAAGGACAAGAATTCCAGGGGCTCCAAGCTTCCTTTCTGAATTCTGACAAGTAGAAAAAGGTGTCATGTTAACTGCCCCCACAAAAGAATGTCACTGGGGTCTCGGCAGCTAAGAGAGAAGGGTGGTCCTTACCTACAGAAACCATCTACTGTAGCATTGAAGCCGGGAGGCTTTTATGAGTGAAAAGGTGCTATGCTTCCAGTGAACTGCAAGCACTGACCACAGCAGTCTGAGGAAAATTGGGTCAGAGGTCACCCCATCTGTATCAGGTTGCAGAATCTGGAAGGAGGATCTCATCGGCAAGGCTTCAGCACCTGTAGGCATTTCTCTTTGGCTCTTAAGCTCTAGAATCTCTGATCAAAGTGTTTGTCTGATCAGAAGCTCAAACTCCTCTTCAAAGAATCCAGCTGAGACAAGTGGGCCCTCTGCTCTGTGCCCACGGTCCAGTGTTCAAGCTTCGGTAGTCACAGGAATAGGATTTCCTCCTTCAGTCACCATGGACTCAGTTAGAGGCTCTTAAAAGCCTTGGAGCTTCCCAGGTTAAAAAGAGCTGGCACAGGGCCGGCCCGGTGGCTCAGGCGGTTAGAGCTCCATGCTCCTAACCCCGAAGGCTGCCGGTTCGATTCCCACATGGGCCAGTGGGCTCTCAACCACAAGGTTGCCAGTTCAATTCCTTGACTCTCGCAAGGGATGGTGGGCTGTACCCCCTGCAACTAGAAAATGGCAACTGGACCTGGAGCTGAGCTGCACCCTCCACAACTAAGATTGAAAGGACAACAACTTGACTTGGAAAAAAGGCCTGGAAGTACACACTGTTCCCCAATAAAGTTCTGTTCCCCTTCCTCAATAAAATCTTTAAAAAAAAAAAAAAAAGAGCTGGCTTAAGTGAACTAGTGAAATAGTACGTCATTTAAGCCACAGACTATTCTTTGGAGGTGGCTGCCATTAGCCCCAATGTATGGGTGAGGACATTCAGGCTCAGAGTAGTTAAGGAAATTGTCCAAGGTCACACAGCCTACAAGAGGCAGGCCTAAGAAGCTGAATCTGGGAACACCTGAGAGGAAATCCTGGTCCTTGATCTGTACAGGCTCTTTCTTGTGTAGGGATCTTAGATCTGAATCCCCTTGAACCCTTGGGCTAATTGATCTCTCTGCAGGAATCCTGAACCTGGAGTCCATGGATTCCCCCCCACCCAAGTAATCCCTGGATAGAATTCAGGATAAATAGATAAACAAACACACCCACACACACTCCTGAACTTCATCATTTTTCTCATTTTGAATGGAGGCAAACCACAGCAAGATTCCCAGTACTGGAAACTTTGTCACCAATGGAAATGGAAACCAGATGTTTTCAAATCACATCAGAGTTATAGATAATTTGAAAGATCATTTATAGTTGCTGCTATGTCAAACTTACAGTTGTTGTTAAGCTTCCCATCGGATCTTGTCATTTAGTGTGTTAATAAAAAAGCACATTTATTACAATATTCCACATTTGTCAAACAATTTTTTGTTGATAACTGCATTTTAATGTAATTGGTTTTCTTTGCAAGTTTATGCTCTTTTCTATACATTGAAAAACAATTCTGAGAAGGGCATCACAGAAAAAGGGCACAAAAAATACTGCGCTCCTGCAAAGAGCTGGAAAGTGGGCCATTGATTTAATAAATGATTCATTCTTTGGACATAAAATTTTGTATAGTTTTTTTACAGCATCACCCCTCTTGCACATCGAAGAGGCAGGGAAAGCCTTCGTGGGGATATCTCATTCACTCATGAATCCTTAAGCAAACATTAATTGGGCACCTACTGTGTACCAGGCTCTGTGAGTGGCACAGGGGACAAAACAAACCGCTTCCACAGAGCTGACCTTGCAAAGGGTCAAGACAACAATAAAACAATAATCTCGTATATAATTAGCTTACACACGTGTGATGGGGCCTGTGGTGGCTGCTCTGAGAACCCCCTGACTGGAGGTGGAAAAACGTGGGCTCAGCCTGGGAGGAGCTGGAGGCTGGGGTAAGATGGAGCTGGCTCGCATAGGCTTGTGAGAGCCGACCGTTAAAATTTTCAGGAATTTTGTGAGCCAGTAATTAAACACAACCATTATTAAAAATTAAGTTAGGGGCGGCCCGATGGCTCAGTTGGTTAGAACGTGTGCTCGTAACAACAAGGTTGCCGGTTCAATTCCCACATGGGATGGTGGGCTGCGCCCCCTGCAACTAAAGATCGAAAACGGCAACAGGACTTGGAGCTGAGCTGCGCCCTCCACAACTAGATTGAAGGACAACGACTTGGAGCTGATGGGCCCTGGAGAGACACACTGTTCCCCAATTTAAAAAAAGAAAAAAAAAATAATAGAAAAGTTATATAAACTTGCAACTGACTAAATTATCTTAGTCAGTTTGATCTTAGTCAAAGCAAAGAACACAGGATTCAAGATGGCGGAGTAGGTAAACACTGTGCCTGCTTCCTTCTGTGAACACATTAAATTACAACGAAATTATAGAACAGTCAACCTGGAGAACCATCTAAAGTCTGGCTGGACAGAAGTTTTATAACTAAAGATATAGAGAAGAAGCCATGGTGAGATGGGTAGGAGGAGAGGAGACGCGAAACGGGCCGGCCCCAAACCTCTGTGTAACAACTGAGAACCAGGAGGGAGATCTCGGAAGCAGAGGGTCCCCCTGAAGAGCGAGAGACCCCAGCCCCACACCAGCCTTCCCAGCCCAGAGCACTGGTGCCGGGAAGAGGACCCCCACAACATCTGGCTGTGAAAAACCATCCTGGTGGGACAGAAGGCTGCAGGAAACCCCGGCGTCCTCTTAAATGGCCGGCACAGACTCACTCACGCACAGGCACTCACCTTGGGCTCCGGTGGAGGGACAGCAACTTGGGGGGCACCAGAGGCACACAGGGGTGGGGGGCAGACTGAGGTGTGTGGCTTGGAGGGAGGACTGGAGGACCGTGGGCATTTTTCCTGAGAGGGGCTCATTCTCGCACACCACGGGCAGGTGGGTGTCACCTTTCCTGTGTTGAGCCCGCCCCCTACGCTTACGGCCAAATCTGAATCTGATTGGTCTGCTCCTTGTTTATCTGGCGTTCAAATTTAATCAGAGTCCTGTATTTTATTTGCTAATTCTGGTCATTTTACTTAGAAGGCCAAAAATGTATGTCCTAGACTCAGTGAAATATGGTAATGTACGTCTTGGCAGCTGAAGGTGAATGACTGAATGAGAAATAGCCTTAGCTCAGCACTTGGACATAGTAGGTGCTCAGTAAACGTTAAAACAGCTTGTACCAGTTCAACAAAGCATTCATCAGCTTAAAGCTCCTCAGAGGCTCATCTTTCTATCCCCAGGGTTTGGCGCAGGTCTTCTTACCCTGAAAGAACCCAATAATATTTATTCAATGACACTGAATCAATACCCCCACTCCCCCCCCTTTTTTTTTTAACTCATTGAATGGAGAAACTCCCCCTTTAAAAAGAGCCCCCACTTGGTTTTTCATCTCTTTTCTGTACTGACTTCCCCGTGGTCCCTATCCTTTGAAGGCACAAGGAGGCAAGTTTGTTCCAAATCTTCTCTGAAGTCTGGAAAGACAATGCATTTAGATAAGGCCCTGCAATGAGCACCTCCCCTCAACTGGTGCTTCCACCCCTCCAGAAGCCTTCCAGCTTCTACCTTTGAGAGCTCAGGTGTCTACTGCCAATTACGAATCCATCGAACTTGTGAACTGAGTGCTTAATTAGCCTAATTGCAGGATTGCAGGCAGTGGCAGCAGGCTGCCCAGGGAGGGCTATTAACCCTGAACATACTACAGTTTTTTCAGTCTGTTCATCTCAAAACAATAGCAGCAGCAATGTAATAATAATAGGTCATGGCCAAAATTTTAAACAGGACAGAAGTGTACAGTGAGACCTAAAAGTTGTCTGAACCCCAGAACTAAAAATTGCTAACAGTTTCTAATGGAGACAAATGTACTGCACATAAATAATTGATACAGATATAAAGTCTGTAAGCCCATGTGCATGTTTGGGATGTATTTAAAATGTTCACATATGCGTAGCACCAAATTGGAAGATCTGTTGATATTTACTTTTTCTAAATAATAATAAGTTATTGAAGTGAATGTTATGTACAGTCATTCGAAGTGCATTGCATGTTTTACATAGATATGTGCACCCATAAATAAATGTCTGTTCACTTGCTTTTGCACGAGTGGCATTATACAACGTACACGCGTAGGTGGCCTGCTTTGGTCATGTACCGATATATCCCACTACCTTTAATCTCTATACATTAGAGCCGACTCATTCTCTTTTATAAGGCTGCATGATATTTGATAGGAGGGACATGTCACAATGTATTTAATGAGTCTCCTATAGGAAGCATTTAACTTGCTTCTAGATTTGTGCCATTAAAAAAAAATGCAAAGAAGCAAATGAAATACATCCTTGAGCCTGTGTGTGTGTGTGTGTGTGTGTGTGTGTGTTTCTGCAGCTTCTAAGTGCTTAGTTGTGTCTGGCCGGAGGCTTCCACCAATCAGAAGGCAGCAGGCAGTAGACGGGAGCCCTGGTCATTGCCTGGGAAGCCCGTGTGAACCCTTTAGTTGCTGGATCCTGGGAAGTCCCAGATGTTTTTAGGGAGAGATGCCAAGGCCGCCTGGGTGGCAGAGAAGCATTGACCAGCTTGGGGAAATGGCTGTTAACCAATCCACGTGGAAAACTTCCTATATTTTAACCACCAGTCTAGTCCTCCGGTCATCCTTATTGGATATTGTGCCTGTTTGAGGATATCCACAGTTTCCTAATCTTGGAACTCCTGGGTCAAATGGTATGAACTCTTCATTTCAATTAGCCTATTATCAAACTTTTCCTTGGAGTTCTTTCTTCCGGGGAATAAGAAATACTACTACTAGATGACATTTATGCGAGTTAAGTACTAGCTGAGTGCTAATACATCTGATAGCCTGCAGTCCTCCCAAGAATGCTATGTGGCTGGTACTTTCACCAACCCCATTTTACAGATGGGGAAACTGAGGCTCAGAGTCTTGTCCCAGTTCACATAGCAAGTTGGAGGCAGTGCTGGGATTCAAACTCATACTCCTAGAACTCTGCATCTCTATGCTACTGAATTTCTAAATCCTAATGAGCCATGAAGAGAATAAGAGGGAGGCCCCAGTCATTCCCCAAACATTGGGAACACAAACACAGACCCACTCACATGCAGATGGAGACTAGAAGCTGTGAGGAAGCCAAAGATGACAAAAAACAAAAGAACGAGAGAAATGTCAGGTGGTTATCAACAGGAATTTGTGGTATAATTAAGGCTCGTCTAACACTTGGCCACATAGATTTGACTTTTCTGAGTTTCAGGTTCTTCATCAGTAAATGGAAGAACAATGCAGCAGAGCTGTCGAAGGGAATTGTGTCACTTTAAAATGCCTGTGGCGGGCAGGACCATTGGTAGTTATTCTTAGGTCTGTTAAACTTCCGAGAACATAACTATCATTCCATAACCAAGGAGGAAGGTTGTCCTTTAGGGCCTATCACTCCTCTCAACAAGGTCCTATACCTGCTCCCAGTCATACTAAAAACAGTCCAAAAATTGTCCCCAATTCTATAAATAATTCTTGTTTATTATTTAAAAAGAAAAACCCAAAATCTGATTCAAGTTAAAAAAGAGAACAACAAAAGTCAACTGCAATGCAGTCTACTGTTAACAAGTGGCCTTTACATTGACATATATTTGTATATACATACTTAACCCCAACTATTCCATCATTGTGGACACCCTGTTTAATCTGGTTCTGCCGCTCTCCAGTCCGTTGCCCACCCTGTAGCTTGAGTGGCCTTTCTGGGACAACGGGGACCACTTCGTGTCTTGGATGAAAGTCTGTCAGTGGCTCTCACGGCCCTCACCCTCTCCTTCACTGTCCACATGTTCTAGATGGTTTCTTTGCCCTCTGTCTTCTCTCTCTCTATCGTCCCTCTCTCTGTACTCCATGTCTGTTTTCAGGTCTTTGAATAGCCCAGCCTACTTTCCTTGTGGAGCCCAGTGATATCATGGAATTCAGCTTCACTTTCCCCGGGAACCCTCCCCAGCCACCTTCCTGGGGATCTGTCCCTCCTCCCCGTACCTCTACAGTCAACGCACTCATTTCATTGTTCTGCCTCGTTATCTGTCCCCACCGTAGTCTATGAAGCACATGTGGGCAGCCAGCCATGTTTTGTGAGTCAAACTATATCCCCAAAGTCTGACACGACTGCCTGGCCTCAGATGTGTTCACTATGCACTAACTGAAGTCCTTGAGCAAATCTGGGTGGATTTCGCTTAGTAGTGCACCCTAGGGCAGCACGGGTGTGTCTTCATACTCCATGAGAAGGGTTGGGAAGGGAGCATCTGAGTAAAGGATTGAATTGGATTATTTTAGTCCACCAGCTTTGGACACTCTCCCAAGAGTTATGCAAATGCCCACCATTACAATCACGAGTGCTGGCAACGCCACTGGAGTTCATGCCAAAAAGGATCTGGGGAAACAGGAAGGATGTTACTGGTTCATAGTGCACTTGATCTCCCCATATGGTACCCAGCTCCCACAAGTGTTTCACGCAGTTGCCAGCGCACAGAGTTCAGAGTTTCAACCACAGTGCGTGCTCAGCCCACAG
Organism: Rhinolophus hipposideros; assembly: GCF_964194185.1. Taxonomy (NCBI): domain Eukaryota; kingdom Metazoa; phylum Chordata; class Mammalia; order Chiroptera; family Rhinolophidae; genus Rhinolophus; species Rhinolophus hipposideros. The sequence goes on along the minus strand of NC_138068.1, from coordinate 6,733,617 downwards.
ATTTCTTCTGAAGCTCTCATCTCCATTTTTATTTTAAAAGGTGTGCAAACAGGTACCTTATTTTCCTTTTTAAATATTTGACGTGCTGTGGGTTACTGAAATTGGTACCAAGGGACTCAGTAGGCAGACATCAAGAAAGTCTTGTGGGAGTGGAGGAGGGCTCACGCGTGCATATGTGACAGTGTGTGAGTAAGGATGAGCAAAGGTACCCGAAATGGTTGAGTGGATGTGTGTGCATGCAGCAAAGAAGGGATGAGGATCCAAGCACAATTCTGGCGTGGAGGATCCCAGCATCTTCCCTGGACGTCAGTGGTGTTTCCATCTTTGAATGGGTGAATGAGCAAATGTGCTCAAGAGTAAAACCTCCTGAAGGGGGTAAGGAAGATGCTGACTTCAGAGCTGAGCTCTGGAAAAGAAAAGTCATACTGTTGTCAGCACCCAGAGGTAATCCTAGTAACATGGTGGTCCATATTCTTTAGAATGGTTCTCTGCGTGTGGACGGCATCATGTTGTACACACCATTTCCCCACCATTTTGGTCAAATACATTCTGATCATCTTTTATGCTATTAAACAGACGTATTCTACCCCAGTTCTTAGGGCTATCTAGTATTCTGTTTTACGGAGGGGCTATCTTATTTCTCCATGGTGGAATATTTAGATGGAATATTTCCATTTCTCGCTATTCATCGCAGTTCAGTTTGGCATTTAAAAATATCTATTTACCAAAGGAAATAGTGTTTGGGGACAAGCTTTGTGAACATTCAAGTTTTTAATGTTTTGTTATTTTCAGTGTCATCTCTGGCTCCCTCGAGTGTGTTGCTCGCTTGGCCCTGACCCCATGGGAAGTGCTTGGAGGGTGAAGACAGTTGCTGATTCCTGCCTTGAGGCCTCCTGACCCCACCACAACACCAAGTTCATGGTGGACACTCCATGGGAGAGATGAGATTCAGGTATTCAGTGATGGGTACTAGCCAGCCCATTGCTATAGCCTCTTAAAAACACCAATCACAGTCTCTAGTCTTTTTAATTAAGAAGTAGGTGATTGAGATAACTATTTTTATATTATTTTAAATTTCTATTATGCATATATACATTTGAAAATGTGTGTATATCATAAACGTATACTAGTTCAATGAATTTTCACACACTGAACAAGCCTGAGCGACCAATGACCAGATAGACATAGAATATTCTAGCACCCCAGAAACTCCTCTCATACTCCCTTGTAGTTCACTCTCAAATTTCTGTTTTGTTTTGTTTCATTTTGTGGGCATTGTATCTTCCTTCCTTCCTTCCTTCCTTCCTTCCTTCCTTCCTTCCTTCCTTCCTTCCTTCCTTCCTTCCTTCCTTCCTTCCTTCCTTCCTTCCTTCCTTCCTTCCTCTTTTTTCTTTTTCAGATTCAAACTTAGCAAATGGAACCTCACCTATAGCCTTGGGACAGCAGCCCTCTTAGTCATCAGTTGCTGGTGAAAGGAGCGCTGAGCAGTTAAGGAGGGTTATTGATACAGACGCAAGAAGACAAAATTCTAACAAGAAATTCAAACATTTCGAAGAGCCGATGAGATGTAGTTGGAGGCTAAGGACGTTTACAAGAATGTCATCCTTCTAACTTCTCTTGGTACAGACCTCCATGGGAGAAAATTTATACTTGGCATTATCTTGGTCTGTATTTAGTAATCAACCATACATTCATTTCATCCTCATTCTTCATTCATTCCATTCAACAAATATTCTGATGGACGACCTGCTCCAAGTCACAGACTATTGTGGGTGCTGGGGAGATAGCAGGAATCAAAATCAATAAACCCCTGCCCTCGGGGACAGATAAACAAATGAATAAGAAAAGCATATTGCCTATCAGATGGGTATGGTGCTACCTAAAGCAATTAGGTGGGATGAGCTGGCAGGGAGTGCCAGCAAGTGGCTGTGGGAGGTCCTATTTTCTACAGGCAGTTGGAGGAGGTTTCCAAGGGAGACTTTTAGAGGGGAGTGGCTAGCCATGTAAGAGATTCCCAGGAAGAGGCCTCAGCCAGGGCAAAGGCCCTGAGGCTAGGGCCTGTGGGGGTCATATTTGAAGAATGGGAATGAAACCCAAATGGTGGGAGCCAAAGGGTCAAGAGGAGGAGTGTGGAGATGAGGTTAGACAGGTGGCTGTGGGGTTAGGGGTGTGGGCACGTGGAGACGCAGATCACAGAGGACCTTGTAGTTTGTTGGAGGGGTTTTGCATTTACTGGGAGGGAAATGGGGAGCCACAGCAAGATTGGGAGCACAGGATTTGCACAACTGGGTTTAGACTACAAAACTTTATCTACTATTGAGATAATTATGGGGGTAAGAATGAAATCAGGAAAAGCAGTTTGGAGGCTAATACAACATCCAAGTGGGAAGTGATGTTTCCCCCACTCCCACCCCCCACCCCAGTTAGTTATTGTTGTTTAACAAACCACCCCAAAACTTGTGGTTTAAAACATCAATGGTTTATTATTTCTCATAGTTCTGTGGGCTGCCTGGGCAGTTCTGCTAAATAGGTCTCGGCTGCGTCGTACTTTCCTCCATCTTTTCATGCCGAGTAATTATTTTTTGTTTAATTGTTTGCCACATGTGTGTTTTCCCTTGTTGGGTGCAGGATGTTTTTAGCTTTCTATGAATATTCTCAAGCTTTGTTCTGGGATACAGTTAAATTACCCAGAAACAGTTTGATCCTTTCAGGTCTTGCTTTTAAGATCTGTTAGGTGGCATGAGAGCAGCATTTAGCATCTAGGGCTAATTATTCGCTACTACGGAGGCAAAACCTTCCTGCATGCTGGGCTCAGTGCCCCAGGAATTGTGAGGTTGCCCAGTCTGGCTGTGTGAGCTCCAGTGCGTTTCACTCTAATTCAGTGATGTTTCTTTCCACAGCCTCAGTAGGGTCCTTCTGTGTGTGTGTGCCAAGGAATACTCACCTGGGCCCTTTGCAGATCTCCGGAGTTCTCTCTGAAGCACTCTTCTCTCGGATACCCAGTCCCTGAACTCTAGATGTCTCGGTCTCCCTGGCCTCTCAGCTCCATTGCATCAACTCAGACAGTCAGTCCTGCTCCTCCTGGGTTCTCCGTTCCCCCCCCGCCCCCCCCCACACACCTGTTGAGTTTGCGATGCCTCTTCCCCATCCCAGCGAAGAGTCCTTGATACTGCCTGGAAGAGTTCCCTGCTAACACCTGAACTGCTAATATTCAAGGTGAGTCACCGACTCAGATGGCTCTCCTATGGAACGTGACATTACCTGTCACGTGAATGCCTTGACATGCGGGGTCTACCACTGGCACGTGTAGCTGATTTTTTCAAGTACTAGGTCTTTGATTTGGTCCCTGAGCTTCCACACCTGAGCTTTGTCTCTTCCCTGTTCAGCTAAAAACAGTAAATTGGTGATTCCGGTAATCCCTTATTTTAAAAATACATGGAAGAGACTTTACTTTTGACTAATAGGCCACTGTGTTATTTGTTACTAATAGCAGCTAAATTACTGGCATTCATGAATGATTTTCTTTAAAAAATATTAGTTGGAAAGTATTTAAGGTATTCTTGTAATAATATCGCCCTCACTCACCAGCTTCTGTATTAGCCAATACTCTTGTGTGCAAATTGTGGAAGTCCAACTCAAAGGAGCTTAAGCAAAACCCTTAAAACAAATCCCCTTACATAAATGGAATTTATAGGCTCTCTTAGCTCAAAGCTTAAGATGTAGGGAGGCAGGACCTGATTCAAAGTCTTCAGAGAGTCTCTCTCTCTCTCTCTCTCTCTCTCTCTCTCTCTCTCTCTCTCTCCCCCACCCCACCTTCTCTCTTTTTCTCTCTCCCTCTTGGTCTGCTTGCCTCTCCCTGTCTTCATTCTCAGCTTGGCAGGACCAAGTTTTTGTTGGCCTTAAGGTTTTGATCTGAGAAATGGAGAACACTTTCCCAATATCTCTGGCAAAAGCATTATGGGGAGGGGATTCCAGTCGGCCAGGCTTGGCTCCCATGCCCATCCTTGATGTGGGTCAGGAGAAGGTCAGGCCCACAGGGCCATGTAACTTGAGCAGGATTCCGATAGAGCAGGATTTCTCATCCTCGGCAGCACTAATATTCTAGGCTGTATAATCTTTGCAGTGGGGGTGTCCTGTGCATTGTAAGACGTTGAGCAATATTCCTGGTCTCTCCCTATTAGGTTCCAGTACTAACTCTCCTCTCCACCCATTGTGACAACCAAGAATGTCTCCAGATGTTGCCAGATGTCCGCTGGCAGACCGAACGGGCCCCCACTGAAAACCATTCTATGGAGTGAGAGTAGCTATCTATGGGAAGGGAAGTTGGGTGGGCAAACAGGTCTACCACCCATTCCCATGTGTTTTCTGAGCAGAACAGAAGGAGATGGACCAACAGTTAGGATTCATTCCTGTATCACAAACCACCATCATGGTTACGATGTAGTGCTTTGCTTTAATTCTCACAAAATAATTTTGTGACAGGGTTCATAAAAACCGGGAGATGCCTGTGAAACTGCGTTCTCTATGAATGTCATAGCAGAACCAGAAAAGATGAAAACCTTCTGGTGTCATGATAAAACCTGTAAACTAAGACTGAAATACCAAGGTCTATTTTGGTGCATTCTTGTCTGCTCTTTCTGAAGTGACTTCATCTCTTTAATCCTGGGCTTCCTCCAATACAGAAGATTAGATAAATGATATCAGACAAACCAATTAATAATATATGTGAAAGTCCTAGGTAAACTGTAATTGTCATGCAAACCAGAGGTATAATTTAAATGTCCTCTTCTTAATTGAATATGGAAGCCATTTGGGTGACTTCTGATTTTTTAGAATGATCCAGCCAGATGTTGTCTCTGCATTTTTCATTCTGTTACCATGGGGCATCATATTGGTTTTCTTCTTGTTCTCCTCCTCCTTTTTTCCCTCCCTCCTTCCCTCTCTCTCTTTCTTTTCTTTTTGGCTTATTGGTTACTGTAAGAGATGCCAATGTTGTAAGAAAGAGGATGATTATTTTTTATTTTCTAGTATGTTCCAAAAGGCAAAAGAATGGCTCACGTTCATTACCAATCTCTTCTGTTCCTGCTGTTAAACAACAAACAAACAAACAAAACAACAACAACAAAGAAAAACCAGGAAAGAACAACATTTCCAGTTCATTGCATTAACTGGTGGGTGAGAGTTCTAGAAATGATACTGTCCTTAGGAAAACAGACGTTATGTCCCAACAGCACATAATGTGTATGTTCTCAGCCTCCTGGCTCTGTTCCACCTTGGTAATAACCCAACCGGTTAATTCAGTGGGATTTAAGCTTCTGGTCTTTGTCTGAACAAATCAGAAATTGCCAGCAAACGTTTGAACAAATTGTGGAGCCCAGTTGTAGTCAAGGGTAGACTATATCCCAGAAACAAACAAATGACCTAATCCGTGTCAGATGCAGGGGCTAAATGATTCATCTCTTAAAAGAGATTTATAGTCGGTGTTTACTTAACAAGTGAAAGAGAGAAAATTTGCTTCTTGATCTAAACCAGTTGGAGGAAAATTTCAGCGTGTCACCTTTTGGAGCAAACATTGTTTGACTTTTGGAATAGATTCATGATTTATTACGCAAGACCCTTTTTCGCGTTGCTGGTTAAGAACGCTGCGCTGGTTCCTTTTCTCTTTGTTGAAACAGGCTTTTCCTGGGTGATATTTTTTGTGATCAGTGTCAGTGGATCGCTTTTCATATTCTTGTTTCAAGTCTAACAGTTGCTGAAATGAACGCATACATTTCCTGATTACTACAATATCTCCTAAAAGATACTTTCTTCTCAGAGCAAAGCTGTGGATACTTCTGGAAAAATTCAGCATTCTTTAAGTCGAAGACCACGCTAATATTCCTCGTGATTTACATGTGAATAGTACAAACTACAGGAAATGAGAGAGAGAGAGAGAGAGAGAGAGAGAGAGAGAGAGAGAGAGAGAGAGAGAGAGAGAGAGAGGAAAATTTTATTATGTGTTTGGCGAGGAGGTTCTGAATGTTTATAGTCTGGGACCGGATACTGCAAAAGTCTTTCTGTTGTTAGGGAGTGCCCACGTTCCCCCCCCCTACCCCCCTACAGCCTTGGCTTTGGATTCAAAATAGACCTCTTTCCTATACTTAATAGGACAAGGGGAGATGGGTTTTTCTTTTTTTTTCCCCTTGGCATATTTCTGCAGCTGGAAATTAAGGAAGCAAGGAGCCTGATGAGTCGCGTTCTAGCTCAGCACATTATTATCCTCTTTGTATCTTCCAACAGTTTCTGTTTTGTTTGTCGTAAGGACCTATTTCCTTTCTAATGAAATTTTGGTATGACCTTCTTGTTTGAATGTTTGTTTCTGGGCCCTTTGGGGTTTTCTTCACTGGTATTGTTATTTCGACTGGCAAGCTGATCTCCTATCTGTGCACTTCTGCAGACACAAAATCATGGGGGAGTTGAGAGGAGATGTATGTGAGTGTGTGGTATGGGAAACGGAAGGAGTCACTTCTGCTTTTCCAAACATGTCCTCAGACACACAGAGCTGTCCCGCCACGGGTCATTCCAACTGCTTTTCAGTTTTGAAGTGCCAACAAACAGAAATAATAACCCAAAGCATTCTTCTTACTCATGGGTATCTGAGAACTCTGGCTACAACTTCATTTTTAAAAGCATAACATATTAGTGACTAGAACAAAATTCTTTCCCAGGGCTCCCTCAGATAATGGCTCCCCAAATAACATGTCATACACATGAGTCAGTCTCAGAACCTGACCATGAAGCCACCGGCCACGCTTCTATTTTTAAAAAATCACTTGGAAAAACTGGAAATCATTTTAGAAAACAAAGGAAACACTCTTTGTCCTCTCTTTTCTTTTTGTTTTCTTTTCTTTGGGGGGATAAGAACAGACAGAGCCTTTGATTCATGTACAGCCAAAATCTAGAAATAAAACAAACACAGTAGAACTCTTTCTTAAGTGGTAGGCACAGTCTTAATTCCCACAGTTGAGGGATCTGGTCTCCATCAAGGTTTTAGTGTGTGGGGTTTGGTGTCCACAACACAATGTGATCTGTGGTATACCTAGGGTTCCCTCACTATGCAAACAAAAACATTGAAATGATTTATTTTATTGGATTTGAATCCACTAAATACAGCCCTTGAGTCCTGTACAAAATCTCATTGTTCTAATATCAATCCAATGTAGCGTCCATTGTCAAGTTTAATTAAAATGCAGTGAACCTGTGGCAACTGTGTATGATGGAATTCATCCACTAATAAACAGCTCTCTCGGACTGTGCACACCTGACATTTTAAGGGCTTCCTGATGATCAAAGTTCAACCACATTTTATAGTTTCAGCAGTTCCACTGCTTGCATTTTTGTTTACTTTCATTTCCCCTGGGCAAAGCTCTCTAATCTGGGCTTCAGTTTTTATACTATACTATTGAAAGCTGCTCAAATTACCCTTTTCCAGTAATAGCAACACTCTTACTATGGGAGATTTTAAAGGTGTCTCTGCCCTCTTTCAACAGAATTTCCACTGTTCTGCATTTATTCTGTAGATACAGGAAACAATTATTGTTTGGAATTGAACTGGGCCTTTGAGGGACATGAAGCTTTGGTTGCTTGTCCCCCACCTTCATCAGCAGACATGGATTTTGTTTTATCAGAATTAAATAACAATGGATGATGTGGTTCCAAATAGCTACAGGGGAGGGGAAATCTATTTGTAAGATCTTTATTACTTGTGCTTAAATGAGATTGTACTCTCATCTGTGCTGACTGTTTAGCAAGGGGAAATCATTATTCCTGGCTCCTCAGTCTAGAAATCAATCACAGAAGAAAGTACACACGATTTCAACCGTTTTTGTTCTTTCAGTTTCCCTATGAGTATTCATTCAATTCTTTGGCTGAAAATACAATGAAAGAACGGGCTGTAAGCAGTTGTTCGAGAAAGCAGAATTTATGTACTTCTTTGGAAAATCAAATATTACTTCTTCAGAAAGGTCTTCCATGAACAACCTCTAGGAAATACTGCCAGAGGTCCTTCCTCCAAGCTTACTCCATTTTCTTGACCTGATACATTTTTACTCAAAGCATTCATCAATACAAGATATTATATTAATACACATATTTATTTAATTCTAGCTTATAAACCTCTAGAACAGGGCTACCCAACAGAAGTATAATGCAAGCAGCATATGAAATTTAAAATTTTCTAGGAGCCATATTAAAAAGGTATGAAGAAACAGGTGAAATGAACAATATTATGTTTCACTGAATTCAATGTCTCCCTAGTCTTGTCATTTCTACAACAAATCCATGTAAAATGATTGTTAATGAGATATTATATATGCATTTCTTGGACTAAGTCTTCAAAGTCTGGTGTACCTTTTATACTCATAGCACATCTCAGTCCTGACTAGCCACCTTTCACATGCTCAGTGGCCATATGTGGCTTTGTGGCTGCCACATTGGACTGCATGGCACTAAGATATAAGCTCCAGGTACTTAGGGATGTTTTGTTCTCTAGAGCAAATAAATGCTAAGCACATACCAAGTACATAGTAAATAATCAATGAAATAGCAAAGAATCTTAAAATTATAAGTACCACAACTATTTAACCAAAGGCTTGTGTCGTAGATGTCTTTTAGCAAATTGCAGTGCCTCTGGTTTTCTCTTTTTCCTAACATTTCTCTCTTGCCTACTAGACTCTAAGAGTATCAAAATGCAAGGAATGTCACTTGGATCCTTTATTCTGCCATTGAAAGAGTTTTGCTGGGAAAACGAGTGGCAACTCTCTATCCACACACCCCTAGAATGGACTCATGAAAGCCCGGTTCCTGCTTGTTTTTCCCTCTCTTGGTTCTACAGTCACTCCTTCTAATCAATTCTTGAGCGGCCTAATCAGCAATGGTTCATAACATTAAAAAAGATCGCACATCCCTTGATATTTTGGCAATACCTCTTGACTTCCTTTTCCTTCTGTCAAGTCCAGCAGACAACAAATGCACCTTTTTGGTGCAGATACCATGGAAGTTAGCACTGCAGCACACTGTGTAGGTACTGTCTCTGCCTTTGAAGAACTTTCAGTCCGGTGGGGAAGAAAGACATTATGATGACACTGGAGAGTGTGGTGGCAAAAGCATGGGCTCTGGAGAAAAGACTGTGATCAGATCTTGGTGCTGCCATTTACTAGCTGTGTGGGTCCCAATCTTAGTTTTCTCATCTGTAAAATGGGGATAATAATAGTATGCAGCACATACTGTTGTTGTGAGAGGATTAAATTATGTCTATGCCTGTATCTACATGTAGCACTTTTTCTAGGACGAGTCTGTGAACTTAATTGTCCGACCTTGTATATCTATATCTCATTTATATCTATATTATCTATATCTATATCCATATCTATATGATTATGTATATCTTCATTGCACCACTACACCCCATGTAAAGGAGTGGCCTTGGATCATTGCCGGCTGTGGTCAAGAAATGTATATATCTAATATATTAGACACACTAGAACATTACAAGAGTGTCTAGCATTTGATATGGCATATAGTAAATCATAAGTGTTAGTTATTATTATTATTATTATTATTATTATTATCATTATGATTAATATTGGAAGAAGATGGCCCCTCAGGAAAATTCAGGGGCACACCAGCCCAGACAGTGAAGGATCAGGTGACATTTCCTGGAGGAAGCACCATCACCAGAGAAGCCTGCTGAGGGGCCAAAGTTGGCCAGCTGGAACGTTTAATGGGGAGGGAACAGCATGTGTAAAGAGCTGGAAACAAGAGCTCCATGGCGGTTTGAGGAACTGAAATATATTAAGGCTGCCTAGAACACAAGCCCAAAGGCCTCTGGGGACCAGGTGAACATGTTAGGGTGAATCATATGCAATCGTTGATATTTGACTATTCTCAAGCTATAGCAATGGCAATTACCTATGGTTTAGCCTAATATTATGCTGTGTGTAAAAAGCAGAAAACATAAAGCAGGCTCCTTGGTAAATGGCATTGCATGGCAGACGGGTCTCACTCGGACACCTGGTACCACCGGGCTGGTAGGACTTGTAGAAAAGACAGTACCCTGCAACAGGGGTCTCCATGCAAGTGAACTTTTGGAGAAAGGGAACCATGCCTGTTTGCTGCTCAAATCCCAATGTCTACCTCGGTGCCTTACTCAGGCAATTAGCAATGATTCGTGAAATGAATGAATAAATGGATGATTTCACCTATCCCATTGCTCAAGGGCAAGACTCGCTCTTCGATCCTATTTGTCTCAAGCTTTTCACTTTGGCCTGCAGGGACAGTGTTCAGGGTTTCGGTCAACATGGATGTCCAGCTGAGAGGCAGCTTTCATGAGTGAGAGCAGTTGATTTTATCAACCCTCCCTGGCCAGACTTCATCTTTCCAGATTGAAGTGTTTCAGTTTATTTCTTAGCCACATCCTAGCATCTCTCTGCTCCCCAGCCTCCCTTTTCTCCCCCGAACCCTTGGATCAATGGTGTTATCCTTCTCTGGCTGTTGCCCAACTCTGTGATGGGGCGTGGCAACTGGAGAGAACATTCTAGGTACACAGCATCTCAGTTTTGTCCAAGGGCCATGAGACCCTTCCTTTTTTTTCCAACACCACAATCAACAAGTCAACAACATCCTGCTAGAATCCAAAGATTGGGAGAAAGAAATGTTCCTTTCTCCTTTTAAGTCTCTGTCCTTCACACCCACCCTTTATCTATTCTCCAAGGACCTCCTTCTCCCTCACCAAATCTGGACACTTACATCAATTGTTAATAATGAAGCAATAATGATACAATAAGAGTAACATTACCTGAACGCTTAAAATGTGTGAGAGATTTGTACGAAGAGTTTTATGTACTCATCTGTGAGCTCATGAAGTCCTTACAACATAGATGCTATCAATACCCCCATTTTATAGATGAAGAAACTGAGGCTACCTGAAGGAATTTGCCTAGAACATAGAGCTAGTAAGTGGCGGAACTAGGATTTGAACCAAGGACTGTCTGACTTAAGATGCTTCACCTTTGACTCTTATGCTGCACACACACACACACACACACACATTTTATAAGCACTAAAGCAGTAAAAAGGCAGAACTTTGATCTTTACTCTGTCTTACAGTTCATTGGCAAACTTTTCCAGAGAGATTCATCTCAACTCTAAAGAAACTCCTTCTTTCCTCCCTCCTTCCTTTCTCCCCTGTCTCCTTCCTCTCTCTTTTCCTTCCCTTCATCCTTCATTCACCTTTTTTCGCTCTTCTGAGAAACTCCCTGAGCCAGGCACTGTCACACATGGGGAGACGGGTGTGAACAGGACAAATACCTGTGGTTTTTGTCTTTGAAATCTGGCTGTAAGATGCTGCGGGCATAGAAACCACCAGGTAAGTTACTGCCAAGCCACAATCATTTTCCAAAAGGTCCCAAAGGTGTCGAAGCCACTGAGGTTGTAACTGCTGGGCGCCCCCACTGTGTGACTGATGGTAAGGCCATGGGTGCCAGGTGCGGCCATGTGAGGAAGTAAAAATATCAAGTTTCCGGCTCAGAGCGAGCATAGCTTCCTCTGGTCCACCTCCTTCAACATGTGTCCTGAGCTCCGTCTCTTTCTCGTCCTGAGTAGGATGGTGCTTTCCCAGGCTGTATGTTGAGTGGGTGCTTTCTCTTAGTGGTTGCCCTAGAATTTGCAATATACATTTACATACCTATACATTTATATACACATATATCTTTCCAATTGATCCAAGTCCACTTGCAAATAACACTATACCACTTTATAGGTAGTACCCGTATCTCCTAGTAACAAAGTCATTCCAATCTCTCTCTTCCATCTCTGGACTCATGGCTGTCATGCATCTCACTTACACATCAGCATGGATATGTACATAAGAATATGTAATGGAATACAGTGTTGTGGTTATCATTTTGAACAAACTGTGATCAAGAGAAATAAAAATTTCTATTTTACCTTCACTTTTTCCTTCTGTGCTGTGTATCCGAGTTTCTGACCTAAATTATGTTTCTTTTCTCTGAAGAACGTTTCTCCCAGTTTTACTGAGATAGAACTGACCTACAGCAATGGATGTGTTTCAGGTGTGCTGAGTACTGGTTTGACTTACACGTATTGTGAAATGATTACAACAATAAGTTTACTTACCATCCATCATCTCATATAGGGACAAAAAAAAAACAAAAACAAAAACAAAAACTAGGTGTTTTTTTTTCTTGTGATGAGAACTCAAGATTTACTCTCTTAACAACTTTCAAATATACCCTAAACAGCTGTGTCAGCTGGAAGCTTGTACCTTCATCCAAATGAAGAACTTTGAACGTGTCTTGCCAGGTAGGTCAACTGGCAAATAATTTCCTCAATTTTTTTTTGTCTCGAAAAGTCTTTATTTCTCCCTCACTTTTGAAGGAAAATTTTGCATGGAACAGAATTCTACGTTGGCAGGTTTTTTTCTCTCAACACTTTAAACATTTCATTCCTCTCTCTTCTTACTTGAATGGATTCTGAGAAGAAGATGGACATCGTTCTTATGTTTGCTCCTCCAGAGGCAAGGTAATTTTTCCCTCTGACTTTTTTCAGGACTTTCCCCCTAAATCTGATTTTCTGCAATTTAAATATGATATGTCTAGATGTAGGTTTTTTGGGTTTTTTTTTAATTGAAAAAAATTTTTTTGGCATTTATCCTGTTTGATGTCTCTGAGCTTTCTGGATTTGTGGTTTTATATCTGGAATTAATTTGGGGGCAATTCTCAGTCATTATTGCCTCAAATATTTCTTCTGTGGCTTTCTCTCTTTTTTCTCCCTCTGTATTCCCATTACACGTATGTTATAGCTTTTGTAGTCATCCTGCAGCCCCTGGACATTCTAGTTTTTTCAATCTTTGTTCTCTTTGCTTTTTGGTTTATGAAGATTCTGTTGGTGTGTTCCCAAGCTCAGAGATGCTTTCTGCAGCCAGATCCAGTCTACTAATAAGCCCATCAAAGGCAGTCTTCATTTCCGTTCCCGTGGTTTTTTTTGTCTTTATCTCTAACATTTTTTTGCTTCTTTCTCAGTATTTCCATCTCCCTGCTCACATTGCCCATCTGTTCTTGCATGCTGTCCACTGTATCCAGTACAGCCCTTCGCATAATAATCATATGAGTTGTTTTAAATTCCCGGTTTGATAATTCCAACACCCCTGCCATGTCTGATGCTTGCTCTATCTCTTCAAATGGGGCTTTTTGATTTATAGTATGCCTTGTAATTTTTTCCTCGTAGCCTGACACAATGTACCAGGTAAAAGGAACTGCTTGCTGTAAATAGGCCTGTAATAATGTGGTGATGAGGTGTGGGGGAGGGTAGGTGTTCTACAGTCCTGTGATCAGGTCTCAGTCCTTTGGTGAGGCTGTGCCTCTGGCCTGTGAATGTCATGAAAGTTTCTCAGTTCATCTATCTCCTAAGCCCCTTAGGTCGGGCAGGACGTCTAGAGCAGGCTCCAGTTAGGTATTTCCCTTAGGTCAGTTAAACTCTGATAATCCAGCAGGTTAGGTTCTGGTAACACATTTCCCCTGAGGGCAGACCTTGTTAGAAAGAAGAGAGCTTGCTCTGGCCCCTTTCAAAATGGTGCCTTTTCCTTGCCCCCTGCTGGAAGCACAGGGGACTTTTCTCAGTAAGAGAAAGGGGACTTCACTCAGTAGGAAAACCTGGTCAAGCTCCTGCAGGTAAAACTCACAAAAGTGTGGGGACACCCTATGCCTGGAATCCCCTGGAGTTTTTGACTCAGGTCTGTCCACACTGATCCTCTATCAATTCATCAGTTTCAGGTCAGGTTTCCCTGTCTCGCACTAGTTCCCACAGACGTCCATGTTCCAGAAAGTTGTGATTTTCTGTATTCACCTGTCTGTCTCTCCAATTTGGGGGGCAGTGATTTGCCCCGTGACGTCACATCTCTAACAGGTCTAAAAAGAGCTATTAATTTTTCCAGTTTGTGCAGCTTTTTCCTTGTTGCTAGGATGGAGTGGTGACTTCTAAGCTCCTTGCACGCAGGGCTAGAAACTGGAAGTCTGCCTGCCAGTTTTGAGAACCAAAAAAGTGATTGACTGGAAATGTCAAGTAAAGGAGTTTTGGTTTTTTTTTTTCGCATTTGTTGGGTTAGAAATGGAAATTTTAGGCTTCTGCTGGAAGTTTCAAAGGTACCGGAAAGGGAAAATTTTGACCAACGTGCTGGCCACATATGGGAAAATGGTGTTATTGAAAAGCACATGGGTCCTGAGGCCGGCAACATTGAATTCTGCTGCTCTCAACACCCAGCTGTGTGTCCCCAGGCCAGTCACTTCCCTTCTCTGAGCCTCCTTTTCGTATCCAGAAACTGGGTATTGGGACATTTACCAGACACTGTGGTGCATATTAAAGGTACTTTGTATAAAGTGTAGAACAGAAGACATATTCCCAGTTATTTTATATGTAATAGAAAAGAAACACTCTAGGTCATCATAGAATTTTTTTGTCTTTCTTTCCTGAACTATGAAAAGAAACTGAAAGAATGCTCACTTGGTTCTACAAGAACACAGGAAGCTATTCAAGGTTTCCACAATGCAAACCGAGCTGAAGAACGTTATGTGGAAAGAAAATTCGGGCAACGTAGAAGACACAATTCATCGTTCAAGTCTTTCCAAAGATTCTAGGCACATCTCGCAAAGTATAAGAGTTTTTCTCCCTGGAGCCTTGTCTTCACTGGGAAGTTTACATCTTGAGGGAACCATTTTATAATGTAGTCAATGAGTAGTAGAGTCGTTAAAAGCAGTAAAGTAAATCTTAACCAGTTATCAGATGTACCACTCAAAAAAACGTCTAGCCTATGTCCTACTCAGCATCAGTGTTTCCTTTTGTGGCTGGGAGAATAAACTTATATAAAGCACAAAGATACCCTCTCCCCATTTGGAAATATCTAACTTCTGTTTCCTCCCCACTGTGAGGGAAGTGATACACTAAAATTAAGCAGTGGCTTCTCATCGTGGTTACCAACATACTCTTAGAGCCAGTCTGTCCTGGATTGGCAGCCTGGGCTGGGCCCCCACTTATCCTTGTGTGACCTGGAGCGAGTTCACCAACTTCTTTGAGCCTCCATTTCCTCACCTGTAACATGGCAGTTGTTGCCAAAATGAAATATTGATAATCCCTGAAAAGAACCCAGTTCAGTGCTTGGTGGAAATTAGCTATGATGATTTCTAGAAAAGGGCTGGTGTAGTATGTTCTCAAAGTGTAAAGGGTTTGCTGGAAACAGGGACTGAGAAAGACTGTGTTGAAATTAAAGAGACAATGCAGGACATGTTTAAAAACGTAGAAGACACAATTTTTAAAGGTGCTTAAAAAGCTTGGCAAGTATGAAATTTGGGGTGACTGGGAGTGACCCTGTCACCTGGAAGAGACCCTCCTGTGGCTTTTGCTTTTCCTAAAATCACTTCTGCATCTGGGCGGGCTGCAAGTGAACAAAGACAGCAAGAGATTGGAGAAGAGCAAAGTGGAAATGGGGAAGTGTTCCATTACAAGAAAGGGCCAGTAGAGTTATGCACCTTCCCAATTCTGGACAGAACCTGGGAACTAGCATATAAGGAGAGGGCGAGATGAGTCAAGGCACACTATCAGGCTCCAAGTAAGGCCAGTTTCACAGGGGCAGCTGCTTCTTTCACACCATCCTTGACATTCCATTCCCAAGGGGCACAGAACTGCCCACAGAGGGATCAAACTGGTTCTTGGGAGGAGGGGCAAAAAAACCTTACTCTTTTTATAGCTAAAGCACACAGATGTGTATAGTACATAAACAGATATACAGTACATTCGTGGTATTAACACGTCATGGGGGCCAATTAGAAAAAAAATGTATAAAATGGGTCTTTGGGAGTGCACATGGAAAACGCGTTGGCTGACAGTAATCTAGTGGGGTGGGGAAACGTGGGAGAGGGCAGATACTCAATATAAGACTAAAATTGGAGGGACCCCAGAGGGCGGAGGCGGTGGCGGGTGGTGGGATTAGAGGTTTTCCATGTGCAGTAAGCACGTTAAGGTGGGATATTTCCCCTAAACTAGCAATATCACCTCCTTTCCTCTTCCAAATTTGGAAGGCTATATTGTGGAGGGAGAACAGAACAACTACCCTGGGAATTCTGGCTCTACCAGTCAATTGCTGTGTGGCCTTGGGCAAGCTACTGACCTCTCTGGGCCACATATATAACCTGGGGTTAGTAATGTGACAATCTGTGTAAATGTGACATCATTTTTACACCATCCTCCTTGTCTTGTAAAAAGGCAGATGACCCAATAATGGTAGAAAAAATATTCAGTTCCTTTGAGGGAAACTCCTATATGGTGACATTTTATTAAAATTTTAGTCTCTCTTCTTTCTACCTTCTCTTCCAAAACTCTGGTTCTTAATTTTCTTTTGAAATTTCTGATGATACATGGACCATGGACAAATTATGTGCCCAGTATCACACACACATCATTTCATTTAATCCTCACAAAAGCCCTATGAAAGTTAGTTCCGTGTTTCCCGGAAAATAAAACCTAGCTGACAGTCAGCTCCAAAGCGTCTTTTGGAGCAAAAATTAACATAAGACCCAGTCTTATTTTACTATAATATAAGACGAGGTCTAATATAGTATAATATAATATAATATAATATAATATAATATAATATAATATAATATAATATAACCGGGTCTTATATTAATTTTTGCTCCAAAAGATGCATTAGAGCTGATGGTCCGGCTAGGCCTTGTTTTCGGAGAATCACAGTACTTGATATATCAGTTTTTAAAAAACTGTTGCCATTCGAATAGGTTTGTAGCGGTATTTCATTGCGGGGTTAAAGGTGCTTAGCATCTCATTTGCTTATTTGTCATCAGTGTGTATTTTTTTATTTGTGTCTGTTTAATTCTTGCCCATTTAAAATTACTGGTTGGTTTGTTTTCCTCTTATTGAATTTTAAAAGTTTTAAAAATCACATTCTAGATAGAAATCCTTTGTCCGATATATGATTTGCAAATATTTTCTTCTAGTTAGTGGCTTGTCTTAAGACATTCTCTTAGGAACGTCTTCCACAGAGTAAAAGTTTTAAATTTTGATGATGTCCATTTTATAAATATTTGATAAATGAATGAATGGATAATGACACATTTCTTCAACTTACTGCCATTCATCAGTTTCTCAAAAAAAACCCAAACCTATTCAATTCTTATTAAACACATATCAGAATGTAAGTCACAAAGCCAGGACTTTCGTCTGTATATTATTTATGTCTTGCTGTGTAACTAATTACCCCAAATCTTAGCATCTTAGAAATAAACATTTCTTACCTTACACCCTTTCTGAGGTCAGGAATCACTGGTTGCAGTCTGGATGGATGGTTCTGGCTTAGGGCCTCTCATAAGTAGTCACACTATAGTCAAGATGCTGGCTGGGGCTGCCAGTGTCTTAAAGGCTTGACTTGAGTTGGAGGATCAGCTTCTAAGATGGCACACTCACATGGCTATTGGCGGGAGGCCTCAGTTCCCCACCATGTGGACCTTCCCAGAATGCTGCTTGAATGTTCTCATGACATGGCAGCTAGCTTCCAGAGCAAAAGAGTAAGGACAAAACTGCCATGTGTTTTATGGCTCCTCTTGGATGTCACTTGCATAATATTCTGCTCCTTAGAAACAAGTTACTAGGTCCAGCCTACCCCTCAAACGGAGAGGAAATATTAACCTCTGCCTCTTGAAGGGGGTAGCGTCAAAGAATTTGTGGATATATTTTAAAACCACTATCATTCTTTGCTGTCAAGGTTATGTTTCTAGCATCTAGATATGCTTGGCTTATCTAGCAGGTACTTACTCAGCGCTGGTTTCAGGTTGATAGGCCTTGAAGGTTTTGTAATTTGCGGGATTTCCTTAGGAAAAAGAATACAATACAAATTAAAAATGTTTTAAAGCTGAAAAATATCACTGACATAAAAAAAAACACACCCAAAATAACATTTTTTTTTTATTAGTTTCAGGTGTATTATAGGAAAAGTCAAGTAGTTAGTTAATTTTTTAAAAATATGTTATTTT
Organism: Rhinolophus hipposideros; assembly: GCF_964194185.1. NCBI lineage: Eukaryota > Metazoa > Chordata > Mammalia > Chiroptera > Rhinolophidae > Rhinolophus > Rhinolophus hipposideros. The sequence continues at coordinate 6,715,522 of NC_138068.1, read as the reverse complement.
GAAAATGGAACTTCCCAAATAACGTCTTTTTAAAAAATTAACTACTTGACTTTTCCTATAATACCTTTCTTCCTATATATTTTGGCCACACACTTTCTGATTGCCTGTTAATATAACAGTGATTCTGGATTATCATTTTCTATAGCGAGACAACCAAAAAGAGAATTTCATCTTTCTGCCCTCAGGATCGATTACAAAATTTTATTACTGTCAATTTAGAAACGTTTCTTTTGACTTCACTGCTCAGTACTGGTTAGGAGTACTGAGTACATTTTTAGGATTGTTGTGTCAAATTTGGGAAAACATCCGTCCAGTTTTCTCGTATATGACCTCTAAGATTTCAGGCAACTCGAGTTTTCTTGGATGGTGATGAAACTTCAGTATGCTTTGAAGGATGATGTCCACGAACCACTTTGATGTTGCTATCCTCTTTGTAAAGATGGAGTGTGCGTTTTAAGTTATCTTTGTCAGTGCCAAGATGGCAGCAAGAACGCGACTTCTTTTTCCTGGGTGATTAGATCATTTACTCCTCTTTATTAATCAGATTATCATAATTGTTCATTTCATGTGTCAATTTGACCATGTCCGTGGGTTGCCCAGAAATTGGTTAAACCTTAGTTCTGGGTGGGTCTGTGAGGGTGTTTCCAGATGAAATTAACATTTGAGTCAGTGACCTCTGGTAAAGCAGGGTACCCTCCCCAGTGTGGGTCAGCATCATCTAGTCTGTTGAGGGCCTGACTAGAACAAAAAGGCAGAGGAAGGTAAAATTTGGCCCTGCCTGCCTAATTGAGTGAGGTAGGATATTGATCTTTTCCGGCTCTCGGCACTCCTGGTTTTCAAACTTTCGGGTTCGCACTGAACTACAGCACCAGCTCTCCGGGATCTCCAGCTTACAGACGGCAGGTTGTGGGACTTCTCAGCCTCCATCACTGTGCGAGCCAATTCCTCAGACGTATGTATGTTCCTGTACATACATACTCTATTGGTTCTGTTTTTCTGGAGAATCCTGATTAATACAGTGATTAAATAACCCAATTGCCTTGTCATTACTTTCATTGACAATTATCTCTTGCGTTTACCGGTGTGACCTACGCTATATTTTAACAGAGAACTCACCAGAGTTCCAAGGTCAAGATGCATCAAATACAAGTAGTTACCTGATAGGTGGGAAATGCACTACATGTAAATATCCTGTGTGTCTTTACACACATACTTGCTGTTGGTGGAAGTGTCACACTGAAATTTAAATTTCAATGTCCAGACGTATATACAATGTTATTGGAACATTAACACGCTCATGGATTTACTTATTGTGTATGGCTGCTTTCACGCTATAATGTCAGACTTGAGTAATTGTGACAGAGACCACATGGCCTACAAAGCTTAAAATATTTACTATTTGGCGCTTTATAGAAAATCTGTTGACCAACCCCCGTCCTGTGGCAATGAGTAAGAGACACCATTACTCTCTTGGCCTCACCGAAACAATGGCCATTTTCCAGTCCTTAATACACAAGCTACACTGCATCAAGACCACCCTTCCTGCTTTCTCTCTGTGCAGAAACTTCTTCTCTCTCCCAGCTATTTTTTCATCTGATCATACTTATCCTTGAGACAATTTCACCTAACTAGAGAAGCCTTCTCTGGCCACCTGTCCAAAACAGGTCCTCTCTCTTACGCTGAACCATTGTTTCCTGTTCTTTTCAATCATGGCCCTGCCCATGGTTTGTGATGATTGATTTGTCTTCTTAAAGTTGCTGCCCCAATTTACTTTGTAAATTTCCTGTACCGTGGTGGTTAAGAGTGTGGCCTCTGAAACCAGACAGCCTAGGCTCAAATCCCAGCTTTGTCTCTTACAAATTGTGGGAGCATGGGTATGTCACCTATCCTCTTGATGCCTCTGGTTTCTCATCTATAAAATGGGGATAGTCATAGTAACTAGCATATTACGTTTTGAGGATTAAATAAATTGGTGTCGATAAAGCACTAAGAACAGTGCCTGGTCTATGGTAACCCTTGATAAAGGTCGGCTATTAATATTCAATACTGTAACTTCAAGATCTAGCTCAAAAGAGGTCAACTAGTATCTCTTTACGTGAACACACTTTTTTCTTGGAATGAAGCATTTGTGGAATGAAGGCTTTACCTAGTGCTGAATTAAGAAATGAGTGCCTCATACTTCTCTTACTCTTTAACGATATGCTGCTTCATCTAAAAATTATGGGCCTCAAGTTTCATTTAGTACGTGAAAAGCTATAATGGACCTTGATTTACATAACAAAGTCAAATCAGTAAGGCAAGTGTTTGAAACACTTTTTTTTATTACACTTGCTTCTCCCCACCCCCTTAGTATCTGTATTGGTGCTCCCAAGGTCGGGTTAAGACCTGTAAATATTACGGGCCTTACATCAGTCAGCCATTGCGATAATAATGCCATGCAACAAATCGCCCCAAACCCAGTGGCTTAAAACAGTCATTATTTAATCTCACAAAAGCATCTGCAGATTGGCTGCTTTTCAGATGATCTAGGTTGTGCTGGGCTGGGCTTTCAGTTGTAGGTTGCAGCCAGGTCTCCTTTCGGTGTCCTTCTGCCTCTTTGGATGACCAAGTACGTGCTTCTCGTGGCCACCATTGAAATGCAGAAGAGCAGGACCCGCTCTGCAAACGCATTCTGAGGCTTGGCTGGGGTCATGCTCACGAGTAACTGATCAGCCCACAAAGCACATGGCCGAGTCCAGCATCAGCGGGGCAGAGAAGCACATCCCACCCAAAGCAGGGGTGGGGGAGGGGCATTTTCTGAACCACAATACACGCTATCTCAGGACCGGTACTCCATTAAAGATTAAAATAAAAATCGAACTAAAACGAAAAGTAAAGTTATGTTATTTCAATGAGACAAAAACATATGTGTACGCTGAAATTAAAAATAGCTTTTCTGAATTTTTCTGGCTGTTTCCTTTCACAGGCAAGAAGGGGTTGTGCTGATAGCCCCGAATTTCTGGTCCTTCAAGTGTGTCTTCATATTGGGCAAGCGTGCTCTGACGACTAACTACTCCTTTTTGTATCCTTGTACCCGGCACATAGTAGGGATTTGATGAAGTCTGTTGAAGGCAATTGTTGAATTCTACAAATGTATGGCAAGTACATCAATGCATGATAGCTCTCTTTGCTTTACAGAAATTCAGGAGCATTGTAGCTATTGCATGTTTATACATCAAAGCTTCAGAAACAGTTATAGGGTGTGGAAGTGTACACAACTTCTAACACTGGCGTGCATACCTCGAAGGCCTCAAGCAAGTCGCTGCCTCTGGGTTTTCTGTTTGTCTCCGCCTCCCCTGCGATGCAAATGAAATCATTTTTTCATTTGATGTTGTTCAAGGGAAATGCATGCCTGGAAAATAATCCACAGCAGGGAGAATGTGGACAGGTAAATAAACAGTTTAATGAGTATAAGATAAAATGTGAATTAAAGCCAGCTTTCAGAACCTCACATTTTCCTTTCATCCACTGTTTATTTAATAATTACACTGTCAATTACAACATGCACAAATGAGCTTATATACCTATTAGTCTAAAAATACCTACTATTTATATATATATATATGTATATATATATATATATATATATATATATATATATATAGAGAGAGAGAGAGAGAGAGAGAGAGAGAGAGAGAGAGAGAGGGAGGAGACTATCATAACTGAACGAACCTGTTCTGACATAGAGTCACTTTGCAAATATTATAAAGCTCAGATTCTACCAGTGCTATTAATGATTTTTTCTGACCCCAAAGAAATCACATAGCATTGTAAATTTTAATAATGATAACTACCTTTTAATTGAGAACCTAACATATGCCACACATTGGGTTAAGTGAGATGTATTTCGACATCTCCATCTCTTCCTGTGTTGTTTCTAACCCATGTAACAGTATTGTCAGGTTACGATGTATTCACATTTTATAGACGGGACCACAGAGACTCAGGAAGAAGCTGTAGCCTGTATCTGAACTCTAACATGCTTCACTAGAAAATAGGGCTGTGTTCAGTTGAGTACCCACCTGTGTACAGAGAGGGCCACTTGAGGACAAGAAAGGGAGGCATTATAGACACCACGCGGCTGTTTCATCCTCTTTATTTCTTGCACCAGGATCAACATAACAGAACATCTAACCTGGGAAGCCATCTCGGGGCCACCCTATAAATATGTGTTATACATCGCCAGTCTGTTTTCCTTGATTGATTGATTTATTTAGTGCAGAGAAACTTTTGTTAGATGACTAAAATAGGCGCGGTAAACATGTCACCTGGATTATCAGGTACCTCTGGTTGAAAATGTTCACTCTCAGAGCCCTCAGTGAAACCTGAGATGAAATCTTACAAGCTGGTGATAAAGCTCCACAACCTCTGCTTTGAGAAGGCCTTAATTATGTGTGATTTTTCTAGCAGTATCTGTAGATTAAACAGATAAGATGTCTCCTTTCTGTCTGGTGCATGCCTTCTACTGGCACCCTTATTGAATCATGACTGTTAGCTGTCCTGGGCTGTGGAGTAGGGCACCAGAAGCTTCGATTCCCATTTAGTTATTGTCCATGCAAAGCTCATTATTGCCCTCCTGGTTGAGATTCAAAGGAAAGAACAACAATTAGGTAACTGTGCAATGTCAAGGCAGCAATTTGGTTTGAAAAGCCTCAAAAAACAGCCTTCAATGAAAAAGAAAGAAACTTCCAGGACATTTCTCCTTTTTTGAAAAAATAAATTTAGGAGGATCTGTTTAAAAAAACAAACAAAAAAACAGAAGGGTTTCTGGCTTTCCAGTGAAGGGCAATCGTTAAAAGGCATCCCCCCCAAAAAAAAGTTGGCTCTGTTTTCTGAATTGCTAGTTGGGAGAACAAAAGAAGCAAGGGAAAGTTTGACTTGACTTCCTCTGCAATTTGTTTATATCATCGGAGCAGAAAGAATCTCAGGGCTAGGCCGGCCACTTCCTGAATGAAGAGAGAAAGAAAAATGCTCCTTTGTGGACTTCACGGAGATGTGCAATGTGATCAGTAGAAATCCGGCAGGGATTGGAGGAGCCCAGAGAGGCCAAAGGAATTCAGCTACAATGTGACAAGATAACTGCAAAGTCCCAAAGGCAAGAGTCACCAGATACTACTCCCCCACCCCCTCCCAGTGGCCACAGAAAGAACAGCTCCGTGGAAGCCCCAGCCTCTCTAGGCTTGTTGCTATGGAGTCAGCTTCATCTAAGACAATGTGTCAATCAATCCGTTTCAAAGACAGCAGTGGCGGCAATGGAACCGCATTGAAATGATAAATATTTACTTGAAAATAACGTCCAAGTGAGACATAACTGAAATGATAAGGTTCTGTTGACTTCTTTCTGTAGTAGCCTCCTGAAACGGCCAAACCAGTTAGGCAACTTTATTTTTGGTTAAGTATGTACTTCATCACTGGTAACAAACTTCAGGGATCTTGTAGGAGTGAGATTTTCTCTCTCACCGGGCAGGTTCTCCTGGGCAGAATGTCTGTATTCCTGCCCTCCCCTTTTCTTAAAAACCAACTCGAGACTGGCTGAGGAGCTCATTCAGTGATCACTGGTAGTTTCCTGTCACTTGTCTTTGTAGGCTGGAGTGAGGCCTAAGGATTTAGATGAAAAAATGTGAGACTGCTCTCCTCTTCGTGAAATCTCCCGTGTGGTTTTCCAGCTTGCCTTTTCATTCCTGTCTCCGGTTGAAGTCTGCCACAGCTGGCCTATTAAAGAGAAATTTGAAATCAGTGAGTCAAAGAGCTCAGGAAGAGAAAGGCACAGTTAAGCAGTGCCGGTACTGGCTGAGCACCCTGATTGCAAAACATGCAGATAGAAAAGAGAGATAGAAGGGGAAGACGGGATGGAGAGATAAAGAGGCTTACCTTTCCTCTGAAAGGGTGGGTCCTTCTTACTAAGGTGCATTTATTGGTGAGTGCCTGGAAGCTCACTTGCCCAACAGTAAGCCCGGAGGCCATTTGAATGATGAATAATCTAACAAAGTGATTTCAAACCTCACAGCTTCCTATTGGAAGTTTTTCTTCCAATTTGGAGGCAGGTTTCAATCAGTTCTCTTGTCTGATTCCCGCTTCCTGCCAAGCTGCCGCCGTTGGTGTTTTCAAGAAAAAACCTGGGTTGTCATTTGAGAACTTCAAAAACTCAGTGTTCAATTAGCCTTCTTCTTTTGAATCCCTTTTGACAGTTGGCTAAATTTTGGGTTCAAAGTGCTTTTTGTGTGTTGGACTGATCTTGTTTGAGGAGACAATTTTCTGAGTGTTAAGACACTGAGAAGTCATGTTTTAACAGCAGCATTGCTAGAAGAGTTGGAAATTTCATTTTCCTAGGATGTTCCGTGCAATTCCGTTTTATAGATATATGAACATTTCGAAGTACAAAGGGCTATTATATAAAAAGGACACTTGGATAATCCTCATAAAGCTTCCCTTGTACTTTTATGGAATGTTTACAAGGTTAATAAGTATGCTTTTTCATCACTGTATGTTTTACATGGCTCAGCTACTGCTCCCATGTCTATCTGCAAATCACTGAAACTGCTTGAATGGAGTGGGAGATATCCTTTGTTTCCCATTGATTTGGAAACAAAAGACTCAGGGAAAAGAAAAGTTTACTTTGCAGCTGAATGCCATAGGCAGATGACCGAATTGTTGATTCAATTAAACCAAGGACCTGAAGACTTTTTCAGGTCTTACAACAGAAAGAATATTCACCCAGTTATGGTGAATGGTTGAATTTTCCCTCCAGTTTTCCTCGATCCCATCTTTGTGCGTGGGTCTCACATGGGGTTATTTAAGTCACAGCACCCAAATTTTCAGGAATGTTAAAGAGTAATCCAGAGAAGAGAAGTAGCATCAATGAAGAAGAGAGAAGTTGCTGTGTTTTTCTTAGGTAGGAAATACCACATGGACATCGTAAGTAAATAATGCCCTTCACTCGTTTTCTCCATTCTTCAGTTCCAATTTCTCTAGACCTGAGGTTCTCATCTTTGGCATGAATGACATTTGGACTGGATCATTCTTCATTGTGGGGGCTGTCCTGTGCTGTTAAGGTGTTTACCAGCACCCCTGGCACCTACCCACCAGATACCAGCAGTATGTCAGCCATAGTCATGACAAGCAAAAACGTGTCGGTCGCAATACTGTCAAATGTCCCCTGAAAGTGGGGTGGGTGGGTTTGGATTGCCTCTGGTTGAGAACCACTGTTTTGCACCAACCTACCCACAGAATCCTGCTTGAAGAAAGATGGTTAGTTTAGTGCTCAGCTAGTGGGAGTGAAAATGACTGGTTACAAAGCAGTTATTTTCATCAGAATTCATAGAATTAGAACTGAGAATATGAGCGAGCAGAAGAGGACTTAGAGATAACTTAATAGGCAGCCCTTCATGTTACAGGTGAGGACCACAGTGGGAAGCACATCCCAAGATGTCCAATTAGATGGTGAGTGAAGACTTACTATTTTTAATTTTTATTATTTTTTCCTTGTTGCTGTAAGGAGAGCCTGTTTTTGCTTACCTATCATAGTACCCCTCCTACTGGTAAGCATTTAGAGAAGGCTGAAAACATCATGCCCCAGACTTTTTTCCTTAAGACCTTGGAGTAATATTTATTAATCAAATTTTCAATGGGTAAAAATGGGCATGTATGACAATAATAAAATATACATAGATTTCATGCATTACTGTTTAGGATAATAGATAAAAAGTATATCGTCATGACTGTGAATAAATATGGCTATAAGAAGTTTAGAACTATTTTTAATATGTAAAAATAGATCTCTGTTTCTCTGGTAGGTATCGTCCACATTGATCATTTTAATTGAATATCTATAAAAGAGCAGTAATGCCCAGAACCACACAATCTAAGTCCTGTATCCACAAAGATAATAAAGCTACCAGTATTTGATTTTCCCTTTTGTGAAAGTAAGTGTTAAATTACAAACTGTTTTGAACACTATGACAAGTAGCCCGACTAGTATAACAGCCCAGTGTGCTCACTTGTAAGCTTTCCTGGGTTCCAGCTCTCTCATTTCAGGGCCTCTACTGGTCCTTCTGGCAGAGAGAATTCATTCATCCCTCATTTATGTGCATGGCTCATTGCGTCCTTCCCTTCACCCAAGTCGCTGCAGAAATGGCACCTTCTCAGGCAGGCCCCTTGATTGTCCTCTATCATGGCCTGCAACTACAAAATGTATTCTATGTAATTACAATTTTAAAAAGCACCATCCATCTCGCCTAGTCACTCGGCACCCAGCCCTGCTGTGATTTTTCTTCATAGCACTTATATTACTATCTATTTATGTATAATTTGGTTCACTTATTTATTGTCTATTTCCTCCAACTAGTGCCCTACTGATAGTTGTAAGGATCAAGGCTGTGACTCCCTGAAGGTGTTATCTACCAGTACCCAGAGCAATGCCTGGTACACAGCAGGCGCTCAATAAATATCTGCTGAATGAAAGTATTATTGTCCAGGCAAGCTTTGTGGGCTGGTAACAATTTGGTGTGGGTTAATGAATTCTCGCCCTCGTGTAAATGACCTTTGTCTTTTTAAGTGTAATAAGATTATATTTACTATTTAACTGGTTTGGCACGACAAGTTAAATATTTCAAGCAGTTAATCATTTATTCATTTTAAATAATGGGTTTTGTTTTTTAATAGAGAAAAGTCTAATGAAGAAAATACAAATGGACTCTCAGCGAAGCCTTACTGATTTTTAAACAAGCAAATGAACAAATAATGAAACTGCATGCCTATTTTTAGAAGCTTCAAATGTTATAGAAAGTTATAGAATAAAACGGAGAAGACATTCCCCGTCTACTTTTCTGGTTCCTATGTAACTGATTTCTCATGGATAATTCCAGAAAATTTTTTCCATGCCTACAGGCATAAATTTACTAGCAAAATATACATTCTTTTAAATTGCTTTAAACACACACACACACACACACACACACACACCAGAAGAGTTACTGCCACAACCCTTGCACAGCTTGTACTTAGATATTTATTTGTACAATTGTATGTTGAACATGTTTTGCCTCCTCCTGACTGTCCACCATTCAATCCCTGTGTCTGGCAACAGCAAGCCTCATTACCCATTGGTGAGTAAATGGTTAAACTGGTCCACACTTCTCTAACAGCAAGCAGGAGGCGTTTATTAATGTACCTTGACAGAAACAGAATTCTTATCCCATGAGTGGATTTCTTTAAGATGCATAGTCAATGAACATTCACAGGTTAAAAAAAACTGTGTTCTCGGTGTTTTCACATGAATTTATCTCTTGTGAACCTCAGGCATAATCTCCTGAAGAGGTTATTTTAATTCCTGCTCTTCAAAAGAGGAAACAGACGTGGAGTAGTCAAAGCCACACTACAGATCAAGATTTTTAATATCAGGTGAAAGTTCTAGGCCTCTGTGCCCTCCTAATGTTTGTAAGGAGCTTCCTTTTTGCCAGTCTCAAAAGTCAGAAAGCTATGAACGTTTAAGCCTAGCTCTGAATACCGAATATTTTTGTATAGTCTTCATGCCACAAAGATACATTTCAAGTCTCTATAATTAGCACAGCAGATAAAGTAAAGAGCTGAAGACTCTAACCAAACACTAACAAAAACAAACAGAAAACCCCTCCAACACAAAAGCAACTTCTTGACAGTGTAAAAACTAATTAACATGGTTTCTAAGAAGCAGGCCTGAGCAGCTCAGAATCAAAACACAGGAAGTAAGTTGTAAATGGCACAAAGAATAAAACAACTATTTTGGGGAGGGGGGTGTGAAACAGATCTCTCTGCTACTTAGATGTCACCTTTCAAAGTGGGGAGGAGTGCTTGGGGTCAAAATGTTCACCCAGTGACTCCATTTTCAAAAAGAAGACAGCCAATGCACAACTTGGTAAAATAAATTAAAAACCACTGAATCACACCGTTAGATGGGTGAATTTTGTGGCATGTAAATTATATCTTAATGAAGCTGTTTTTCTAAAAAGAAGGAAGAGCCAAATTTAAAGTTAAAAGTTGTTTTATTTTTGTTTGTTTGGTTTTTTTTGCTTGTAGTCAGCCAGGTCAGATTGGGGTCTCGTGTGTGTGTGTGTGTGTGTGTGTGTGTGTGTGTGTGTGTGTGTGTGTGGTTTGTGAGTCTGGAACATTCCAGGATGTGGGAAACTCGAAGGTTACTGTTTAATATGTAGGAAAACACGTGTGCAGAGCTAAGGAGCCGAAAACAGTTCTCTAAGGAAAAAGTCCCTGGGACCAGGGTCTCTTGGGAAGTAAAAATGGATGAGAAAGATGACGCTTTTGTTCTGTAGGTGTACTGCGTCTTAAGACCCGGTTTTATATTATAAAATTAATATAATATGATATAATACCATGTCTTATATTAATTTTTGCTCCAAAAGACGCATTAGAGCTGATTGTCCGCCTAGGTCTTATTTTCGGGGAAACAGGGTACCAGGGAGAAACTGCAGAGCATGAAGCTCGACTCCCACCTGCAGCTTGTCTGCTGATTGCATCCTAGTAGCAGCCTTGTTCCATCTGCTGGGATTCGGAGATTTATGGAGGCAGAGCATGCCCGGAATAATTCCCAGAAGAAATAATCGCAGGAATAGTGACAGCGAGGGAGGAGGGAACAGAGACGGAGGGAGGGAGGGAGGGAGGGAGGGAGGGAGAGAGAGAGAGAGAGAGAGAGAGAAGAAATTAATTTGCAGGACAGAATGGAGTTGGCTGTATTTTCATTAAAACATTAAAATGAACACTGCAAAAACTACAAACGGACAAGGATGCCTTAAGAAGAGTCATCTGTCGGGCTGGACCAATCAAATGAACCTCGAAAGGGAAGGGGCTGGGCAGAGAGAAGGACCCCCCTCCCTGCGGGAGCAGGGGAGGCTCCTGGACCTCTGTGGTGGCTGGGTGCCTCCCTGACTCAGGGGACCCAAGGCTCCCTGCCAGCGGGGTCAGGTGGGAGTTCACTCACACGCCACATTAGCACCCTGATCACCATGGGAAGAAGGAGAAAAAGACAAACCAGCCAACCTCAACACTACAAACAACAAAACAGAAAAACCTTCTTTAGTCTAAACGAAAAAAACCAAACGCATGCATTATTTTTCTGAGAATTACACGAGCAAATGCCCCACGCTTACCTCGGGTCATCCTCTCTTACTCATGGGTTTTAAAATGCCAATAAAACTTATCTGTCCTGAAAGGCGAGGACAGTGGTCACCTTGGGGAGGGAATAGTGACTAGGAGGGGTCCCAAGGGGGACTTTTGGTTACTCAGGTGTTCATCTAGCTAGACCCTTCCCATTTGCCCGCCATTCCGCGTGAATGTCGTATTTTACTCACATTAAAAAAATGCCAATATGCGTCCCCCTCTTCCTACTTCCTCATTCATTTCAAGCGTAATGTGACTACAGAGAACGTGGATTGTTCCCCTGCTGTATCCCCCCTCCGCCCCATATTCAACCACGTATTCACTCCAACAACTTCAGTGTCACCCTGAATTCTTCTTTCTCTAGTCCCCTCCACCAGTCTGTGTGTCCTGTTGTCTCTACCTCTGACACCGGTCCCAGATCTCTCTGATTTCTTCCATCTGCGCTGACCTTCCATGTCAACGTCTTAGCTTGGGTCCACCACTGTCAGAGACTCCCAATCGGTGTTCCTGAGTCTACACTTGTCTCCCTCTTAAGCGAATCCATTCTAAAAGTTACCTTTTTTTGAAAAAGGAAATCAGATGCCTACATGCTCCCTCCTTAAAAACTTCCCGATGGGTTCCCCTCACACTTTAAGCAACACCCAGGCTGTCAGGAAGCCTTCTGGTGTCCTGCGAGGAAAGCCTCAGCTGCTGGTCCCTTGCTGCTCCCATTCTCCCTCTCATTCTGCCCCGGGTCTCAACTCACATGTCACTGTCTCACAAAGGCTACGCCGCTCACCTGCGATGGGGATTACCACTCACCATCACATTACCTTCACAGCACCTGTCCCTAGTGGACGCACTGCTACTATTTCTTAGTTTTGTTGTTGATGAGATTTCTCCCCTTGCGAGAATATAAATGCCCAGAGCGCAAGGATTGTGTCTGTCAGTATCTCCACTTGGTTGTATAAACAGAGAAGGCTGAACTGCACAGGGAAGGCATCTCGGAGAACTTTCCCAGCAGAAGAAACTTGCAGTGCAAAGGCCCTGAGCCCCTAAGTAAACGCTGATCGTTTACATCCTCCTGTGTCCAAAATCCTACTGAGCCTTGGAATCTGCTGTCTGATATTTACCATGAATTTCATTTTTCTAAGCTGTTAATGGAATAGTGGTGATGGTTTTGATCCTTTCCCCAATGGAGATAAGGGCCACCTCCTAACTCAGGGTTCTGATTACATCTTGGAAACCTCAGAGTGTGTGCAGAGCGGTTGGATTTTTACGTCATCCTTGTTTGTTTTCTTCTCTTGCCAGTCCTTCGACACTGCCTAGTCATTAAAATTTAGAGCTCACCCTGGGTTAAGTGGACCATTTCCTGGAAAACAGCTGGTTGAGCTTTCCCCTGTGTGCCTCAGAAATCAACATACCCTTTGGAGAAAAGGCTTCTTTCATGCCTTCCTGCTCAGCATCTCTTTTGCAATTTACATTCCTGTTTTGCGTGACTTCTCAGAAGAAATCTAGAAAGAGAATAACTAAAATAACAGCCAAGGGTTATTGTGCACTCCACTGCATGACCAGCCCTGGCAACGAGGTACCATTCTTATCCTGTCCTCACACACGAGGACCTGAGGCTTGAGAAGTGAAGCAACATGTCTCCCCATCAATCAATAACCAACACAAGGCAGAGGTGAGTTTTATATCCAGGACCATCTGCCTCAAGAGCCTGTGCTCTTACTCATCAAGCCACAAGGCCGCCTTGACCCCAAATTTGAAAGTCTCCTCTTCAATGTCCCCGGCTGCCCATGTGCAGACAGTTGTGTGGGTATGTGTTTTTCTCCTGCAGAGGTAACAATCTCTGGCTAACTTGTGCTGAAAAAAGTTTAATGGACTGACATTGAGTCACTCACAGACAGAGAATTGAAAACTAAGAAACAAAGAGAGCAATAGAGACGGAGGGAGGGAGGGAAAAGTGGGGGGAGAGAGAGAGGCTTCCCAATAGCCCAGGATTAAAACAGCCCCTCCAATTCTAACACAGGAGCAGAGGACATGAACTCCAAAGCTACTCCCTCCTCCACAAGTACTCTAATTTATCCTTCCCCAATTTACCTGCCTGATAGATCACTCCTCCTTTCCTGGAGCATCGTGGGTCAAGAACAAGAGGCCAGGAATTTTAGGAGCTGGGCTCTCTCCACATGGAGGGAAGCATCAGGGTGGGGAAAAGCACCCAGGTGGGGAGAAGCATGGGGGGGGGGGAGAAGCCCTTTTTCCCAGATTTCTGACCAGGCACCATGGGGTCTGGGGAAGGTACATATGGGGTGTTGCCCCTGAGCTGATAACAATCTACTCTGCAGTCATGTTGATATTCTTTGTGGCTATCTACTGATTATGTTTTCACAGCCTACGACTAGAAAAATTTCCATCACCCAGAGACATGACATCAAAACACCTGGTTTTGAAAAGTGGAAAATTTTCTCAAAGGACTGTGAAAGGTCTCTTAAAATAGAAATGTTAAAAGCCCCAGAAAGGAAGGTGTAATAATAATTATTATCATTAACTTGGTGACAGCCACAGGCCAGTTTGCAATGCCAGGACTGAATTGGCTGACAAGCCAGGGGGACAGCAGCTAAGCTTAGGAGCTTAATACTCTCGAGCATGGACTTCTGTTCTATTCCTTATTAGCCGTGTCAACAGAGGCTTGTTAATGCTTCCGGATCTTGTTTCTGCAACTATAGAATCAGGATGATGCTAGCTTCCATGCCATAGGTTTTTTGGTGAAGATCTATGAGATAAATGCATTTCAGATACACAGACCATTAGTGAGCTCTTAATAAATGTTAGTTAATACTATTATTAGTGATGGCTTGGTGCAATGTCGGAGGGATAGTGGATGGTGGGATGGGAGAGAGGGGTCCACAGTGTGAGGGATATAAATGATGAACGTCTAAGTATTACCTTGTCTTGTGCACCTGAAACTAATAAAAAAAATACTATTATTATAGTTTTTGTCTTTGGTAGTGATGGTTAGGGTCCTTGTGTTGCCATGAAATACAGATCTGTTCACTTGCATTATCCTCTGGTTTTCTGTTTGCTGATGTGCAGTAGAAAGAACCCTGGGAAAGGAGTTTGGGGGCTCAAGTTCAAATCCAAGTTCTGGTACTTTCTAGCTACATGATGACTGACAAAATCACCTCATCAGTATGGGTGACAAGGAATAACAGAAAAGCTTAATTTGAACTTAGAATGTGGATTTTTCTTTTTGGGGGACAGTCTTTCCTTCATCCCGTCATCTATTAACACGTGTTCAGCCAGGGGTCTCCGTTCAAATGCCACTTCTGCAGGGCGGCCCTCCCCAACCCGCTTGCACATATCCAGTTGCTCCACACATTTTAATGAGCAACTACCTTGCCTGCCAGACACTCTTCTCAAGTCACAGTGAGGAATAAGCAAAACATGGTCTCAGGCTTTCAGAACTGGGAGGAAAGTCAAGAGACTCTCCTATCATAATGTGTCCCCTCCAGGGTGAACCCTCTCCCCAGTCAGGCTGTGGACATGGTCCAGAACTAGAAACACACACACACACACACGCACACACACACACTTCTCCCTCCTTGTAAATCTACTTACTGGATTCTACATGATAATTCATTAAATTTACCCAGGCTCGCTCTCCCTGCCTCAGGTCTCCTCTTCACCCCAGAGTGAGATTAATCCGAAGCATTAACAAGCCTCTTCTTGGGAGCTCCAGGACCATAGCGGTTTTTATAGAAGCCCCAAGCTTCTGACTCAATTTACCAAGAGGCGGGGATAACAAAGGGGCTTCACCACAAGCGGGCATGTACAGAAAACAAAATAGAACAAAACCAACCAGAAATGGATAGGTCACCTCCTTGCTCTCTGTTCCTGTCTGGGGTGCCCTTGGCAAGTTTCACTGAGAAGGGGGGCTGGATAGATGAACCTGGGCAGCCCCATACTGCCACTTAGTATCAGTGTGGCTTTGGCAAGCAACTCACTTTCTTTAGGTCTCAGTAGCCTCATCTTTAAAATGGGGACAATGGCATTTACTTCCTAAGATCATCACGAACGTTAACGGACATAAAGTATGAGAAGCATTTAGTGTCACGCTTGGGGCATAATCGCTCAATAAATATTATCTTCCTATTACCTATTAGGATGTGTGTCATCATTCTCACTCAGGTAAAAGACCAACGTGATTCGATAAAAATACATGACTAGGAAAATATATGGCCTGGAATGTTCCTTCTCTCTTTTCTCCTTTCCCCCATGGCTTGGGCCTGTTGATTTTTAAGGTCATGGCTGACACATCATCTCCTGAGAGAAACCTGCCCTTTGAGGCTGTTCTTCTCGGCCTTGGCTGCCCTTTGGAAACACCTGGGGAGCATTTGTAAGTACAGCCTGCTCCAGTCCCCTGAGGTTCTGATTTAACTAAGTGCTGTCCAGACGGGGGGCTGTTTAAATGCTCCCAGGAAACTCCAGTGTTCAGCTCAGGCTGAAAGTCACCATTTTTAGTGGCAGTGCAGCGGTAACTGTGGGTACAGACCCTGGAGCTGGGGTCTGAAGCCTGGTTCTGCGAGTCACTAGCTAGGGGACGTTGGACAACTTCTCAAAACTCTTAGTGCCTCAGTTTCCTTACCTATAAAACGGCTACACTGATAATAACAGAACCCACATCGAGTTGTAAAGAGTCATGAGTTTATATGTGACATACTTAGTACCGTGCTTAACACACTCATAGTAAGACCTTCAGTTATAATTCCTGTTTTAGTTTTTATTTTTTCAATGTGGCAAAAGACACATAAAAGCGACCACTGTAACCATTTTCAAGTGTACAATTCAGTGGCATTCAGTATATTTCAATGTTGGGCAACCATCACTATTACCAATTTCCAAAACTTTTTCACCATTCCAAACAAAACCTCTGTACCCATTCATAACTTCCCATGCCCCTCCTCCCAAGTCCCTGAGAATCTCTTTATACTTTTGGGCTCTGTGAATTTGCCTCTTGTATGTACTTCGTATAAGTGGACTCATACAATATTTGTCCTTTTGTGTCTGCTCACTCACCCAACATAAAGTCTTCAGGGTTCATCCATGTGGTAGCATGTGTCAGAATTTCATTCTTTTTTATGGCCAGGTAATATTCCATTGGATAGTAAATTCCTGTTTATCCATTCAGTCGTGGATGGACATTTGGGTTGTTTCCACATTTTGGCTCTTGTGACAAGAGCTGCTATGAACATGGGTGTACACAGATCCGAGTCTCATTCTGGGCTACATACCTAGAGTGGAATTGCTGAATCATATAGTAAAGTCTATGTTTAACTTTTTATTGTTTTCCACAGTGGCTGCACCACTTTACATTCCCACCAGCAGTGCACACGAGTTCCAATTTCTCCACATCTCCACCAATACTTGTGCTTTTTTCTTTTCTTTTCTTTCCTTTTTTTTTTTTTTAAATAATAGCCATCTTAATGGGTGTGAAGTGGTATCTCTGTGTGCTTTAGTTATAATTCCTTTTGATCTCATCCAAAGTAGATTATCCACTGCCTATTATTCTCTCACCCACAGAACACAGCTCTTTACTTTCATGCTGTTATCACAGTGTGTCCTTCTGTTTGTTGAATGTTTCTCTTGCTGAGTCGCCCAGGATTTGGCAAGCTCTGGCCTGAGGCTGCAGGTCAAATCTGGCTGCTGTTTGTTTTTGGATAGCCAACAAGCTAAAAATGATTTTTACATTTTTGACTGGTTAAAAAAAAATCAGAAGAAGAATAATATTTTGTGCAATGTAAAAATTATATGAAATTCAAATTTCATCGTCCGTAAATAGTTTTATTGGTACAGGGCCATGCCCTGGTATTTACAGGTTATGTAAAAAGCAGTAATGCTGCTTTTGTATTACTAAGGCAAAGTTACAACAGGGACCATGTGGCCTGTAAAGCCCCAAAATAGTCACTATCTGGTCCTATCTGTTTCTACATAAAGAGAAAACTTGCCGAATCCTGCACTAGTCCCTGATGTTAGGAAACCTCTTCTTGATATCGCTCCAGTTAAGGGCCCGGGAATTTGTTGGTCCCTTCTCCCATACTAAGTCCAGGTACAAAAATAAACCAGAGAACTAAATATAACAGTTCGAACTAGACATCTCCTAGAAGAAAACATTGAAGAATATGTCTGTAAACTTGGGCTAGGCAAAGATTTCTTAGGACACATAAAGCACTAACCACAAAGTAAATAAATTGGACAACATTAAAATTTTAAATTTCTGCTCATCCAAACATATGGTTAGGAAAATGGACAAGCCACAGATGGGGAGAAAATTTTTGCTATATAAATATCTATGTATCTATACATATTTATATAGAGAGATATACCTCTCTCTCTCTCTCTCTCTCTCTCTCTCTCTATATATATATATATAAAATGTTAAATATATATATATATATAAAATGTTAAATATATATATATATAAAATGTTAAAGCACTTGTATGCAGAATATGCAGACATCGTACAGATAATAATAAAAGACAAACACACATATTTGAAAACTGAGCAAAAGGCCCAAATACTTCACAAAAGAAAATGTAGGAATGGCCAATAAGCACATGAAAAGGTCCTTAACGTTATTAGTCATCAGGGAAATGCAATTAAAAAAACCACAAGGAGATACAATTTCATACACATGAGAATTGCCAAAAACAACAACAAAGAAAGACAGTAGTAAGTGTTGGTGAAGGGAGGAGCAACCGAACATTCACTAGGCTTTGTTAGTGGCTGAAGGAAGTACAACTACTTTGGAGAACAGTTTGGCAGTTTCTTATACATTCTACTCCTAGGTTTTACCCAAGAGAACTGAAAACATGTCCACACAAAGACTTATACATGAATGTTTACAGCAGCTTTATTCATAACAGCCACAAATTGGAAACAACCCAACCACAAAACACACTTTTTTCTTTCCCCCCTTCTTCCACTTTCCCCCCCTACCCCCCCCCCCCCCCCACCCTGGATCAAGCCTTTGTTTTCAGTCTAGTTGTGTAGCTAGCTCCCTGGCCCATGCTGATATTATGAGCCTTGTCCCTCCCGCCCCTGGCTGAGGCAGTTGGTCACTGTTCACAAAACATACTTTTAAAAATAAGGTACACTCCTATGATAGAAGGCTACTGAGTAATAAAATGGAATGAACTACGGATGTACGCAACAGCACGAACGAACTTCAAAATAATGCAAAGGGAAAGAAAACAGACACAAAGGAGCACAGGCCATATGATGCTATTTACATGAAATTCTGGAAAAGACGAATCTCATCTATAGCAACAGAAAGCAGATCAGTAGTTGCCTCTTGCAGGGGTGGGTGGTGTTCATTGGGGTTGCCTAGAAAAGGGCATGGGGAGGAATTTTCTGGAGGGAATGAACACATTCCATAATTTGTTTTGGGGGGACGTTCATTATTACGGGGCTGTATATAATTGTCAAAAGTGAGAACTAAAACACTTAAGATCTGTGCATTGTATTGTATGTCAGTTATACTGCCATTTAAATTATGGAGTAAAACAGCTGACGTTGAAAGGTAAGGCAATATCCCTGTAGAGATGGACGGTCCTCGAAATGTTAGCCTCTCCTTCTGTTCTTGATGAGCAAAGGAAAAGATTTGCAAAGGAAAAGAAGAAACCAGGGTGCCCTGATGTCTGTCAGCTGCAAATGGCCAGAGAACTTATTTCCTGTTTTAACCAGAGTGCTTCTCTGAAGGAAATAACAGCAATCACTCTTTTAGCCCTGGAACTTGGACACTACAAAGCCACTTCCTGGCCTTGCAAAAGGTCGGTACCTTCCACTCAGCTGGGATTGGCGTCCACCTGTTCCCTTGTGGAAACTGCTGGTGGCTGGGGCCCACCTCAGGGCCGTTACTCCCCATCTCTGACTAGCCAGAAGCCCACTCCTCCCAGCGGGTTGCAGAGACCCCGCATGAGCACACCCCTTCCCGACTCAGGGGACGTGGAGAAGCAGAAGTAGTGGGTGTTTTAGACTTAGTTTTATTTTTAGAGGGCGAGTGAAACAAAGCTGCCTCCATGAGACAAACTGTCAAGACTTCTGACTTCCTAATAAATCTGAGGTCAGAGTCTGAATCTCTCCTTGCCGTGTGAGTTTCTCATGACGGCTGTAAAAAATTACCTCCACCTGAGTGTCTTGAAACACTATAAACGCATTACCGTATAGTTCTGGAGGTCAGATGTCCAATGCAGGCCTCGCAGCGCTAAAATCCAGGTGTTGGCAGGGCTGGTTCCTTCTGGGGGAAAACCCACTTCCTGCCTTTTCCAGCTTCAGAGGCTGCCTTCACCCGTTAGTTTGTGGCCCCTTCCTCCATCTTCAAAGCCAACAAAGTTGGATCTGTGTGCTTTCCTCCTAGAATCACATTTCCCCCAACTCCTCTTCTGCCGCTCTCTCCCACTTTTAAGGACCCCTGTGATTACATTGGGCCCACCTGGCTAATCCAGGATTGTCTTGCTACTTGAAGTCAGCTGATGAGCAGTCTAGGTTCTGCCTGCAACTAGAATTCCCCCTTGCTGTTCAAAGTAACATAGTCACAAATTTTGGAGATTAGGATCTATGCCTCTTTGGGGGGGTCATTATTCTGCCAACTACACTCCCTGATGGTCAAGTCTGACTTCAACTCACAAGGTCCTCACTCTCTTGAAATGGACCTGGATTAATAGTTTGGTGCTGAGATTTACACGTTGTATAAATAATAACAACAAATTAGCAACAGCAATAATTATAACGATCACAAAATGAGAACATGATAGAAAGCAGGCACAGGGAACACACATGGTCTCACTTGACCCTGCTAGGACCTCTATGGAGTAGATCTCATCCTCCTCATTACAGATGGGGAAACTGAGGCCCAGGCAGTATAAATAACCAGCCCAAGCCTGCTCGGCTCTTAAATGGCAGATCCAAGATGGGAACCCTAGTTTTTCTGACCTTAGGGTCCCTGGTGTTCATAGCAAATGTCTTTTATAAAATTTACTTAAAAATTTTTTTAAATTACAGTTGACATACAATATTATATTAGTTTCAGGTGTATAACATAGGGATTAGACATTGATATAATTTATGAAGTGATCACTCTGATCAGTCTAGTGCCCATCTGGCACCATAGATAGTTATTACAAGATTATTGACAATATTCCCTATGTTAACAGCAAACATCTTAATAACAAACCTCTACTACAATTGCCAATCACCCTTTCTCTGAGCAGGGACTTTATATGAAGATTAAAGACACTGTCTATGCAATGCCTAGCACATAAGAGAACCTGTCATGGAACTTCTTTGGGGAGCTCAGAGTGTCGCTCTTTATACCTCTCCTGTTCCTTCCTCCTTCCCTCCCTCTCTCCCCTTCCTTCCTTCCTTCCTTCCTCCCTCCCTCCCTCCGTCCCTCTTTCGCTCCCTCCCTCCCTCTTTCCTTTCTCCCATCCAAGACATCTTTTAAAGTGGATGCAATTGGTGTAATTGTGAACATCTAGGCTTGAAGATCAGGCTACCTGGGTTCAACTTCTAGTTTTCGCTATTGGGGCCCCTATTATCTCTGTAAGCTTCCAATTCTTCCCCATTTGTAAAGATGGGCGTGTGATTACACTTACTGTACCAAGCTGTTGGGAGGGCCAGAAACAATTAGGCATGGACACAACACGTGGCCCACTGTCATGATGAAGCCAGTGCTGCATGTTCCTTACGGAAGCAGGTAGTATCAGGAAAGGAGGACCCTTGTTCACAAGGATCTCTCTTTCTTTCACCTCTCCCCCCTCACCCCCTTCCGGCCACAAACACACCAGTCAATGACATAAAATGGGAAATTAGGAAGGACTGAAAGCTGGAGACCAAGACTGTTGATAATATGGTTCTCATTTGTGGTTAGGAAATCCATGAAGGATGAGGTCAACGTGTACTCAGAGAAAGGAAGGATTCAGGATTCACTAATAAGGAACGCAGGGTGAATCACACAAACCGTCATTGTCTGCAGACCTTGAAAAGGTCCCCTGACCATCTCGCTGAGCTGTTTTAATCACCAGATGTGTTTTGACCACAGCCTCTCTCACCCAGCTGCTCACCTGCAGACTTCACGATTTTCGCCCTCTCTGTCACCGCCTTGTCCAGTAGCTACTTAATACTTTTCTTTAAATCAACCCACTACTTACACTTAGCTGCATGTCACTGTAATAAGTGGGACACTGATCTGCTTGCCCCAGATAGAAGCTGTGGGAATAAATGCATGGCTGTTAAAAGTACTAAAGAATTTTGTCCATACACGGCCTAATGTCATCCTGTACCCCACCAGTGGTCGGCATAACCGCCTTTGGGAGGTACCATTCTTGAGGAAAGAGCAGAGGATTCTGCACCGTGAGCTCCTCATCCCTGATTCTTCTGTTTCTTGTCATTAGGATGGGAATGTGCCTCAAAATAGCCACCATTATTGCGAAATGACTTATTATTGTGAGTGGAGCAGTTTACGTCCAGCAGCTCACTCAGTCCTCACAAAGTTTCCAGAAAGACACATGGTTATTACTGAGGTTGTGTCGGCCAGGAAACTGAGGCACAGAGAGGGGAAGTGCTTCGGCCCCATCACACAGCTCATGGCCGAAAGAGCAAGAATGTGACCCCAAACCCATCAGAATACAAAGCCTGGACTAGTGTGTACACAGGCTTTGCCTCTGTGCTATGCACTTTACAGGGGCTGAGAGCCATCACATTAGCTGGGGCTTAAGAAGACGCACTGGGGGAAAAGACGAGAGCTATTTAATGGGTCCTTAGTAGGGGCCAAACACTCTGAAGCACCTTTTCTCTATTAAATCACCTTATCGTCACAGCAGCCTGTGCTGCGGGTCTTGTTATCATTCCCACTTTACAAATGAGGATGTTTGAGACACAGAATTTAATCAACTTGGCAGCTAGTAAATGGTGAACCTGGATTGGAACCCAAGGGGTCTGGCTCCAGAGCCTACGGACCCATAACCTATAAAACCATCGTAGAGAGGTCACCACTGTTTATGTCATTGCCTGTGACAGTTCCAACTCTGCAACTGAACATTTATTCGTAGGCCCCAGGTCTTGTCTAGCTCCTGCCAAGCCCCACCATGCTTTCTTTCCTGTGTAAGATGGGGTTCAGACGACCTTGGCCTTCTCAGAAATTCGCCTGAGGCCAGGAGGGTGCACATCCATTATTTATCTAATCGACGTCACGGGTAGCTACTTGATGCCAGGAGCGGTGCTATGAGTCACAGGAACAAGAAAGCAGTTACGTGTGATGGCTCAGGTGGGAGATACTGCAGTCCTGCAGACCTTAGGTCCATGCCCAGTACTAGCATGTGTCATGGTGGCACTTTTGGTTGAAAAGTCTGAGCGACTTTTCCCTCATCTGTAAAGTAAGATTACTACAGCTGTCCATAACTTATTTTTATCCCCTGGTTCACTTCTTTGGAGAGAGTTCTTTTGGGTGTTTACTCAATACGTCCTTTATTCACTTTATTTTGTTGAGTAGAAGAGCTTCATGATTCTTTTCAAATGTTTTTGTTAGTTTGTTTTACTGACTGTAAAAGTAACGCAGGTTCACAATCCCATGTCCTCAAAGGGGCCAGATACATTTTGTAAGCCGGATTTTTTTCTGATTTGAGATGTGTTTTGTTTACACTGAAGAGCACATAACACATTACTATTTCTTCAGAGAAATGTATGGATAGCACACCACCTGAGGTCATTAAAGCCCTCACATAAACCCAGAGGAGTCCAGATTTGCTGTCAAATGAACTTTGTGGATTTTGGAATTGTGGGTGAAGGATTATCAATGGGACCTGCACATGGTTATGGTGGAAAATTTGGAAAAATACAGAGAAGTACTAAAAAGAAAATAGTCACATTAATGAGAGACAATTACTGAAATTTCCATGTATGTTTTCTAATCCATTAAATTATTTAATATTATCAAACAATAGTATATGTCAACTATGATATGTTCTAGGTCAGTGGTTCTCAACCACGGGTGATTTTGTCCCCCTAGGACACTTGGCAACAGCTAGAGACATTTTGGTTGTCACAACTGGGTCGGGGGAAGGATACTACTGACATCTAGGGAGTGGAAGTCAAGGGTGCTAAACATCCTATAATGCACAGGACAGTTCCCATAATCAAGAATTATCCAGCCCCAAATGTCACTAGGGCCATGATTGAGAAAGGCAGGTCTAGGTTCTGGGCATGCAGCAATGAACAAAACAGTGAAAAATTAATCTGCTTACTCTGCATTTATAAAATGTGTAGGATATATAAATACAAATGTATGTTTTACAAATTTGGTATTATTCAGTACATAGCTTTTTACTTAACACTGCTTCGTGAACATTTTACAATATTATCCAAAATTCTTCACACACATGTTTTTATGCCTGGAAAATCTTCCTTCAGAGAGATGTGAAATTATTTTGTGAGCAGTTCCTTGATATCAATATTGATTTTTTCCCCCCACGTTCCCTGTCATTTAAAATAATTCGGTGATGAACACCCTTATGCTCATTTAATTGGTGGCATCTCTGATCGTTTCATTAGATTCTAAGGCTTGGGATTCATTCTAGGAGTGAAATGATCGAGCCAAAGGGCATAAACTTAAGAATATCCTTGATGTACATGAAATTGCTTTGCAAAAAGCTTGTCCCAAGTTTTACTTTGTGTAGGAGTTTACATTTAAACATCAGGAGTCTTGTGGTATTGAGTAACAAACATAGCGTGGTTCAAACTACCAATAACACATCTAGAAAATTCTGATGACTGGAAGAGGCCTTCAGAAGGAGCAGAGATGTCTGTTGGGTTCCAATTCAACTTGCCATCTGAACCTGAATGGAGTGGGCATATTTCCTCTCAGTGAGTCCCCTGGCACTCATTGTAGTTGAATCATCCCAGAACGCAAACAGATTGAATGCCGTTCAAAGACTGGGTAACAAAACATAATTAAGAAGTGACTGACTTATGGGAAAAGATGAAAAGAGCTCAAAGTCTGAAAGCTGTGTGGCAGAAAACCCTGGAAGGAGGTGATCACCGTTTCCAGGCATTGCGATTCTGTAAATAAAAGGCTGGAAGAGGAACTTCTTGGTGGGGGGGTAGGGGAGGGTTCAAAAGGTAATGGGCTATAGCTGAACAATGAGAATTCCAGAGGGAAATCTCCAGAGGAAGCTTCCGTGTGGTTCTCTGTAAGAAGAATGTGTTGAGGAAACGATAGAATTCCTTTTAATGAGCTTAGTAGGTGAAACAGCCAGGGCAATGCAGGCCAACCATTTTGAACACTGCTTATCTTGACTCAAAAAAAGGGTTAATTGGAATAGCTACCTTATGAATTTGTTCTCAGAATCAAACAGAACAATGCCTAAATAATGTACAGCATAGGTCTGGGCAAATAGACGGACTGGAATAAGAGAGGGGTAAAGAAGGAGTGTAGGTTTTGTTCTGGCTCTTATCCCATGGCACGGGAGTTTGGGCAACTGTTTTCTCCACAAGCCTAAATTCCTTAAGTCCAAGGACCACATCTTGGTTTACAGGTATCCCAGTGTCTATGCCTCTGCACAAAGTGGGTGATTGATTGTCTTGTAGGGTCTCGAAAAGCAGAGGTGGGGATGGAGATTTGGGTGCAGGCTGTTGAGCCAGAAGGGCAGGCAGGGGCAGGGGAGTGAGGCAAGCAGGACCAGGCAGGGGAAGGAGCGGAGCAGAGCTTTCTCTCGGCTGGAGTCTGGCACGAGCCTGGTCCTACAGGGTCTCTGAGCACACACTGCACACTGCATCCGTCTTACCTGGAAGAAAGGGGCCAGCCTTCCAGACCCTGGGACAGTCAGTTACTGGCTGCGGGCTGTCCCAATTAAGGGTGAGGGACAAACTCTCTGGTGAATTGGCTCCTGTTGTGCTGAGGGCAACTTTGACAACAAGCAGCTGGGAGCTGTTAGCCTGCGGCAGCAGCGTCAGCTACACGGCAGCCCACGAGGACGTCCTGCCCATAAGGGAGATCCGAGGGGGGGACACAGAGAGCCTTCCACACAGCGCCCAATTATCGCGGGCTATGTAACAGCCTACGTGTTCTGCGGTTATGCTCTAAGCCACCCATGAAACACAGCTGGCTTATAGCAAAAGGGAGATGGGCAGAGCCAAGGTGACTAAGTCGTCATCTGTCACCCCAAAGACAAATTGTTTAACTTAGAGGTTGAACCCAGGGATGGTGAGAACCTTGGTGGTGAGGCTCTCGTCCTGCAGGAAGTGGCTTCTTTCCCAATGGCCTGTGGCATTTCCTTTGCCCAGAGGAGTGAGTGGCATCATCCAGATGATCTAACACTGTGCTTGGCACAAGTGGCAGTAAGGTCACTCTTAACACTTGCCTGGGGTTCTGATGTCTAGTGGGAGTGGGGTTGAATCCTAGCTCTGCCACTTTAGCCTTGTGACCCTGAGTCAATGACTTAGCATTACTAAGCCTCAGTTTTCTCATCTGTAAAATGGCAATAACAATATTTCCTAATTCTTAGTTTTATCGTGAGGGTTAGAGTTAAGGCTTATAAGAGAGCAGTACAGTGCCTAGCATCAAATTAAGGTTTAAAACATGGCAGTATTTTTTAAAAAATATTTTTTTACTTTCTTTGTTGTGCCTTCTTTTTTTTTTTTTTTTTTTTTTGAAAAATGGTGTTGTCCAGTGCACTGTTTCTCAATTGTCACTTCCATGTGACTTTGGACTTTTGCCATATCTGTTAGCACCTGTACTGTTATGTACTTAATATACATTAACTGACTCTAGAAAAAGAGAATCTTAAACGCTATAAATTTGCAAATAAGACCAGTGCAATCATGGTGCAGGTGAACTGCCTGGCTGGCACAGGGTAAGTTTGCTGTAAGTAAGAGTCGTAATCACCATCTGCACTGATATTGAATGACTGCCAGTTTTGTCTCCTACCTGAGAATCTGCATTGACCACATTTCATTCCTTTTAGAATCAAGTCTCTTGCACCTCCTCCATGGAGTGAGGTCACCTGCTTGCTCCTGCATGAGCTCATCAATGTATTCTTGCTTGGCTAGGAATTTTATGCATAAATATCAAGGGATTTTTTTTTTCTTTCTGTTAAATAACTCGGACTCTGACAGGTTACAAGGAAGTGGTTAGTCAGACAAGTGTGCACAACTGATGGCAGGGAGCCGTGGAAATTCCCCTTCCTTGCCTAAAATAACTGGAACATGACAATATGAGCTTTGTCCAGGCTTGAAACAATATCCTTTCCAAGTGAATTTTGTACGGAAGTCCTTACCAATATATGGCGGTAGTTTTCACTGACAGTCTAGAAAAGGTTTAGTCATTCTGTGTTCCACAGCTAAAAGGGCCATTGTAAGTAACATGTGTCCCAGAGGGGTGACATTTAAATAGGTGGACGTGGTAATATTGGATTCACCCGACTTCTCCCTGCCCCTTATCCCATTTGATTTCTTTACTATCACAACACAAAAATCCAATTCTGGAAATAGACGTGCTCTCCATGGATTTGATTATATTTATTTCCAGTCAGTTCATGACAGCCTTCCCCCCAACACTCCAAGCAGATTTTGAGGAAATGAGACAAGGAAATGCCCAGATCCTTATGGTGGAACAAAGTGCAGAGTGGCTGAGTCAGGACAAATATCTATGAGTTCAAATTCCATTGCAGTTTTTAATCCCATGGCTTGAGCTGGGTCAGAAGGTCCATAATTAGAATACGGGCAGGTGTCCAGTCTGTGTCTGACTCAGGATGAAAAGGTCTAGGGGGAGGGGTGTAGAAAAGGGTAATGGGAGTCAAATATATGGTGATGGAAGGAGAACTGACTGTGGGTGGTGAACACATACAATGCGATATACAGATATGTTATGGAATCATACACTTGAAACCTGTATGATTTTATTAACCAATGTCACCCCAATAAATTAATAAAAACATAATGGAAAAAAAAGACCTGGGATTTGGCTTGGATGAATATCTTAACATTGAAATATTATTCTGACTATTGTAAATGTTACTTGGGACTTTTGTTAGAGCTATTGAGAAAAGGGGTGTGTGTGTGTGTGTTTCCTTTGGACTCAGAATCCATGAAAATCATCTGGGCCTGAAACTATAGGTGATTCCTTTGCAGTGACATGGAGAGAGTCTATCTGAAAATAATGCCACTTGGAGGAAAAGAGAGCCAAGAAACGGAGAATGACGCGCCCCTGCTAATCATATTTGACACCTTGATCCAGCTATGCCTGAAGTCAGCAGTACATTTGAATGCTTCGGTTACATAAGACGATCAATTCCTTTTTCTTCTTAACCCAGATTGAGAGAAGTTGCTGTCACTTGCAACTAAAGTAGTGTTGGCTGCTTTACATCGTCCTCCTGCTGATCTGACTCTAAATGGATAGGTACATACGTACCTTGGATAATGACCAGACTTTTCAAGAGACAAGATCCACCAATCCAATAGCCTCATCTACACTCAAGGTTGGACATTCATCCTAAGGATATGGCCTGTTTCAATTACAGACAATTTATCCAAGGGGAATCAAACAGGTATTTTCATTGCTATTGAACAGCTTACGCACAACTTGGCGTCAGTCAACGCTACCAAATGTTGCTATCTGTGACGGGCGCAAAGGATTTCTTCAACAAGTGGTTCCCATCACAGAAGTATAACCTCACCCCCCAAATCACTGGTTGGCTAATAGTTCTTTACCCCCTTTGTGATGATCATTTACCCACATTTTGTGTTTATGACAAACACATACTCTCAAATATCTGTCCTTAATGGTCTTCTGCGTAATACTCTGGCATGTCTGGTTTTGTCCCATGGGTTGGGTATAACCGGGTACCCATTTCCCGTGGCTGCCCACTGAGCAAGAAGAGCGAAGTAACAGAACCATCACTTGATGGGGACCCAAAGGAATTCAATGCGTGTCTGTGCCTTCGTCCTAGCCAGCAGCGTGACCTTGGGGAAGTCACTTAACCTCTCTGGATTTCTCCGTCAATAAAAATGCAAGAGTTGGGTGAGAGTCTTGTAAGTTCCTCCTACAACTTTATGATTATACCAGTTCCATGTGACTGGTCTAGGTATGAGGGATACAGTGGGTGGAGAAAACAACAACACAACCCTCCACACATATTCAGTCCCTGCCTGGAGGGAGCTTACCCTCCATGTGAGGATGGGGATGGGGAGTGAGTGTGTGTGTGTGTAAGTGTGTTGACAATCGGCAAAAATGATAAATATACAATGTCAGAGAGGGTGAATGTCATGCAGAACAACAGAGCTAGAGAATGGTGAAGGAGAATGGTGAAGAGATGGCCATTAGTGCTTCCCAACTGATATCATACTGTTTTAGCAAGACGCTACTAAAGGATGTGCCATAGAGGTGGGCGGAGGACTCAGTGGGCAGAAGGGCCATTGAAGGGTCGAATGGATACAGGAAATGACTCCCTGGTGAGTCAAGAATAGGAGAGGGGAAAGAAGAGAAAAGAGAGAGCAGTGATGGTCAGAATTGGATTTCTGCAGCACTTCTGAGCATGCTTGAGTCAGGTAGGTCTGGATTTGAATCCTAACTCTAAATACTTACCAGCTGAGTGACCTTATGTCCCCTACCAATCTGATCCTTAGCCTCCTTTTCTGTAAGAGGGGATTAAAAGTCCCCCCTTGTGAGGGTGAGATGGAAGAATGTCTCTAAAGACAAAGTACAGAGCCAGGCACACTAATAAATGCCCAACCTGTGATTAATATAATGCTTGCTAATATTTACTGAGCCTCAGCCAAGTCATACTTAATCTGTATTACTTCCTCCCCACCTCCCCCAGACAAGCCTAAGAGGCAAGCATTATTATGATCCCATTTTACAGAGGAGGAGGCTGAGAGAAGTGATTGGCTCAAGGCATGAGTGTTAGTCATCACTATTATTTGTTCTCTGGCAACCCCAAAGGAGGTTAGAGTGACCCAACAGCTTAACAAGAATGTCAGCAGACAGGCGAAGGCTGCCGAGGGGCGCTTGTCTGGAGGTGGAAAGTAAAGAAATACCATCTTTCACAGGAATGCATTTCTGCATCCCCCATGCATGTGTTTCATTGAAGTGTAATTTACACACAACACAATTCACCAGTGTTGTCTTGTTTCGAATCCTGACAGATATACACAGCCTCTTAACCGTCGCTGCAACCATGGCAATCGCTGATTTGTTTTCTGTCCTATCGTTTTGCCTTCTTTAGAATTTCATGGAAATGAAATTGTACACTTCTTTCACTGAACATGAGCTTACTTGATGTTATGTCTTTTTCTTGAAGTATCTGTGTAAATATTTTGCCCATTAAAAAATTGTTTGGCTTCTTATTGAGTTGTAAAGAGTTCCTTATATATTCTGAACTTCCATCTGACACGTATGCACTTTGCAAATATTTTGCCTATTTGTGATTTGCTTTTTCCTTTTTCTTAATAGTGTCTTTTGAACGTCAAAAGTTTTAAATGTTTATGAGGACTAATCTGTCCATTGTTTTCTTTTGTATGGGCAATCTTGGATCCTAAGAACTATTTGCCTAACCAAAGGTCATAGAAATTTTTCTCCTATGTTCTTCTAGGAGTTTTATAAATTTCTCTCTCACATTTAGGTCTATTAGCTCCATTTCAAATTAATGTTTTATGTATGCTGTGAAGAAAGGGTCAAGGGTCATTATTTTTGAACATGGATATCCAAATTTTTCAGCATCATCGTGGAAAAGACCACTATTGTCCCATTAAATGAACTTGGCACCTTTTTATAAAATGAACTGATCATATCTGTGTGGGTATATATCTGGATGTTCCACTGGTCTATAATTTATCCTTTCACCAATAATAATACACTGTCTTAGTTACAGTAACTTTACAGTAAATCTCGAACTCAGGTCATTGAAGCCTTCTAATTTTGTTCTTTTCAACATTCATTTATGGGGTACCAACTATGTATCTGGTCCTGCTCATTTGTTCACTGATTTATTCAAGAAATACATCTAGAGCATCTGTTACGTACTAGGCTTAGCTTTAGGTGCTGAGATACAGTGGCAATAAAAATATACACATTCCTTGCCCTCACGGAGTTTAGAATCTATTGGGGTGTGGGGGTGGGGAGCTGGGATGATGATCAGAAATATTTATTACATTTGTCAGACATTAATTTTGTGTGCATAATTTTTCTGTGAAGAAAAATAAAGCAACGGAAGGAGAGGAGTGTGGGAAGGGGTCTCAGAGGAGGTGAGAATTGAGCATAAGCCCACAGAAGTGAAGGGGTGAGCCATGCAACACATTCTCCTCAGGGCAGAAGGGAAAAAAAGTGCCCGGAGCCTGAGCAGGGTGGGAAATGCCCAGGTGAGGTTTCTGCACTATTTTTGTACAGAGGAAACAATGTAAGTTTTAAAAAATTCCTCTTAGTGGTCATTTCTATGAACAAAATAAATAAAGAGAGCTGCATAATATTTGAGGTGAGACCTAATGAGGGAATAAAGGCAGATATGGGAAGCACTTATCAAGAGCTTTCCAGGAGAGGGAACAGCAGGTGCAAAGGCCCTGAGGTAAGAAAGGGCTTGACGTGTTTAAGAACCAAAAAAGCAGGCTAATATGGGAGAGTCTTTGAGATGAAATCCCACAGATAAGCAGAGACAGAATGCCCACAGGATTTTGTGACCTCGAGGAAAAGTTTCGATTCTACTCTTTGGGGCAATGGAAACCACAGAGAAGCTTTAAGGAGGAAGAGTAACAAGATTGTTTTCTGTTTTGAAAAGGCTATGTGTGCTTCAGTGTAACTTAGTGGCCTGGCTTTCAGAAACTTCTAGAGTCCTGAAAAACCATTGGCATGTGGCAGCGCCATCTGGCAGCTTCCTGTAAACCCCCAAATTTGGGAGAATTTATGAAAATTATAAAAAATTTGTGATAGTTGTACCTCACATTTTGACTGTTGAATTGTCTTGGGTGCAAACAGGAGCTTGTTCTATTACAATGAAGAATGAGTTTTGATATATGGGTGGGGGTGTGTGCCTGTGTTTGGAAGTCTTAACCTTACGAGTCATGAAGTGTATTTTCACATTTCAACTAAATGAACATTCTTTTTATTGTTGGTAGTCTTTCTCTGACCCCCACTTTTAAACACACTTTTTATTTGAAAATAATTTCAAATTGACCGAGAAAGTTGCAAATATAGAAATATTATAAAGAATACCTGTATACCCTTTATCAGATTTATCTATCAATAATATACTCTACTTGCTTGATCGTTTGGGTTTCTCTCTCTCTCTCTCTCTCTCTCTACACACACACACACACACACACACACACACACACACACAAATACTTATTTTCTGAATTATCTGTGGTTGTTATATTCATCATGGCCCTTTACTCCTAAATTCTCTCAATTTGTGTTTGCTAAGAATGAGGGTGGTCTCTTACACACGCCCAGTAGAGCTAACAATGGCACATATTTATACTAATGCAGCCCTTTGAGCTAATTTATCATTCACACGCCCATTTCATCAGGTAACCATACACTATTCTTTACGACATGACCCCTCTAGTACAGCGTCTAGTCTAGGGGCAGGATTTGCATTTAATATTGATGCCTCTTTAGCCTCCTTGAACCTGGAACGTTTCTGCTGCTTTTCTTTGTCTTTTGTGATATTAGCATTTTAGTAGAATACAGTACCGCCCCTGCCCCCTGTCCCATATAATAGAGTGTTTCTCATTTTGTGTTTGTCTGATGGTTCCTTGTGATTAGATAGAGGTTATGCATTCTTGGCTGGAATGTGGGGCATAGAGGATGTTTTATCCTTCTCAGGATATCACCTCTGGAGGCACATGATGTCTATCTGTCTGTCACTGGTGATATTAAATGTCCTCAAGCTTTTAGACAATGTTTGTGGATGAAAATTGCAAAAAACAAAGAGGCACATGACTCAGCACTAGTTCCGTTCCTGAGTCATCTGTGTTGCTGATTTCACCACCCAAAACAAGTTTTTGTATAATCACAGGGGTGGGCGAATACACACACACACACACACACACACACACTCCACACACACGCACAGACACAGACACAAGCTCAGTTCCACTTTGCATTTTTAAAAAACTATCACCAAAATCCAAAATCCTACGTTAGTACGTGGGGCATCAGAAGAAATAATTTGGAGAGATTTTCAAATTCTGCATGAAGACTTCACCTATAATCATTGTTTCCTAATAACTGCTTGGGTCTTAAAGGACCTGGTGCTATGGTTAGGAGGTTAGTGAGCCCCAGCCAGGTGAATGCATTAGTTTAAAGCAGTGGTTTTCACCCCTGGTAGTTCGTTCAAGTCTGTTGGGTACGTTTAACAACCGGTGCTGTGCAGACCCCACCCCAGATGCACTGAATCAGGACCTCTGAGGGTGGGCCTTGGGGATGGAAGAGTTTCAAAAACTATGCAGGAATTTCTAGTGTCCTGCCAAGATAAAGAACCACCAGCTTAAAGGTATGATTCAAGAGCATCGGTGATCCCCAAACAGTCCTTACCTTTTGGTCAAGGGCTCCGTTTAACAGATAAAGTGTATTGAGCACATGCTGTGTGTCAAACATATCCATAGATTCTGTTTGCCCAGCATTCACTTTCTTGTCTATGGGCAAAAAGCTCCTTGCTGTTCTCGGGCTAACCACCGCCCCCCACCACGGCCCATGTGGTTTTGGGGGCCTGACCTGGAATTCTGACTTCAAGGAAGGGTACTGATTCCTAGGCTGGGCAAACTGATCAGGTCACGAATGGTATAAGTTGTTCAGAGGAGGCATGAGCCAAGACTTTGCTGGAATTATTGGCAAAGAGATATTTTATTCTTGCTGGGGCTTCAAACTGAGAGAATGTAAATGTGCTATCACCAGGGGCTACTACAAAAAGGAGACCTATCCAAGAGTGAAGTCAACACAGAAGAAAGCAGAAAAAGAGATGACCTCGGGGGGCTATGGTTTGAGCCCCAGTCCTGGATCCAGCATGCCTGAAGCTATGGACTCCTAGATCTTTAAGTTATATGACCTACTGAATTCATCTTTTGCTTAAGTCACTTTGAGTTGAGGTTTAAGACGCAGGTAAGACCAATCTTAGCCAAAAGGCCTATAACTTCACCTAAGGTGGGAAGTTATCAGAGGCAGGAAAACCTTCCAGAAGGAGGAGAGTTCAAATATTGGTTCTCTGGCTGGTGGCTGTGGGACGTCACCATCATTGAGTCTCCCTGGGCTCCAGCTTCCTGTTCAGTCGGGGCAAGGGGTGGGATAATGGGGTCGACCCCACAGGATTCAATTGCATGGCGTGGTGTGGCCCTTTGCAGTGGGTGGCTATTGATGCCACTTTTAGGAGCCTGTCTAAAATTCAAGAGGGCATTTGGGACGTCGATGGAGCAGGAGATATGGAGGCTTCTAAAATGAAAACTGTGCCTCCTCTGGCCACCACTGCGTCCACCCCGTTTGGGGCATACGTGAGCAGGGCACGGGCAGGAGGTCTGGGCTCTCATTTGCAAGCCCCCTTTCTGTGCTCTGTCTCCCCTACCCCTCTCCCGTCCCCCAGCTTAGGCAGCAGCCATTGCTCCATCACCTTTGCCCTTGTGGCATAGTGTTCTCGCTCCACTCAGCCCTCACCCTCCTGGCCTGATGTGTAGTTGTCACTTAGGGTGATGCCTAATCTAATAGTTGTTGGCAGGGTGAGCCCGAACCGTTTGCAAGGCCATCTGAGAGACCTTAATGTACTGATGGGGTCCTCTCCCAAACCCCAAAGGAGGTTCAAAAGCAAAAACAGATTAAAGCCTAAAATAGAATTACATTTTTTGAAATGACACACATTGTTTGCTACAACTAAGTTATTTTTTTTTTTGAGATGTTCTTTTTCTTTCTGGGGGAGGGTAACCCCTACTGCCTCCACTGTGGGACTAGTTAGCTGCCTGTTGGGAAATTCTGCACCCAGCACCAACCATTCAGCCAGCTCAACAACCCTGGAGGTAAGTGTACTCACTGATCCCTGAGTTCCAGATGAAGAAGTGGAGATGCAGAGAGGTGAGGTGATTTGTCCATGGTCACGTGGCTGCTCAGCTCCGGAAGCAGGATTTGATGTCAGGTCTTATCTCCTGACCCCTCCCCCATCCACCTACCTACCTACTTACCGACCTATCAATCATCTGTCTATTCATTTATCAGTCTATCCATCTATCTACCTACCTATCAATTATCTATCTGTCTATCTATCTATTTATCTATCATCCTTTATTTATGTATCTTACTCCTGACTTTGAACTTACCCAGGTCTGGTATTATATTTTCCATACAGTGACCCTATTTGTCATCTAATTTTGGACACTTTGGGGAGTGAAAGGAGTCCCTGTTGGTACTGAGGTGTATGCTGGCCGCCTCAGGCATGCTGGGATGTGCGTGGGGGTGGCCAGGTATATATTTCTCCCTGCTCTTTAGCTCGTCACAAGAACTACAAAAAATTGTGTTGAGTGTGTTTTATTAACAGTCTCAGTGGAGGTGGTCGGTCAAGCTCCTTCGCTTTATTCAGAGAGAAACTGAATCACAAAGCGATGACTTACCAAATCACCGAGAGGATGTCACAGGGGAGGTGGGGCCCGACCTCTCCCACCAGGTTCAGGTCGTCCAGAGCTCCCTCCAGCAAGCATTTGTGCGCAGACACTAATCTAAAGACTTCCTGAAGGGAGCTCGTGGCACAGAAATAATAAAACACTAATAGCTGGTGTTTGCTGAACACATACCGTGTGCCTCTGCTAAGCCCTTCACGTGCATTGTCTTATTTATTCCTCCAGGAAGGTGCAGTTATTACAGAAAAGGAAAACCAGGGTGCTGCAGACATATCACCTGCTGCTACACAGCTGCCAGAGCCCAACAGACCGGCCACAGTCTGTTCTCTTCCAGAAAGGTTTAGTGGAGTAACACTGGGTGTTTGCCATTCAGAAGCCACATCAAAGTGTTCTGGCAATCTTTAAAAGATGAACATCCATTCAGAAGGAGCTGTTTAATCTCATAAATATGTTCAATGCACCAAAACAGGCAAACAAAATAACCCAAACTCAACTTGCCTCAGCACCTCACCCCTTCGCAAATCACAAATGATGCTCAGAAAGGAATCGGCTACACTGAGGAGCTGAGAGCAGGAATCAAGGCAGCTGGGACTTCAGCCCCCTTCTGTAGGGGGAGGAGAAGGCTACTGCAGAGGATATGGCAAGGAGAATGAGGGGGAGAGAGAGGAGGGAGAGAGGGAGAAATGAGAAGGAGGAGAGGGAGAAGGAGAGAGAGGAGAGATGAGAAGGGGGAGAGGGAGAGATGAAACAGAGAGATGGAAAACTGGGGAGGGGGAGAGAGAGGAACAGAAAGAGAAATGGAGAGAGGGTGGGGGAGAGAGAGTGAGATAACGAAATAGAGGGGGGGAGAAAGAAACAGAACCTGAGAGAGGCATATTGAGAGAGGGGGTGAAAGAGAAAGAGGCTGAGGAAGAGGGTGAGAGAGCTATAGATAGATAGATAGATAGATAGATAGATAGATAGATAGATAGATAGATAGACAGATAGATAGATAGATGATAGACAGACAGACAGACAGACAGGGAATGTTGACTCATGGTGTGGAGCGGAGCTGCCAAGTAAGCTGAGCAAAAGTCCACCTCTGGTCCTTGTAGCCACCCTTTTCGAGTCACCACCATTTTGTTGCCTGGCAGGAGCCTGAGATGCAGGGCTGTTTCCCGGGCCCCCACAAAGAGCAGTGCCATCATCAGGGGGTACTTCCCGGGGGCAGCCCCTAAGAACTCTAGGCCCGACTAGCTGGGCAGCACGGATTGTATCTAACACAGGTTAGACCTCGTTTCTTAAGCGTTCTGCAAAATGGTGTCTGCCGGTGTTTACACGGGAGGCAGCTGCGTCCGTCCCTAAGCCGAGTGGGAGCCCGAGTGCGGTTCCCTAACGAGCTGGCTGCCGGCCGGAACGGCTCGTAGCTCCAAGTGTTGACGACATGTCCTTAAAGTGACCTATATTATTTAGTACCTCGTATTGCTGCTCACACACAAAAAGTATCCCTGGAAGGAAAAAAAAAAATCGCTAATGAGTGTGTAAATATTCTTTCCTAAGAATATTAAACTCAGATGCCCTCTGCTGGGCGAGACAGGTAGGGGTGAAGGCCAGGGAGGGACCGCGCTGGTGGCCAGAGGGCCGCGAGCTAAGCTGCACTGGAACAGCGGCTGGGCCTGGGAGCATGAAGGAAAAGCCACAGCGCGGCCTGCCTCCTTCATCCACGACCCACGGGCATCATTCGGGGCAAAGGGGCCACGCTGAGCTCTTTCAGGCGAGGGGAAATAAAAAACAAAACTGAAACTGCTTACAAGTAAATCATGCAGTTTGGGAGAACTGACATTTCCTTCACCTGTTCCCCCCACCCCTTCTGTTACTCATATTGTTAGATTTGATAGGTGGGAGAGAATCAGGAAGAAAAAAAGGCAGAAGGATTGCTGACACTGTCAGCTTTTTCTTCAAGACAAAGGGTTTTGGGTCTCAGAAGACCTGGCTGTGGGGTGGCTCAGGGGGCTACGCAGAGACGGTGGCTAAGTTCATTTTCATTATTCAATTATATTTCCCAACCAGGACATTTTGAGACTGAAAGAGGGTGCTATTAATGATTACACCAGGTCAGTAGGTGTAATCTAGAAATATCCCAGGCAAGTCAGACTGTCTAGTCAGATTATCCCAAAAGAACTTTCTGTGATGTTAAAAATTCTAGATCTGTGCTGGTTGATAGGGTAACCACTAGCCACATGCGGCTGTTGACCTTTTGAGATTGTGGCTAATGAAACTGAGACGAATTTGTAGCTTCCTTTAATTTTTGTTAATCTAAATTTAAACAGTTGCATGTGTTTAGTGGCTAGCGCACTGGACAGTAGAGCTCTCTGGTTCTATTAGTCATAGGAAAAGACCAGAACCCTGGATGACAACAGCTAAGGCCCCAGGCATAGGACTGGCTCAGAAAGACCCTCAATGAGAATTTCTTGGACAAATAACTCAATAATCAAGTTACTGTCATGTGTCTCCACAGTGGCGGAAATTCACACCACTTCTCAGAGACTTCCAGGAACTTCGAGAAACACACTTTCGCTGGGAAGACCCAAGAGCCCTGTGACATTTCCCATCAAATGTCTAAGCCTAACTCCATGGCATGTGACACTGGGACCAGCGGTCAGGAAGATTATTTGCCAGTTGTTTTCACTACTTTCCTGGTAGTGTCCTGAAAGCCAGCAGGGTTTCTGTCTGTTCAGAAAAGACCTCTTTCATTTGGGATTTCACCAGCAACTTCTAAAATCTCTCCAGTTGTCTCTAGGTGTTATAGATTTGGAAAGAGGCATTTTTGTTTCTAAGTTCCTTGGGTGACCTCATTCAGTCCCCAAACACCCAGTAGGGCTATACTGAATAGGGAGAGACAATATGCTAACCAGTTATCTTGAGGTGTCAGAAAGAAATGATGAAAAACAGTACAGTTTGGGGAAATGTTTTCCAGCTTTCTTTCTGGTTTTAGCAACTGCGCTGGAAGAGATAAGATGCAAATAGCTTTTATGGAGGCAGCGGGATCTCCAGGGGACATGAGGCAGGAGAAAGGAATCAGGCTGAAAACATCCAATCGTCACATATTCACTGAGAAACTGATTACAATATAGCAAACGAAGCTTTTTAAGGAAGGGCTCCTATAGGGACCTTTGGGGCAAAGATTCAGTGGGCTCTGGGACAACTTGACTTCAACTGGATGGTATTTGAATAATCTGCCAGAGAGAAAACAGATATAGCACACACTGTCACATTTAGCGTTGAAACTCTCAGTTTGGTTATGAGTAATATTCAGTCATGCCCAGAGGTCAGGCCTACACTTACTCAGAAACAAATCGGGAATCGAAGCAATTATTCAGATATCCACAGATGTAGCTACTGGCCATCCCTAATTTAGCCCAGAAACAGTAACACTATTATAAGCTATTTGCGATTTGTGGAGCGATCTTGAATTTATTAAGGAAAGGAGATTACAGAAAAATCCAGAATGCCAACGGGAGTGCATTCAGACTGAGTCATACAGAGTAAAGAAATTGAGGGCCTTTCACCACCCAAAGGAATCTCTTGCTTTCAGACAAAATGGAAATAAAGATTCGAGTTTCCATTTTTCAGATGGTTCAGGTCTCCACATCACTGTTTATGATATGCACAGTTGATAAATTTTATGTTGGTTTGCAATTGGGCCAAAAAAGAGAAGACAGTAAAATAGCACATTAAGGATCCTGAGATACTACGAATAAAGTAATAGTATTTACAACAGTCCCTTAATTAGTCCCTTCCTGTAATTTCTGGTGGGCTAGCCAACTGGGGACATGTGTCCCCCTGCCCCAACCCTGTTGTTTAAAGTAGCTTTGAATAGAAGGCAATTTACTTCATTATAAGGGAAAACCCAAAGACCAGCAGCTTAAATAAGATTTATTTTTCCCATTCAGCAAGACATCCAGAGGTAGGTGGCTGGCTGGTGGTGTTATTATATGAACATTAAAGCCAGATTTTTTTTGGCCTTTTTCTCACATATACCTTTTCAGAAAGCAGAGAGAGAAAGCAAAAAGAGATCACCTGAGTGTTCACCTGCCCTTTTCCCTATACAGCTTTAAGGAGATTTTTGAGAAGTCCACCCAATGACTATAACAGCTCCTTGGCCAGAGCCGTATTAAATGGCTATGTCTACTTGCAAAGGAGGCTGGGAAATGTAGTTTCAAAAGCTGATGGTTTTACAGCTGCGCCGCCTCAGTAAAGTTGATATTCTGTTAATAAGAAAGAAGGGAGACTAGGTATGGCATCGAGTAGACTTTACCACTTCAAAGAATCTTAAAACAAAACAAATTAGAAATACGTTTTTTTCTTATTTCCCCAAAATAATTCTAACTCATAAAGAAAATTGTCTTTATGAACACCTTTTATTTATAACTGAATTACCATGTAATATGATAATGATCATGCATATTATTAAACATGTATATATCAAGGAAGAAAACCAGTTAGTTAAGGGGTGTGTGGATGTGTGTATTCTC
This sequence comes from Rhinolophus hipposideros, assembly GCF_964194185.1. Taxonomy (NCBI): domain Eukaryota; kingdom Metazoa; phylum Chordata; class Mammalia; order Chiroptera; family Rhinolophidae; genus Rhinolophus; species Rhinolophus hipposideros. Next base: position 6,676,198 of record NC_138068.1, on the reverse strand, counting down.
CATGCAGCATGCTTACTGAATGGGTGATCTTCAGTACATTTCTCCTGAGGGTTTACATGAATTAAGGGTGACTGTCCGTCAGCAGTACAGTCTCTCTCTATTAGAATCTGAGCTGAGCAGGGCACTCCTGAGAACTAAATAAAGAGCTTCAGTAGAAGTTTCTTAAACCTCAAACGCACTGTCTAGAGCAAGTTCAATTTCATTAGCGATTTGAAGAGAGATGTATTGAGTCAAAGGGAAGACCTCTCTGTATGGAGTGTGTCTATCTTGATTTAAGTAATGAAAACAGTCACTGCATTTGAGTGGTGGTTAGGTTCAGGTCTGAAACAATTTCTTTGTGAGTCAGCCATTATTAGTGGTAGAAAAAAGGAAAGGGGTGAAGGGAAGGGCTGGGGCCAGATCATGCCAGATCATGCAATTTACCCTGTGCACATTAACAGGTTAAATTTTAGCCTGTGGTTCAGAAGTTGCAAACTCCTTTAGGGCCAGGCAGTAACACATCTGCATGAGGCTGGCTGCAGTAAGGAAATAAAGAAAGGAGCAAAGCACCTAGTTCCCCAAGGCTACTGGGCTCCAGCCAATTGATTCTCTGTGAGACTGCAGGCCCAGTGCTGTCAGCTGGTCAGATCTTTCAGGAAATATCTAAATCTAGTATCTGAATGTTTATATGAAATCTGATTTGATAAGGTTGGACCAAATTTTAAAATGTTGGGCCAAGTGCTGCTCAAATGTGGCCATTGTTGGCAACTTTGCTTTATGGGCAATATGGCGCTAATAAGGCTATCTGAGCAGGGGAGGGACATGGATACTTGCCCCTCCTTCCTTCTCCTTCTCTCACTCCAACAGCCATGGTGAGAAAATTCTACAATGGAGAGGAAGGTAATGCAAAGGTGGGGGCGGGGAGATATCAACCAAGGGCAGGAAATGGCCAGTTAGAATGCTACAGTCCCAGCCAGGATGCAACTTGGTGAACACTGGAATTAATGGCATGATGTGGTACATAGGTACAGTGGAATACTACTCTGCCGTTGGGAAAGATGAAGTACTGCCATTTGCGACAACATAGATGGAGCTTAAGAATATCACGCTAAGTGAAATACGTCAGACGGAAAAAGTTGAGAACCATATGATTTCACTCATATGTGGGATATAAAACTGAAAGCAACAAACCAACAAGACAAACAAACAACAACTCAGAGACACAGACCACAGTTTAGTGGTTACCAGCAGGAAAAGAGGGAGGTAGAAAAGGGTGAAGGGGGTCAAATATATGGCAACAGAAGGAGATTTGACTTTGGGTGGTGAACACACAATGTAATTAATATACAGATGATGTATTATGGAATTGCACATTTGAAACCTATGTAGTTTTATTAACCAATGTCACCCCAATACATTTAATTGAAAAAAAAAGAAGACAGTGGCTCTGAGGATGGAAGGGTGGGCTGAATTCTGGAACAAATTCTCAGGTTGAATCAAAGGATTAGTGATGGATTGGATAAGGGACAGGCCCAATTTAGGGAAAGGGGAATTTGAAGAAGGGAGTGATTTTTTCTGAGCTGGAAGTTACCAACTGACATTTTGGCAGCTGAATCTGCCTCATCAGTGTGTTTTATGGACCACATGGGATTCGTGTTTCTTTTAAACTTACTTCCAGCTATTAAAAAATGTAAGCATTTACATACTAATCTAGATTTCCAACATCTATTGAAAAAATATATCTGAGAATATTAGGCATAGATTCCAATAAAGCTGGAGTTGGGGATAGGGGTGGGGTTCAGGTGGTAGAAGAGAGAGTGTTGCGAGGACTCACAGTATTTTTTTTATTCTCCCATCTCCTGTAAGTATTTGTTTGTGCCTCTGAGGGAGCCGGTGGTGCAAGTCATAGAGAAATACACAAGATCACTCATTCAGAGCAGAATTCCAGGCTGCAACCACATTTCAGGACAGATAGATGAGGGGAAGATTGCAAAGGAGACTTAGAAAAGATAGGCTGGGAGGATGAAAAAGCAACAGGAAGGAGACATGGCATAAGAAATAGTAGCGGGCACTGCCCAGTGCTACTAAAGAAATCGATAAAGGGACGATTGACATAGGCTGATCACGTAAATCTGTGCTGCCCCCTTGAGGGGGACTTTCAATGCCCATTAAAGATAAAAGGAGAAAGTGCACACTCGGTGGCCTGGAGGTCCAGTGCTCTGTCGTCGCCTAGAGAAGTGAGATTCCCACAGAAGTGCATGGAATATACTGCTCCTTGATGCACCCTTGTCTGTTAGTGACATACTAGGAACACCCCAAGTGTTCATGAAGAGAGTTCCAGGTAAATGGCATACCCATACTGTGGAAACCCGAGGACCTGTTAAAAAGATAAGATACACTGAAAAACTTCCCAGCAAGGATCCCCCACCTCACTTACAACAGTAGAGGTCCTCGTGGAAGGGATAGTTTCCAAGATCAGGGATAAGTGGTTAAAGTGGTTAAAAGGAAACTATCTTTATGTTCAAGTTATTAATTATTTTAAACAGGAAAATGCATTGCTGTATCACGTATGCAATTAAAAACTAATTGAAAGCATGGGACCGTGCATTTGGCGTTTTGCAAGGACTTTCTCAGCGAAGTGGGAGTGAAAAACAGATTACAGCATCCTGCGGAGTAAATGGGAGGTAAAGAGTCAGAAATCCAGGCTAAGGGAAGGCTAAAGACAGGCTGCGGGGGGAAGAGAGAGAGCCCAGGGGAAGGTCTTTGTTGGTTTGCTTTTAACTAAATGACTGAAAGGCTCAATATAAGGGCATTTTGGCTTCTCCTTACAGGGCCCTGCTTTTACAATAGAGCACTGGGGTTTGCTTCTGAGCGGAGGTCACGGCTATATTTTGCATTTTGACTCTCCTGATGTAGAAAATTTGGAAGAATTTTGATGATAAATTAAAATTGATTGATGGGATAGGACCACAGTACCTATGTAAAGCCGAAATATTCATATAGGGAAAATGCTGCTTGAAATAGGATAAAAGGAATGCCCACCAATGGAAAAAATAATTAAATATAATGACCGCTGGGGCAGACTATTAGGTGGTCATTAAAAATCACGTTTTTCAAGTTTTAAAATTTAAAACACAGGGAAATGCTGGTGATACAATGTTTGATTTAAAAATGCATGCTACAAGACTTTTTTATGCAGTTGAGTCCAATTGCACTTACAAAAATATGTATCTATGCATGAGGAAAAAGGAAGAAGCCACTCAATTATTAACAGTGCTTCTCTCTGGCTGATGGGGAAATTGGTGATTTTATTTTTTGTGCATATCTGTTGACACAACAATTTTCTATCGAAAACATTATTGCTTTTATAATTCCCCAAAGGAACCGTTTTTTAAAACTGTAGTTTGAAAATCATTTATAAGGGAAGACAGCCAAGGAAGGATTCCTGTTTGGCAAAGAATCAGGCAGGCATGCCCAAAGCAGCCTTTTGGAGACTTTTTTTTTTTTTGCCTTTTATCCAAATGTCAAATGTCAGGCTTCCATATAGTTAAAACGACCTAAAACTATGATAAACTTCCCCAATGCTGGGTGACAAACATAAACTCCTCCCTCTCCCAACTCAAGGACTGTTGCCGCGTACTTAAATTTACAAGAGAAAACACAGAACTCAGAGCCATAAGCTGGTAACTGTTTGGGCCCGTTTTCTTAGGCTGCCCCTGAAAGTGTGATGTAATACATTGCTCCTTTACCCCACACCGAATCCCCTTCCTTTCCACCAACATGGCAGGAAGTTATGCAGCCGCATGATTAAGCCTGTAAACTTTAGAATCAAACAAACCCGTATGGAATCCTTGCTTTTTTACTTAACAGCTCTGTGGCTTCCGGCAAATTCTGTAACTTCTTTGTATTTCAGCTTTCTCATGTGTAAAGAAGGGGAGGAAGATTTCCCCACCTCATTGGGTTCCTCTGAAGATGAAATGGAATAAAATACGTAGGATGGACATGCAACCGTCATTGACCTGGTAGCTTTGTTCTCAGGTTACCTAATTTTATTTTCTTCTCACCCTACCTTACAGCCGTCATTCACGGGATGAACAAAGAAAGAACAGTTTGGGGAGAAAGATACTCTTGTTAACCTGCAGATTTTCCTGTGAAAAGCAAAGCCACCCAATTCCATGTGGGTATGCTACCACGGGGAGCCAGTGACCCCATTTATTGGGCACTATGAGTTTCCAGGCAGCAAGCTTAAGGCCCCTTCAGGTACATGACTGGGTTTCATACAAATTATATTATTCTGTAATGTTTTATTCAAATAAGACCTCAAAACACGCACTTCCTGCCACCTCTTAAGTAACCACGCTAATCTAAGCTACCATCTTCTCTCCGGAAGTCAGGGCGATAGCCTTCTGCCCTCTAGCTATTCTTCCCATGGAATATTGGAATCAACCAAAATAGGAGAAGAACCACTCTGGAGAGCGTAGCATTATTATGTGTGGAAGCCCGGAGACTGTGGAGGCTGGGAGACTTGGGACGGAACCCTGCCCTGATCAGTTCCTAACTTACTTATAGTCACAAGGTAGCAAGGGGCAAGGCAGCTTTCCAGGCCCACGGCTGCCTGACTCCAGCGACCCCACCCTGCACCACCAGGCTTGCAGTTGCCATCAGTACTATGAGAAGTGGGTATCCATGTCCAGCTGCCTTCGTTGTAATTCGCCCTTTCTCCCTGCTTCCCCAGCACCACCAGGGGGAAAATTACCCCCACCCCCCAAACACCTCATAAGCTGTCTGGGGTCCTGCTTCAGGAAACAATACATAGCTGAACACCTTTCTTTGCAGCTTTGTAAAGCTAATCTTGGAATGAACCACAGATCTGATGCGATCGTTCCTTATGTTTTTATCTCTACTCAGGGTAAATTTGTCTTTGTTCACCAACACATCAAAATTTTTATTGATCTGTGTTGGGGAAGTTGTGGGTTTTAATCCTTTTTTTTTTTTTGAAAGAGTGAAAAGCAATGCTTCAAATGAAAATAGTATCACCCCCAGGGTTTCATCATCCCGTGGAGTTCATTTTATTACAACCTGAGTTTAAGGAAGGTGTCTCATTTTGGGTTAATCTTTTTGGGCTCCCTTCTCAGCTAACTTCAAGGTTTGTCTTCACATGTTTAATTCCATCTTCTAGGATTGTCTTAAGAAAGTTTTAAAAAAGGCAGAAGGTTGTGTAGAGCACTGTTTGCCATGGTGGTATGGTCTGTAGTAATTCTATGTATAAAGGCACAGCAAAAGAGAAGTGGCTTAGCCAAAGGCTGCACCTTGATACAATGCCGTATCCTGGAGCCATACCAGTTATAATCATGTGGCTCATAAAACAATGTAAGGGTAATGTGTGTGTTATAATTTTACTATAACATATTATAACACATATTATATCATATATTTATAACTCAGGTATACAAAGTATAAAAGAAAATAGTTTGCATTGAATTGGACCAACAGTATGGATTTTATTGTGCACCCGCTATATGCCAGGCACTTTCATCACTATGAAATGAACAATATAAAAAAACATTTGAAGGGGCTATGTAAAAATAAGATTGAGTCAGGGAGTTGGAATTATGATGGACTGTTTCACCTATATTGTCCCCTAACATTAAAAAAAAAAGTTATAGGTTTGTAATAAAAAAAAAAGGGAAGGAAATGTTTGAAACAGCACGATGATAAAAGTTGCAAATGCTAATTTCGTGCTGACTCAAACCCAAGCACTACCCTGAGCAGTCTGCACACGTGAATATTATCTGATTTACTTCTATAATGATGGTACTAGCCCTACCATCACTCCCATTTTACAGGGGAGAAAGTGAGACAGGATGTTTCAGTGAAGCCCAATGTCTTAGAGCTAGTTTGTAGAACGGGTTCCAAAATGTTCTTGACTACTGTCCCAAACACATCACACAAGGGTACATAAGCATGCATGTGTGATTTCTTACAGTACTTCCTTGATATTTGGCCTTTGGAGTGGGTGCCTCCTCAGCTCTATTGGAGTGGTCTCTGTTTCTCTGGTTTATCAATCTCCCAGAGCCAGACTCGCAGCTGATACTCAGGCAGTGGATGAACCAGTCCCACTCTGATGAAAGAGGCCAGCAATTGGGGGGACGCTTTGTTTTTTCAGTAATATCTGTCAACTCTGTGGGACTTTCATGGAGTTTTTGTTCTGTGTGCCCTCCATTCCAGATGGAAACATGACGCCAATCCAGTTAAGACAAACAGACACTTAAACCGAGAAGAGGGTGATTAAAGCAGGAAATCATTTCACCCTGGGAATATTCTAAAAACCAAATTTCAATAATTGCTTCATGTTCAGTTGGACACAGGTTCGCTCCCAGCTTGACTCACACATGTAAATAACTACCCCTGACTACTTTATGAGTGCTACACACACACACAAGCACCTGTCTCTCTCTCCAAAATGCTAACTGTGCAGCACGAGTTAGTCCCTCTTGATTTCGAAGATCTGATTCCATCATCATCAACCTTGACTCCCCTTTCTCTCACACTCACAACCAATCTGACAGCAAACGCTGCCCACCTCATCTTCTAAATTTGAGACCTACTCTATAGGCCAGCACATGTCAGTTTTGGTAAATATTCCAGGTGCCGTTGAAAAAAAGAATATGTATTCTTCCGTTTTGGGTTGCTTTGTTCTGTAACTGTCAATTAATTCAAGCGTATAAATAGGATTGGTCAAATATTTTCTATTCCTACTGATTTATTATTGTTGGTTTGTTTATTAGTTACGGATAGAGTACTGTTAAAGTTTACCATTATCATTGTTGATTTCTTTATTTCTCCTTTTAGATCTGCTTTATATATATCAAGACTATGTTAGCAAGTGTTTGTTCATTTAGAATTGTTCTATCTTTCTGGTAGGACTGACCCTTTTTGTTATTATAAAATATCTCATCGATTATACTACTCCTTACCTTAAAATCTACTTCTTCTGGTACTAGAATAATCAGCTTTTCTGTTGTTGTTGTTAGTGTGTGCATGCAATATTTTTTCCCACTCTTCTATTTGCATTCTTTCTGTATGCTTATATTTAAGATTTGCCTCTTGTAAGTAGAATATGATTGTTGGGTTTTTAAAAATTTTTATTTAGTATGACGAAGTGTCTTTGAAGTATTTAGTCCATTTACATTTAATGTAATTACTAACATAACACTAACATATTACTAGCTGTTTTTAATTAGTTCCATCTGCTATGAGTTCCCTTTTCTCTCCTTTATGATCTTTTGTTTTAGTCATTCTGTTGCTCCTATTAGCTTCTTATTGTCATATTTTCTTTACTTTCCTTTTTAAATTATCCTACAGAGTACAAGTACGATCCTTGACTTTTTAAAGTCTAATAAAATTAGTGCTTTTAGTACTTCTCAGGCAACACAAGGAACTTGGGACATGTTTAATTTCCTTTTCTTTTTGCCTACATTTTGTGCTATTGCTGTCATACTCTTTAATCCCACATATATTTTAAACCCCACAATAAATGATTCTCTTTTTTTCTTTTCTTTTCTTTTATTATTATTTTTTATTAGTTTCAGGTGCACAAGACAAAGTAATACTTAGACGTTTAAAATGATTATCTTTTAGTACAGTCAATATTTATTTAGATTTCCCAACATATTTACCCTTCTGCTGCTCTTCAGTCTTTCCTAAATTTTTATTGTTTCATCTGAGATCATTTTCTTTCTCCCTATAGAACTTCCTTAGTCTTGTTTTAGTTAGAGGCTGTTTGTAATGTATTCACTAAGATTTTGTCTTACATGCATTTATTTCATTTTAAATTGTGATGGATATTTTTTACTGGGTGTAGAATTATAGGTTGGCAGGTGTTTTCTTTCAGCCCTTATATATATTTTTAAAGAGTTGTACCATTTGACTTCCATCAGTACTGCTGAAAAGTCAACTGCCAGTCTCCTTTTTGCTCTCCAGTGAAGTGCAAGTGGAGCATTGTGTCTGTTCTAGCTTGCTTTCAGACCGTTTTTTGGGGGGGGTCTAGCTTTTGTAGTTGTTTTCAGTAGGTGACATGGTCTGCAACTAGCTTTATGGCTAATTTTCTAAAGAGAAGATTTACATACTACATGGCTTTGGTTTCCCCCAAAAGAGTAGCTGTAGTCTGGGGCCAAAGGAAAGATACAGGGGTCAGAATAGCACTTTCTGAAAATAAATGACCCCAGAACCTCAGAGATCACATTTTATATTTCTCTTTATTGTGTTCTACTTCCCTGAAGTAACTGAGCTTTAGAGATGTTAATCAACTTGTCCAATCTCGCACAGCTAGTACACTTACTGGATTTGAATCCATGCCAGTAGACTCCAGAGTTGACACGTTTAGTAATTAATATTATCCATATTGCCTGTAATACATCATGAGATATTCTATTCTAGTCCATCCCATCCCATCCCATCCCATTTCATTTTATATGCTGGATCAACATTAATGGTTTGGTCCCCAGTTTCGGATAAAAATCGCTGCTAAAGATAATAAATTACCTTAAGGATTAATAAAGTATATAGCTCTGATTTGCCAGGGCAAGCTCAGAAAGTGAGAAGGAAGGGCAAAGGAAGCCACTTATTATTGTCTTTCAGGGACTTTAACAACAAACAGCTTTGGATCACCCTTTAGATTCTCATGGCAGGCAGCCTCCAGTAGGTATTTTAACTACAGGGAAAGCAGGGAAAGCAGGGAAGTTTTCTGCCTGTTCAGGAGCCCATCTTAGTCCTGTTTACACAGTACGGGGCAGAGTAAGCACTCAACAAATGTTTGCTGCCTGAGTCAAACAAAGGGTCAGATGGGAACTCTCAGTCTTCTCTGCTCTAATATTCTCTGCTCAGGCCCCTGAATGAGCAAGACTACACATTTCCCTCTAGGTCAGTATCCACAGCAAAAGAATATCCTCCAATGGTCATTTCTTCCAGAGTTGCTATCTTAGGCTGCCGTGGCATTGAGGGATTAAAGAAAAATGCCCCCACCCCCAATTCCACAATTTCCTGTCCTGTCTTGTGGTTGACTTAAAACATTTTCAACTCCCGCCTCTCTCTTTCTCACCATTTCTTCTTCGTGGTTAAAGAGGTTGATACATTTGCAAAGGAAATGATTAAGCAAATCCAGAGATCTTGGCTAGGGAACCTGACTTTTCAAGGCCCTGAATTTTAAGAGCTGAAGAAATCTGTATGATGAAGGGTTTGCACATGAGTTTTTAGCCTTAGTCAGGACTGGTGCATAATTTCCTGTTTTTGTATCCTCAAAACTGCTAAGCTACTTGTGAACAGCTGGCCAGCCAGGAGAGGGCGGGGGTTGAGGGTTGCAGAGAGAGGGTTGGGAGCCAAGAAGGGAGGAGAACTCGGCTGTTGTTCCTTCAGTGCTGGCAGAACTTCTGTGAAAGTGGATTTTTTTTTTTTTTTTTTTAAGGCAATGAAGTAGAGACTAGAGGCAGATTCTGGACATTAGAGTCGGGGGTTTGAGTGGCAAAGAGGAGAAGAAACAAGTTTGAGCAGGAATTTTAATGGACTGCCAGATACTCACAGAGCAGTTGAAGCTCCAAATGTTCTGATAAGAAAGAACATTTATTAGGCGCTTATTGTGTGCCAGGCACAGTGCTAAGTGCCTCACATGGAACGCATCATTAAATCCCCGTGGCAACCCCATGAGGTGGATCCCACTATCACTTCCATTTTATGGATGTGAAAGTGAAGCCTGAAGACATTAAGTGATTTGGGATTCTAACCAAGGCCTTTTGGAGCCAGAGCCTGTGTTCTGTTCTGAAGATAAAGGAAGTGACAAGGTTGTCACTGGGACAATGCGACACATGCTCATTTATTTAGATCCAGGGTAGGGGGGTGGGGTCCTAATTAAAGTTTCTCCCTGATTTTTTTTCTTTTCTCTTAAAGCACGGCTTCAGGATGTGCCAGCATTTGCCGCGATACTTCTAGCTGCTCTTCCCATGTTGCCCGTCAAACTGCATCATCCAGGTTCCATTGCTAAGTGGCTTCTGGTTAGGTTCAGCCAGGGGAGGGCACTGGTATCCAGATATATTTCTCACATCAGCAGAATGGCAGCGCTTCCGGAGAGCCCCCTCTGATCCCAGGTACCCCACGCAGCCCCCTGGGGCTCCATTTCTCAGAGGGCGTCGTTTCTCTGGCTAGGGTAACATCACGGCTTCCTTTGGTCTGTCTGACCCTAATGGTAGTTGTGTCTTCCTTCTGTCTAATCTCTAGATGGCCTCCTTGTCACATGCTTGCCTTTTCAGCTCTTCCAGCACCTTTAAAACTTGTGTCCATATTGATTTCCCTCCTTTAAACTACTTGGCACGAGGCTAGGTTTTCCTGACAGGACCCTAAGTGAGACACAGATGTTTGTGTCTTAGACACAGACCCTGAGACAAGAACATAGATGCCAGTAGTTTATTTTGGGAAGTGGTCCCAGGAAGTACATAGCAGGGAGAGTGCATACATGAGTATGAAACTACTGTGGGCAGCTCGGGCTCCATCTTGCTGGGGACCCTTGTGGGAACATGTTGAGGACACCTCAAAATAGAAATGGGGAAGCTAAGGTATTTATCTGCCATCGTCCATCCCTCATTGGTTGAGCGTTGCTCTGGGGGTATAAAATGTCAGGCATTTCCAGGACATCCTGCATATGGACTGAACCAGTTCCCACAGCCCTCTGGAAAAAGCCATCAAGAAGGAAAGCAAATAACCAGGGGTGGGGGTCGGGGGTCCTTTGAGGTGGGAAACTCTCAGTGCTAAAGGTGAACTCAGAGGTGGGCACAAGAGAAATGAGGCGGAGCAGCCACAGTCTCTGTTACTATGGCAACCTAATATTATACACAGATACAACCAAAGGAAGCCCAAGGCAGTCACCTTCTCGGAAATTCGACTACTTTAGAATGGGATGGACACCAGGGAAAATGAACATTGTTTGTTGCTTCTCTCCTCCCTTCTTTCTCTTGCTTTCAATCAGCTAGCCAGTCAACTGATTACCAGGATGGGGAGAGACTAGGACACAGTTTAAGGGTGTCCCAAAGATTGGGTGGTCTTTCAGCCCATGATAAAAAACACAGACAGTCCATCTTGGGCAAATGTCATCCATATCCCACCAAAAATGCTCAGGAAGCACTTATCACTCACTAGGTACTATACGTACAAGCCGTAAATCCATTGTCTCATTTACTCTTCTGAGTAACTCTCTAAGTACTGTGATTATTCCCATCCTATGGAGGAACAAACTAAGGCTCTGAGGAATGAAGTAACTTGCTCAAGACCTCACAGCCTTGGGTCAAAGATGTGGGGGGATGGGCCAAATTCCACAGGCACATTTATGACCCTTGGCAATAGGCATTTATGTATCCTCTTACGGGCGAAAGCCATGTAGAAGTTTTATGTAAGTGAGCATTTCTTATACTCTTTAAAGAGGTTAGAAAGAAAATGATTATACATTATAATATCTAGTCGACAGTTCGGGTCACACAATGAATATTAGTTGAATTGAGTCTGTATTAAATCCTACTTGCAACCAAAACACAAATCGTACTCTGTCACTCTCCAGCTCAAATCTCTCCCAGGACTCCCTACTTACTGCCCTTGGGAGAAAGGTTAAACTTCCTACTATGGGCTCCTTACCACACATCTCTGGTCTGGTCTGTGCCTCCTTTCCAGTTTCCACCATCTTATCTGTCCTCTTCACAGCCTCACTCCAGCCAGGCGGAACTACTTGCTTTTACATTCCTCTTCTTCTGGGAACCCCTCTGGCAAACTTATTCATTCTTTGTGAGTTAGCTCAACTGACCTCACATAGCCAAACTCCATTCCCTGTGGTCTTGTGGCAGCGCCTTCCTCTGAGTTCCACAACACCCTCTATTTACAGCTCTTACATCATATTAGTATTGCCTGCCTGTCTTTTTGCCTGCCTGTCTCTCCCACAAACATGAAAACATGCCTTGAAGAGGTTAGGCTTAGTGTTCAACCTTGGCTCAGCCATGTACGACCTTGGGCAAAACTGCTTTTCCTCTCTGAGCCTTAGTTTCCTCATCTGTAAAATGGGCAGAAAACAAAGTAATTCATGTGACTCACAATATCTGACATACAGTCAGGTCCAATGTGAGCTGCTACCTTTGCATCGTCAGGGCTGGTCTTTTTCAGTCGATGCTCAGTGAAGTGGTAGCTGTACCTGGATCAGTAGCGTTCCACTGCTTTCGTGGATCAGAACCACCTGGAGGGCTTGCTAAAAGCCAGAGTGCTGGGCCCTACCCCCAGCGTTTTTGATCCACTGGGTCTGGAGTGGGGCCCAAGAATTTGCAGTTCTACCTAGTTCTCAGGTGATACTGATGTTGGTCTGATGTTGATTGTTATGAGGCTGGCCACCTGGGGAGGGGGAAGGTCTGATTAGAGGGACCAAATACTCGTGACTAAAATAAACTCATATCAGAGGAAAATCACTTCCCAGTGGATGTGGCCATAGAACATTTATCTATCAATTTATCCATTCGACCAATATTTATTATGTGTCTACCATGTCCAGGCCTTCTGTGATTGCCAGCCCCCGGAAACAAAGATCAAGTTGGTTGGTTTCTCCACTCCTCTCACCCAGTCATGGAAGAAGCTTAAGGAAGGATAGTGTGATTGCAAACATTTAAGCTGGTGCCATTGCAAAGCATTTAAGTCATCTTTCCCAGCCCATCATGCTCCATAAAGAAGCCTTATCTCTCATATTTCCACTGTCAACTATAGGGCAAGTGACTTAAGCTTTAAGTTTCCTTCCTAAACAATGGGCTAATAATAGTACCTACTTTGTGGAGTTGCTGCCAGCATGGGGGGAGTTGGAGCGTAGCCATTGGCCCTCTTGTTCTAGTTCTTTTCATTGAACCGGACCACTTTCTAGAAGTTAATCAACAAACATTCCTAAGAGCTGCTTCAGCCCAACCTCCCAGCAGGCAATCAGAGAAAAGGGCCTGGCTGGAGATTGTAGGACCCCAGGTCCTGGAACTCCCTCATGTGGCCAGATTTAAATAAAAACATCCTTCATGAGAGTCAATCACATAAGCAGTAAAGTCCTTCAATGGCCATCTTTGTCAGAAATGCAGCTGGGGGCCATTTTGTCAAGAAGTGATCCTTTGAGGGAAAAAGAAAGCCACACAGGTGCATGCCCCTCCCCTCATAACAAAATGTAACAAAGGAAGAAATTAAATTCAATTAGGGGCATACAGCTTTAAATTAGATAATACATGCAAAAAGCATTCTATAAACCGTGAAGTGTGATAACCTAATGCATTATTATTATTACCCTTATTTCAGTGAAGCTGCTTGGGTTGCTGGTCTGCTGTGGCTCGTTAAAGGGCCAGGGGATGGAGACGCTGGAATGAGTAGCTTTCTGGGGAAGAGAAACAGAGGCAAAAGGGTTAAACTTCCCAGAAAACCAATTTATGCAAAGGGCTGGATCCTCACAGAGATTCAGGCTTGCACTAAAGATCTGAATTACAAATTTACAGATTTTGCTGCTCAGTAAGTAATTTCTTTTCTCCCTAACGGAGCCCCGTACTTTCCAGTGGGTCAGGGCCACTTTATTTTCACGGATAGAGTGAATAAGGTCTAGACCACAGAGGAGCCTGATTCTACTCACCATGGGAACTGCCTTTTTAAGAAAAGGCTTAAAAAAGGGACATTGGGAGGATGGTTAAAAGCAACCCTTATCGTCTTACGTTTCTGCAAAGCGCGTTCTCTATGTTTGCAACGTTGGTGAGCTAATAATTGAAGTCACTTTCCTTCTCTTTAAGGCAGGTAGGCTAGCTGATTTAATTTTTTAAAGCTTAAGATGAATTTGGGACTATTTGATATAAGAAATGACAGTTGTCAGGTCTAGTGTGTAGAAATCTGCTCCCTTCCAGGCTCTTTGAGAAGCAGCCAGCCCAGCGGGACTCCTGAAAGAGCCAGCAGACAGATTCTAGCCTCTTGGAATCTAATTTAAATCTGGACTGTTTGCAAACAAACAAGGACAATCCAGCTACAGTGTGTGTGTGTGTGTGTGTGTGTGTGTGTGTGTGTGTGTGTGTGTGTAAATCCCTGATAATTTGTTTAAAGAGCAGGGGGTACAACAAAACACAAGAACTTCTTCACTTTCTTTCTCTTTCTCTTCCCTTTTGGCATTTCTTTGGGGGTGTGTCCTCTTCCCCAAAATAATGAATTCATGAGGGATTTAATGGCTGCTGAGAACAACTGCACTTTTCAACGAATTCATTTATGCGTATCAGTCAAAAGTCACCATCAGCTGAAACTGGAAAGCAGAGTTTTTTTGCTTTTTGTTTTCCCAATGGCGGCCATTTCATCTCAATAGCTCAATTCTTGGGAAAGGCCACTTCTTCTTGACATTGGAGAAGACACACTTCCCTGTGCACCTAAAAATAAATAAGTAAATAAGTAAATGAGGACACAAATTGTAAAAGGTCACTTTTGCCCTTTCCCCCAGGTCTTAATTTCTCTTTCAGTTTCAGGGTGTTTTAAATGTTTTGCTGTGTGCAGTTTTGCTGTCCGAGTAGCATATTTTGAGGAACTTTAGTTTCTCTGTGAATCCTGTTCCAAGAGCTTTGCTGAGCTCACTTAGGGGGAGTTTCTGCTCTTTTTCACTCTAGGTCAGTATGAGGCATGGAAATTAGTATTTATAAATGCTCCCAACTCAAAAAAAAAAAAAAAAACAGAAGAAAAAACCCCATAAAACAAAACCCACACAAAACTCAAAACTGGAGTTTTAGCTTGCTTCTTAGGCCACGACTGGATTTAGCATCCCCCAAATAATTCATTTTTTGAGTCTGCTCTGGCTTAAATTTTCTTGCCTTTAAAAACAAACAAACAATTTCATTAAAAGGTTGCTGTCTTTTTTGGCCAGGAGGATGGGAAACCAGTTACAGAAACTGTTGGCATGCTTTTCAGGGAAATTCTCAGCAAAAGAACCTCTTAAAAAACACACAAAACTTTATTCCTCAGGAGGTGGGGAATGGGAGGTCTCCTTCTGCATTAGTGACTCAGTCCTGCGGGGTAGGGGGGGTGGGGGGGCATTTCTCATCAGGGCAAAAAGCCCCTGTGCCCAGTGAGGTGAAACTTGCAGATGATACTGTCCCCTTTCTCAATGGATTGGTGTGGCCTGGAGCTCACCAAAGGTCGCAGCAGGCAACCCCCCTGGTGTTTGGAGACAAAGGAATAACCAGCTGCCTGGTTTCCTTGAATCAACTCTGTGCTCTCTGATGACCGTGGCAGAGGGAAAGTCAACCCCCCCCCCACCCCATGGGCTTCCCCAAAGGGCTTTTTCCCGATTTGTGCCAAGTATTGGGACATGAAGTGGCATGAAGTCATTGTCAACTGTGTGAGTCAGTGAGGTTTTGCACTCAGCTGCAAGGAAAAGGCCTCTGGTCTTGATTTGAAACTGAGCCTTCAGCCCATCCAAGCTGGGAGCTGGCAGGCACCAGCAGTCAGGGGCCCCTTATCTGGTTTTATCAAGCCATATATATATATATAGATAGATAGATAGATAGATAGATAGATATCTATATAGATAGATATATAGATATACACATTCCCCCCGCCCCCCAAACACATTTTCTAAACACCTTGTTGCCAAAGCCGTGGTTTTATTTGTCTGAAGGGCAGACTTGGGAGAGTGTGTTTAATTTTACTGCCGATCAGTATGGGATGGATCCCACATGCGATGGATTTGTATGAGCTGGTGTGTATGTGTGGATCTATATTAGTCCATGTATCTATTTGTATCTGTGTGAATACGAATGGGAGCGTGCTTTTATCTGTTCCTGTATGCACGTATGTTTGCCTGTCTGAATGTGTGCCGGTGTGGTGTAAATACACATCTGAATCTGTGTGTGTATCTGTAGTGGGCACGGCCCATGCACTCATCCTCTGGCTGCTAAGGGGTCCCACGACTCACCAACCAGGGTACACAGGTTGGCCCTTGCCTCAGGCAGCACTCACTGTGAGCTCCAGTTCACGCTGCAGAACCCCCTGGGAATGAGGAACTCCACTGCAGCTGAGCCCAACCCTTGCTCAGCTCCCTCCCGCCCTCTTCTTCTCCTCCTCCCTTTCCCCTGGGAGCCCTTGGGAGCCCTTGCTCCGCACATCCACGCATCAGAGTCCCTGTCTCAGGCTCGGCTCTCGACAGCCCGGTCCAAGCCAGTACTTTTTTACGCATGTGTGTTTGTCTATGCAAATGCACACATACACATTTGTATGTGTGTGTGCGTGTGTGCTCATGTACAAGGAAATGTCGGAGGAGCTGGGAGAGCAGGCAAGCTGGAGGAAAAGCACTGGTTTTATACTGGGGGAAGATAAAGGAATCTCAGGCATAGAGTGTGAGACACCTGCTTCAAGAGCGGAACATCCAAAGATGCTTGAGGTGTAAATGTATTTCTTTTATTAAGTCAGAAAAAGAAAGGTACAGTGTGCATGGTATCAGTCAATCAAATGCTACTTTTGAATTACACCTTAATAGCCTCATGGTCCTATTTACTCCTCTGTACGAGTATTAAAGAAAACTCAGATATTTGAATAATCTTCTGTAAATGTTTATTAACAGGGGTTATGGGGAGGGTTTTGTCAGAGCACATCCTGAGAACATTAGGAAATTACAGACAGACTTGAGGTAAGTGTCAGACAGAACAGATGAAGCAAGCCCCTCAGCCATCTGAGAAAATTAATGATGTGTGATTGCCGGGACACACTCTCTGTTAGGGATACAGGATGAAAATGGAGCCCCGGACGCCCCCTTGCGTTGCAAAATAAACTTGCAACTTCATTTATTTTGTTTTGTTTTGTTTTGAAGTTGTAAATCCTCATCCTTGTCACTGAGCCTCAGAAAGCAATTGTTTCCCCAAATCATTTCAAGCCCTCTCCAGTCAATCTTCTCCCTCTCCTCAGTAACTTTCAAGGGCCCTATTTGAAAAACAACTCTTATTCAATCCCCACACATTCCGTTCCAGGAAACTGGCAACCTCCCAACACAGAGCCCCTGCGCTCCCTCCTTGAAATGTGAACTTAAACAAACAGATTTTCATCTCTCCTCTTCGAGCTTAGAGGATGAGCCTGTATTTACTACAAAGCTTAATTCCTTCCAGAAGGCATTTCTCTCCTGCACCTTACCCATCACTGCCATTTGTCATAACAACCAGAATGCATTCCTCCATGCCCTCCTCCCCCACCCTGGGCAAACATCAACTCCTCCTGACTAGTTAACCTGCTAAACCATCCTCACAGTTATTTCCCAGGAAAGACCGGACCAGAGACGTAAATAATACACCTCAATATACAACAGCTCAGGCTTCATTTGTAGGCAGAATTTCATTTGATGGCCATCAGAAGGAAAGATATTACATGGAGTGGGTGTGGGGGAGGAGATGGAGTAGGGAGAAGGCATCACGGTGGCAGGAGGAGTTGGTGAGGACTCTAGCGATTTGTTTACTTGGATTTGCCAACGGGTCCAATAGATACGGGGTCTGTTTGTACTTGAGCATCCAACATCCGCTTTGGTCCCTGGAGAAAAACACAAAGAAGGTGCATCCTATTGAAGACGTGTAATAGCGACAGCAACCACTGCCATTTATTTAGCACTTCCTCTGTACCAGGTGCTGTGTTCAAGAAATACACCTGACTCGGGGGTAGCGGATAAGGGAATGGTCTCCGATCAGACATCCAAGTTCAACGCCCCGTTTTATTACTTTTTAGCTCTCAGAAATCTGGGACAAGTAACTTAACTCTTTGTGCTTCAGTTTCTTTATGTGTAAAAGGGCGGTGATACAACTTATCTCAGAGGGCTGTTCTAAGAGAAAGAGAGTTCGTACTTGCAATGCACTTAGAACAGTACCTGGGGAGTTGAACACCCTCAACCATTATAGCTCGCTCAGTCACCCTCTCTAATCCCTTTCTAAACACACTTTTAATTTTCTTACAAAACGTATCGCTGTCTGAAAACAATGTTATTTGTCTAACGTCTGTCTCCCCCAGAATGGAGGCTCTGTGGACTGTCTGCTGTATTGTCCACACCTAGCAAGTGCCTGGCACACAAGAGGTAGTCCTTTGTATTGACTGAATGCGGTTGGCTAAACTCTATACTTATGTATATAGTGAAGTCTAGTATAGCGAGACTAGCATATATACAGTAAACATACAGTATAGTGCACCACGGTATGTATCATATAGTACATATAACACAGAGGGGAGAGTATGGTGCATGGAGTAGTGTACAGTATGGGTAGCCTAGTAGAACATACTACGATACAGGGTATATAGTATAGTATACACACACAGTGTCAGGGAACAGAATGTACTAGAGTATACATAGTATCCAATAACATATAGTATAGTATATGCATTTATCAAGCCTCTAACTAGATGTACTACGCTGGGTTAGTCTTTGGGAACATCAAGGTGACAGGACAACACGGCACATGGAAAGCCTGGGCTCAGGAGTCAGCCATAACTGGGTTTGAGGACGGCTCTGCCCCTCTCGGGTGGTGTGACCTCTGATCAATTAATTCCTTGTCCTGTGAGCCTATTGCCTCCTCAGTCAATGCGTGGGACTGGTCTTACAGCCTGGATCACACCTGGTCCTCACAGCACCCTGGAAGTCCACTCCATTGTCACTTACAGAGCAAAGGAGGAAACTCAGTGAGGGAAAGGCACTTCCATGGAGTTCTCCACTAGGATGGAGTGCATCCGGCTTCTGGGTCCCATTTCCCTGAATCCTGAGCCGGTCTCCGCTGTGCTAAGCCATTCCTGACCACCCCCACTGCCTGATGCAGTGATTAAATCACAAACTCCTCAGGACACAGCAGTGTCTTATTCATCTCCACACCTTCACAACCTAGGGAGGGGCTGACTAAAAGACTCACAACATAGTTATTCCCTCCTGACAAATTAAAACCTACCAGGCTATTTTCTAAGGACACTCTACAGCATCTCATTTCATCTTCATGCTAACCCTGTGACATCGGTACTATTCACCCCATTGATAGAGTACCCGAAACTCAGAAAGGTGACTCGTCCAAGGTCACATGGCCACTAAGTGGTAGAGCTGGGTTCAAATCTAGGAACAAGCTTCTAGGTTTGTAGGGCCTGGAGTGCGGCTGCGGTTTTAGTGTGAAAACTGCCATAGACAATATGTAAATGAACGTATGTGGTTGTGTTCCAATAAAACTTTATTTACAAAAACAAGTGGTGGGCCAATTTGGCCCATGGGCTGCAGTTTGCAAAGCCTTGGTCTAGCCTTGACGTTGACACTTTAGGCTGAATACCTCTTCTTTGCAGGGGACTGTCTTATGCAGTCCTGGTACCCGCAATGTCCCAATAGCACCTACTCAAAGTTGTGACAATCAGGGTGGTCTCTGGACATTGCCAAATATCCGCAAATCACTCCTGGAGTGGAACTACTGGTTAGATCCATCCTATTAGATCATGGAATTTCGTGGATAAGGAGACATGATGAGAACACCCCAGGGGCCTCTGGCAAAAGAAACCGACAGCCACCAATAACGAGAGGCACTGGAGCTCTAAGCTCAGAACCTTTCTGGAATGCAACCCTCCCCACGCTAGACACCGCCCACTGCACCAGGGCTTGGCAGGTAACGGCAGGCCATGTTCTCACACGCAGGCTCCCCTCACGTGCCTGCCTTCTGCCTCCTCGCTCTTCCCAGCCCTCCATCCTTTACCTGACCGTCAGCTTCAGCCCACTCTCCCCTGAATCCGAGATCTGATTCTACTTGTTTCTCCTTTTGGTTTATGATCGGTCACCTTGCTTATCATCTGCATAACGACCCTTCAGACTCTCCTTGTTGGCCAGGATTTACATGACCCCAAATATAATGACACATTTTCTAGTGTTGTATTTCACCCCATCCACCCTTTCATTCATTCAACACACACTTAAGGAGTGTCTACTATGTTTTAGCCACCACACTGGGAGGACAGCACCTCTGCCTGTGACAGGTAAGGTCATTGCCCTCCCAAAGTCAATAGTCTAGGGCAGGAGATAAAGAAGAACCAAATAGAAATAAAGAAGCACAAAAGATGAATCATCTAATGTCTGGCCTCCACTCAGTCCCGACGGGGCTTCTCGGGAGGGAAGGAGCTAAGTTTTAATCACCTCTGTATACTCAGCCCCCAGGGTCACGCTTAGAACAATTTCCCTGATTTAAATTCTCCAAGGCTCCCTTTGGCCATAGCTGAACATGGATGCTTCTTGTGCTCACCTGTCCCTGTCACCACCTCTCTGTCCTTGCATTCTCTTACCTCTCCAGCACAGCTTCCATAGTGTGGAACACATTCTGCCTCCAGACCTCCCCTTACCACTGCCTCCCACTAGCTAACCTGAGATCCCACATTTCCTCTGAGAAGCCTTCCTTGCTGCTCCTCTTAAACCCAAGGCCAGGCCAAGTCGTCACACGCAGGCTCCCCTCACATGCCTGCCTTCTGCCTCCTCGCCCTTCCTATCCATCCATCCTGTACCTGACCGTCAGCTCCCGACAGCAAGGCCCACGTGGGCCTGGCTCTCTGTGCCTGGCACAGCGCTTGGCACACAGCAAGTACTCCGTAAATATCGTTTGACAAATGTCCCCCAGCCCCTAGGCAGTTGGTCCCCTTCTGAAGTGGGAACCACACGCCTGGCCCGAGAGCCCAGGAAGGAGAAGTGAAGGGTCCACCTACCAGGCCCTTGAAGAAGTTCCCGAGGGACTGCCGCCGCTTCTCAGGTCTCTTTTGGGGCTTGTCTCCGCCCTGCAGTGAGTTCGCCTCCACCACAACCGGCTCGGCACATGGGGCCGGTTCTTTGGCTTCCTGCTTTTTGCTCTTCTGCTTGTTTATCTCAGCCGTCGCCTTCTTGTCCTTCGAGGAACCCTCTTTGCCCTTCTGGATTGCCCCGGCAGGCTCCGGCTCTGGTGGTGTGATGGCCTTCTCTGTGGAGTCTGCCGTCTACAGCAAGTTCAAACAAAATGCATTTTAGTGGCTGCAAGACAACTCTCAACAGCAGGTGAATAAATATGTTAAAACAGAGGTTTTCACATGTTGGATGGTGTCTACATTTTCAGGAGTCCTGGATAAAATGAAAAAAGAGAAAAGAAAAATGTGCCAATGTTTAGTTATGGCACAAGGCCACAGTAGGGGACATTTATTTATTTATCTAATGATTCATTAATGCATTTTGTGCATTCCCAGCAAGCATTCTTTCCTCCTTTTCTGGTACCAGAAGCTGGGTTTCCCTTGGGGAACCACTCTTCTTTCGCATGTATTCCTTGGCTTTTAGGTAAACTAAGTCCACCCCTGGATAACGACAAGGGCATGTGACTCAGGCCTGGCCAATCAGAGCATTGCATGTGAATGGGCTGCTGTGATTGGTTCAGGGTGGCCAAGCAAAGAAAAACTGAGCTAATCTCAGAACTTTGCTAAAACAACTGCATGAGAGTCCTGCTTCCTTTCTGTTGGGTTTGAAGATAAAAGCCTGGAGCTTCCAGGGCCACCGCCATTTCCAGAAAGAATGCTTGAAAAGCAAGCCAACGCAGAGGAGAGCAGAGCTGAGAGATGACGAGAGGGAGGGAGAAAGTGCCCCTATACTGATGGCATTGTGTATGCCCCTGGATCCAGTTGTTCCTGAAGCCCTCTCAGGGGCGTGCAGCTTTAAGAAGGTTTCTCCACTTGCAAATGCATGTGACTCTTTTCCTGGGGATGGCTATTCTTTTCTTTATGTCTGTCTTGATTTCTGGGTGAAACTGCCCTTTTGTTTCATGAAACAGTGATAAAAGATGATGATTGTTTTACTTTTAGTTTTGAACTTATACATTCTTTTGTACTAAAGTGAAATAAATGTTTACAGTCCTATTTGGTTCCTACAATTTGGAGGGATGAGTCTGTAAAATCCAAAATTCTAGAAAATGCTGGGTAACTCACAGATAACAAAAAAAAAATCTATTAAGACGTCAAAGCCTTTCACCCATAATTTACTTAAACCAAAAGCCCACCCCTTAGAAATAAGTGAGAAGACAGAGGAGATTGTCCAGTTCTGAGGCCTCCCCAGGTTGCAGCTCCCGGGAGGGGGGCAGAATTCCTTGGAGAAAGAAGCATTAGACATCCGGTGTACCCCAAGAAGCTGTTCTGTAACAACATGTCCTGAATATCTCTGTCAGATCCCTGTTGCCAACATTGTAGCAAATGCTAAGATACAGATATCCAAATACAGCAGACAGCCCGGAGCAGATACTCGCCTTAGAAGGAGCCAGAAATTCCCACCACAATGCTGCTCAGAAAGCCCGCAAACCAGTGACCCCGTTCAAACACCCCATTAACTGTTTCTGTTGTGTGGAAGATTTTAAGAGACAGTGCGTGGGTAAGAGCATAGTGTCTGGAGTCAAAGGGACCTGGTGTGGTTCTAATTCCATCACATCCTTGCCGTGGGGCCTAGAATAAATTGTTTGCTCTCTCAGCCTCCTCACCTGTAAGGGGGTAATAAAAGAAATCATACTTCATGGTGTCGGGAGGATTATATTAGCTAGTAATGGAAAGCCTACATGACACGGAGTTTGGCCCATGTGAAATGCCAAACATAAGGGGACCGATTGTCTTGGTTTGTCTGGGAGTAAGGGGGTTCCAGGACATCTGACTTACAGTTTTAAAACCAGGTAAGTCCTGGGCAAACTGTTCATCCTGGTTTCACACTGCCAGAGGTGACTCTTTCTGGGCCACTGTGACGATCTGAATGTCCGGTGCCAGATGAGGCACTGAGGAAATACTTGTTGAATAGAGTCCCCCTGTGCCATTTGGGTCAAGACTTGTAGGAGAGGAAGGAGAAGAAGGAAGAGCCTGTGTGACAGCCTTGCAATAAGAAATAGCTGAGGGACTGTGGCTCACTCATGCTTGTATCTGCAGAGCCCGAGTCAGTGCCTGATATACAGTAAATGCTTAAACTAGAGATGTCAATGAACTGGCTGTGGCTGACAATTGCATTGGACACGAGGCTGGAAAGAGGCGAGAAGATGCCAGCTAAACCCACCACCGAACCAAATTTACAGGTCACTTACTTGGTAGCTGGAGTCTTTCCCATTTATTTCTTCTGAGTGGGTGATCCCTCCATTCCCTTTCACTGACTAAAATAACAAACAGACAATGGCCTTTCAGCTATCATAAGCACAACAAAATGGAGAATGCAAAAGAATTTCTGAAATGGATGACCATAGTCATTCATATTGAGATTTGGGATCGAGACAAATGAAGACCAATTGGAACTATATTACTTACGAGACATACAATTTCCATGTGGTCTGTACCCAAAGTCTAATGAAATTCAAGTGTTGGCCTCCAAAAATAACAACAACAACAAAAGTCCTGAACCCTCGGGTTAGGTAATTCTGGGATGAATAAATGATGATGAAAATACTAATGTGGGAACCAGGAGGTGATTGAACATATGGAATGAATGAATCAGTGAACGAACAGGGGTCAAAAAGTACAAACTTCCAGTTATAAAATAAATAGGAACTAGGCATGGAAGGTACGATGATGACAGTAGTTACCACTGCTGGATGGTGTAAATGAAAGTTGGTAAGAAAGTAAATACTACGAGTTCTCATTACAAGGAGAAATTTTTCCCCCCATTTCTTTTTATTGGATCTGTATGGGATGGTGGATGTTAACTAAACTTATTGTGGTAATCATTTCACAATATACGGAATGTAAGTCAAACCTTTATGCTATACCCCTGAAACACATACAGTGATGTATGTCAATTATATCTCAATAAAACTGGAAAAATATAAAAATTAAAATGGATAAACTAACAATTAAACCATGGTAGCCTTCCATTGGTGACTGCTAGTGGTAGTTTTACTGTATTTTTACCCCCTAGTGGGGAGATGCGGTATGTTGAACATTCCATTTCCCACCTTTTAGCGCCCCCTTTGGCCAATGGCATTACTGACAGGGCTACATGGAATTGAATTCTCCACTTTGGCTCCTTAAACCCAGACACTCTCACGGTTCTACAGTTGTGATCGCAGGACCAGCAGCTTCAGCATGACCTGGGAACTTGTTAGAAATGTAGATTCTTGAGAACGACTCCAGGTCTACAGAATCAGAATCTCGGAAGGGTAAGGCCCAGTACTCTGTTTTAAGCAAGCCCTCCAAGGGACTTTGAGGCACCCTTGAGTTTAAGCATTGTGCGTTAAGCTAACTGGCGGTAGACAAATGCGGGCCAGTACGGGTGTCTGGAGTTGCAACCGTGCATTTAGTAATGCCCTATGCTGGAGAACGTTTAGAAAAAGAAATGGACTCTCCTGGTTACTATTTCTCTCCCTACAACCAGCTCTGTCAGCCTCCCCATCTCACTCAAAGGTTTTGTCACTTGGGGATTTCATTTGGCCTCCAGAACTCAGGCTGTGTGGTAAGAGCCCTTCCTACTCAAACACGTTGCCCAGTGTCATTTAGAATACAGTGGCATGTCCACATTAGTCAGCCTTGGGGGAACGTTGAATGGCAAACAACCAAATAACCAACCAAACAAAATGGCTTTTTCAGTGGGAGTCATGCAGGGAATTTTTACCACTGTTGCCCCTTAAGAAACAGATTTTTTTTTTAAATCTTCCTTTTAGTTGTTTCCATTTGGTATCCCTTAAATATTCTGTCAGAGTAAGGTTTAAATTTGCTTTCTTTCTTTTCTTGTTGTTTCAATTACAGTTGACATTTCCTATTATATGTTTTCCCCCCTCCCTTTCTTTGCTCGCCCCTGGAGGAGAATTTGGATTGAATCAGAAGGCTCTCTCCCCAGCCATGGACCTAGGTTGGCATCCTGAAATCAGACCCTCAGGCTGTCAGGGAGATCATTGCAAAACGTTCAACCTTTAAAAAAAAACAACACCACGAATATCTCAAGCTTTTCTATGATTTTTCTCTGTTGTTCATTTTGAGGCATATAAACCTGTATTTACGCAAAGGTGACTGTAGACTGAGCTTACCCCAGGGGCTTTATTACGTCCATCTGAGGTCTTTTCAATGACAATAGTTATTAACAATTTCTCCCTCCTTCCCTTTCTTACCTCCTCCCTCCCTCCTTTGTTTTCTTCCTATCCCTCTTCTCTCATCTTGGCAGAGCCCTCTTTCAAAGTCAAATTAGAATAGTTATGTTGGGCTCTGTATTCAAGAGACCATGACCACAGAAGCTTATTTTTTCCAGCTGTCAAAAGTAGCAGAGTTACTGTTGAAGGAGACTAAAATTTTTCCAGAGGCTATTTAATACTTTAAAGAATAGTCTGAAGACTATTAAGTAATTTCAGAGATTTCTCCAGTGTGATGATACTGGCAACTTCCTTCATGGAGTTTATTCTTATTCATGAGAGTGAAAGGGGAAGCATGTCAGGGCACCAGCCTGCAGTGTGCAGATGGCATCTGGTTGTGACATCCAACCCTTGCATATTAATAAAGTCATTTTCTATTCCTTTCGTTGTGTCATGCATTCCTATAGCTTGATACTCTGAGGAATGTTTGAACCATCTCCAATGTACTCGTATATCTCTTAGATATCCAAAATTCTAGTGAAAATATTTGGTGGTCAGTTCACATTTCTTTGAAAGGAATGAAATGTATTTTGATGGACATCTAATCCAACCAAAGTTGAGATGCAAAAGACAAAGAATGGGGATGACATTTTAATTTAGTGTGAGCATATCAGCAAGACTGTTTACTAGATCAGCCTCATTACAACAAATTCAAGGAATAGGACCTGCTAGAAATTTCCAGGAGAAACAAAGGCTGTGCGTCCAAGTTTTGTGTTTTCCCAAGATCCTCATTTGAAATGGAATTGGGCAATTCAGACAAAATTATACAGCAGAGACAAATCTCATTTTAGTGACAAGTATATTCAGAAAATGATGTTCCAGCTTTATGTAAGTCATGTATTCTCTCTTTTGCCTTGCAATTTCAGGTGAGTGTAATTTTAGGTAATTTCAGGTAAGCCCAACACATAAAAGTGATGTTTCCACAGAAAACATTACTACTGTGTAAGAGAATCACCAGAATGGAGCTATGGTTGTTCCACCTCCATTTACTCTCAAAGCAACCCAGCTGCCAGGAGCATGGGGAGCAGAAATAACAGGGGTATGAGAGTGAGCTTTAGAGTCAGAAGTCCGAGTCTGAGTTCTGGCTTTGCCAGTGAGCAGCTCTCTGACCTTGAGCAGTTCGTGTCAACACTCTGAGTCTTCCTGCCTTCATCTGCACAGTGGGGCAGGAAGAGGGCTTTTTTCCCAGGGTTTTTCTATTAATAATTAGGTTAATGCATGTTGTGCGCTTATCAGCACAGAGCCGGCCATGCCATTTGCAGGTAACCAATAAGTGGTAGCTATTATTATCACTATTTATAACTGAGAACAGCCAATGACTATAGAATCCCATTTAAGGGTAGATAAAAATGCAAGCCATTGGTGTAGACAGGAATTGCCCAAACAAATGCTCCTTTCAGAAACCTTTCTTGAAAGAGTAGCTCAGTATTCATACTTAAATACTCAGGGAGGAATTTGAGATCGAGAACTTTGGCTAGAGAACTCCTGTTTCTTTTGTTTTATAACTATTATTATTATAATTATTATAAGCCGCTGTCTTTTTCCCTCTCCAGATAGTAAATTTCAACAGGTTTTCTTTGATTTATCAGATTGAATGGAATCAACCCAAAACTCTGATTTCATAGCTGTCTCCTCTTTTGGGCCTTTAATTTGCCCCATGTTGAAGCTCACAGTCTTTCTTGTCTAAGCCTGAGAATGTTATTCTAACAAAGAATTTCTTACAAAACTAGTGATCTAAAGAGCCTGGAGGAGGATTTAATGAAACAATGCATGTGACAATAGTTTGGAGGAGGAAAGCACTTTTCAAGTACAAGCTGTTATTAATATTGACAAATTATAAACCAAACCTGTATGTATATTTCTATCTATCACCTTAACGGTTTCATCTGCCTACCTGGTTTGTGGGTACATGAATACAGCTCTCTACCCACTCACTTTATAAAAATATACTCGCACTTCAACTATCCAATTTCTTGACATACAGTTGAATGAATGCACAGAAGAATCTCTCTCTCTCTCTTCTTTTAGGGCATGACAGATGACTTAGCTGTCCCTTGCAATTATGTTGAAAGACTGTAGGAGCCCATAGGGTTTTTCTGAAGTGGTATATCTACATGTGCAGAATGCAAAGTAAGGGCTTATGTGACTGTTCCCCCCCCCGAAATATAATTATTTGAAATATTATATGCTTTCTATTTTTACTTTTATGAGGTTAATTTCTGGAAAGAAAAATATTTCTTTAGAAATGAATGGGGCAATGCATTTCTGTTTTTCTAAAGTCAACCAAGAGTTCCTTTGCAATGGGATGGTAGATACCCCATCTGAAGGAAACTTAAGGAAGGCAAAGATTAGAAGGTAGGAAAATCAATGATCTGATGAATAGAGATATAGATCACAAAACAAGGGTGACGTACTTGAAATTGAGTGTTCTATTGCATCAATTATTTTTAAAAAGCTGTATTTTGCTTGGAGCAGCTGAGATCATGTGTGTGAGACGCGTGGTGCGAGCTCACTGGATATGGCATAGAGTTAAAATTAAATGCCTGCTTCCCTCATTCGGCTTTATTCTCTGTGAGGACAAGAACCATGTCCATTTCTGCTCACTGTTGTATCCTAGCGCCTGGAATATAGTGGGTGCTCAATACTTGTTGAGCAAGTGAATGCATGAATGAAATGTAACAGGTTGGACACAAACCAAGTAGAGCAATGGTTAATCAGAGTCTGATAAATCCAGAGAACGTGATTCCATGGAGTTGTGATAAAGAATGAGGTGGCTCTCTGTCAGGGGTTGCAAACTCAAATACCCACAGGGGTAGGGCCAGTAACAGCAATGAATGAACTGGGCTGGGTGTGACAATAGGGAGCGGTGGGGATTGCGGTGAACTGGGAAACCCATGTCCTTTGTGGATTTCAATGAATCACAATGGAACTATAAGGCTATAATGAAAACGGAACAGAATGCAAGACAAGAATCATTAGGATAATTGGTATTTCAGGAGAAATCCCAACAATCATGGAAGCTTTGGGATTTGACCATTAAAAGGAATAATGGTCATTACCTTTTCATGGGCAAGAGGTAATAAGAATAATGACCATTAGGAGGCTTGACACTATGAATCCACTGAGGATTGCTTCGGGAAAATGTATCCTTTTCTAGCTCTATCCCTCAACTATGGAAAATCAATTCCAAAGGACTCTTTGGTTTCCAAGCTTGTTCCCCTAACAGTTCAGACTTATCCGGTTTCTACTGCTAGAAAATATCCCAAGCAACATGTGATGGATAACTCTGGAAGATGAATTTATATAATATGGGGCCTAATTAGAATTTAAGGGTTTGTTTGGAATGGATGCAATGGGTGCTTTAGATGTCTTTCATTCTTTATTTGGAGTCTCTTATTTTCCTCTCTTTTAAATAAAGATGTCTCAGGTTGGTTACTTGAAAGAGGAAGTCATCCTGTTTGCTGTTTTTTTTTTTTTTTGGTATCTCTCAACTCCACTCAGCAATAGGAAAGGTGGACCACCCTCAATGTTATGATAAGCTATTTGGGGATTCCATCTGAAATGTAGATGTTTTGCCAGAAATAGGCCAAATGTTCTTTTCATTCCTGATATCATGTAAAAATTGGTTTAAAAATCTCAAATCTTGATCCCCATTTTTAATGCCAAATTGCAGAGTAAATGGTGAGGAATCCAGATGGGCTTCCAGCCATACCGGCTGCCCGCTAGTTATTTTGTATATTTTACTCCATGAGAACCCAACAATAAAAGAAATTATTCCTGTCAACAATTTCTAACAGAGTTATTTCTAATATGCCTCAATTCCCACTGAGAAGGGTTTTGTTTGGTTTTGAGGACTAGAAAGTATTCCTTAACAGGTTGGGCCTGTGAAAATAGAGTTGCTTTCTCAAAGGATTAAATTCCCAAGTACTTCTGAAAATAAAGGCACCCTAGAATTAAATTCTTGTTTTTCATTAAAAGAGAATTAAACCAATGACCTTTTACATGCATTTTTTTTTTTTTTGTCTTCCAACTGATTTGGGTTTTATTTCATTATATTAACTTCCTGGATATTTAGATAGTTACTATACATGACTCTTCATAGGCACCAAAAGATGTCCTCCCATTTTTTTTCCATTCTACACAAACTAAAAGCATGGCAAATTCAACAACTAAGTTACACCTATGCATTACTAGAAAATTATGTTGTCATTCCCTTATCTGAATGATCTAAAAGTCAGCTTTGTCCAAGTGTGTGGCACTCACATGTCACCTTCAGAATTTTCCAACATTAACGTATCACTTTGACTATTTATCGCTTAATCCTTTAGTAAATGCCTATGTTCTTTATGTAAATAAATGTATTTTCAAAGGAAACCGCATATAATTACCATAGTAAAAATAAAAACCAGTATCATTTGTCATAAACAGAAGGAAGCTTTAAAAATAAATAAAATTAAAAGCAAACAATAATACTAACTACTAGGTAGATAACGTTGTCTGCTAAAACGCAGGACCCAAGGCCAGCTCTTTCTTCGTCACAAAGGGAGTTAGTCAGGGTTAAAGAAAGGTTAAGGAATATTAGCAATAAACTGAGACTTTCTCTGTGATTGAATCGGAAGCACAAAAGGGAATTTCCTCACTGCACAATTCATATTCCATCCATACCACCTACAATGACGTCTCATGCCACCTGTGACACTGGTCATTATTCTCGGAAGCTGATCTAGAGTTTTCAGTTTTTTCTGTGCCAGAAGCAAGTGGCTTACCATTTGTCTGAGAAATGCCATCAGGGAGTTTCTCGGCGACTTGCGGTCTTCTCTCTTGAGTTTGACTTCCGTGGGTTCTGGTGTGGCAGCTCCTTCTTCGTTGAGATCCACTGTTTGTAAGGCTGACTCTACTTCCTCGGACTTTATAACCTCTACTGGTGATTCACACACCACCTGGATTATTTTACCCAGGAATAAGACAGTGAAAAAACCCCAAAAAACATTCCTCCAAAACACGTTTTATGAAGTGAGGTCCTGGCTGCCCCTTTGTCCACATATTTGCTATCGGTTTGAATCTATGACCATTTTCACAGAGGCACATCTTCAAGATGGACCATTCGTGTCATCAAATGTGCTCTCAAACAGCCAATTTCTGAACAACTGCCAAATAGACTGACCTGGAAGTGGCAAAATTCCTGCCCTATGAAGGTACAAGGTTTAGACAGGAAGTCCCATTTGGGGACTGTCCCCTCGGAGCATGCTCCAAACCCCTTCCATTCCAGCAGGCCTGCCTGTTTGGTTTGTGTGACAATCCGGAGTAGTCACTCCCTTAAGAGTCCAACCTTAGAGACGGCGACCATGACACCTTTCATTCCATATCCTAGTTGTCCTGCGACTGTGGAGAAACTGTCCTCTATGCAGAAAGGATAGTGTGAAAGTCACTCGGCTTAACAGACCCCACCTCCTCGTTAACTGCTTCCCCATCTCACCCCAGACCAGTCATTTGTTATGGCTGCTTAACTGAAGTTCATGCTTTCAGAAGAATAATGACATTGGCAAGAAAGCTCTGGTTAAGTTGCTTATTGTTCCCTGCGAAATAGCTAGTGAACTCAGTGCCTCTTGAATGTCTGTTGGGGGGTAAGGCTTCCCAGCCATGGGCAAAAGACGCAAGGTCTGGTTCAGCTGCATTCGGATCTTAAGACGTAACCTGTTGTATTGACTCCCTGCATTTGTGCTGTGCCTCAGTCACATCTGGGACAATTTCTGCATGGGCATTGGTCCCTGCAACAGGACAGAGTGAAATGGCCTGGAGAGGGTTTTATAACTTCCTTTCTGTTTGTTTCCTCAGGCAGGGAGGGGTCAACCACTACCAAATCCATCGCAGGGGCTGTTTAGATATGGCCCCTGAGCTACGAATGGATTTTACGAATGGATTGTAAAAAAACATCCTAAAAGATGAAAAAACATCCAACAGAGACTGTATGCGGCCTGCAAAATCTAATACATTGACTCTCTGGCCCTTGACCTAACAAACCTGCCCTTCCCTGTCTCACAGGAATGCACTCTTGAGCGAAAGGCACCTCTGCACTTGTTTTTCCTGGCGCCAGCCCCAACTCAGCTTCTTCAGAATCTCAGTTTTGCTGTCAGGGAGTAGGGAAGGGAACTTATTTCCACAAACGCAGTGTGCTTGTGGACAAACCATCCGTCCACAATATGCCCTTCATACAGAATATACTATCGGTTTGCAAATGACCCAAAGGATCTGCATTGGGAAGACCCTTCATCTCTGTTAACTGTCAACTGAAAACCAGAAGCTGACTGCCCATTCCCAAATCAGTAGGCGGGAACACCCCAAAACAGCTGTTAAATTGCAGCTGTCTCTCCCCACCTTCCGTGTGTTAAAATATTGACATGACGTCAAACATTTTCACTTTATAAACAAAAATCTAGCGTGGGGAGGAACTGAGTGAAGAGTCCCCAGGAGCCCAGGCAGGTGATGGCAGCAGACATTGATCAGAGACAAGACAAAATGGTGATCAAGAGGATAAAGGACCATGGTGACCAAAAATCAAGGTGCCCCATCGAAAGACATTCAGGTCAAATGAAACACGTTCGTGTGGAGGCTGCCACTGCTGGCCTGCAGCCTGTGACCCAAGCGTCTCTGTAGGAATCCAGGCTGAGGCTGGAGCCTAACAAGATACTGGGATTGGCAGTCAAACGTGGACATGGATTTCCACATCTAGGCCTGACTTAATCCAGTTGTATTTCTGAAAAAACAAGCTTCAGCCCCAAGAGCCCTGGGGTGAGGCTGGAATGTAGGCAATCTGACAGAGTGATTGCGAGCGTAGCTTCGAGCGCCAGCCTGCCTTGGTCTAACTCTTGATTCTACCTACCTCTTCCAGGAGCTCTGAACCGAGGGTCCCCACTCTGCGCCTATGTTTTCTCATTTCTCAATGGGAAGAGCAGACACATCAGAAAGTTGTCGTCAGAGTCAAATCAGGCAACGCGTGGGGAGTCTCTAGAACAGTGCCCGACCCACAGTCTGCACGCAGTTAATACAACTGGTTGTTAGTTGTGCAATTAGGAGACCTATTTACTCCATGGGCACGGGTTATCTGGAATCACCACAATGTCACTAAGAAGCCAGGCTCTTTCTATCCTTTGGCTCTGTTCTCCATGGCATGCTAGATTTTCATCCTTTTATTTGCTATCTCATGGATATAAAGTAGCTGCCGCAAGTCTAGACATCATACCCTCAAACCAATGTCCTAAGAAGGAAGGAAGGTCACAGCCAAAGATTAGCTCCAAACGAACCTCTGTATTTTGATCCCCTACTTCAGGGTACATTTCATTGGTCCAAAGTAGGTTATGTTCTTATCCCCTAGATTAATTATTGGTGAAGAACATGGGATTATTGGTTTTGACTGATCACGATCAAATACTTTGGGGGTATTATAGTAAGTGCCAACCTTATCTGAGATCACGGGAAGAAAGGTGGAGGCATGAGACATGGCCCTTAGGTAGGTAATGAAAGAGTCTGACTCACTGACTCTGGGTTCAGAATCATTCTGTCTCTGAAGCTGCAAATTCTTGTTTTGTGTGTACAAGAGCCGGGAGGGAAAATTACTCACATAATAAAATGATCAGATTGTATGGCAATACGTTTATAAATCAACTTCATTGGATTGCCAATAGTTCTCTTGCTGGGCCTTTCCAAATGTTGACAGATGTCAACTTATAAATCCCAGGACAGACTCCATTCTTCAAAAAATAAAATAAAATAAAATAAATGACTCCCATCTACTCCTATATATACTGTCAGACCAAGAAGCTGGCTTTCAGCAGCCAAGGAAAATGCACTGACACCCAGTGTGGAAACCCAGAAGGATCTGAGCTAAATTGGGAGCTGATGTGCTCATACAGACATAAGAATTTGATTTTTATTTGGATTAAATTTTCCCAGTTTCCTTCCAGGCCATGGCTTTGGAAAAAGTTATTCTTTATTTAGAATATATGATTGCATCTGCATATTTTAATGGACATAATTAAAGTCAGCTTTAGCTATTTCCCTTTGCTTGATTTCAGTAGGGGATATTAGATGTTGCAGGAAGATACACATTCTGGCAAAATACAGTTTCCCTTTTTGCCCCAAATATTATGCCTTACTTACTGTTAAATTTTGTTTATACAGTTTTTACTGGATCTGTGGTTTTTGGAAACTGACTTATATCAAGATAGATTTCTTCCACTTAAACTTCATACATGATATAATACTGATATTAAAAAGTTTTATTTTAGAATCATTTTTAGATTCTTTCTGATTTGATTTATAACATGATTGATGATAAAGACCTGGTAGCGATTTTATTTTTCTACCCAGTAACTCTTCCCCCTCATTCTCTTCACAGCACTCCAGTGTTTTGCTTTGGAGGAATAATCCTCCCTAACTTTAAAATTGCATATTTGGATGAAGCCAGTTGAGCAGGTGTAAACCAGTCAACATGATCTCGCTCCTTGACGCTGTAGGTTTGGGGATGGCGGTACGTGACCGATTGTTTTATTTTCCTGGTTATTCTCTCCCTTTCTGTAAAATAATTACACATCCATGCCCATGGCTGTGTGTCTTGCTTTGGCAAATGGAATGTGAATAGATATGATGGAAACTATGATTGAGTGAAAGTTTTTGGAGCTGTTGCACGATTCCCCTACAGCAGTATTTCCTCTCTGCCACTTCAGCTGCATGTCCTTGTCAAAGGGCTGCTTCAGTCTAGATTTCAGCAGGAAGAGGCCATAAGGACCACCCGTAGCCAACTTATAGCTGACATGCAGCATGAGTAAGGGAACAAAAAGAATCTTTGCTGTTGAAAGCCAGTAAAACTTGGGGCTTGGTTGTTACTACAACATAACCTTGCGGAAGCTGACTGACAGAACATGTGAACCCATTTGAGCCAATGAAAGAGAACAAATTCCAGGACCTGTAGGGCTGCTACTCAACAAATCTCTCCTTTACCCTCTACTGGGTGATGTGCTGTTGGAAAGCTGAGCATAGAGCCAAACCAGGAAAGCTGGGCCACGGGAGAGCCCTGAACCAAGATTTATTTAAAACCAATTCTACTTCCTACTGATGATGGCCAATAAAAACCATTTTATTCTTAATGCAGGTGAAGTTGGGTTTTCTTTTCCTTGTAACTGGGAGTTTACCTACTAAGAGAGGTAAACAACAGAACTACTTATTTCCTTGATTTTATAGATCATTGGGAAGATTTTCCCCCCCGTTAGTTAGAACATTAACTCAATTAACCAACAGAGAAAACATTTTCAGATTACAACTGAAGGATTAGATAACTTCTGTAGTCAAGATAAATAGATTTTACTCTGATAAGACCAGAAGCTCATTCTAGGAAAGTGCTCAACTTCCATGGGCTTCAAAAGTCTTATTTTTCTTTTCATGAAAAAACTTTGAGAAACACTGAAATCACTCTGTCCTTTGCTTTGCATTGATAGATAGATTGGTTTTTGAAACCTGCGGTAGAGAAATTTAACAAAATAACTCAACCATATTTTAGCCAGAAGAAGTTGCTAATTAACAAACTTACAATATTAGGTGTTTAAAAACACCTAATTGTCCTGTTTGGAAGGCTTAGCGTCCTATGCGTTGTATGGACTAATGCCATATCTCTTACTTGGGAGGAGAAAATTGTTTCACATATGCCTTCACTCCACGTGGGCACAGAGTCACTGGTGAGATGCATAATTTCACGAGGAAATGTAATCACTGATTACTGGAAAGCCCTTATTCACAATGTGACGACTCCTATGCATGCACAGGGGACGCCAAACTTTTCCTGCAAAGGGCTCTGTTGTAACGACTCAACTCTGACTCAACTCTGTCATTGCAAGGAACCCAGCCATATACGTGATATGTAAAGGAATGAGTGTGGCTGTGTTCTAATAAAACTTTATTCATAAACACTGAAATTTGAAATTTGTATAATTTTCAAGTGTTATGAAATATTATTCTTCTTTTGATCTTTTTCCCAACCATTGAAAACTGTAAAAACCATTCGTAGCTAGTGGGCCATACAAACACAGGTGATGGGCCGGAACTGGCCCATGAGCTGTAGTTTGCTGACCTCTGAATTACTGAGTTTTTCCTATGCTTCAGGCGTTGAAGTAAGAACATTACGTGTATCATTCATTTAATTCTCACAAAAATCCTAAGGGGTAGATAAAATTATTATTATTTTTTAAAAAAATTATTCTCTTATTATTATGTAATGTACCTCTTTATTCCTGGAAATATTTCTTGTTTTCAGTTTTTATTTTTTCTTTTTAAGGAGGGTACAGCATACTGTGGCCCATGCAGGGATTGAATCAGCAACCTTGGTGCTACCAGCACCAGGCTCTAACCAACTGAGCTAACCGGCTACCCCTAGATAAAATTATTATGACCGTGAATGCACTGTCTTGAAAAGTTTGACCATCGCTCTAGAAGATTAAAGACTCCAAAAGACAGTGAGACTCAACCTATGGCTCTCGGGGGGAGACTCATGGAGTCTGCTCTCCAGCCTGAAATCAGCAGTCTCAGTATCTATTGCAGCAAGATGCTTTCATGCCCCATGCAACTCCCTGTCCTGGGTACCACCCACAGTTAGTAGCGAATCTGGGTTGTCATGGAAATGAAAGTGAAAGAAGCAACCAAAGTAGAGTGAAGCAGAGGGTGCGGCATCCTCGTCCCATAAGGAAGTACAAAGAGGTTCTTATGTTTAGTAGACTCTTTCAGCCCCTAAATAATAACAAATTATTGAAGTGCATGCTGTGATTCTGCATTTAGTTTGCACTCATTCAATGGGCATCCAAATGTTCACCCAAAGTCGTTTCCCTCGGGTCCCTAATCAGATATAAGGGTGAAAGAGTCTACAGCAGATGAATAAACTTGGAGCATGCAAGAACACAGGACTTCAGAGCTGAAATGCCCTGGGGTCCAACATGCAGAAGATGAGAAGGGAATGATTCTGTCATTTAATGCATAACTTACATTGTCCTCTGCACCTGTGGGGATTGAATCCTCTTTAACTGACTAAAGGGAAGATAAAAACAAAGCAAGAGTCAGAATGTTACAGGAACCAGGGCTAACAGCCTTGTGTCACCATTCCTGGACATTGCTTGTGTGTATCTTGACCCAAAAAGAATTTGAAGGAGGCCTGCATAAGTGTAAACAGTATAGTAAGATAATATAAATGATGCAATTTCAAATGCAACAAAGGGAAAATTAACATGCAGATGCAGTCAGGAGAGGGGTCGCTACCGAAAACAAACCACAGTCTTGGTTGTGATTAAGCAACACGTTTACCTTGACCTTTCGGGTAGCTGATGCAAGGAGGGAAATATGGTTGATCACGCAGTACACAGGCACCACTAGGTAAAAACAAAGGACCTGCTCAGGAAAATTCTGGCAACAGGTGCAGAGAAATGTATCCCACGGTCCTCACAAAGCAAGCAGGCACTGTGTAATAAGCAGGATCCTCAACCGTATCCTGACCACAGCACAGTGGTAAACATCAGAAGCTGCTTTTTACGTCAGCTCTCGACGGGCACCATTTCATCGTGCCAACGTTCAGTTCAGTGAAAACACTTCTATGGGGGCCAGTGGGCTGGGGTCCAACATATCGAACTTCAAACACTGTTACAGTCCTGTCCAGAATAGGACAGGCGTTATCCCAATGCTATCAAAAGTCAATGCCACAATCATTATTGGTCTGCCAAGCTCCAGCTTTGGAGCTTATCTTTGCATTGTTTCCGCATCGTTCTTAAACTTTTTTAGGTGGTGGTGGTGGTGTTCGCAGACCACTTTGAGAGACTCACTCGACAGATCTGGATTGTCTTCCCAGAAAAGGAAACATGAACAAAATATTTTGCAGATGATTTCAACATGTTCACAGACCCCCGCATCTCTTCTCTTGGATTCCGGCTTCAGAAGTCTTCCCTATACCTCATTTGTTCCAAGTTCTGCCTTTATTTCTACCTTTGAAACATCCAGTGGGAAGAGGTAAAAAGGAACTGACATTTGCAAATACATCTTCTGCATTTGGCACGTTGTATCACATTTCATTGAAAGTAGCCCCAAATGCTAAGTATGGAGATCCTCATTTACTCAGTGAGAAATGGACGTACAGAGAGGGGAAGTCACTTGTTCAAGGTAGTACAGCTAGAAAATGGTGGAAATGGTTCTAACAGCCAAGTTTTCCCCCTGTTGCCAGGATGACTTTAAGAATCAGAAGCACAGTGTTTTGGTGACTGTGAGTGTCTTTCTCCACTACCAGACGTGCTTTCTCTCTAGACGAGATCTTCAGCATGGATCATTTCTTTCTATTTATCTTCTCATACTGAAGCTTACCTGGGCATGAATATGTCCCTGAAAAGGATCGTGGATTTTCTGGATGCTTCTGATGGTCAAGAAATCACAGAGCATTCAGAAGTGAAGCTTTCTTAGAATTACATCCCTTCTGCCTGAGACCAGTTGCATGCTACTTAATGTTATGAACAGGTAAAGAATTAAACAATATTTTAAAAGCCAGACCTCCTCAAACCTCAGCCACAGAAGTTTCATGAGTCAGTATACTGTCTACACCAGGCTGGGAAAACCCTTCCACCATTTAAGAATAGCAATTTTAGTTTTTCAAAGCCTCTCGCCTGTCCCACTTGGTTGTAATGAGATTAGTTTGTATCTCTGGCTTCCTGTCTCTGGAAAGTTCTTGGTCACTGATCGCTCACTGAATCCCAAAGGACAGTGGGAACTTGACGTAGGTGAGGATGAGAGCAGCAGGCGCTCCTTCTGGACACCGATGTTTCTGTCATCTTCATTATGGTTTCAGACTTCCAGATCTTTCTGGTGTTTCAAAAATTGGCATTATGAATACTGTCTGTTCCAAGAGAAATTGCAGTTTCACATTTTAAAGTTATACTACCCAGCAAAACATTCTTTATTTTCGGAATCAGTCCAGTTGAGCATTTCTCAAACTTCAATAATTTGCCCACCACTGTCACGATTCTTGACCTGTCCATGGACCACCTGGATTGACTTGATATTTTTCTTTACATTGACTACCTTTTTACTCAAATAAATATACTTTCAAAGGAATAGTGAATGCAGAATCGTCATAGTGAATGCAGAATCAGCATCCGTGCTGCAAATAGAAGTATGTATTAAAACAACGGCAATGCATAAAGGAAAAATGCTTATTAAGCTCTAATTATTTTTTAAGCCTTTATCACAAGGGAGATCAGCAAGTGTTAGCAGAGTGAGAAATGCCTATTAATGCTGAGAAGAGACTTTCTTCTTACTGCCATCAGAGGAACTGGGCTAGAATGGAAAAGGAGATAACTTCGTACTAGGTGACTGATTATATTTCTAGGACTGTGTCCATGAAACACACAAAATCATTTGGCACATTTTTGTGCTTTTGCACATGGGCCTACGGAGTGAATAACCTTTATGTCAGTGGTGGCTGACATATCCAACTAGTATAAAGACCCAAAGATGGGTAATGAGAGGCCAGACTTCTGTTCCCTTTTAGCGTTTGATACATGGAAGGGGAAACCTCATCAGAACCCAGGTCTAGAGCGTGTTGGACTGTGGGTTTGTTAGTAGAGATATCAGAATTTTCTAGTGTTTCTGTCTCTTTTTCAAAAAAGTTTTACAGGAATGATTTTATAACCAAAACTTATTCTAATTGAAAGAAAACAAGGGTCTCCATTGTGTTTCCTACTTGAACATCAGCTCCCCCACGAGACTGCCAGCTAATCTGTTGACTGCTCTCCTTTCAATGCCCTAGTAGGTCACACAAAGTATTTAGCATTAAAAAGAAAAATCAGTACAAAGAACATGAAAAGGTAACATCGAATGAGTGAATCTTCCCTATTTGACTTCCATATAGACCTATTCTTTCGGATTGGGTGAAAGACAAGATTTACAAGTGATTTGGTTTTCAAATTCTCTTAACTGAATTATTTTTATAATGTACTAAAGAAATAAAGCCAGATAATGGTGACAAAACAGCGAAACTGAAATAAATGAAATTTCTTTCATTGGGAAAATAAATGTCATGTGGTTCTGCCCTTTATTTTCAATGGGAATAGCTTGAATTTCAAAGACTCAACGTACTCTTGATAGATCGCAAAGGGAAGGAAAGATAAAGTACTTGAGCCTTAGTAGCATAGAGGTGTCCCCAAACTGGATGGGACAGAAAGATAAAGAAGTGGATATGGTTTGTGTCTCAACCCTCCTGAGTACAAGGAAATCAATGACCTAGGGAACAGCGACCATTCACTGGCCACTTTTGCGCTTGGCACAGTGTTACCGGCATTATTTCCTTTAATCTTCACTTCATTTCCACGACAGGGATCCTATTATTATTTACATATTATACATTAGGAAACTGAGGCTCATCAAGGTGGACTGGGACTCAAAGTCAGATCTGTCTGACAACAAGCTTTTAACTCTTACGTAAGCATTCCTCAACCTGCAGTCATTTGTCGACCTAATGTGTGATTTTGGCCATGTTGTATGCGGCAGTCATGGAAATGTGCCACTCAGATTTTCCTGCAAGGACAGCCTGGGATGGCCATGACCTTGGCATCCACTAGAGTGTGGTGATGCTGAGGGCATGCGCTCCCTGGCAGCTCCCAGCCAACGACTGAGCGTGGGGGGTGCTGGCTGTTCCTGCCCAACGTAGGGCTCCTGGAATGGGCGGTCGCTGCAGTGGGACTTCCCACTGCCTCAGTCCACCATCTCCATCTTCCTCCCTGCCCTCCCATCACAGCTGTCAGACCCTCACTGTGGTGGGCAGGCTCTCTCTCTACTTACCCTCCCCTTTATCCTTCTCACTCATTTTCCTCCCATAAATCTCCTGCACATCCGTTCTGTCTTCGTATCTGCTTCTTGGAGGAACCACATTTACCATGATTCACTTCACATCATTATTTACTTTATATCATATTTGTACCATTATTTCTGTAACGCTTTCCCTTTAATTGGGTTACTTTTTAAAATTAAATATATATAGTCTCGCCTTCAGCAAGATATGTTAAATTAAGTGTAATGTGACAGTTCTATTTTTCCTAATACACTTGAAATTTATATACATGCGTATACTCACATATGTATGTATATGATTATTTAAATAAAAATATTTAAATACGGGTCACCTAACTCATCTCCTTTATCACTGTTGTATGCACATCACTCTCTTGAAAATTGTTCTCTACATTATATTGCTGATCAAAGATTTTTCAAAACAAGTAAGCAGCCATTGGTGAGGAAAGAGGATCCGAGCAGAATGCCAAATGACATCATCCAACGTTTTCGTTAAGTATTGGAATTTGTGTTTTGGACAGACCCTAGAAGGAACATTCTGGACAACATGAAACACACAAGAAAGAGTTTCAGAAATCCAGCCCGATTTTGGATAAGAGAATGCAACTAACATCACAGTGGCATTGGTTTTGTGTGCCAACTGGCGTGGATTTTGATGAAATGACTAAATTAGATGTTTCCAACTCTATAAATGACATCCCATTGCCTCATCCCCAACTTGCTCATCTTTGGGCCACATTTAAAACAGGCAAGAGTTCTGAAGGCAGCTGGGGTTTACTGATGATCAAGGAATACATCTCAGAATTACTCAGCCCCACCCAAACCATTTCCTTGCACCACACCTTAATTCTAGATGGGAAAAAAACAATCGGACAGTGGTTTGAATTTCCCTATCACGGACCACGCTGTTTGCCAGCTCTGGTGGTGAACTGGTGGACACCTTGCTTTTCCAAAAGGGGAGTGAAGCCTAATGATTCTTGATGACTGATTATCTCTGGCTGGGGACACAGAAATAGGGAGCCCCGTGGTAGTTCATCTTACCAGGGTGAGAGCGCTCAGAGGAAACCAAGAGGAATAAATAATGATGACTTAAGAATGACAATGAAATTGTGAAATACCACAGCCCTTTGTCACGAATCGGAGTAATTCCAAGAATGAAAAATTCTAGTTGTTCATTTCCTTTACTTTGCCATGAAACACATGTTTGTGACATGATAGGCCTTTCATTCTTCCCAGGAGTAAATTCAGAGCCTCCACCTCCATGCCTAGTGAGGTCATTTTGGAGAAGAAAAAAAAACTCCATACACCACTGAGTACATCAAATAAATCATTTTTCAAGTCATCTAGCCCTAATTGTTCTCTACGTCTTGAAAATAGGACTTACCTTTTTCCAGAACAGTTTGCTCAGGGGCAGAGAGGTGGGTCCCCCCTTTTCCTTGACTGTTTCCTTTGCTGTTTCGGTGGATGGAGGATTCTTTGCTGCTCCTTGGGCCTCCTGGGGTACAAAGTTGGCTTTGTCTGACTTGAGGTTGTCGGAAGTGGCTGGTGACTTTTCAGCACTCTATAGAGTTAAATAAATTCAAAATGATCTCCAGATTTCGAAAGTGAAGGATCTCTTTTTTATTAACATGGACTGGAGTTATGCATGTTAATTATCATCTTCATAATTTTCTGTATTTTCCAAATTTTCTACTATGAATGTGGGGTTGTGTTAAAATTTTCCTTTTGGAAAGACTATCTATAGAACCATTA
This sequence comes from Rhinolophus hipposideros, assembly GCF_964194185.1. Lineage (NCBI taxonomy): Eukaryota > Metazoa > Chordata > Mammalia > Chiroptera > Rhinolophidae > Rhinolophus > Rhinolophus hipposideros. Next base: position 6,634,469 of record NC_138068.1, on the reverse strand, counting down.
CTTGTCATGTTCATCTAAGTGACCCCTTAGGATTCAAGGTGATTGCAAGAGGCACTTGGCTATTAGATTATTAATTTGTACCAAGGCCATTGATCTTCAAATGATTTTGATCATGTTCTCATCAATCAAAACATCTTGAACATGAACCTCCAATCCACGCATATTTATTTATAGAAAGATGTATTGTGTTACTAATCTAAATTCAAAATTAAAGAAGGGTTAAAATAAATATAATTTAAAATAGAAGTTCTCCAACTTTCCTCCCATACCCTAGGGATCACTCATCTAGGCTCTAAAGTAAGTATAAGACAGCTAGATTGGAGCTCAGAGACGGGATCTTGAATTGGAAGAGTACCCACAAACCGTGGCTCTTCACTTTTAGATGCAGCCTCTACATTTAAATGAGATGTAATTGATTTAAAACGTCAAATATTATTCATTCGGCCCCTATTCTCTGTCTCTCTTTCCCTCCTTCTCTCCCTTCTCTCTCCCTCTTTCTTTCACTCTTTCTTCCTTATTCCTCCCTTTCCCTCTCTCCCAACTTCTCTCTCTGTCTCCCCCTCTGAGTGGCCATGCTGAGGTCCAATTCCAGGACCTCTGATTTCCTTATTGTGACTGGCCTGTTACCCTCTACCACCTCCTGACTCATGGGATAAAGGAAGAGTTAGGAGCATTCTAGTCTCCATTTATCTTGACACGAGTGACTATTGGCATGACAATTTTTAACACCAGGTTCATCTGACCTAACCTCTTCATCTTAAGCACTTTTGCTTTAGGATTTTTACACTAGGGAGCATGTGACACAAACCCTTTAGATTCCAGGGAATTTGGACTACGTTTTCTGAGTAAAAAACCAAACCTGGCAGTAAAACTGGGGCGTGAAAAAAATTTTGGAAGTTTTGTAGTATTTTTAAAGTCAGAAAGAGTCTTAGAGCCCATCTGGTCCAACACCTGAATTCTCACAATGGGGAAACTGAGGCCCATGGTGCCTAACATTAATTAAGAGCCACAGCGTCACTTCAGATCTGGGCTTCCGGCTCTTCCTAGTGCTCTTTCCACATAGCACGTCGCCTCTCCAAAAGGTGTTTGCAAAATCACTGTGAATTTGACTATTTGAAGTGAGACACAATATTTTCTATGCTGAGTTGTTTGATACTAAGGAGGAATCATTGACTGAGCAGATTCTATGAGTTCCACTGAGAAGTGTACAAAACTGCCTGGATTTAAAAGAACCTCTGCATTTTATAAACAGTGAAATCAAAAGGCCTGAGCTCATCAGGTTCTGTATTTGCACATGTCCAAATGGTCTTGGGCATCTGGTGCTGGCTTAGCTCTAAACGATAATTAAATTAAAGATGACTGTTTCAAGGGGAAGTGGGCTCCACCAAGTACCTTGCTTTCTTTTTCAAAAAATATGAGAAAGTATAATTTATTCATTAAAAATGCATCACATGCTTCCTATGATAAGGACTGACTGTGATAAGTGCTATGAGGTGAGGGGGAGGACGGGAGGACTTGGTGTTAAAATGAAGCTAACCCAGGGAATTAGACTCAGTCATGACAATTTGGGAAGGCTTTACTGAGAAAGGGGTGCAGTGCTCTGATCTGGAGGGTGACTGGAAATTAACTGGAGAAGAAAGCGTGTCCCATGCACAGGGGACAACATGCCCTAAAGGCCTTTGACAAGCACCTTGAGGAATGGGACGGAAGCACAAAGAGCAAGGAGTGGCCAAGCGTGGTCACCTCCCCAAGTCAACCTCCTCTTCTGCTTTCCTGGGAGGATTCCCATTGCCCGAAGTCCATTTTCGATGAAGGACCTGAGAAATTGGGCTGACCTCATTTCCACTTCTAAGAAATGGGTTGGTTTAAGCCAATCATCTACTCTGCTAATTCATCACTGGAGATGTTCCATTACCTACTGATACTGTGCAGTTTTGATTTAAAATCTGTTGCTTGGCTTCTTACCCTGGAGATGCTGTGATCTGTCCCACTCACGCCTGCCTCTTCATAGGGCACAGCCTACACAACCAAAGCCACATGGGGGTACAGGAAAAGTCCCCCAGGTTCTGGAGTTCTAGAAATTCTCCAGGACATGTCCAGTTTACTTAATCCATCACACACCTCTGGCTTGGCTGGTGTTCCCCACTTCCCTTTGTTTCCGTCCGCTTCCTCTCTCTCTGCCCAGTCCCCTTGGACCATAGTCTGCTCTTCAAGACACAATTTCCAACTTTTATCTTTGATTTAATAACAACAATTAAAGGTACCAGTGCCGGGCACTGTTCTAAGCCACTGAATGCTTTAACAACAGTCCTATAAGGAAGGAACTAATTGTTATGTCTATTTTACTATTAGGGAAATTTTGGTCCTATGTGGTTAAATTACGTGCCCACGATTGTACTAATAAGGGGGTGGAGTTGATACCTGCATTCAGGGAGTCTGATACCCAAACCCAAACTCTTAATAACTACTCTAGTCTATGCTGCCTCCAATGGGTAAAGGTCTCCCCACTACCCATCAACGGGTGAAACAGTCTACACCATGCATTCTCAACAAGGGCAACATCACCTCCAAGGTGGGGACAGTTGGAGGTCATACTGCCCTTGCTCTTGGAAGGGGGGTGCTATGAAAAATATTAGATATTAACACTGTCTATGTACATAAACAGAGTACATAAACAGAGATAGCTGCTGTATTAAATGTCACCAACCACCATTAATTAGTCTTTTTTCTTTCTGTACACCCATTTCCTTACTTCCCAAAGGGGTGCCCCAAATAGTGTTCTGCCAGCATGAACTAAATTAATACTCTTTGCATTACAAAGAAGATTATAAAAATTCCCTTAGTATCTTTTGGAGTCTATCTCAGGGATAGGGTTGTTAGCTTTAACAAATAACAATGAGAATACAGGAGGCCCTGTTAAATTTGAATATCAGATCAACAAAGAATAATTTTTTAGTGCAAGTAGGTCCTAAATATTGCCTAGGACATACTTACATTTATGTTAAAAATTATTTGCTATTTATCTGAAATTTGAATTTAACTGGGTGTCTGCATTTCATCTGGCAACCCGACCCATGAAATTCTAAAGTATTCGAGTTGGAGATTGCTTACCAGATGACTTTCTTTACCTTCACCACAATAAGTTTCTCTTGTGTTCACATTTGGCTGTGGGAGAGGGGATGTGTTAGTAAGATGTAAACATTACACCAAGAACCAAAAAACAATGAATGTGTGGCAGAGCTTATGAACTACGTGAGCCCTCTGCTAATATTTCAGCTGCCTTACAGAGCAGGGGGGCGTTGGGAAAACTTGAGTGGGGAGAAGGGCATTTCTGGGCCTTGTGTGCCTGTTGTCATGTCCAGTGTTTACAGGACACGTGAAAAAGTCTGATTCTGAGGCATTGCATGTGATGTGGCCAAACAAAAAGGATTCAGATTCAGCAAACAAAAGCTGACACCCTTATTATTTATCACAATTAACTAATTTCATTTATTAATCCCAGGCTTCTCCACATTTTTAAACTAAGAAAATTCGTTTTCTAAGAAGGAAAATTGAGACTCAGAGAAATGTAGCTACACATTAACCAGAATCGGTAATGCCGATTTTTTCTGTTCCGTTCTTTTCTTTTTTTTTTATAAGAGCAAAAGTAGAAGATAATGTTTTATCCTTATATTTGCTTGGATTTCTTCCTTTCTGTCCTAGTTACAGTGAAATCAGGGTGGGTGACAATCACACCTCCTATAGTCACACCACAAGGTTCACTGATAGAATCTGGCTGGTCAGTTTTAATGGCCTTATTTTCCTATCTTTTTGGACAACAGAATAACTAAGTGAAGAAAATAAATAAACTAGCCTAGACATGGAGATAAGAGCCAACGAGATTCAAATTGCTACATAAATGAAAACGAAGAACATTTGTCCCCTGACTCTATTTTTATGTGAAAAATAGAATGAATGTAACTCAATGGCAAAACCCAAAAGTCCTTCGGCCTGTATTACAGAATCCCAGAAAGGGGTGCTTCCTCTCCAGCTTCCCAGTAGTTCCAGAATCCTATGCGACCCCAACAGGATGTGAGGCCAATGATTTGGGGGATTCTTAGGAATATTGAACTTGGGTGGTTCACTTAAGAGGTAGGGAAGAGATTCTGTGCATGAAATGAATATCATAATGAAATACAGATCTGCGGCTGGGGAAAGTCATACACTTCTTAAACGTTCAAGGCCCCTGACTCACAGAAGCCCCAAGAGGGCTTCCAGCTGGATTCCTTTGTTCCAGATCGATGTCATGTTTCAGGAGCAGTTACCAAATTGTTTACCACATACAGTAGTATAACTTTTATTTTCGCCTTCCCCATTGCAATATCTACCCCTTTCTCTCTTTATAGAACAAGAGAAGCCTGTACAGAAATTGGAGAGTGGCTTCATAACAGTTTGTTTATGCAGATATAGATTCACCCAATGGAACTCTCTATGGAGCTTTTATTTGTGTACACAATCCTGGGACTGTCACATCCAGCTGCAGAAGTTTTTTTAAATCAGTTCATTCAACTCAGGGGAGAATGGTTGATATTTTAGACAAACTTCTAAGCATGCTGGACCAATGCAGAGGTTCTTTTAATTGATGGTTTCAGACAATCACTGGTGTCTTCTTAGATATGGAAGAGTGAAATCTCCAAAATCAACTCTGATGTTGCCCTCCTTCCCAAGGGAATGGAAATAGGACTTCCTCTGCCTTCGTTCATTGTTTTGTTCTGCCTGAATTTTTAGGTGGGTTCAGTATAAGCTTAGTTAATATTGGGAATGGATGGAACAGACCACCGAAAGACAAAATGGTTATTTTGAGGTTAGAAGAGTATTTCCCCAAATGTGGAAAGCCTACCATTCAAGGACGTTATCAGAAAAGGTTTCACACTGTACAGAGGTATGACACCAAATCACATTCAAATAGTGAAAACACTTTTCCTTTTTCAACTCTCATTTAATTCCTCTAAGAACCTTCTGGGGGAGATCTTGGTCTGGTGCTGGTACCTCTTTACTATTTCTCTACTGCTGGCTAATTGCCTTTTGATAAAGCTTGAAAGGGCATTAAATTCAGAGCTTAACACAAACAAGGTAACTCTAATGTAGTATCTTTTATTTTTTATTAGCCATATTAATAGTTACCTTCCTCTTAGGATGATTGTGGCTTTCTATGTATGATGTAATATAAAGTCTCTTTTAAAGATACCCTTCAGTAAGAAAAAGGTCCACTTTAATATAAAAATATCAAGTAAATAATAGTATATATGACAAAAATGATGAGCGTGGTATGTGTACTTTCAACATTTGGGGAAATCCTGAGTTAGAAGAGTAATTTCAGAACCCTGGTCCTGAAACTCATCTGAGATATTTATAACTTTGGAGACTTGTTTTTTTTTATTACTGAAATTTGATTCACAGACTCTTTAATTCCCCTTTAATGATTTCAACCACTCAAAGCTCTGTCTTCACTGACATGGAGCTGGGTGGATACGGCATGGCATGTGTATCATGTGGTGAAGACCAGGGTTCTTTTTTCCCTCCTAGTTTAACAAGATACAGACCTTATGCCTAAAGAATTTTCTAAAGGTGAGTCCCAGTCTGGGGCTATGCAGGTGCTTCTTTTTGGTGCCTTTAGCCTGGATCTCAGATGTCTTCTGGCCAGCTTGTCCATCACAGACACTTTCTATTTTGGATGCCTTTCGGGCAACAGCAGTCACAGCTTAGAACTTTGCGTTTAAACAAAATCCATTTCTTTCTGTTGTTTTCCAGTGCATTAAAACACTTGGACAATTAACTGCTGGTCTATCACCCCATCCCCCAATCACAAGACATCATATCAATGTTTATCTTTTTGAAACTCTCAAAGTTGACTTGCTAAAGAGCATACTCATAGTCCATTTCAGGTACACATTGATTTTCAACATGGTGACCTATTTAAATGACCCAGATTAACACAACTCCATTTGCTAAAGACAATGACAGGGCATTTAAACACTATCTATATGACATAGGGAAAAAATTCAGGCGAAAAAAATCTGAAAAATCCAAAAGATAATACAGTCCCTCCTTGATAGTTTTAAATATCTACATGATCTTGTCACATGGGAGAGAAAAAAAATACCTGAAGACAAACAATTCATTTTTGCTTCCTGGAATCAAGGCAAATACTGCCACGGAGTGACTTTCATTCTCTCACTGATCTCCTTTTTACAGTGTTATAAACTTCAGGGAAGCAGTATCCCCACAAAAATTTCTGACTGACTTCTAGATGGGCAGATCTCCCAGGCAAAAGAAGTTTCTAGTATGAGCCAGTCCACTGAGCCAAAGTGGGGGAGAGACTGGAACTGAAATAACCCAGCCACAACCATTCAGAATTGTTGACTCAAGTTACAAATGGCGGGGGATTTTTGAGGGGCATGTCGTACACTAAAAATTGCCCAGGGCCAAATGGGAAGAAGGACAAATGGGGTAGACATCTCAAAAGTGTGATTCCAAGCACTTCAGTAGAATAAAGATGTTAAAAAGGCAAGGGATGAGGACCAGGTTCATAGAAAGAGGTCTGTTTGTGGGTCTTATGGACAACCTACATTCACAAAATCCTCTTTTGAGACCCAGCTTCACCACCCGCGACCCCACAGCTCTCTGGGCAGAGCAATGAGATTTTATCAGCTAGCTCAGTTCAGTTGGGACCGGATTCTGGGTGGAGGAAGAGTTGGTGTATGAGCAGCTGAAGAGAGTGCGAACAACAGATCATTTGGGAGGCCACATAACACAGCCACATACCCCCCTATTTAGAGCCTATGCTGCTGACCATGTGACCTCAAACAATGCAAAACACAGGACTAAAAGAGAAACATTGGACCCAATCGTTCATTGAACTTGACCCTAGCTGCCTTGTAGCAAATTAATAAATTTATAGGCAAACGCATGTAGCTGTCTCAGACATATATATATTTTTCAATAAAAGAAAAATGTTCTGGAGGAAGCAGTCAATATAATACAAATGTAAGCATGGTGTTCAGTCTGTCTTGCAGTGATTACGGAAATAGGGATCACCTATGTTGGAATAACAGCTCCAGGGTTTACCAAGCATTGTCACACCTTCATTCAATGTTGGGTTGGGGAGATAGAATTTTTATTGTCCGAATATTACAGATGTGGAGATTTGGGTTGAGACAGGTTAGGATTGCACAGCTAGCAAGCAGCAGGACCAGAGCTCAAAAGTGGGTCTTCTGAGACAAATTCCACAATCCTTTTCACAACGTAGGCCCTTCAAATATGGGTAGCAGATGTATCGGCTGGTCAAGCCATTTATTTGGTCCCAATGTCTTTTGAAGCACTTTCACTTATCAAAAAAAAGGACGCAAGACACTTATCTGTCACCAAGTTAAACTCTCCTCACGATTCCTACGAAATTTAAACCATGTGTTCCTCTAGAAATAATCAATTCTGTCAAGTGTAAAGGGAGAACATCTCTAGAAAGTAGTCATTCCAAACAAAATTTATTTTGAAGAGAATTGGCTGAATTTCCAGGATGACAGTGAAAAACCCCAGGCTGGCTAGGGCATCCTAACTCCTCTACAAGTTCCTTCATTTGGCAAGTATCCACTGGTGACTATTTCATTTCACCAAATAATTGCCTTGGCAGTGGAGATCTATTGTTTTCAAGTTGCATGAAAAACAAAGAACATATATATTTTTAAAACCAAAAAATATAGAAGCCTTTACTTCGACCACTTTAAATTGAGTCTTACTTCTTCCTCATTTCCAGCAGCTAATTTTTACTACATTCTCTGGGTTTCTCTACAACAAAAAAGACTAAGATGACAGAGAATTATTCGTGTTCTGTTCTTACTCTATATAAGAAATTAGTTATTGTGACCTTATTTAACCGGGATTGGCAAATATTTCAAGCTTCCCACTGAAATTTTCACTAAAATACCACTATGTAAATGAAACAGTTAAAGCCAATCTAACAGCACCATTAAATTACTAAATATGGATAGATGTGCATATGTATACATACATACACACACAAAGAAGCAAAAACAAATCCGAATCCAATTCAATCCATAAACCCAAACATAAACACACTTCAAACTACCTACCGTGTCTTCCAGATCTTTTTTTGTTTCAGTTTTGTTAGGTGAAACCTTCAAAGATTGAGAAAAGCAAATGTTAAAAATCATAGCTCTTTAGGGTGATTTCATTTCATAGGTTCATAATTTTTTAGGGTGATTCAATTCACTATACAGATAAAAAATGTAATCAGAAGTCCTTTTAGTACAGTAGAAACCCACAGACTTCTGGTATACCTAGGCATATAAAAGCTAACAAAAATCATTTTTTTTAAATAAAAAATACAAAGTATAAAAAATATAAAAAATATTATAAAAATATTTTATAATGAAATGCATCAGATCTTATACATTTACCAAGAGTTTGACCACATTCAAAATTGTCTCCTGGAAGGCCACAGACTTCCCATCAGTTCTGCCACTAATCCAAACGAATGCACAACCCTTTGGTGTTTGTGGCATATTCTACTGTCTTATTTGGTTTTATCTTTTGACGTTAGTCTTGGTCTTTGGAAATAGCCCAGACACTATTGGGCTTAATCTGCTTAATTATGCATTCACTCACCAGCCCTGTTTTGAATGTCTGGCTTGTGCTAGGCCATGGGCTCTGCCCTGAGGAGTCAGAGATGAGCCAGCAATGCAAGACATGGGTCCCTACCTCCATCCATTCAAATGGAAGACTTAGATGGAACAAGATAGAAAGTGGTTTCTACAGTTTTATTTGTCATGCGAGTGGCAAATCTGCTTCAATAGGTCAATGACTCGAGGGGGTATTCCCTAAAGATTTTTATGATCAGCGACCAACCAATTACAATAGAGTTCCATTATGACACAGCTCACGTTATACAGTTTGGGCACCCACTGTTCTTATCTCTGAAGTCTCCCTCATGGAAAGCCTGGGGTCACACAATTCCCTTACGAAACACATTTTGTCGCTGTTCTCAGCTGCGTCCCAGCTGTACCATGGTGATACCCGATTCCAACCAAGGACACTCAAGTGTGTATTATTCTTAGAATAACAACACTTTTGAGCAATAGAATTGAGGGGAAAAGGAAGGAAACGACTTACCAGTGTTTTAAAGAAGCTCATGATGGAGTTATTATTCTCGGGTATGTCTGTTGTCTGTGGGTCCTCCTTTGCTGTCTCCAGTTGTTCAGAGTCCCCGGGGACAGCACAACCCACAGGCGTGGTGTCCCGTCCTTCTTTGCCCTTGTCAACTATGTCCTAGGAGCAAAACAGAGTTTTCACAGTTACAAGTTGTTGAATGCGGACTCTCAAAGCAATATTTTCGCTTCACACCCCTTCCTCCTTGACCCTCTAATTCCAGCCATATTTCTTCGGCCCACAATTGTGTAGAACAATCAAGAGCTTATAAGCATCACTCTTCCTCCCCCTCCCCCTCTCTCTACATATTCAGCATTTGCAGTTAGTTGGAGGGACATTGTTTGGAGCCAGAGGGTAACAAATATATCCGTGCACATTGCATTCCAAACAGAAACCCTTTTCTCCCAATTCTGCAAAAAGGCTGTATATGGTGCCAATAGTCTCCATGTTTGTGGTCTCCAAGTCTAACGATTTGTATGTGATCCCCAGAGACATGTCTATTTTGGTTCCTACAAGCTTCACTATGGCGAATCAGATCAACAACAGAAAGCATTTACATTTAAAACAATAATTCCATTGTCGGGATATGGTTGTTCATTGGTGCAAGGAAGGTGATATAAGGACTGCTTTTCTCCTAACTCACCCAGAGGATAGATGCATTCAGAATCGGACCTCCTTTCCCATCCCCACTCCCAGGACCTAAGGTCAAGCTGTGGTCATCTCACCACCTCATGACTGCAATGGCCCCCTGGTCTGTCTACTTGGGCTCTTGGACCCTTCAGTCCATCACTTACTCAGCACACCCTATTCTCCCACTCCTTACCACACTTCAAAGGCTTCCTATGTCCCATGGAGTCCGGTCCAAACTCCAATACAGGGTTTCCAATGCCTTATGTGGTCTGGCAAGATTTATGTCTCTACCTCTCTCCTTCACGTTATTCTCTCTGGCCACCATTCTTCATGAGTTTTTCAAACACACCCAATCTAGCTCTAACCGCAAGGCTTTCTGTCTGGCACATTCCTCCTCTCTATGTGCCTGTGGTTAATTTCTGTTCATCCTTCAAGTCTTAAGTGTAACCTCTCCTCCCCTCATTATCGTCTCTACCATTGTACCTTGTCCTTTCTCCATCTCAGCTATTACAACATTTTTCTTTACTTGCTCAGTATCTGCCCTTTTCCTCATCCCCCAGCCAACTGTCATCTTGACAAAGACAGGTGTTGTGCCGGGGACCCTGCTCGCTGCGCCATTTGTCATGCAGGGCGTCCGGCGGGGTCTCTGGTCCCGCTCCCCACATAAGAACACAGGACACGGTAAGGCCAAAAAGGAACACCCACGGAGCCATAGATAGGGGAGTCAAACTAATATATTCTCGCTGGCGGCTGGGCTGGAGACACAGGAAGCAGAATCTACATAATCTGCCTAACAGCAGTCCGTGCTTGCCAGCCACCATCTTCTTGCTAGCCCCCATTTTTTTCTGCTAGCGTAGCCACAGCCGTTATATTAGTGGCCAATGGCTTATGGGTTACAGCTGACGGCCAACTAGCCACAGCTGTTGGCCATCTGATCACAGTTGATGGCCATTTACTATCCGAGCCAGCACCTTTCTATGTGAGGCCGAGAGCCTGGAAACTGTTTTTTGGGGCTTTGTCCCCATAACAGGTTACTTCAACTTTGCCCACTGTTGTTTCTTTAGTACCTAGAGCAGGGAGTCCACGGCAGGCATTCAATAAATATGTACCGTTTGACTACTTAATAGATGACTGGATGTAAATAAATTTTATTTAAATGAGATGGGGCTATTTGTAACAAGTTGTTTTTGTTTTGTTGTGTCCATACAATGGACATCTTCCCATTGCCATACAGCTAGATCTGCTTCCTTCTTTATGTCTTAAGTAGTATTCTATTCTCCGGTTGTACTGATAACATGTTTATTGCCTAATATCCTTATTGATGGGCATTTATGGTACTTAGGGTCTTACCTCTAGGACGCTATAAGCAGTGTTAAAATTGACCTCCCCCACTTCTATTTTTAATTGATCCTGTGTATCTATATTTCTTTTGGGTAAATTCCCGGAAGTAAAATTCCCGAGTCAAGAAGTATGCAAATTCAATAACTTTATAAGTATTCTCACGAAAAGGGGAAGATTTCACTAGGAAGACCCTCTAGGTACATGCTGGGATCTGAAAAGCTGTTTGGTTCATTGGTAGGGGAAGCAGGTGGTACATAAAATACATCCTGGGGACTGTGGATTTGCAGTGCAGAGTTTGGTCTGGAGATGAGTAGAGTGAGGGAGAGCTGACTTGCCAACTGCCCCCCAAATATAAATAAACCAATAAATGTAACATGTGACTCAGGTAGTGAAGAGTGTAAGGGACAAACTGAAGAGGATGAGGGCACAGAGCGTAACCAGGGAGCTGCTACTTTAGACAATGGGCAAAGTCCTGGGAGAGGTTGTGAGGGAGGGTGGGGGAGGCCTCTATTCTGGGAGGCCCCGACCCGGAGGCGGGGCCAGCTGCTCCGAGCCACTCTGGTTTCACAGCCCACAGCACTAGCTCAGCACTCATCACCACGTATGGAAGGTTCCATGTCTAGGATGCCCTGCTCCCAGACTGGGTGTTTCCTAAGCAGAGCAAGAGGCACTGATACTTGCTCTGAGATCCCAGGGCTAAACACACAGGGAACATTCACCACACTTCTTGGAAATGACATGGAATATAGTGACGTCAACTGGAAGGAAATGAACTGGTAGGATGCCCGGCGGTCGGCATGCACCACGTTGCCATCAGTGAAAACCTGCCACATGCATTTCCTCTGAACAAGGGAGAGGGCTGTTAGTCTTTCTTCACCCAGGATAAGAGCTCTGGCTGGAACTCCCTCTGCCATGGGGCACCTTCCCCAGCCACCTGAGGATGCTGTGCTCTATCTCCCTGGTTTTCCAGGTGCAGCTACGTCTCAAGACTGGACAGCAACTGAGGGATGACAAGACTTGCTGGCTCAGCGCATGGCGGTGGTTTGTTTACCTGGGGGTCCTCCTGAGTGAGAGCTCCATGACCTTTCCCATTGAAATCCTCAGCTTGAACTTGAGACCCTTTCCTTGAAACACTTTTTTCTTCTTAGACTGACTTTTAAAAAAAGAACGTAAGACTTCTGCTTCCAGGAAAATGGAAAATACACACTGTTCCTTACTCTTCCACTAAGCACCATGGGAAATCCCCAATATCACATAGAAAAAACACACAAAAGGACTCTGAAAGGTGGAGAGGAGAAGGCAGACTAGCTGGGGACCTGAGGAACAACATGGGGTGGATTCCCCTGGCTTTTCTTTTGGCCTCGTACATCCTGACTTGGAGTTGAAGAGGACGGCAACCTGAAAATACCACTGGGCACAGACCAAAAACATCCTCTCAAAAAGCCTGCTCTCTCAATCAAAGGGCTCAGAAAGGACCAGTCTAACAACATAAAACTCTCAGATAATAACTGCTTTGTGTCAGCCAAACACCAACTGTGTGAATCTACAATAATTTCAAGATTTAAAAGTTTTTTAAAAAGAATTATAGGGTAGCAATGCAGAAAGGAAGAATGAAGAGCCATTAAAAAGCCTGGAATAGGTAAATAAAGCAGCATGTGGTATTAACATGTGAGACTTACCTATTTTGCAGCCATGAATTCTTTAAGGAATATGTAGTAAGAAGGAAAAATATTCATGATAATAATAAAAATGACCAACCTTTATGTGTTAGGCTCAGTGCTCAGCTAGTTAAGATTTCATATTGATTCTTATAATGGTCCCATGAAGTACGTACTATTTGTAATTTCATTTGCACCGATGAATCAATTGATGAGTGAAAAGAATAAATAACTTGCCTGTGGTCATAGAGGAGAGCTTGGATTTGACCTCAGGCCCAAATGATTTCAGAGGCAAAAAAGCGTTTTTTAAGCACCACACTGCAGTGCGTCTGCCATCTCCCTGCTTTCAGGTAATCAAACATCATCTTCTCACCAAAGGTTTTCTGTTTTAATTTCCCTTGTCTCTATGTCCATTTTTGTCACCATCGACAGACAACACATTTTACCCAAAGACATAGGAATTTAGTGTGTGATAAAAATGACCCCTCAAATCCATGAAAGTGAAGAAGGAATTTCTAACAAAAGATGTAGGGAAACAGGGTGGCCATTTGGAAAAAAAAAATTAACTTGTGATCATTCAACCCCATGTCGGGATAAAATCCACATGGATAAAAACACTAGAAGAAAACATGGAAAAAAATTTGAATAATTTAGGATTAAGAAGGTTTTTGTAACTTTGACTTAAAATCCAGAAATTATGAACAGAAAGATTGAGAGTGGAAAAACTCCAAATGTTTGAAGACATTCAGTTGGGAAGCTGGGGTAAGTAAGAAGCAGGAACTTTCTCAGACATTGCAGAATGAAGTGTAAATTAATTCAGTCCTGATAGAGGGGTGAAATTTTGGCATTATCTACCAACATTTAAAAAGAGAACGTTAAGGGGGATCAAATATATGGTGATGGAAGGAGAACTGACTCTGGGTGGTGAACACACAATGGGATTTGTAGATGATGTAATATAGAATTGTACACCTGAAATTATGTAATTTCATTAACAATTGTCACCCCAATAAATTAAAAAAAAAAAGAGAACGTATCCTTTTACCCAGCAATTTCATGTCTAAGAGTTAATGTTATACCTCAATTCACATGTGTCTGAAATAACAAATGCACGAGGTTATTCATTGCAGCGAGGTAACAGCAAATGTTTGGATACCAGCCACATATCATGAATAGGGTCCTGCTTAAATAAATGATGGTACGTCCATTCAGTGGAAAACTGGGCAAGGGGTACAAATGAGGAAGCTAAACAGAAAGCTGTGTTAACCGAAAAACGTACAGACTGGAACAGAGTGTTTGTTATATTACCTTTTGTGCAAAAAGAAAAAAAAAGAACTTATGCTTATATTTGCTTGTGTATGCCCAAAGAAACCCTAGAAGGATATATTTAAAAATACAAGCAGCGATTATCTTTTGAGGGGGGGGGTGCCCTAGTGGACAAATACACCATTTTATAATTTCTTATTTTGTTCTTAATTTTCATTAAAAATTAAAATGAAAACAAAATGTGGGCAACTAATTCCAAATTTTAAAAAACATCCAGAGGACCGAACTAAACACAGTTGGGAAGATTATGCAGCCCGAGGCCACCAGTTTATGGCTCATGCCTTAAATGTTGGGTTATTTGTAGGATCTTTGTCCTTAACTACACATATGGTTTTGCTATTCACATCAGGCCTTCAGATCATGCCCAGCAAACAGAAATTTTAGACAGATGCATAAACGTTCTCCAGGAAATGTCTGGAAACTTCTTTTAAGCAAACAGGTGTTCATGGTGTCAGTTTGTTTTTCATCTGTGCAGAAGAAGCCTATATTTTCTTCCTTTTTGTTGGCTTCAAAGGGCACCCCGACAGGAACACTAGTTCAGTGATCATAATTTGTCATGTTGAAAAATAATGCCGCCTTATCATAATTTCATTGTCTATAATAAAACCCATATGGAACTTTCAACTGCAAATTGTCAACTGGATTTCAGACTCCTTTAAGCAAAGTCTCCATTGTCAACGTGAAAATGTAAGTTAAGGCAGGATGATCAAGGGTGAAACAAAACAAAACAAAAATCCTTGTCTGGAACAATCTGTGATGAACGTCTCCCTCATCTTGATTTCCCCATGGATGGTACACCACTGGTTTCGTTTTGAATTTTTATACCAAGAATCGGTGCCTAACATCCAGTTGAACGCAGGAAAACTTGTCTGAGAAACATGGAACCGTACAAAAACCCATCGCTCCACTCCTTTCCATCTGTTAGAAATTTGAGCCACATGCTGCCTGAAATAAAAAGGAAAGCTCTGTTTCCCCTCCCACTTGGATGCCCACGCAGCACAAAGAGCATCATTTGCTAGGTGACAATGGTCTCCAGACAATCATTAAGTTTTTACTGTGCTTCTTCTGAGAGCATTATCACCTGCATAGAACCACCATCAGATGTAGGAGTTAAAAATGGCACTGGATTGATTCTCGGTGATAGAATTTACCTACAATATGCCTAGCAGGGAAGGCAAAACAGACAGGAAGGAACTCCCAGACCAAAGTCTCCTAAAAATGTTTTGTGGTGGAACTTGAACATTTCCTAAGAAGATTGGGATTTTTGTTTTTAGACTTGTTTTTACTACAAAGGTGAAATCTACCTAAGGAGGGTCTCTCACTGTAGTTAATGTTGTATTTTTATTTTCCCCGTTATTCCTGTCCAATTCACGTCAACTGATAAACATGGAGTCACATCTTTTAACCCTTTGACAAAATGAACACAAATAGCACAACAATCAGAAATGCTAGTTATGAAAAGTTTCCCAAAACTGCCCATCCATATCAAAATTTCTTTCCCATCGCCTACTGGAGATTACTACACACTAGCTATAAATATATTTTTAAAAGTCAGTGTTATTTCTGAACAAGGAATTGCCACACAAGCTCTGGATTGCATAGTTGGGGAATTATTGCCACCAAAATTAACCTCTTGTTGAAGCTGTGACTAGCCGCCTACGGCCATTTCTGATGAACTCAGGAGGCCTCAAGCCTCGTGGCGCACCCTAGTGGAGAAATCAGGAAATTACCTAATTGTAGATTGTGGGGTTTTTGGTTTTGACTTAGGTAGGCAGTAGACTGTACTTTTTCCTTTTATACGAAAGAGAAAATGTAGATGAGCAAAGAGTAAAAACACAATGCACCCATTATCCTATTACTGAAAGAAACTACTACTGACAATTTGCATTTTTTCATCCTACTGCCCTTTGGATGGAAGAATGACTATGGATGGGCAGGTGGGCAGCTAGCCAGATAAGCATCATTTTTACCCAAACGGGATCATCCTGCATATACTATTTAAAAACCCGCTCTTCTTGGTTAACATTATATGATGGCTGTCTTCACAGGTCAATGATTCTATTTCTCTCTCGTCCCGGTTTCTGATGTCCGGTGTATCCTAACAGTAAAAAAGCCATCCTATTGTATCTTATAGATCTTCCCAGCTTCTCTTTTGCAACGCTGGAATTTTAAAAAAGAAGTCTTGTGCATAAAATTTTGCTCATTTGCTCAATGAATCCCTACACGTCAAATTGCTCGTTCCCAAAACATGCGCGTTTTAGGGCTTTAAAATTGTATCACTGCCCAATTGCCATGGTTGAAAACAAGCATCCTCGTGACCCAGGTGGTTAATTAAGAAATTATCAGAGACTTCAGAGGGCAAGGAAAATATAAAAATAACATAACAATATTGAAACTTGAAATCTACATTTTCATTGCCTTCTGGCATGTTTTATGAGAGGAGAATTTAGGCTGCACGACACAGATCTAAAAATGGTCCAATTACCCATTTTCCCTCCTCTTTTCAGAGAGGGTTAACATTGTTCTTTTATCTGCGTATACTAATTGAGTCAAGCGAGGCTGGACCAATTATCTAGTATGATGCTCTTTCTTGTAAGTTATAAGATCAGCACCTGTTTTGATTCTCTGTAGACATAACCTCAGGATGCTATAAATTCCCCTCTCAGCAGAAGTCCAACACTGGGCCTTTACATGGTAGGGCCTCACTAGCTTACGGTATTGGCTGATGCAGAGATGTTTTAAGATTAAATAAACCAGTTGTTTCTTAGTCATAGATGGAGGGTGGAAAGAAATCTATCAAAGAAAGCAACTCACACCTGCTTCTTACAAACATGGGTTTTTCATTTTCTCTCTCAGCAACTCCTGCACTTGGGGGGTAAGTAAATTTGTCAAGTTGATTTCCCATGGCAAATGAAATGTGGATAGAGAATTAAGCGAGAAAATGTTTTTCCTTGCTTCTTTTCTTCCTCTTCTCCTTTTCCTTCTTCGGCAGCAGTCATTACTTTGGGGATATTCCTAAGAATCTACAAGTGGGTACACTCTTAAACAAAGCCCATTACGTATGATATAAAATGGAAAACTACATTTGCTGAGAGCAAAGAGTGGGTGGAGAGTGATTCTCAGGGTAAGTGACATCGGGCCAAAGGGATTTGTGGAAGATTCTTCTGTTCCATGATTAGTTCCAGCAGGTACTGATAATGGCATTTCACATTTATTAGAGGAAAAATATCCAATATTTAAAAAAGATGACTTTAAAATACAAAAGCTAATAATCCACAGCCTAGAATGTGCTTGTCATCTGTTTAATAAACATTTTCCAATAGTGAGAAAACTGTTTTCAATGCCAGCAAAATTAGGCTGCAGACTTTCTAAGAATGATTTGGCCTTGTGCAAAGAAAAAAAAATCATTTTTCCTGAATTTTTAGATTAGACCAAACTCCTTCCTGATGCTACCCCTCCGTAATTTGAATTATCAGCCTCATCTCCACTTTACACTTTATTTCAAAACTGTTTATTTCATGCATAATCTTTTCTATGCGTTGGAACTATTTGTTTGTTTATAAATTTACTTGTTTATTGTTTATAGAATAAAAGCTCCCATGAGATACATCGTTCTAGCCACCCTAGAACCTAAAATCATTCCTCACACAAAGAACTCAGATGTTTGTTGAATGAATAAATGAAAGTATTCATGTCTGCTACTTATTGTTCAATGCTTGCCAACAGATTGACTCACAGGCTGGATTTATAGTTTATTAACCAGACGGTCACTTAAGTAGCTTCAAATTGTTGTAAGTGCTGTGAAGGAAGTAAAGTATCTGTAATGGAAATATTTAACTTTACTCTCAACTCTACCACAAGAACATTACAATACAAGTGTGTTAATGAAGGACAGCTCACATGGTGCCCTGCTGGGAATCAGTGGAGGGGTGGGAACTGGGTGACCTGGAGAGTGAATGCCCCAGCTTAAGGGTGGGCGTAACACATCCCACCTGAGAAGACAGGACAAAACTTCCCATTTTTCAGAAATGTCTGAATTAGGGGGTTGTATTGAAATCTCAGAATTTTAAAATATCATTGGCTTTGCCAATTTAAAAATATTGTCAATTAATTAAAACACTATTTAAAACATGGTGAAGGTCAAATAAAACCTATCCATGGTTTGATGCATCCTAGAAAAAGCATTTTCCAACTTTGGTCTGTATGCCTGGCTCAGAATTTCCTCAAAGAACTGTTTCTTGGAAGATAGATATGTCCAACTGGCTAGACAGCTACTAGTTATTTGAATAACTAAGTTTGAGAAACACTCAGCTAAACAATGTGAAGTGGGCATGCTTGCTGCAGGACTTCTCAGAGCCTTTACTAGACTGACGTCCATTGTGAATCTTCAGGAGACAGTTTAAAGTAAGTAGTATTTTCCAAAACTGTTTGCTAGTGGGGCCCTATTTCTGGGCTGCTCTCATTGGACTGATGTTCCACATCTGTATGGGAAGCACTAGCTTTGGAAATTTCAAACAGATATAAGATATTTCACAAGGTACAAAGTGTTCCCTCTTTTTGGACTTACAGGCCCAGTGTCTAAGCATGAGGGCACTGGTGACAAATTCCAGCTCTGCTGCTTTCTAGCCATATAATCTTATGCAAGTTTCTTCACCTGTCTGTGAGTTAACAAACTCTCAATAAATTAGGGCTGTTATTATAACCTTGGAAGGAGTGAATCAGACTGGATAACACCAAAGGGACAGTTAACTCAAGATTTATTTTGCAGACTCATTGCAAAATACAACTCACTTTGATATCTCATCCATGACTAACACCATCACATGTTAAAGTCTGAATGAAAAATACCAAATAAATGGTATAGATATGATTCTATGTAGTTTAAGTGAAAGCATCTATACCAGATGTATATTTCAAAATCATTTTCTATTTAAAGGTGTGTCAGGCAGAACTGATAACGAGATCGCAATAATACACCCTAACAGTCTTTGAAAAGTTGTAACGTGATGTGTACCATCTTTACTCTTCTCAGGTTCATCTGAGAAACATTATGCATGCCAGTGTATCGTGCCAGGCACTGAGAATACCCAGCTGCATAAGAAACAGTCACGTCCCCTCAAGACCACTGCTGCATAGACGAAAAAGGTGATTATGGTAGAATAGAGTTTTTCGAAACTTCAGATTGTGACTATTAACAGGTTGGAAAATAATTTAGCGGGTTAAAACCAGCCTTAAAAAACACCACACAAAATAGAAAAGAATAGAAAATAACCAGCCTGTAAGAAGAGTATTACTTTGTGAATGCTTTGTTTCATGTATATACATGTATATCAGGTCAAGATGTAAAATTGAATTCTTACTGTGGGTCATAGTCAAGTTAAAAAGCTAGTGAAATAAGTACATTTAAATAGATTACACTGTAGCAGCCTCCGTTAGCTTCATTCACTTAAAATTACTTCCTGATATAATGTTGGATCGAAAAAAATGTGTCTGGTTTCTCTCCGTGGCCTGTCATCTTTCCTGGAAGAGCCTGTTTTCTACTGGAGACACTTTCCAAGCTTTCCTTCTACCTCAACACAGGCATGCGACTCAGTTTCATCAACGTTATAAGTCTTAGGAAAAAAAGTCAGTAAAAAAAGTCAGTAAGTCTTAGGAAACCCCAGGGGGCCTGCCTGGTGGCTCAGGCAGTTGGAGCTCCGGGCTCCTAACACCGAAGGCTGCCGGTTCGATTCCCATATGGGCCAGTGCCAGATGGCTCAGTTGGTTGGAGCGTGGGCTCTCAATCACAAGGTTGCTGGTTCGATTCCCTCAAGGGATGGTGGGCTGCACCCCCTGCAACTAACAATGACAACTGGACCTGGAGCTGAACTGCGCCCTCCACAACTAAGACTGAAAGGACAACAACTTGACTTGGAAAAAGTCCTGGAAGTACACACTGTTCCCCAATAAAAATCCTGTTCCCCTTCCCCAATAAAAATCTTAAAAAAAAAAAAATCTTAGGAAACCCCTCTTTCATTTGCTAGGACATTGAGAGTATATACACTATGGCAGCCATCTGAAAACCCCAAGGGCCAACCCTGCAAGCCAAGCCAATACACACAGGACACTGGAGAAGACTGAAGCATCTGGGGCAGAGAAGGTACCGAACGAACCTAGATCACTGTACCTCTAGACTTCTTACTCTGTGCAGAAATAGTACATTCACCTCATTAACTAAGCCACTAGTGATGGGTGATTTTTTGTTTTTGTTTTTTCACCCGTAGCCAAAGGCACCCTAAATGATATAGAACTCACACTGCATCAGGCTACAAGAACATTCATCTACTTCACAATTCTTTACTTCTAAGTTTCTGACAATTTAGAAAGTATACTGTTTTATTTAGCATCACCACTTCCCACCGACTGCCCGTTTCATCTTTTACCCTTACAATAGCCCCTTGGGCAGGTAGTCTCTTCCTTTTGCGGATGAAAACACCACGTTTTGAAATGACTGAGTATAATAGGCTTTGGCGACTGATGGAGCTTGGTCCTGGTTATGCCCTTAATTTAGCTGTGTGACCTTGGACAAGTAACTTAACTTCCCTGAGCCCCAGTTTCCTCATCTGTTAAATGGCAATAATGATTTCCACTTTGTTGTGCTGTTACAAGAATCAAAGCACATAAGGTATGCCAAAAAAAAAAATCCTTCTTTTATCGCCTGGAAATAATAAACTATTAAAAAGTAGGGCAATTATTATTATTTGACTCCACCATGAAACTAGTAAGTGGTAGAATTTGAACTCATACCCAAGTCACTCAGGCTCCTAACAACAGCTGCTGTAAACATTTCATATCAAATGTTTCTTAGTGCTCAATTTATGCGATTCATTAAAGATATAGTCTTACTACTGAAAACTGCTTACTCCACTTGTAAATTTAAGATGTATAATTTAACTTGTATAATTTAAGATGTATAATTTAATTTAAATTAAGATGTAAATTTAAGATGTATAATTTAACTTGTATAATTTAAGATGGAGTTTCTCTTTGTACTGACAAAGTCTTTTGGGTACATAGTTCTCTTTACCTGTTAAAATGGCATGGCCTGTGGCCCTAAGGTAAACAAAACAAAATAAAAAAACACAGATTATAATTCACTTGGCCTTCTAATGTTGGAATTAGGTGATTCTTCATTTTTAATTTGAGATTAACTTAGTGTTTACAATTTTCCACTTACTATCAGTTTTGAGTAGCATTGCCTCAAATTAACAGTATTCCATTTTGCATAGTGGCATAGTTGTAACCTGACTGCACAACTTTCACATAACTGGTAAACACAAATCTTGAGCAGTGAACCTATGGAGTTGGACAATTCTTTTTTCAGCTGTGCAACTTGGAATAAGTGACTTGGTTTTCTTGAGGCTTTGATTTCTTCAAGTGTAAGATGGTAAAAAGATACAAATTTCCTTGTAAGTTTTGATGTTTCAATGAGATGATTTCCTTCAAAGTGATTTTATTCCAGAATTTGACTTAACATATAGCATACAGAAAATATAGTAGAGGGAGTCATGTCATCAGAAACCACCCAGGAGTGAGGACATCTGGTCAGCTTCACGGATTTGGCACTTGAAAGTGAAGTACATTTTTGATAAACAGAGAGAGAAAGATACAGGGGGAGAAAGTACTGGGAAGCAGATGGCATCTGCACGGGTCATATGTTGGCCCTGTTGATTGGAGAAATGTAATGGAATAGTGGAAAATACAGTTGGAGAACCAGAGGAAAGGTTGTAGAGACCCTTAACCATCAGACTAAGAAACTAGGACTTGTGGGCGGGCATGTGCTTTTAGAGTCTAATGTTTTTAAAATTATTTTATGACTCCTGCTCCCCCCCTTTTTTTTTACCCAAATTAGGACCTCCGCCTTTGGTTATGTAGCTTTCAAATTAGATTCAATTGTGCTATCTCGGTGAGTTTTGATGGAGGACCATGGAAGGGAAGAATAAAAAGACTGAAATGTGGAGTGATAGGGAGAAAAACCATGATACTAATAATAGTTAAATTTTCTTTGTCTCAAAATGCAACATCTCTGTGTTAAGTACTTCACGTCCCTTACCTTATTTAATTTTCACAAGTGTGAATGATGTGATAATGTGCTGGATACTATTATTATCCCCATTTTACAGATGAAGAAACTGAGGCTCAGAGAGGCTGAGTAACTTGGACAGGGTCACGCAGCCAGTAGGTGACAAAGGCAGAGCTGACACCAAGGCTACTTGACTGCAGTGCTTATGTTTTGTTGACTACATATGGAGAGAAGGACTCTGAAGATCTTGATTCTTTAATTCCAATTCTACCACTGAATAGCAAGCAGCGTCAGGAATGGAGTTGTCATTAACTGAGATGAAGAGACTGGGGACTAAATAGATGGGCATTTTGTTGTTAGGAGTGAATACAGAGCTCAGCTTTGGACATATTGAGGGTGAGATGCTCAGGGAGCATTCGGATGGCGACGTAAAAATACAAGAAGAAACGCAGGAGAGGCAGCTGGATGTTGAAGTCTGGACTTCAGGGGTAGGTCTTGGTTAGAGATATTCATTTGGGACTTGTCAGTAGATAGCTGTATTTAAACCCTTGGGACTGGTGGAGATTTCCAAGGAAGTAAAGGTAGTTAGAGACGACGTGTCAGAGCTGATCTCTGGGGTCTCCAACATGTAGAGGGTAAGATCCGGCAAAGGAGATGAACGGAAAGCAGCCAGGAAGGTGGAAAGACCTGGAGACCAAGTGAGGAAGGTGTTTCAAGAAGGAAGGGGTGGCCCACTGTGTCAGACGTGACCGGCAGGTCCAGTAGGTTAAGGACTGACTCATATCTGACTTGGCAGCTGCCGTGAGGGGTTGGGGGAGGGGCGACATCCTGGCAACTTTGACAAGAGCAGTTTCTGTGGAGGACAAAAAGCCTGAATGGAGTGTGCTCAAGAGAGAAAAGGAAAGGAGGAAGCAAAAACACTGAGTATTTTTCTTAATATCTGTAGTCTGAATGAACTTGCAGATCAATGCACTTAGCACAATCTTCCTTTACAAAATGATGTCTCTTACTAAATTATGTAATCTTTGGAGGACTAGGACCGTGGCTTATCTTTCAAATGCCTTGTACAAGGATGGTGTTTAACTAGCAATTGCAGAATTTAATTCAACTTCTCAGAGGAAAGGAATATTCCTGTTTAAATCTCCTGAATCCATGCTTGGCAACACTGAAAGCACCTCCTCCTACCCCCAACACAAAGACATTTCTGGAAGTACTACTGGTTGACAACAGAAATTTAGTGGGTTTTTTTTTTTTTTTTTTTTTTTTAGCAGTAAAGGTCAAATTTTCATGATGTGACCAATTGTTCCCCCGGGTGAATCCTCAATGCATATCTTATAGCTTTGGTTCAGTTGTTGTGAGGAGAGAAAAATTAAATAAAAAAAAAAATCTTATTCTTGCCAACATGCTGGTTTGTGTGAATCACACAGCTCAGTGAAACCTTTCAGGCATATAATTTATCTTTTCTTTGGCCTACGTAGTAAATGCTTCATTTGTTCATGAATTCTGGCCTTGTTTTAATTATGCTATGCTCTGAATGTAGTTTTCTAAGGCACAAAAATAAGATTGTCGTTCTGAAAACACAGAAGATTTGTGTGTTTCCCCCCAGAATGAAATGATGGCATCTTTCTCCCAATTCACAGCTCTGTGGGTTTGTGGTTGGAATTCCAATCCATTTAGGAGCATGCAGTGAAATTGGGGGGTGCGGGGAAGGCTTATGTGGGTGGGAGGGGAGGGACAGCTGACACAACTGAGCCCAAGGCATAATTTACCCAAAGAATTCTGAATCGATACATTGATGGCCATTTATGCATAATGTGGTACTTCCACCAAGTAGGCCATTGATTGGGAACTTTTATTCGTGTTAGTTTCCGAGGGCTGGATTCTCTTATTACACTTACAGAACAATTGCTTTTTTTTTTCTTTTGCCCAAAATACAGAACTGTGCAGACGGAAATCAGATAAGAGACCTTAACCATCAGAACGCTGTTTTTTTTGTGTGTGTGTGAAAAATCTTTGTAGACCTATGTATTTGAATATCCACAAGTTCATAGACTGAAGGAGAAAGGATCGGCTATTTCATAACTTGTCTGTGTTTTACATGCATATTGTACAGAGTGCCGAGTGGGCTCTCCGTATTTCAAATTCCAATGTTAGAACCAAGAAAGACTGGAAATTGATAATGGAATAAAGACTGATGCAAACTTCATTAGTGAATCTAAGGGAGCTAACTCAGAAAAGAAGACAAGTTATAATTTTGGGGTCTTCTGAGCAGTGACTACAACTTTGAAACTTCTCCCACTGGTTTAACCATATTAGATACCTGCCATTTTCCCAACGTAAGCTCCCATCGTCTGACTCCAATCTTATTTTGAAACTCATTCCGCTCAGAGGGAGGTGTTCTCCTTAAGAGTCTTCAAATAAAAAAAGCTGAGTTGATAAAGTAGAACTCTAAACTTTTTCTGTGTTTTTCTTAAAATAGAAACGGATTGAGTTGTTGGGGTTTTCTGGTTAAATACATACGTGCAAGTTGGTAATCAGATGCTGAACTGGTTTTCTTAATTAAGATGGGGATTTGGATGAGCCACTAGACACTGGTCCAAAGATGGGTCACTTGCAGCCCTTCATTTTCTTCCCACAAATACCTCAGTCTTTTCCTACCTCAGTCCATGGGCTGGCTTTGGATGCCCATGTAAACAAAACGTGTGACTGTTGAATAAATCACAATCTCAGAATGGCCTTAAGAGCCCATGAACAAAAATGGGAACTCAACCAGAGTTTTGCCACTAAGCGTAAGGTAGTACACAGTTTCTCAAATCCTCATGAATATTGATGACCAGTTTATAGCTCAAAGACAAGTAGCTTTCTGCTCCAGGTTTATACATCGATGGACTGTTCCCTGGGCCAGGTAGGCTAATTCTTCTGGGTCTGCGCATCCTCTCCAACCCCCGGCTTCCCCCAGCAGAACACTTGGCACCCTGCATAATAATTGTGGGGGGTTTTGTACCTCTTCTCTGCTGGACCGCAAACTCCCTGAGGACAGGGAGGCTCTGTCCTGTCTACCGCTGTGGCTTTGCCTTACCTGTGTGGTGTCACCCTCAGTAAAGATTTGATGCCTGGATATATTGGAAGACTTACTTTGAATTACACGGACAGCAATTCAATTGGCCCCGGAACCTGGTTCATTTGGGGAAGTGAACATTTCAAGGGGAATTTTCCTAAACTTTTGAAATGAAATTTGACAATCAGCTCTGGGAGTCAAAATTTACAGAAATAGCAAAAATGCTGATAGGAAGAGCGTAAACACACAAGCCTCATTATCTTCTCCCCATTTTAACTGTCCAGAATTCTCAGCTGGTGTCTAATAGTCACAATATAATTCTTAACACTACCCTGGATGCATTTAAACCATAGATGAATGTGATACTCATTTCCCTTAAGGCAAATAACATATGTGCGTCATTTAGAACAGAGCTTGGTATGTTGTAAGTGCTCAATAAATGACAGCCGGTGTAATTATTAGCAACTTGGCAACACAGTCAGTTGTTATTAAGACAAATATATTGACAGCCATGATATACAACCATATAATAAAAAACTGAGCCTATCTAATTTTTTTTCCTGGTTCTAACCTCAACGAGCGGCACTTGACTTTAATCCCCAATTTTTGAAAAATACTATTATTGAAAAGTCCATTCACTAAGGAAACAAGTGCCTTAAAATACAATGTCTTAACTTTATTTCCTTCTTCATTCAAGGAGCTCTATTCTTGGCCGGGAATACAAACAAACTTTCTCAAAAGAAAACGCTCTTTTCAGGATCAAAAGAACTTGCCTTTCTCTGTGCAGGAACAAAAAAGCAACTGATTCTGGCTACCTCCTTAAAAAAAAAAAATATATAGCTTTTACAAAGGTATCACTCCAGGTTGTTGAAAAATAATTAGTACATAAAAGAACCTGCCCAGAGCTGTAAAAGCTCTTTATTTAAACCCACACTTTAGTGCAAAATATAGTTAAAGATCAATCCAGGCTATTAAAAGTCAGAAATGAAATGTGTCCCAAGGAAAGCCTATAAACACACTGAATGTGAAACAAGCTACTGAGATCGGACAGTATATTTTCGTC
The DNA here is from genome assembly GCF_964194185.1 of Rhinolophus hipposideros. Lineage (NCBI taxonomy): Eukaryota > Metazoa > Chordata > Mammalia > Chiroptera > Rhinolophidae > Rhinolophus > Rhinolophus hipposideros. The sequence continues at coordinate 6,608,127 of NC_138068.1, read as the reverse complement.
TTTCAGGAACCATTTTTATTCTGCTAATGCCGTTCCCTCCAGACTCCATTGATCACAGAGGCTACCTGTCTAGCGTCACCTTTGATAAATGGAAGGACGGATTCATCTGTATGTAACTCGCCTCCTCTTGGCTTTTACATAAAACAGATGCCACAGCTGTTATTGTTCTGTAAACAGATGTTTCTGCCCATCCTAACATGGGGAGACACGACAGTACAATATGCTATTTAGTCTAGAGGGGTCGAGGGCCTGGTACCTTGTCAGGGCCCCTGGGGGGTGTCAGAGCAAGCCTTACCCCAGGAGTGCCCCCTGAGCTTGCCTGAGGAACAAAACCGATTGTCCTTTTTCAGCACTCACCCTCTCTGCTGGTGAATCATCGGCTGGCCCGGATAATCCAGGAATTGCGTCGGCCTGGTCCTGACGCTCCACACTTTTGGCTTCCTGGTGGTGGTCAAAGGGTGTCTTTTCCCGTCCCTTGTCCAGTTTGAAGAGTTTGTCAAAAAAGCTGGAGTCCTTAGGCTTGGAGGGGGCTGCTCCCCCTGACTCAGGTGGGAGAGGTGCTGGTCCCCAAGTGGCAGAGAAGCCCTGGTGTTGGGCCGGGGTCTGGCCGGGGGTTTTATCTGGGTCGTGGCCCCGTGCAGCTGCTACCGGAAGGGCCATGCTCTCACTCGGTTCTTTGTTCCCTAGAGCGTTACTGGAGCTGACATCAAGCTTTAGTGATCCAGGGCATGAATCCGTGGCTGGGTCTCCAGTACGCCCTGGTACGGCCCGAGAGAGTGTCAAGAAAAAACGCGATTTAGCAGCTGGTGCCTGGGACTTGGCCTCTTTCCCAAGATGCTGTCCTGCGGCCTCCGCGACAGTGCTTATCTCCATTGTCCCGGGGGAAGAAGTGGCCACATTATCTTCCTTGATACTTACTCCCAAATCGACTGTAAACACAAACATAAACAGCCGTTATTCAACCACAGGAGGAAAGTCAAGGGTGGCTAATGGACTCCCCATGTTTGACAGACAAAGGCCGCAATGCTAACTGGTGCTCTGTTGTTCTCCGCTCACCCTGCATCTAGATGTCTTCTGACCCTGCTCCTCCTCAGAGAGAGAAACAGAGGGCTAATGAGGATGGAAGCCAATGACTGGAAGGCACACACCAGGCGCTGGGCCAGTGAGTGACGAGATACTCATTTCCTTTTATTGCCACAAGAAACCTGTGAGGAGCAAATGGTCAGGACTTCAGCTGGGAGCCAGTCGAGTGGTTGGGAGCTTGGGTTCTCCATCTAGGACAGTGCTCCTCGCCTTGGGGCTATGGACATTTGGGCCACACCCTCCTTTGTTGTCTTGTGCCCTGTAGGGTGTGTAGCAGCCTGAGGTCTACCCATCAGATGCCAGTACCATTCTCAGGTTGTGACAAGCCAAAATGTCTCCAGACATTGACAAATGTCCCCTGGGGGGCAACAGTCACTCACATTTGAGAACCACGGAGCTAGGATATCTATCTAAATCCAAGTTACTCACCTAGTCTGTGCATCAATTGTCTGGTAAAATGAGGCAAATATTGTGTTAATATTCTTGGAGCACATAGAACAGTGCCTGGAATCTAGTAAGTGCTCAAGAAATGTCATGATGGGTAGCTATTGTCCTGACACCTGAATGAGAAAACCCACAGCCGGAGAGGTTGGTTGGACGGTTCCCACAACTGCCCAGGGGGTTGGTACGTAAAAGGATCTGGTGACGGTCTGAAATCTGTTGAGAAGACTGCAAGATTTTCAAAAGCAATACTCAGAAAGCTTCCATTTTGAAGGAGGGAAGAGCAGATGCCCACACAAGCAGACAAATTAGGCCTAAGGCCCGCGTAAAACGGGAGGCGGAGGGTTACCTGCCAAAGCCAGCGTGTGTGTGAAGCTGACTCTGCTTCCGGCATTCACCTGTTTCGTTTTGACCTCTGCACTGACCTAACTCAACTGCCTTCTTTGCTCGGTCCACTTTATAAAGCGGTGCAATATTCAGGGGGAAAGAGAGATATACTGCTAACGTGAGAATCACAGTTCAAGATCAAGATTCCTCCCTACTGCTAAGCTGTGTGACCTTGGGTGAGTCCCTAAGCATCTTCGAATTTCCTCATATGTAAAATGGGAATCATAGTAGCTCCCTCGCAGGGTTGCTGCGATGTTTACAGGGGAAAACTTGCCACAGGCTGGCACACGGCCTTTTCCATAGTAGGTGCTTAAGAACTGACAGATACTGTGATTATTTTGAAGGTTTCTTCCATGCCTTTGCCCATATCACATTCTGCTTTATATAGTTGTATAAATGTATAATATCTGTTTGCAGCAAGACACAGAAAGAGGAGAAAAGGAAGAATCTTTTTGTCTGTTCATATTGTCCATTAATATGGAGTGGGAAATACACACACACACACACACACCCCACATCCATTAACAATTGTTTCTGCCAAACTCTAGTATTTCCCAGTGTCTAGAGTCAGGAATAAACAAACAATGGGGGAGAGAGAGCTGGATTCTTGTGCAGAATGCTTCCCCAAGTCTCCCCATTGAGTACTGAGAAACGAGAAGAAATACTACAGGAGACCAGTGGCAAGTACCCGGGTCTCCGCAGATGCTCGAACCACAAGGAAATCACGCGGCAGAAACACTGGCTATATCTTGTAGCAATTCTTAACTTTTTTCTGCTGTCCAGGAATTCATAATCATGGTCAATATTATTCTCAGGGATGGAGGGAGAGAGGGAAGGAGAGTGTGGGAATAAGGAAGTGATAGATGAATGTGTCAGAGTGCCAAGTAAGCAAGTAAGCAGTGGAAGTGTCAGAGTGAATATAAATGAATTGTGGGGATGGTCCATGCCAGGAGAAGAGTAAACGGTTGACAAAAAGGGAGAGACTAAGATTCAAAACAAGGAAGGGCTTTTCAAAATGCCCAGAGCCTCATCTGATCTTTTTCAGTCTTTTTCTTCTCTTCCTCACTCTCTGGCTGAAAACCAGAGAAGTCGTGGTAATTCAGAGTGTTACAGCCATAGGAAACATCTCTGGTAAAAATCTTCCCGTGGACAGACTTTTTGAAAAGTGCCAATACATTGCTCTGATAAAGGATACATTCATTACATCTGGTATCTAGACTGGACTTCAATGCATTTAGAGATTACGGCAGAAGCAAAACATAGCTCTTGATATCAGACGATGGGTAAAGTGTGTACGATACCTTGTAAGAACTAGAAGAACTTCTTTGATGGGATGTCCCCATCTAAGAAATGAAATCCTGTCCCCCCAAACTAAGTGCAGACCTGAGTCCCTCACCTGGAGCTTCTATTCCCCTTGCTAAAATGCTCCCCACCCAGGTGGGCACATGACATAAGCAAGACTAATCAAAAGAAATCCTGTGTTTTTGCTGCACTTAATTAGGACAGAGTTACACTCTTTGTGCTTGGGTTGGCAAACCAGTAGGGGGAATATCTGGAGGTGGTGGCCCTGGCCATTACATCTGGAAGAGCGTGCCTGGGAACCAACACAGATAACAGCAGAGCCCAGACATCCAGCCCGATGACAGCATTTGGACACTTGGATCAAGCTGTGCCTGAAGTCTGTGGAATTACCATTACGTGAGCCAACAAAAAATTTCTTTTCCATTTATGCCAGTTTAAATTAAGTACATACTCAGCGACTTGGAGAGAATTTCAGGGACTTAGTCAGTACCTACTTCACTTGTCAATTAGTAGCAATCAATCTTCTCCTTGGGAAGTTGTCTCCAGGTTCTTCGTCTGTCTATGAGGCATGTAGGATTGGAGGAAGCAAGGTAAAGAGAATGAAATGGGAGGAAGTGAGTTCTAAGGAGCTGGACAGAAATAAAAAAACACCCACCAATGCTTTGTCTTCTCAGTAAAAGTAAAGGAAAACATTCACTTGGGGAAAAGGGGTTACAGTCATTTGAGAACTTAAACATTACAAAGAAGCAAAATATGTTCTAAAACATAAACTTACACACACACATCCAGTGTGTGTGAATGAGTGGGAAAGAAACCCATTGGAGTTACTGATTTTATACTCTTGCAAAGATGGAGATAGTTTACACGATTTCCTCAAGTTATTTTGGAAAGACTAAAAAGTTCCTTCCAGATGACCAGAACTAAGCTTTCAGTTCCTATGAAAATCTTGGGAGAAGCCCATCTGGAATCTGGTTTCAATAAAAATTTTCTCATAAAGCAGACAAACAGATGACATCCAAAGAGTTCTACTTTCCATGAAAAAAAAAATATGTAAGAGTTTAAGGAAGATAAAAAGAAATCAAGTAAGAATGCAGATGGCAGCTCCCAAATTGTTAGGAGAGTTGAAAATTTCGATGTCTTTAGTGCAGAAAACATATTTTGTATTGTATTGTGTGGTTTTGTTTTTAAGAAAGTCGTTGTATCTAGACACATGACTGAGAGCTTATCAATGGCATCTTTGTGTAATTGTTAAAGAACCTAGATTTCAGATCAGAAGGACCTGGGTTTAACTCCTAATTCCTCATGTATTAAATATGTGACCTGACCAAGTTACTTCTTATCTCTGTGCCTCAATTTGATTATAAAATGGGCAAGAAAATAACAGTGCCTTCTTCAAAGGGTGCTTGTGAAGATTAAATGACATATTTCTTATGAAGTGCTTAACACAGCAGCTGGTGTGTGGTGGGTCTTCAGTAAACATTGGTTGTTTTGTAACATTTATATATTATTATTATAATTATTCATTTTATTATTAATATATGTCTAAATATCCATCGTAAGAAAAGGAATTATTCTAATGGTTTAACCTACAAACTTGAATACTCTGGAAAGACTTCTTTAAATAGTCATGACATGGATTAATTTATCCTCAGAAATCTAAGAATCTGGGCCAGAGAAGTTTCAGGGATGCTTATTTTCCAACCACCCAGTATTCTTAGTCAAAACAAGGTGCTTCCTCAGAGTTCTAATTATATATTTAAAAAACATACACAGTTTGTAGCACAATATTCAGAATTTCTGAGGATTATCTTTTTATTTGTTTTGTTGTGTTGTGTTTTTGTCATGTGCCAAAGCTAAAATTTTCACTTGGTACAACTGTAAAAACAATACCTAGTGTTCCTGTTATGCTTCCCGCGTGCCAAGCATTACGGTAAATGCTGTATGTAACAAGAAGCATTTTATTTAGGTATTGGGGCAAACCTACAGATTAGGTACTCCCATTTGACAGGTGGGGAAACTGAGGCTCTGAAGTAAAGTCACTTTTCTAATGTCACCCAGCTCATAAGTGGTGGAGTCAGGATTTGAACCCGTGTTTGCCTGATTCCAAAGCTCAAAGTCCTAACAACATGTAGAAGACGTGAGAACAGAAGAGAGGTAATGAAGCTGACACCATTCGGTTAATAGAATCAGTAGATTTTCAAGGAAAAAAAAAAGAAAAAAACATGTACAAAAGGAATAAAGAACCTGTGTTTACTCATATCTGGGAACATATTGGTATGTGATTTTTCCAAAAAAACCCTAAAAATTAAATCATGCCATTTACCTGCATAAAACTATCCAGAGAGAGCCTCAGCACACTAAAATCAAGTCCAAACTCTCCCATGGACCAAAGCTCATGCCGCGTTCTTCCTTGCACCACTCTACACGCCACCCCGGTTCCCACCTGAAGCCCTTTGTACTAGTTGTGCTTTCCACATGGTCCTGCTTTTTCTAAGATCTTCCCATGGTTACCTCATTATCATTCAGGCCTCTCACGGTCTCTGAATCCCTCCCACTCACCCCATTCACTCTGGTTCTGCAGAGCATTCCTCAGCCTCTGAAGAGATCTCATGAATTCATGGTTTACTTGTTTGCTCCCCATTCGAACGTAAGCCCCCAGTGGACAGAGACTTGGTCTGTTTGAATTTCAGCTGCATCCCCAGTGTCTCCAGCAGTGCTTGGCATATGATAGGATTAAGACGGGGGATTTGATAGGGGCTGGCAAGCCCTGCGTGACCCCCACAGTGATCCTAACAGCTAATAGCCACAGAGTGGCGACCTTTTAATAACATTCACTTGGGGAAAAGAGATTACAGTCATTTGCGGAGATAACATTCACTTGGGGAAAAGAGATTACAGTCATTTGGGGAGATGGCGCTCTTTTCTTCTGAGAATTCCTTATCCAAATTCTTCCAGTTCTTAAAAGTTAAAGAGGGAAGCAGAAACTGGCATCAGAATTTTATTCACAAATGAAAATGACCCCCCACTCAAACACTCGGTGTGTCAATATCCTGTTCAGTCTGGACCAGGATAAATAAAGTGGAAATGCAACGCACACAGACTGCAAATCTTGTAAAAGATGCAGGACATTGTGGAGTCATGTGAACTCACGGAGGGGACCACGCACATGGCTGTTGCTGCACCAGGATCTGGCAGAGTTTAAAACAGTGCGTCAAAGGGGACGGGGAAAAGAGATGACGACCCACTAGGATCTTCCAAAGAGAATCATGTTTGGATATCAAAGGATTACCATGGCCCCTTGGGAAAAACTGACGAAGACCTCCAAAAGTTCTGCCAAAACTACCCTTGTGGGGGCACACTGGGGAGTCAAATAACACTTTAAACCACTGTGGTTTTCTGTGTTGTGCAAATGCATTTGTTGTTTCAAAGGTCTTGAAACAAGGATTCGTGTGGCAGGTATGTACGGCTTGGAGAAGATGTTGGATTTGAAAATTTCACGGAATGATCAGGTTTCAGATGCTTTCTTTTCATCTCACTGTAAGGAAACCAGACATCTTTGCCAAAACATTGTAGCACACAAGAAAGGAAGGGATGGATTTTACCGGGAAGGAGAGGGGAAGACTTCTCAACAATCAGCTTGATACAACATGTATTTATGTTGTATCAAGTTAGTTGTAACATAGTTACATGGTAACATAGTTAGTCATGAAAATCCTGGGTCCAGATGTGATGTGGACAAAAGGCTCACCCCACACTCGCGGAGACAGCATCCTCTAAAGTCAGCGGTAATTGTCAGTCACTGTGGGGGTAACCTGCGCTGGTGACACTCATGATTTCCACTCTCCTCCTTACTCACATATTTCCTATCATTCCCACATCTACAAAAGTCTGGAACATACCAAGATAGTTCAAATGCAAAACCAACCTTTGCTCCAACATGAGCAAATACTGTCACTCAGAGACACATTAGATGTTTGATTTTGTTTTTTGTTTTTCCCCTCAGTTTGACAATAACACACATTTCACATGTGTCTGCTACCCAAAATGATTAATCTCTCAACCCCTTTCTTTCTCTGTCTCCACACTCTTCCCTTATTGCAGTATAACTAATATCTTCAACCCACTGGGGCTTATCAAACTTGTCCATGTCCACACACACACAGACAAGCATTCAGGTGCAAGTACAGAGATTGTATGTATTCTTGCTGGTTTTTATAAAAATTGGATTATATTAGATATAATTTTTTATTACTTTTATGTATCATTGTTATGAATTGAATGTTTGTGTCCCCCTAAAATTTGTACACTGAAATCCTAAACCCCACTGTGATGGTGTTAGGAGGTGGGGCCTTTGGGAGGTACTTAGGCCACGAGGGTGGGGCCCTCGTGAATGGGATTAGTGCCCTTATAAAAGAGACCCCCAGAGAGCTCTCTGGTCCCTCCTCCATGTGAAGACATAAGGAAAAGACAGCTGACTGTGAATCAGGAAGAGGGCCTTTATTAAACAGTAAGTCTGCTAGCACCTTGATCTTGGACTTCCAGCCTCCAGAACTGTGAGAAATAACTGGTCATTGTTTAAGCCATCTGCTTTATGGTATGTTTGTTATACAAGCCTGAATAAAATAAGAAAACCCTAGTTAGCTCTCCTGGTCAATATGTTCAAATCTATCTTATCTTTTTTACTGCTGCATAGTATTCCTTAGTATGGAGATCCCAAAAGATATTTTAGCCATTACCAACAAACATTCTCACCATTTCCAAATTGTTTTTCCATTTCCAGTACAAGCAATGCTGGGATAAACTTCCATGTTCAAACACCCTAAGCTAGTGCTATATTTCTGTAGAATCAGGGGCACAGATGTGCAGTTGCTGCACCCATATCAATGTGCATTTAATTTTTAAAAATAGACACTGCCAGATTACTTTCCAAAAACAGGCTCTAGAAATTCACATTTCCAGCAGCCTTGTGGTAGAGTGAGTGTGTTTCTGTCTCACCCCCAAGGGTGGCAGGGACATGAAGCAGCAAGAACACTGAACACATATGCAGTACCAAGCACATTTTAAATGGTGAAGAACTTACCAGGGAAGGCCATGTGTTAGTCTATCAGTGCCGTCAGCTGCGAGGCACCAAAGGTAAGCTTTGGAGATGGGAGTGGGGATAGGTTGAATGCATACCACATAGAACATGGCTGGAGAGTGACTATTATTAGTTTGCAATTCCAGAGCACTGAGAGTAGCTAGCCAGGAAGTAGTAGGAGGCAAGGGGCTCAGGGGAAAAGGATGGGAAAAGTAGCCAGATCAAGATGCCATTACATTTTCCCGAGGAGATATACAAATGACCAGTCGATGAGCACATAAAATGATGGTCAATGTCATCAGTCACTAGAAAACGACAATCCAACCACAATACAACACCACTCCACACCCACTGGGATGGCCATAACCGACCAGTGTTGGTGAGGTTTTGGAGAAATGGGTACCCTCAGATGTTGCTGGTGGGAATGTAAGATGGTGCAGTTGCTTTGGAAAGCAGTTTAGCAATTCCTCAAAAAGTTAAACGTAAGAGTTATCATATGACCCAGGAATTCCATTCCTAGGTACATGGCCAAGAGAATGAAAACATAGGCCCATACAAAACTTGTCCATAAATGTTCACAGTAACACGGTGCATGACAGCCCAAAAGCAGAAACAACCCAAACGGCAACCAACTGATGAATGGATAAAGAAAATGTGACATTTCCATACAATGGAGTATTTATTATTTAGCCACAAAAAGAGTGAAGTATGGACACACAGTAGAACACAGTAGAACATGGATTCAATGCACCCTGTAGGTCTCCAAGCCCTGCCCTCTTCTCTGGCCCCACTCCAAAGCCTCCTCTCTTCCTTAGTGAGAAGGGGATTTCAGGGTTTTCCTCAATAGCAGATGTGCCCTTTTAACCGTGTTTGTGTTATGGGAGAAAATGTTAATTACATCATCACAGTATTAGCTAGGCTCTCAGAGAGCTTGGGTTTTTGCTATTACTTGCCATATATCTCCCATGGGTCTTTTGTAAAAAACTAAACTGGAGAACAATTATAATCCTGGTGGGTAAAAGCCGTTTCAGGTGTTTCCTTCCCAGACTCTTTAGGCTTAGCTTTTACCCTCTCCTTTTTGGGTGAAAAAGGTGAGCGGTGGCTGCTATTACCCCACCTTACAGGTTGGAAAAGTGATTGCTGAGTCTGAATAGGGGGTGTGGCCTCGGTCCCAACGAGGTCCTCCTCAGTGGAATAGCACTTTCTCTTTCTAGGACGATTCGCTTGGTCTGGTGGGTGTGCTGGACTCCACGTGCCTTGTAACTGCATGCTCTCAGAACCACCGGAGATTTAGTTTCTCTCTTATAATTTGCCACTGTCCGTGTGTGAGCAAAACACACAGGGACCCGTGCATTCAGCTGGAGGGGTGAGGCACTATGTAGGCTCTCAGGCCTGAGCCACCTCCAAGATTGTCTGATTCTATGAGAGTCCAGTCACACAACCCATTGTGGGTGGGAGTTCAGGAAGTGACAGTGACTCTCCCCTGAGGTCTCCCTCTCCTAGGCTGTGTACAGATGCCGTGGAACAGTATGAAACAAGAGCTAAGGCATGCCATCTCTTCATGAAACACCTTCCTGTGACCTCACTTTCCTCCCCGACACCCCGATGGAATTCAGACAAAGCAGTGGAATTGGGTGAGCAAAATACACCCCTCTCAAGTAGGAGGTGATTTTTTTCATAGAAATGATAGTGAGTCTTTTTTGACGATATTGATTTTCTTAAAGACTTCATTGTACCTTGATAGGATTTTAAAATCAGATCTATCTGGTTGAAATATTTACACACAATAACATTCTTCAACTTTCATAGCACAACTCAGTGGGTTTTGACCAATGATATAGGCGTATAACCACCACCATAATCGAGATAGAAAACCTTTCCATAATCCCCAAAGTTCCCTCGTGTCCCTTTAAATAACCCCCCTTCATCCACCCCTGCCCCTGATTGTAGAAAACCAGCTGGTGTCGTCGAATTGCTTGGTATGGAAAACCCACACCTCTGGTGTCAGAAGTGGTGTGAGTAGTAGTGTTGAGAAGGGAAACAGAAAGGTGGTTTTTTCTTACACTAGGAAATTCTAAAATCTCTGAGATGATTCATCTCCTCCTTGTTCAGGATATGAAACTGCAGCTCAGAAACTCACATGTAAATGACAGCAACCATCATGTAATAATGACAGCTAGTCATACAGAGCACTTACTATGTGCCAGGCATGAAAATGTGGGCTTTTATTATATCTCATACTATGTTGTATGCACTTTTATCATCCCACTTTACAGACAAGAAGGCTGAGATTCAGAGAGGTTAAGTAACTGGTTCAAGGTCACACAGCTGGTAGGTGGCAAAGACACAGCCAGATTCCAGAGTTCTTATGCTCAACAACTGAGCTGAGCATAAGAACTGCTTCTTCTTATATAATATATATATATATATATATATATATATATATATATATATATATATATATATTCTTCACATAGTAGGGCCCAGCCACTTTTGATGCATTGAATTTATAGTCTAATACCCCAGGATAAAAATAAAGTAGATAAACATCTTGTCCAGTTTTTAAAACTGCCCTCATATCAGGACATTTCTATTGTTTTATATACTTTCTCAGTTTCTGAGAAATGCCTGAGTGCTGGGTAATATGTAATATGCTTCATGAATGATCTCCTTTAATCCTCCCAGCAATTCTTTGTGGTAGGTATTCTTATCCCCACTTTAGAGATGAGAAAACTGAGGCTGAGAAAGTCAAATGACTTGCTCCAGGTCACACAGCTAGTAAGTTGCAAAGGAGGGATTTTTACCTAGATCTGTCTGACTTCAAATGGCAAACTCGCAGTGTTTTCACTCAATTGCTTTCACCTGATCTGCTGTAACTCCATAGCCTCTTCCATCTGTCATTCATACTCAGAAGAGATGAGTGTTGTTAAGAGTTGAATTGTATACCCTCCCCCCAAGAAGATGAAGTCCTTATCCCCAGTACCTGTGACCTCATTTGGAAATAGGGTCTTTGCAGATGACCATGTGAAATTAGGTCAAGTAAGGTGGACCCTAATTCAGCGTGACTGTGTTATTATTAAAAGGGACAATGTGGTGCTCGCTTCGGGAGCACACATACTAAAAGGGACAATGTGGACACAGAGACAGACACGCATAGAAGGAAGAGGTTGTGAAGACACAGGGAACACCATCTAGAAGCCAGGGAATGCCTGAGGCTATGGGAAGCCAGGATGGAGGCAGGACACAGCTTCCCCCTCAGAATTCTCAGAAGGCACCCCCTCTGTCGTCACATTGATTTCAGACCTCTGGTCCCCAGCACTAGGAGACAGTATATATCTGCTACGTAAGCCACCCAGTTTGTGACACTTGGTGAGGGCAGCCCCGGGAAACTAACACAGGTGTTTGCAGAGCTGGCTCCTGGCTTCCACCCCTCCCTGGTGCCTCGCCATAAGCAGGATTGCAGTCCCTTTCCCCCCAGCGAGGAGCAGACTGTTTCCCAACATGACACTGACCTTCCTCGTACAGTTGAACCGTGTAGGTCGATATGATCCTCCCGTTTTGAGCACACTCACCCCCGGATGACACCTGCAATAGAACATGGGCCAATAGCAGTCAAGTCTTTCGGCAAAACCAGAAGAACTCGAGGCCGCAAGGGTAGGTACCTCACAAAACTGAGCTGTGTGTTTAGAGACTGCCCCGGGCTTCTCTCATGCCTGGGAGAAAATAAAACGCATTCCAGGGACTGGATTCCTAAGATCACCGAGGACACTTCCTTGTTGATGTTTCAGCTCAGGCTCCCCACAAGCGGGACGCCCAGGCTAACTGGGGCACTTGTCTGATCAGTGGGGAATGAGGATTTAGCACGCTGACTCCCAAACCTGGGAGTCCTGCACATACAGGCAAAGTCAGCCAGGACTTCCGTCAGCAGACCGTGACAGACACAGGAAGCTCTTTGTGGCTTTTTTTCTGCTCCACACCCACCCCCTCCAGCTTTCCTGTTACCACCTCTTTCCAATTTTAGGCCACTGCCCTGATTTTTGTTCTCTTTGGTGATTTATTGCAGATAGTAAACAAAGATTTATACATATGCATGTATATTTATGCACACATATACAAGCGCATATATACATAGATACACTCACATGGAAAGAAAAATGTTGCAAAAGAACATATGTTCTAAAAACGTCATTTTAATAAGAAAATATTCTAAATTATACCACTAATAGTTGACATTATTTGCATATTAATTGTATGCTATCTTCTTTGCATATCATCTTATTTTGCTAACTATTAATAGTATAATATATGTTAATGAGTATGGAGAAAAATATTAAAAACTAAAAGACTACATAGCAACCTCCTAAAGGTAGGAACCTCCTGGGGGGATATGGAAGACTTTTCCTTTCATTATGATCTTATAATAGTTTTCATTGTTTAAAACAAGCCTGTGTTCTTGAATTTATCTTTAACTCTACCAAAAAGGCACAAAATCTAAACATTATACGGCCATTTGACCCCAAGGTCATGAATGGCTTTCCTGGGCCAGTACTTGGTATGCAAATCTGGTTTATTTGGCTCACAGAATTTTTAAAAGTATTTTGGAATCAGTTGCTAATATCAACACTGTTTTCCAGCTCCTAATGAAAAGTATGACTCTGGAACATTTCGAGGGTATATGTTGGCTAGAGTTAGCAGCCTTCCTTCCAGTGGGCCCCACCCAACTGCTGCACTCATTTTTGTGACTGCCTCACCCCTGGAGGCCAGAGGCTCCCAGACTTGGAATCATTTGGGGAGTTGGAGAAACTGCTGATGCCTGTGCCCACACCCAGAGGTTGTGTTTTGTTGTTCCTGGGGGCTAGTCATTAGGAGTTTTAAAAGCATCACAGGTAATTCCAATACGCAGTCAGGTCTGACACCTGCTGTGAGTTTTCAGCCCATTTCCTCAAATCCAGCCTTCCATTCTGAGCAGGAGTTCCTTCTCTGACATGATTACTGTTAGTTAGAGATAGTAGGTACTAGATAGGTAGTAGATAGGTACTAGAGAATACCTATTAGTGTGTAGGTATTCTCTTCCTCTTACAGGGATTTCCATGTTTAACTGGGTTCCAAGTCTTAAGCTGAATTGATCTCAGAAATACTGATGGTGGATATTTAGACTTCCTGCCACCTGGTCATAGAAGAGCTAAGGAGAAGCATTTGGGGGTCCTGAGGCTCAGTCTTCCAGAACAGCCTTTTAAAAGAGGGATTCCTAAACTAGAAGCCCATCCCTTGGCTGCAAATGCTACAGCTGGGGAGCTTTGAAAGTATGGGAGCCTGCCCTCCCTCCCACACGCAGATTCTGATGTAACTGATCTGGGGTGCAGCTCCAGCACTGCAAGTTTTCACAGTTTGCCAGATGACTGCAGTGTGTAGCCAGGCTGTGAGCTACTGATATAAACCTGGGTTTCTCACCCTCCACACGCTGACATTTTGGGCCAGGTCCTTCTTTGTTGTGGGGGGCTGTTCTGTACATTGCAGGATGTTTAGCAGCGTTCCTGACCTCTACCCACTAGACCAGTAGCACCACCTGAGTTGTGACAACCAGAAATGTCTCCAGACATTGCCAAGTTTCCCCCTGTGGGGACGGGCAAAATTACCCACTGTAAGGAACCACTGGTCCAAACGCACCTGGGAGCAGGTACCAAACTGGCTCCACTGGAATCACCTTGGAGGTTTTTAAAGACGCAGGATCTACCGACTCCCTGCCCGCAATTCCTGATTCAGCGAGTCTTAGGTGGGGCCAGCATTTTCAACAAGCTCCGTGAGGGATTCTGGGGGTTTGACTACAACTGAACAACCCGTGAGAAGGGCAGCTCATCATCCATCATGTCTGTGATGAGCACTGAGCAGCCCGTTTATTCTGCTGTCACCCCCAACTCTATCCTCTAGTAGCTCCCCAGTGACCGTAACTACGCTACCTTGTATGTGTCTGTTTCTGAATCATTCTCTTGGTCTTCAACTCTTTGTGGAACACTCATTTGGTTACCCATTGTTCCTGCAATGGAGACAAAATGAGAGAGAGAAATTAAAACCCAGGACAAACATAAGTCTTAACTCATATCTGCGAAGGCAATGTGAAGAGAGCTGACAAGGCATACGAGGTCTGACAATTACGTTCACGAACTTGTCTCAACGATGTTGCTAACCTTTTTCGATGTCAGAGGGGTTATTCATTATGAATTTGTACCAACTGGACAAAGAGTTAACCAAGTTTACTATTTGGAAGTGCTGAAAAGGCTGCATGAAAAGGTTAGACGACCTGAACTTTTCGCCAACAATTCATGGCTCTTGCATCACGACAATGCACCAGCTCACATGGCACTGTCTGTGAGGGAGTTTTTAGCCAGTAAACAAATAACTGTGTTGGAACACCCTCCCTACTCACCTCATCTGGCCCCCAATGACTTCTGTCTTTACCCAAAGATAAAGGAAATATTGAAAGGAAGACATTTGAATGACATTTAGGACATCAAGGGTAATACAACGACAGCTCTGATGGCCATTCCAGAAAAAGTTCCAAAATTGCTTTGAAGGGTGGACTAAACGCTGGCATCGGTGCATACCTTCTCAAAGGGAGGACTTCGAAGATGACCATAGTGATATTCAGCTATGAGGTATGTGGCACTTTTTCTAGGATGTATTTGCCAACATAATGGTCAGACCTCCTTATGTGTACTCCCACCAGCCCAGGATAGACCAACTGTTTAGTTTCATTTTGGGGAGTGAGAGGAGATTTTGGACTCACTACTCAAAGTCAAATGTAGCCCCAATTTTCAATTGCAGGTCGTTGCTGGGGGCAAATACTTATCATCATGAAAAGTGTATTTAGTGTAGGTAACGTTTTCTTCCCTCTTAGCTGGTCACAGCTATTATATCAAGGAGATATTAGGATGAGGAGACTTAAAATAATACTTAGAATTTTTAGTATTCTCTGATCCTCTCACTTAATTAAGTCTCCTGTCAAAACCCTTCCTAGCACTGGCATTTTCTTTTCCCCTAGCATTCAGCACAACTTGTAATTATAAACTTATCTGGCTATATTTTCATTCCTTCATTGATTCAACAAATATATGCAGAGCACCAGCTCTGCCCCTTATGCTGTGCTAGGAACTAGGGTTACAACTGTAAATTAAAGAGTCAAGTCCCCCTGACCTTCCAGAGCTGCAATCTAGGAGGTGGACAAACAAATAGACAAGAAATCCACAAACAAGGCCATTTCTGATGACAAGACAGCCTGATGCAGGGGTTATAGACAGAAAGCCGAGAGCCAGACAACCTGGGCTTGAACTCTCTCTCTGCCCCTCGTCACTGTGTGTCCTTGGATGAGTGAATTAGCCTCTCTGTGCCTTACAGGACTGCTACAAGGACTCAATGAGGTAATGCTTGTGAAGTGATTAGAATAATGTCTGGCTCATAATAAGCAATATATGACATTTGTTAAACACAACACATAGGGTTCAATGCTATGAATAGAAGTAAATTAGTAACATAACAAGAGGGGGCATGGCAGAGGGCACGAGGTGGCAGTGCTAGGTAGGATGGTTCTGGGATGAAATAACTATTGACCCAGACTTGAAGGGCAAAACAGAATATTTAATTTCTGTCTCCCTTTCCCCCAAAATTGTAAGCAGCATAAGGGCAGGGTTGTCTGTCTGTCTTTAACCACCACCGTTTCTCCTATTCTCAGCATTACATTTGCACTTATCAGGTGCTAATTATTACTTATTGATTGACCGGGAGGAATAATCATTGATAACTATCTGCTCTGGTGGCTTTCAGAATACGAGCCAGGACTTTTGCTTTTTGGTTGAAAGCAGCCAGTGCACCTCCAAGGATTTCCGTGGGCCTCTCGCCTGCAGAATGAATTTTTATGTCCTGGTAATTGACACACCGACTAATTAGACATTACAGAGGCTGTAAAAGGGTCATAGATCTCACCTGCTCTCTTGGGGGATTTTGGTAGAGAATAGAATCTGGGGGTTTATATGTTTTCCAATCACACCATGCAATAAAGCTGAGCTGTGCAAGAACAGGACACTGGTTATCTTGCAATATTTTCTATTTATAAAACCCATGATATGCACAGTTACAATTGATCCTCACTTCATCTACACATGGGACATTATGAATATAATATTGAATCTTTAAGATCAGGGTCAGCAAGTGACAGCTGTGGGAGAAATCCAGCCAACCTTCTGTTTCAGTACGGTGCGTGAGCTCAGAATGGGTTTTACATTTATAAGAGGTTGAAAAAAAAATCAGACTCATGAATTGTGACACATAATAATTACATGAAATTCAAACATTGGTATTGATAAATGAAGTTTTATTGAAAGACAGTCATGCACATTTGTTTCTTTGTCGTCTGCGTCTGGCTGCTTTCATGCTGCAAGGGCGGCGTTGGGTAGTTACAGCCCAGACTGTACGGCCTGCAAAGCCTAAGATATTTACTCTCTGGCTCTTTCCAGAAGTTTATCCAGATCTCCCTGGGTAATGTATACACATTGTGAAAATAAGGGGATTGAGGCAGCTGAGAAATTAAATGTTACTCGTAGTAGGACTGACCAGGACGTAAACCTACTGTGTATAAAATAATAACAACAATGACTCTTACAACCATCAAAATGATAAAATAGAAATAGCAATAGCACCACAACAAATTTCATGAGTGCTTACCATTTGTTGAGAAACTGTTCTCAGAGCGTTACTCAGAGTAAACTAATTTAGCCCTTACAGCAAATCAACAAGGCAGTGAGTAGTTCCATCATTCCAATTTTACAGATGAGAAAACCGAGGTTCCTAGATTAAATGCCTTGACCAAAGCCACATGTACAAATATAGGCACACTGGACTGTGTTTCCATCCAAATCCAGCTTTTTACACAATTAAAATGTATTTACCAATGGGTCACAAACTTTGAAAGCTCCTATTAGTCGATTTAATTCCAGTCCCAGCTGGGGAACACTTTCAATAAAAATGTCTGAGGTTAGGAAAAATCTTTGGGCTGGGAGAAGTGTGACGTGTGCAGGCAAAAGAGAAAGTTTTTCATCCCTCCGAGTTGGGGTTACATGACCCTGTTCATTGCACATTTTAAGTGGCCTGTCAGGACTGCAGGGCCACGGGGGCACAAAGAAGAAAAAGCCATTTATTTGCATGTTTTTGACAGTGAGAACCAGGATTCACATAATATTGCTTTCCGCCAGCAGTGATAATAATATATGTGTTGTGAAATTGTCCCTGCCTTTCCTTCGAGTTTACTGGAGACCAGGATTTTTATGGGACAAAACCCAAAAGGTTACTGCCACCTACTGGCTGAAATCAGTCTCAGCAGAAATGAATATATCCCGCCTACAGGTGGAGGTCAAAATGCCTGGCGAGGTCAAAGGAAACGCTTTTACATTTAGCAGTTAAACCTTCAGTTACAAGTTGGCAACAGAATGGCAAGTCTTTTAATGCCCCAAAGGGACACATCGGGCGTGTATGTAGAGCTTGTCATGTGTCAGCCACGTGCTGAATGAAGGCTCTAGGTAGAGAGCAGGGTAGCCTGTAGGGTAAGAATGGGGGCTCTGGAAACAAACCCCAAGTTTGGAATGAGTGACCCTGGGCAAGGTACTGAAGGTTGCTGGGCCTCAGTCTCCTCTTCTGTAAAGTGGGGGATAATCATAGCTCCCACTTTAAAAGGCGGTGTGACAATGAAATATATGGGAGACGCCCTGAAGAAGACCTGGCATATGATCACTGCCCTGATTAGGATTGTTATCATGACTATCACTGATATTTTCAGTCAGTGTCCCCCAGATTTGCCTGGTAGTGATAAGCACCTGAGGAACCTGGCAATACTTTCGATGACCACCAAAAAGTCAGGTCAGGGCCCTGGATCTGTAGTTGTAGCAAACACACAGGTGATTCTCACGGTTGGGCACATATGGAAAATACCGCCTGGTGACCATCTGTCCGGGGTGTCCCGGGAATGAGGGTGTTGTGCGATGCAGGACCTTCCTGTCAAAACTGGGAAAGTGCCGGGCCAACCAGGATAGGCTGATCATCCTCTAAGCAACTCTAGGATTCTGTGAGGTAAGGACTCTATTTATCCCCATTGAACAGATGGCAAAACGGAGGCTCAAAGCGGTTCAGGCAATAATTCCTGTGATGTTTTTCTCTGGTCTCCAACAGATGAGCAAAATAAGCCAGACAGAGCATTTTTCATCCAGGAAAATATATTTGTTTGAAAGAGCTAGCTTGTATTTTGAAAAGGACAAAGTTTGAAGGTGATGTCAAAATGTCCTTTTTTTCATGAGCCCATGGTGTTAGTTGTTTTGTTTTTATGACCTTATTTGACATTGAGCACAAGCTGCCATATGGCAGAGGGTTTTGTTTTTGAAATTGGAGTCAGGTCTGTGGCCCTAGCATTTTGAGAATGTGGGTGAAGTCTTTCGCTGGGGCCGGGGAGGGGGTTGGTCACTTCCTGGCTCTGTCCTTGAGGCTGGTCCTCAGATGGGGCCACACATAAGAATCACCAGTGAAGTTTAAGTGCCTGTGCTCAGGCCCCAGCCAGACCAATTCTATCAGATTCGCTAGGGCTCGGGCCTGGGCGTTGGTCTGTTTTCAAGATCTCTAGGTGATTTCCATGAGAGCCAAGGTTGAGAACTGCCGTCTTGGATATTTTGGGGTGAGCAAGCGTCCCCCAGCCAGGGTTCTCTCCAGGGTGCCACCTATCCTGACACAGAGAACCAGGCTGGCCATGCTCAGATGCAGGCAGGGTCCTTAATCATGGTCACACAAATCATGGTCAGCCCAGACATCAAAAACATTCCCAACCCCTTCGGGGCACTCCTCTGGGCCTTCTGGTTGTCAGACTGCTGATGAGGACAAACCTCCCGGGTCTCCAGCTTTCCTTCCCTGAGACTGGGTGTGCAGGGCTCCTGGACAGACTTACCTTTCTGCGTGGCTGTGGAGAAGTGAGGCCCCCGTGCCCCAGGGAGGAGGGCAGAGGGCTGCCTGAGTCGGGAGCAATCTCTCTCCCTTTCTTGTCTTGGCACCCCCTTTCCTCTGAGGAAAAGAGCTCTGGAGTGACATAGGCCTCCATAAACCCCACGATTATAATACTTTGAGGGAAGCACTGTGTACCCTCCAAACACATGTTTCTTGAGGAAAATGACAGTATTCATAATGACGACAATGATAAACATTTTGGAGTGTTTTCTATGAGTCGTTCATATATTGGCTTGCCTGGTCCTTGCAACAACCCTCTGGTTTGGATGCTATTATTTCCTCTAATTGCTGATGAGAAACTGAGGCACAGAGAGGTTGTGGCACATAAATACCACAGTGCTTATGGGGAAGGTTAAATGAGATGGGTGTGTGCCTGGCATGGAGTGAGTACCCAACAAATGGCAGTGAGAGATAGATAGATAGAGAGAGAGAGAGAGAGAGAGAGAGAGAGAGAGAGAGAGAGAGAGAGATATGCAATGTCTGTACTGTTTGGCCCCAATTCTCCAGAGCTATATATTACTATTTCATATTTTAGATCTTGTCCTATTCCTTGATGTTACATTATTATAGTACAATGTTCTCTTTAGAAATACACTTCTCTTTGTTTCTGATTCACAATAACACAAGAGCAGTGTTTCTCGAATGGGGAAGGAGGACATTGCCCCTCAGGGTTCAGTTAGAAATGTCTGGAGACCTTTTTGATTGTTGACTCAGGGTGGGGGCAGGTACTGGCATCTCATGGGTACGGGGTAGAGATGCCGCTGACTATCCCAGGGTGCACAGGACGGGCCCCCAGCACAGAATGGTGTGGCCCCAAATGTCACTAGGGCCAAGGCTTAGGGACCCTGTTTTCCAGGGGCTGGACTTAGTGATTTTCTCCAGTGCCCCTAGGGACCTCCATTTCTGAAGAGCTGGTTAGAGAACTAGTCCGTGGTGGCGACAGAGCACACCCTCCCGCCTGGGTTCAAATCCAGGCTCAGGCCAGCTGTGTGTGGAAGCCTCCACTCCTGGTGTGTGAGGCGAGGGCTGAGAGGGTCGTCACAGATCCACCCTTATCAGTGTCCTGGGAGGGTGGGAAGGATGCAGTGATATTTAGCCCAGTGACCCTTTCCCACCAATGACTGTGTTCGTGTCGTCCCATTTTAGTTACAGGTTAATCATAAAAACCCTCCTGGAAACATGCAACAGCACACACGGTACAAGGTGCCCCAGAGAAAGGGCAGGCCTGCAGCTGCCTTGCCAGCCGGCAGCCAAATGACTGTCCAATGGAAGGGGGAGGTCCTCGAAGGGTGGAATGGTGGCAGAATTAGTCACTGAGTAAACAGAAACACCTTTGATCAATGCAGTGGAATGCAGGCAAACTGTGAGCCCTCCTCACCACACAGCTGAGGGCAGTGCCAACATGGCCAGGCTGGCACACCCAGCAGAACAAGCCCTCTGCCCCCCAAATCAAAAGACAAGGCTGATATAAGTAAAGAGAACAGACCTGCTCTGCCAGGTCCCGTAATCCTGCATCTCCCCTTGTTCCCCAGCATTGTGCTGGGAAAATGGTAGAGGCTACGAGGGCAGCCATGCCCAGGGATACAGGCTGCCTCCTGCACAAGTGGACATGTGAAGACTGAAGTCCACCCATCACTGTGCTCCCCAAGCCCTGCGCCCTGTGCCCTGGCCGGGGACTGTGTGGGCCCAGAGGGAGGGGTAGCGTTATCACAATGGAGCTGGGTGTTGTAGGAATGCTTGGTAATTGATGTCTCGCTGTGGCAACACTCAATTATATTTGTATAAATGGTGGATGTTCCTAGAAGGCTTAGACTTCACTATCTTCTTCTTAGTGTTGCACCAAACATTTTAAAGCTAATGGTGGTAGCAGGTAACATCAACTGAAGGCTTACTCGGAGCCAGGCCGGGCCAGGATTAGGGTAAGGCAAGCAAAGCTCCAAGGTGTAAAATGCAAGAGGCGTCCTCTCGCGGTTGGGCAAGTGCAGAATCCACACCTGAGAATGAGTGTCTCTCTGCATTTTGTCCCCAAGGTGCCTCTCTTGCTTCACCCTAGTTCTGGCCCTGGGACCTGACACTTCCATTGTCTCCGTTTTTTTTTTTTTTTTTTTTTACAGCAGCCATTACTTCCCCATTATGCAGATAAAGAAACTGAGGCCAGTGATGTAATCCCCTCACCCCTAGCATGTAAAGTCCATGAGGGCAGGCAGCTTGCTTGTCCTCCTTGCACATAGTGAGCCCTCAATTCACATTTGGCAATTAAACGGATAAAGCAGAGTAATCATCCTCAGAACAGGAAACTATGAAGAGGCAGAGAGCTAGATTGGGCCTGTTTCCATGTGGTCAGGCACTCAAACCCTTAACCACTTTGGGCCCAGCTCTGGGCAGAGGTGAGAGAAGCTGCCAACACTGACACACAACAGTGTGTAACAGTGGAGCCTGAGTGGACAAGTGCCCTCGAGCTCCTTAGGCCTTTCCATCTATCTCCCGGACATCCCCTGGCATCAGACACCGGTCTCAATGGGCTCTAAAGGACCCGATGTGCTCCAGGCCTTTTTCCTAAAAAGACCACCTTTCCCAAATTTCAGAATTCTTGGGAACAAGAATCATCCATGATTGGGGACATTGGCTTGTTAGCCACTCTCCTTAAATTGAAAACTACCTAGGCGTGCCCACTCTCTTGGTTTTTATTTAAGGGGAAAGCAGGATATATGCACCCCAGACCTGAAGTCAGCAAGGCGTGGATGAGGGTGGGGATGTGAGGCGCTCAGCAAGGAGGAGCCAGAAAACTCAGCCATCAAGGTGAATAAAGTATTTTTTAGCACGGCATTTAAAATCACCAAAATGAACGCTGTTACTGATCCTATCTTAACACATTCTGCTCATCATAGATCTACTGGTATTATTTTAAAAAATGTTTGAATATTGCCTTAAAATATAATTTATTTTGATGACTGAGTTTTTTGGGTGTCCCTGAAATTCTGCACCCGCGATGAGCGCCTCACTGCTGTCACTCAAATCGGGACCCTGATTGGATCCCAGGTCCACGATCTCCTTTCTGTGAGACCTGGGAGGCATTCCTCCCCTTCCCCCACCCCAGGCCCCCAGCCTCATCTTCCTAATTGTAAAATGGCAACGATGCTAACAGCAGCAACAATAACAGCTAACATTTATTAAGAACGTAGGCATTGGTCCTCTCAGCCCTCATGAACTTCACTTTGATCTTGGTACTATTCTTATGCATATTTTGTAGATGGGAAAACTGAAGCCTCAGAGCACCCACCCTCTAACCACCACAACTCTTCCAGGCAGGAATGGGTTCTCCAGAGGGCAATGCAAATTTTTGGAGTTGTGCCCCTGGGATTTGAATCTAGTACTATATCAATGGGTAGCCTCGAATGTTAAATAACACAATTTATGGAAAGACCCAGATTCATAAAAGGCACACAAAGAATCCTCCCTGTCTCCTCCACTTCCTTAGACACTGCTCCTTGGCACAGACTCAAAGTCAGCTTTACCATGGGGCATTCTTGTCCTGACAGTGGTCCCCAAATTGCATAGCTTCTGCTGATTCCACCCCCCCAAGTTTTATACTATAAATGACCTTCAATGGTTCCATGCAAATAGGAGCTATTTCTGTTGCTTTGTACCTGACACTGCCCACACTCACACTTAATCCTTATATAAACCTTTTAGGGGAGGCTATCATTGGGTCCATCTTACAGATGGTGAAACTGAGGCTTACAGACACCCAAGGCCACACAGTAAATCAACGGCAGAGCTGGGGTCCAACTCGCCCATCTCTGACCTCCAGCTTCTATGTTTCACTGCCTGCCACACAAACAATAAACCCTCATGCCGTGCTTAAAGGACCTGGAAGGGGTTACCTGTCGAGCCCCTGGTGGGATATCTTCAGCCTCCTGGTGTCACCTGGAGCTGCTCCGGCACAGGGTACCTTGTCTCCAGCTCGTACTGTCCAGTAGCAGGCTGTCAACTGAGCAGGGTCCCCTGCTTTTTGCTTCCTCATCTGGAGCCTGCCGGCTGAATACACAGGGCAGGGCAAACACAAGTCTGGGTGGGGCCCTCCTGTCCCCTGACCGCCCTGTGGAAGCAGGTGCTCTTCCTGGATTCAGGGGCTGTCCTCAGCTCTCCAATAGAAGCCGAGCACCTGATGGCTCTCATGCCTCTGCCTCCCTGGCACTCCAGGCATCCTGTCCAGTGCCCCTCACCCACCGCAGCCGCTCAGGTTGACCTGGTAGCTAATTCCCTTCCCCGGTAACCATGGGTCATGCATGGTCAGAGCAGGGAAAACACGTTCTGTGAGGTTTTGCAGTTCAGTGTGCCTTTCGCCTGCATTTACCCCAGAACACCACCTCCACCACCACCTGACCACCCAACTGGAAGGAAATAGCATCTCCCCACCACCCCGCCCCCACTCACACAAACATCACTCCCAAAAGGCTTTGGACACCAGACAGCAGGTAACCTGAGGGTGGTTCATTGCTCCAGAGACCGGGCATGGCATTGGAAAGAGCATTCTTTTCATCTGCAGGCTAGAAATTCAAGACAGGCTGTTTGATTTATTTGATTCCAGCAAGGATATGTATTTAAGTGTCTCACAAGGACCCATGCAATACAGTCTGAGAGCATAGGTTAAAAATAGCAAAAGGAGATAGAAAAATAAGAGTGGGTACATCAATGGAACCAAGGTTCTAAATGGATGTGCATGTCGATCCACAGACTTGCGATGGAGATATGGCTTTGAGCTTCCTGACAGCCAGTGCAAAAAGGGAAACGTGGTAATTTTTACTATTTAGTGTTCTTGAGAAACCATTTAGGAGCAATGCTAACTAGTAATTATTATGGCTTTATTCATTAATATGCGCATCGAAGCACCTGTCGTGAATATTTGTTGAATGCCAGGCTGTATATAGGCCTGTCTTTAGAGAGAGGATGAAGGAGGTTCTCTCCCCACCCTCCCTGGGCTCATTATAATTGAACAGAATCCTACAAATCAACCTGGAACCATAGAGTGTGATCCCCATTATGAAACCAAAGCCAAGACTGCTGAGAGAAACAGGGAGAGCCAGAGAAGGCCCCTTTCAGAGAGCAACATATATGGGACAAAAATACTATTTAAATAAACACTGAATTCACAGTTGAATGCACCACAGTTAGGGCTATAAGCTCAATTCCAGCTCAGTGCTGTCCCTTTAAGTCTGGAATGACACAAATCCAATGATAAGCAGCTGTCAGGCACACACACCGCATGTGAGCACAGAGGCAGCCTGCCCTGCAAGTTCAAGAGCTCAGGCTGCAGCCCTGGGTTCAAACTGTGACTCTACTGAGAAGCTGTGTAACTGTGAGCCAGCCCCCTTACCTCCCGAAGTCTCTGTCGCCCGCCTTGGCTGGGAGCGTCTTTGTGTTTATTTTTGTATCCCCGGCTCCCAGCATCCTGCAAAAAAAAATGAGATGGCTGGCCTCCTGCCGCAGAGTAGGTGCTCGGACCAGCACTTCCTGATTGGACTGGCTCACTCTGAATTATTTGTGACAATAACGGCCATGGCCATGGTATTTCCCTCTTTGCAAAGCATTTTGCATCCATCCTTCTCGGTCATGTCCACACAGTAAGTAAGGTTTTTGCAGAAGAAATATGAGGTTGAGGGATACGAGTGGCTTGGGCCACTAAGGGACTCCGTTCTGGTAGATCACCTAGCAGTGTGTCTGGAGTACTACAGATTCTCATCAAGTGTTAACTTAGTCAGTGGTAATAGTGGGGGCGCAGTTGGTGACACGATTTGCAGGACTCCGTGTCACAGGAAAGCCTCTTGTTCTAAAAGCAGGGAAGACTACTGCTGATGGCACTAAAATATGTACACAGCTTTTTCCTTTCTTCCACCACCTCTCTCCCTCTGTCTCTCTCTCTGTCTCTCTCTCTCTCTCTCCTCCCTCATGTCTTTTATTTGCTATTCAAAGTCATTCTAAGTGAAGAAAAATTAAAATGTTAAATAATTAGCATGAATGTTATCACTTATCTGTACAGTATGCAATGCCAGTTTTAAATGCAATGAGCTCACGTGAAACCACACAGCTCGTATTTTGTTCTTACTAAAACAGAGGGCATCCCACACAAACAGACTTAATCGTTTTTACTTCACCTCTAGACACTCACATGGTCTAACCAAACCCTCCACCTCCAGCCGACTGATGAGTAAGGAAGGGCTGAAAGGAAAAGAGACTCTGGGTTTCCTTTCTTTGTCATCCTTTCCAGCACAGTGGCTATTGGAGGTGACGTGATGATAAAGGACACGAGAAGGTTCTTTAGTTGTTCCTGTTTCTTAGCATGCATTGCCTTCTTTCTGCATTTAAGACAATTTCTGATTTGAATGGCAAGCGTGGCTTCTCATGGCTGTCAGTGGCCCTACATACACTCCCTAGTAGATGTGACACACTTACCTTCTCCTCACTTTGAGGCTTGCTGACCACCCACCCATGGTGGGTGCACGGGAATTCTCTGCCTATGGGACATCATAAACGCTACATGTGAGTGAGGTGGCAGCAGGCGGTGGACAGGTATGTTGCATGTATCTTTCATGCTTACGTACATGCCTCATTGTCTATAAATTTGACCCCCCTTTTATTGAATTAGCCTTCCCCCCACGCCATTCCCCTCTAGTAACCACTCATTAATCTTTTAAATGTCTCTATAGTCTTGCCTTTTCCACAAGGTCGTATTGTCTGGATCGTACAGTAGGTGGCCTTTTCAGGTTGGCTTCTTTCACTTAGTGATAGGCGTTTAAGGTTCCTCTACGTCTTTTTGTGGCTTGATACTCATTTCTTTTCAGCACTGAATACTATCCCATGGTCTGGATGGAGCACAGTTTATCCACTCACCTACTGAGGGTCATCTTGGTTACTTCCCAATTTTGACAATTCCAAACAAAGCTGCTGTCGACATCTGTGTGCAGGGGTTTGTGTGGATATAAGTTTTCAGCTCCTTTGGGTAAATACCAAGGAGCATGACTGCTGAATCATATAGGAAGAGTGTGTTCAGGTTTATAAGACACCACCACACCGTCTTCAGTGTCCGTGCCATTTTGCATTCCCACCACCAACGAGTGAGAGTTCCTGTGTCTCCATCGCCTCGTGACTGTTTGGTATTGTCAGTGTTTGCACTGGGCAGCCTGCTAGGTTGTCCCATCAGATTTCACTCCCACCACACAAGTTCAAAGATGAAATTATTAAGAATGCCAAGATGGCGACCACAGATCTTTAAACCAAGCTCAGAGCCCCGGCTGGAAGCAGCAGTAAGTCCCTGGCAGTAAGAACTTGTCGGAGGAAGAATTTCCTTCCTCGTGTCCACATGGTAGGAGTTCACTAAGAATAGTCTCTCTCGGCCACACATAACCTTAGGCGGTGTTCATCATCACAGCTCCTGACCAGGTTTGCTTCTTAATCTTCTCGTTTTACGGTCTCCACCCTTCTTCAAATATTGACACACTCATGAAGCTGTCAGTTGCTATCAAGCTGCTTCCCTGAACTGCAGCAGGTGGCTGTGCCAAAAAGGGTCATTGGAAATCGGAAGTCTCTCTAGCACCCTATTCTCGGCCCCTCCTCCACCAGCCTTGCAGACACTCCTTCCTCCTACATGCAGGCCTCTCACTCTGTTTGATCACTGAGCCAGAGGCGGGCACGTCACAGACATTCCACATTGGTCATGCCCACCCTGCTTTGGCCAAGACAGCAAATCTAACATTCACCCTTGTCTTGTTGTGTGCACCCATCACTTAGCATTTCCAGATCACTTTCTTGTACATTATCCAATATGCTCTTTCTAATCTTATGACATACAAAGTCTGACAAGTTTGTGAACTCATCCTAGAAAAAGTGCTACACACCTCATTGCTGAATATCTCTATCGTCACCTTCGAAGTACTCCCGTTGGGAAGTTATGCACCCACGCCAGTGCCTAGTCCACACTTCAGAGCAATTTTGGAACTCTTTTTCTGGCATGGCCATCAGAGCTGTCGTCGTATTACCCTTGATGTCCTGAATGTCATCAAAATGTCTTCCTTTCAATATTTTCTTGATCTTTGGGGAAACAAAGAAGTCATTGGGGGCCAGATCAGGTGAGTAGGGAGGTTTACAGTTATATATTTATACATATATTTATACAGTTATATATCCAATACAGTTGTATATTTCCTAGCTAAAAACTCTCTCACAGACAGTGCCGTGTGAGCTGGTGCATTGTCGTGATGCAAGAGCCATGAATTGTTGGTGAAAAGTTCAGGTCATCTAACTTTTTCATGTAACCTTTTCAGCACTTCCAAATGGTAAACTTGGTGAACTGTTTGTCCAGTTGGTACAAATTCATAATGAATAATGCCTCTGATATCAAAAAAGGTTAGCAGCATCATTGCAACAAGTTCACAAACTTAATTATCAGACCTCATCAGAAGTATCTATCTGGGTAAAAAGGAAACAGAGGCTCAGAGAAGACACATATCTTACCCCAAATCAAACCCTGGACTGACGCTGGAGTCAGTCTCTGAAGGCTAAACCCAGAGCCCAGCCTGGTTATGAACCCAGGCTCTGGAGTCACACACCTGAAAAAGAAACCTGACTTCAGCAGCTGATTAGCTGTGTGACCTTGGGCAGGTGGCTTTCCCTTTCTGTGCTTCAGTTTTGTCATCTGTAGAATGGGGATATTGGCAGCACCCAAATCACGGAGTTCTTGTGGGAATTAAATGAGAGCATTCACAGAAATTACTTAGCACAGTGCCTGGCACACAGTATGCTTAATAAAATGACACAGCCACTAATGGGTAGAGTTGGAGTTTAAACACACACCATCTGACTTCAGCACCTGCACTCTTAACTACATTTTCAGTACCCCTATATAAAAATATAACATATACATACATGCATAAATACAAAACCCACAAATACATATAATTAAAGGGAAAGGAAAAAAAATAGTGACAAAACCCACACATGCTCTAAAAACCACATGCAGACTGTACTGAATGTCGATTGCTTGACTCTGCTCGTCTACCTGAAATCTCTGATTCTCTGAGTCACGTTTTGAATGTAAGCAGTATTTTAGGAATTACACGGATGCATTGCATGCCCCAGTGAGACCGTCTGATCCTCCAACCTTGCAAAACACAGGGCAGGGAAACACAGCTTCAGTTCAGAGCACTTCCTTTTTTCCGTCAGTCCCGCCTGCCCCTGGAGGTAGAGTCTGGAGATCGGCATATACTGCTGTCGCCTACAAAGGTCCCATCTGCCATTTGCCCTCATCCAATGGTTTCCATCATTTAATGCTATTTACTGACCTCTATGAGGGGGTCGGCCATTAGCAGAGTGGTTGGGAGTGGGGCCCTGGCATCAGCCCCCACTTTGGTGGCTCGTGGTGTTGAGTACAATATGGTGTTAGGTTGGGATCCTGGTTCTGCCTCAGACTAGCCATGGGAATGTCGGCAAGTTCCTTACGCTCCCAGGGACTAAGTGTCCTCGCTGTCACACAGGGATCGATGCCTAATGTACATAAAGTGTTTAGCTCACTGCCTGGTGCATAACTAGTAACCAGCAGAGGGTAGGCCCTGGTTATTATTCCTATCGACATGATTGTGGTGTGAAAAGGTAGAGTTTTTGTGACGTTGACACTGTTGAACTTTGGGGCTGGGTCGTTCTCTGAGGCGTGACCGTCCTGTGCACTGTAGGATGCTCACCAGCATCTCTGGCCCCACTGAATGTCAGCAGCACTGCCCTCCCGCAGCTGGGACAACCCCAAATATCCCTGGACATTGCCGAATGCCCCCTCAGGCACAAAAGCGCCCCAGCTGAGAACTACTGGAGTAGAAGGATGGGTGAGAGCTTGGTGACCACTTTGCAGGGTACGCGTGGCCTTTAAAAGCTGAAAACTGGGGCTAAGAGGATGGAGGATGGAGGGCAGAAGTTCCAGGAAGGGAAGGAGGCAGAGAAATAAGAGCATAGCGGGCTCTGGGACTACCAGGCCGCCCAGCGGGAACATAGGACGGAGTGACTATAATTGTATTACCACTGTCCACACCAGAGAGTAAGGCTGTGAATTTGGCCAGGGCCAGACTGGGAAAGTCTGATTGTCATGCAAGCAATTTGGGCTTTATCCTGAAGGTCCATCCAAGGTGTTTACACTGCAGGGGAATTTGCGGTTGTTTTACCAGATAAAATAATGAAATTCTCACACATGCCACAACACGGATGAACCCTGAAGACATTATGCTAAGTGAAATAAGTCAGCTATGAAATGACAAATGTTGTATGATTCCACTTACATGAGATACGTAGACTAGTCAAATTTATAGAGACAGAAAGTAGAACGTGGGTTGTCAGGAACTGGGGGGATGGGAAAAGGAGAGTCATTGTTTAATGGGGACAGAGTTAAGTTTGGGAAAATAAAACAGTTCTAGGGATGAATGGTGAGGATGGTTGCATAGCAATATCAATGTATTTAATGCCATTGTACCGTACACTTAAAATGGTTAAAATGAGAAATTTCATGTTCTGTACATATTGCAATAAGAAAATACAGGATGCCTGTTACATTTGAATTTCAGATAAAACAGCGAATAATTTATTTAGTATAAGCATGTCCCAGTGATTCCATAGGTGTAGCAGGAGTATGTCCCATTCACTATTTTGGACCTACTTATGCTAAACAATTATTTGTTGTTTATCTGAAATTCAAACCTAATTGGGTGTCCTTTACTTTTATTTGTTAAGTCTGGCAACCACAGCTTGGGGTTATTTCTGAGGATGGATTGGAGGGGAAGGGAATGGTGGCAGACCAGCCATTTCGGATGTATTTAGCCACAAGGAGCAGGAAACCTGGCTGACAGTGGCCTAGATGTAAGGACAGTTTGTTTAATTAACAGGACAACCACAGGAAGGTGCTGCCATGGCTGGTAAAGCAACTCAACAGTGTCTTGGGAACTCGGTATCTTTAGACTCTTAGCAAAGAATCTCAGTAGATGGTAGATATTTTTATTAGGTGTGGCTCACTTTTCTGTGATCCAACCTTTTTCAGAGAAAGAATTCCAGCCACTTTGGGTTCTCGGTTTGGAAAGAGAGGGACCACATTAGCTTCTATATGACAGCCCCGCTGGGAAAGCAGATCTCGACCTCACAGAGCCTAGCCTAGATGGGGACACAGCCAATTTTTCGAGCATGACAGGGTAAGGGAGCTCACCCAATCTAACCCCTCTGATTTTGCAAGTCTGGGCTCCAACACTAGCTTCATGGTGGTCTCCCCACCTCCATGCGTATTCAGAATCTACAGGGAGATGAACGCCATAGGAGGGTGTGGGGACAGAGCCCCAGAAAACAGTTTCCAGGCTCTCGGCCTCATGTGGAGAGGTGCTGGCTCGGATAGTGGATGGCCGTCAGCTGTGGCTCGTTGGCCGTCAGCTGTAGCCATTAAGCCATTGGTCACTGATATAACTGCCGCGGCTACGGAGGGGAGCCGAGCAGCGTGAAGGAGGAGACTGAAGGAGAGTAAGGAGAGTCGAGGAGAGTTGGTCGGTTGGCAGCAAAGCGGACAGCAGGTCGCACGTCGTGTAAACCCAGCCTCCAGTGAGACTATAGTGGTATGACTTCCCTACCTATGGCTCCGTGGGTGTTCCTTTTTGGCCTCACCATGTCCTGCGTTCTTACGTGGGGAGCGGGAGCAGAGACCCCGCAGGCCGCCCCGCTGGACACCCCGCACGACAGAGGGACACACAGCACAGATGGGGGAGGCACCGAGACAGGAGACAAATCTCTACAGATCAGGGCGGAAACCAAACCCATGTTAGATTCCCACAGTTTTAGTCATTTGGGTCTTTCTCTTGTAATCATTAGAATCCGCAGCTTCCCTGCCCACCTCTGTGCTTGGGGGTGGCAAAAGGAGAGGAATCTATTTCCCACCATTTTCCTAGCTTGTCCCAGATTTCATTATGGTGAACACGGGGTAAAAGAAATCCTTAAGTTGTATAAATATTGCAGTCTTATCAATGTACGCTGCTAACGGGGAGACTTGGGTCAGAAGGCTGTTTTAAATTAGAAGCATCTGTAAATACTTCTGCAAATAGGGTTGGAAATAGGGCCTTATGAAGTGCTAATAATTTCCCCTCGTCATGTGAGTTCTCACGGGGTTTTCTTTCTCACAGCAAATGAAATAGGAGGCAGAAAATACAGACTCAAGGGCAGCCCTCGGTTTGTTTTGCTTTCTTTTCTGCTTTTGGGAAGGTGGATGGGGTTTCCTGAGCAGGAGAGTCAGAAAACAACCTCAGTTTTACCTCTCTGTATCAGAGCAAGCATGAGCTCAAGACAGAATTCAACCAGAAAGTTCTTTATGTGGGTGCTTCCAGAATAGAGAAAAGGTTGCTCTGTCAGGGAGACACAGGCAGTTACTGTATTATGGCTCTGTGGGTGTAAGAGGCATTTGTAGCCCCAATAGCTGTCCACCTTTAGTCTTATATGATAGGCATGGATATTTCGATGTCAAATATTTCACTTTATTAATATTAGCACCTCAGAAACAAGATGGTTTTTTTTTCAAGGCAGTTTCTGTGGTTTGCTTTCCCTTTCCTGGTCAATTGGCTTATTCCCATCAACATGGGGAAAGTGTGTGAGTCTTCAGGAAAAGTCCTCCACTTTCCCAGAATGCATCCCATGACAGCCCAGAGCGAATTTGCACATGAGCCTGGCGATCGTGTTTGCAAATGACAAGTGGATCCGACTCTCACAGCCAGAGGAGCAGAGAGCTGAGTGCCAGCTGTGTTCATGCGGGACTGGGTGGTGTGTAGACCCGTCCTTTCTTCTTGTAGCGGTTAGCTTAACATTGATCCAGTGTGAAGGCCATCCACAATGTCTCAACTAGAGCCTGCATGAGATGAAGAAGTATTGAGAGGGTCACTCTAGGAGGCTCCAGAGTTAAACGGAGGGACAGGGTTTCTAAGCCCAGCTCTGGCATTGACTAGTCTCATGGCTGCTGGGGAGGCGCTGCCTAGACCGCCCCTCCAGCACTGAGGGCTTGGTCCCCAGCTTCTGGAAGGGCTGGCTGAGGATAGCTCTTTCTCTGGAAACTGCCATCTCCCCAGATCCTGCCCTTCCCTGGGCGGTCAGCCTACAATGACCGGTGGGTACAGCGATATAAAGACCTTGGTCATTTTGCTTTATGAGGACAGGTCTGGAATACGACCCAGCCCTTGAGCAACCATTAGATGGGCTGAGGGCTTGGTGGAGACTATATTGCAGTGTCCACCTTCTCCCTCCACCCAGTCTGGCTTCCTTCCCTCCCTCCCAAGTGTAGGTTTACAAGAACACACCCTGGTAACTTCCCTACAGGAGGTTATCTCCATCTCAGAGGCTGCTTCCTATGGAACCAAACCATGACAATGGCCTTAGAAAAAGTGATTTGTTAAAATTGAAACGCACGTGGTAAAAAGTTTAATACATAATTCCAAAGTGTATCCAAACAAATGCAGACCAAAAGAGTGGAGCTGTCCCTCCAGCTTCCCTAGGCTTCCGCCCTAGAGCCACACACTTTCTTCTGCATAATTTAAGACAGTGATTCTCAAAGTGTGATCCAGGAACCTAGGGGTGTCTCTGACCCTTTCAGAGAATCCAAGAGGTCATGCTATCTTCATAGCAATGCTGACATGCTGTTTGCCTTTTCCTTTTGCATCCTCTCACAGAGAGAATAAAGGGTGCATTGCTCTAGTTTCAGGATTCACACTGCAAATATAAGAAACTATCACTTGTCGAGTTTTGGTATAGTATCATGGCATGCTTTATTATTTGAGCTGGCTATTAAAATACTTCTTCCTTTCCAACCACATAATGGTGTGGGGCTGGTTTTTCTTTATTTTAACCAAAACAACATATGGAAACATACTGAATGCAGAAGCATATATGAGAATCCAGTTATGTTCCATTAAGGCAGAAATTAAAGAGATTTGCAAAAATCTCTTTAACCGTATCATATTTTGTTCTTTTTTTCTTTCTTTTTTTTTCTGTTTTGGAACAATCCAAATATTGTTGGGAACTACTGGAAAAATAGCCATTCTTTATGCTCAACCTTGTGCTGCCATTTTTCTTAGGGTAAATTTACAAAAGCCACAAATGGCTTCTTATGCTCAGGTTTTTATCAAAAGTACAAAAAAGGAGAGTAGGGCGCCTCATGTCTCCATGAAAATGTGAAAGTGTCCTTGTGAAAATAGAGTTACATATATCTTATATATGTTACTGAATGTAATGTAATTTAATGTTATGTATTTAATATATAACATAGTATATATAAATATAGTAGCACAGAATTAATGTGCAAAGTGTGTCTGTATTTAACAGAAATGTAATTTTTTGAATTCAATACATAACATTTTTTTTTTTAAACACACAAACTCTGAAAAATGCCCAGGCACTCGGCATCCAGCTCTTTTTAGATGGAGCGTTGAAACCAATGTGTGTATTAGGTGCCCTGGGTGTTTCAGACCCTGTAGACACTGGAGTGTGTGAGTCCTGACAAGGCTATCAAGTGGTGTTTATCCATCCTCTGTTACACTTGGACAGAAGTCTTAAGCTGAGCTCTGTGAGTGTTTTTCCTTCCCTCAGGAAAAGGAGATTTCCCAACTCACTAGCTGTGTGGGTTATCTTTGACTCTCTGGAGAGCTATAGCTGAGAGAATGAGAAGACTTCTCTGGGAAGCAATAACGTATACTGCTCTGATGGATTAGAACAGAAACTTAGAAAAAAAATAGGGCAAGTTCTTCATAGGGGATCTCAACATTATCCGTGTGGCTGTACTTGTTTTCTCTCCCCCTTTCGTGCAGGGTTTTCCAAACTCCAGTTATTCACTTACGATTTTACCATCCGCTCCATGCTAAAATTTTATGTACATATTTTCTTTAAATTTGACTCACAAGTTTAGTTAACAGATTTTTAAAAATTGAATATGACTACAACAAAAGGAAAACTGGTATTATTTCCCACAAATAAAAGGTTAACGTTAAAAAAATAAGGCAACAAATGTAAAGAAAGATCTTACATTCCAGCTCGATTCTGTTGCCTGCCTAAGATTCCTGCCTAAGTCCTGCCTAAGATGTTCAAGAAATTCCAGCATCAAATGAAGCCATTCTCCTTGACACTATGAGAAACATTAGTTCATAATTGAAAGAAAGTTGCACAGGGAATAACTTTCTCATCTTCTTAGTTGGTCATTTAATGTTATTTAAAAGCCCACTTTATAGGCAACATAAGATTTTCCTCTCTATCACCACTGGTAAGTATTCCATAATTTGTGAAATGCTACCCCAGTGTACTATTAATCATTTACCAATTGAGTTGAAAATATTTGTATTGCTACTTGTGTGACTCCCACCTCTCAGCCACTGTATCAGCCTATTTTTGATTGAACGATGACTACACTATGCTATTTTTCTTAAATCCTGACACAACTCTTTGAACTAATCTTTCAAACTGTTTTCCAATCATTCCTACGCCCCATTTTACAGATGAGAAAAGAGAGGCCAAGCTTCTCACAAGTAGTAAGCGATAAAGTTGAAATTCAACCGCAGATCTGATGCTACTTGCAAGAGTTTGAGGTAATTTACCCTTAAAACCAACAGCAACTTCACTAATGTTTTGTCCCTCAAGCCCCCGTAACTTAAGAAACCAAGAGTGGTCCAGTAGCTTTCTCATGTCAGAAAGCCAGGATAGAAAACTCCCTATACGTGTTATTTTCCCTTAACAAGAAGGGGGGGTATCGTTTCAGTCTCTTAGGATCAATCCTAGATGTGATCCACACGAAATTATATTTTAATCCAGGTGAAATCTGGTTAAAATTAGCAACTAGACCATCTTGAAGGAGAACAAGAGTCCCCAAAATAAGACAACTTCTGTTCTGAGAAAGGGGAAGTGTGGCTCGGTCCTTCTTCCCCCAAATGGATTTACAGAATTTTATGGACTAATTATAGTGGGAGAAGACTTGATTTCTTTGAATTCCAGAAGATGGAAACTTCTGTCACTCCTGTACCAGCTACCTCCCATGGGCATCTATCCATCCATTCAATCATTCACTCAACCATCGATTCACCCATTTACTTACCCATCCATCCAGGTATGGTCCATTCACCCAACCATCCACCCCCCCAGCCAGCCATCATCCCTTTATCCATCCATCCAGCTAGCCAGCCAACCATTCATCCACCTATTCATCCACCTATTCATCCATCCATCCATCCATCCATCCATCCATCCATCCATCCATCCATCCATTCATTCATCCATCCATCATTTATCCATCCATCCATCCCATCATCATCCATCCATCCATTCATCCATCCATCATTTATCCATCCATCCATCCCATCATCATCCATCCATCCATCCATCCATCCATCCATTCATCCATCCATCATTTATCCAACTATCCTTCTTGACTTCCAATATTTATTAAGCACATATCACGTGCGAGGCACTGTACTAAATGCTAAGATAGGAAAAGAATACAAAGATAAAGAGTTCCAGTCTGGGCCACAGACCAACACGGGGAAAGACGTGTATAAACTGAAGAGAGAAAAAAAAAAGAGTTCAAATAGTAGTGGACAGAGGGGAAACATGCCCTATCTCAACCCAAGTTGGGGAGGAAAGACTTCCCGAAAAAAACATCATATACGTGAGTTGAATAAAAAGTGGCATTGGTCAGGCAAAAGCTAGGGTCTGGGAGAAAGTTCTTTCTAGCACAGAGAGCCGCACGTGCAAAGGTCATGCACAAAAGAAGCTTCAGTAGCACACTGCTGGTATGTAAGGCCCCAGATTTTGGGTTCTGGGGGGACTGCCTCACCCTCAGCTGATCTTCCTGGATATTCAAATTCTCGCTTGGACTCTCTCTGCCTAAGGACTTGAATTTTTATGTGTGTTTGCCGTCGGATGTTGGCTGAATCTTGGTCAATATTGTCTCAGTTCATTTGGCACCAGGATGAAGTGCCACAGTATTACTCAGAGCAATTAACCTTTAGTGTTCAGACCAGCATAGCCACCATCTCCCTGTCGAATAAGACACTGGGCTCTTCTCCAGCTCATTTCTCCTGGCCCAGGGCTGTTGGTAGACATTTAATGCAGAATTATTTTACCTGCAGACAAATGTGGTGGAGGTTTTCTTGGATGTCTGAGGTTGAACCAGCACAAAAAGGGCTTGCTTTTTGTCTTTCTGACATTCCCATGGAGGCTGTCATCCACCCCCAGCTGTTTTATGATGAGGCTGTGGGGTTGAAAACCAGTATCTGTTTTCTTCACCCTTTTGCAAAGGACACAATTTTACAGCATGACAGTACGTCTCAATAAGTCTGTGGGCATCTCAAGCCTTTCACTCCCAAAACACTCTAGTTTCTGACATTGGTTTCATTTGTAAACTTAAAAAAAAGTGGGTTTGGAATTGCTGTGTGATCTTGGGCAAGTTGCTTAACTTTTCTGGGCTTCAGTTTTCTCCACCTGTAAAAAGGAGGATGATAATAATACTTACCTCATGACATTTTTATGTGGATCACACAAGTTAATATTTGAAGCATTCAGAACAGTTCCTGGCATAGAGTAAGCATAGAAATATCTGTTAAATGTAATAAAAAATAGATATGTGATATAGGGCAGTGGTTAGGAGAAAAAGTGCAGGAGCTAGGCAGATTTGGATTCTAAGGTGGGTTCTGCCACCTCCTAGCTGTGTAGCCTTAGGCAAGTTACTTCAGCTCTCTGGTACTCAGTTTATTCACTGCTAATATGGGGGTAATAATAGTCCCTCCATTTTAGGGTTGTGTGGGGTTGAAATGAGATAGTGCATACAGCCCTCTTGGCACAATGCCAACATAAAATAAATGATGGCTGTTTTGTTTAGTGTTATTATTCCCCAACTTAAGCCTTAATTCAGTTGGCCAACTTCAAGGCTTACAAAATCAGATGTGTAAAAGCAGAGAGAACTTCCATGTCCTTGTGGTTATAAGCTCATTCACATCCTTGAGCACCCACTCTGTGATGGGGTTCTCTGTAGGGGGAGGAGGAAACTTCGATTCATCTTGACAACAGTCCTGAGACACAGGTAATATTAGCCTGATCTTAAAAAACCATG
The DNA here is from genome assembly GCF_964194185.1 of Rhinolophus hipposideros. Taxonomy (NCBI): domain Eukaryota; kingdom Metazoa; phylum Chordata; class Mammalia; order Chiroptera; family Rhinolophidae; genus Rhinolophus; species Rhinolophus hipposideros. The sequence goes on along the minus strand of NC_138068.1, from coordinate 6,570,664 downwards.
GATTCTGAGTCTTGGTGACCTTGATTCTGAGCAAGGCGACCCAAGCCTAAGGGACAAAGATAGCATTTGAACCCAGTCTGCCTCCCGCCCAACCCCTGACATGCCCCTTGGTGGCCCTGGAATCAGACAAAGGTGGGTTTGAATCCTGTCTGTACCATTTACCTGCTGTGTGACCAATTGTGAGTCCTTTCACTCCCTTCAGCCTCCAACCCCTCATCTGTGAACATGAAGAACAAAAGCAGTTACTCTTAGGGATTTGGTGAAGGTATAGCGAGATAAGGCAGGGAAAGCATGCAGTATCGTGCCTGGCACACAGTAAGCGCTTCATTGGTGTTTGCAATGGTCGAATTTGTGATTAGTAATTTTCACTACTCGTGATTCAGCACGTTCTCAGTGTTGCTCTAAGTTCCCAAAAGAAGAGAGAGGAGAAGAGTTTTGTTTGCTCAGCCTATCGTGTCATTCGTGATGACACATTTATTGCTGCTGATTTCCTGGGAATCATATTTTTTCTTGTCTCAGTTACAGCGTGTAAACACTCATAAAAGGACTCTGCCTTGTCTGAAACCAGGAACAGCTGGGCACAGAGTGTGTAAGGCGTGTCTGCAACAATCCCACATACTTGCCACCACATTTGTTCTCCAAAGAGCAGCTTTGGATCCTTGACAATTATCTATTACTAAAAGGAATGTGTTTCGGGCACTGGATCTTCCCCCATCGGTTTTCTCCTCCTATGACTATGGAATCATAAGAGCGTGGCTAGAATCTACGAGAGCCGTCCAGTCGTGTATCCGTCAGGGTCAAAAGGAAACAGGTGACATATGTAAATGAGGACAACTCCAAAGAAGGTTTATCTCCTACAAGATGGATTTCCAAGGTGCGGGTGGGGACAAGAACAGCATGGAAACAAACCCAAGGGTAGCAGCACCGGACCGAGAGAAAGAGAGTGGGACAAAGCTGGTGAGAATGGTGACTTTCGGTAGACGAAATGAGCCAGCCTGAGGTCACCGTACTCTCCTCCCTTCCTCTGATTTCCTGCCTGGTACCTCCATTGGCCAAACCCAACCAGAAACCCAAGGGTAGAGTACCACATCAAGTGTGTATTGACATAGTCCCCACAGACTGGCCCTGGAAGGCGAAGCACAGATGGGGAGGGGTGGAAAGTGGACCGGCGCCAGGAGAGATGAGCTGATGATCTGTCTGGGTTGGAAGGCATTGCCTGCAGACGCTGGTCCCGTAAGACCAATTGTGTTATTGATCAACTGTCGAGTTAGCAGCCCCAGGTACCCATTAAAGTTGGCCTAATCTTCTAAGATGAAAATATCAGGCTGCATTCCAATCCACACCATATCATTCTCAAGAAGTATATTCCAAAGCTCAGTCAAAACTGAGGGACTGACTAACGTAAAATCGATCGTATTATTCACCTCTGGATTAACTTTTCCTCCATTCCCTCTGTAAACAGGCGATTCTTTCCTTTTTTTTTTTTTGCACACACACATAGCCTAGAAAATACACTGAATATGCCCCAGCAGCTGTCAGCTCATAGGGGTTGGTTATTCTAAGGTCTGGGCACCTTTGTTCCCACCTACTGAATTTTATGCTTACCAGGACTCATTGGGTTTGTTCCCATACCTGCGTATGCCAGTCGCACCCATGAATAATAATTAAAATAAATAATAAATAATTTTGTAAATGATAAGGATCAAAATAAGGAGAGTTGTTCCTTTGGAGAAAAAGTAGTTAAATTCCTCTGGGGGAAAAAAGCTCAGTAAAGGTCAACTTTAAAAAAACAATTGCTGTCAGATTAGTTGGCAACAGTGAATGATGGGAAAAACATAAGAATCTAAAATGATCTATTTATAATTTATGGTCTTTAGTCCCAGATTTTCCCCAATTCAAGTTAACAGCCAGGCTTTTAGGTTCTCTCTGTGGGGGATTTTTCCAGAAGGACAGAAACTTCTGCTCGGATGTCACTTGCTAAAGCCTTGGTACCATTCTAGAATCTCTGACATCCTTTTCCATTCATCCCCAAACTTTCTCATTCCCTTTCCCTCTTGTACCTCAGGGCCACCTGGAAAACTGTCTTTATTTTAACACTACCAAGAGTGGGACATGCCCTCACTTCTGCCCAATTGCTGCTTTATACCAAGAGGGAACTGAGAACATTTGGAGTAAAAGCATCCGTCTTCTCGGCTCACTTAGAATCTTTTATCGTCGTCCTGTTATATTCGAGACTTTTTCTTTCTATGCCCTTCTTTCCACTAGACAGTCAGCCCCATGAATACGTTTCAGGCATTTTGGTCCCCTCATTGCTCAGCCTCCTCTGGAACGTTCTAGATGGTCAATACATGCGTGTGGAATTATCTCAAAAGTTTTTAAGAGTACTGTTGGAGACACAAATGGACCCAAAAACTTTTCATGTGTAGGTAATACCTTATTGTCCCAACTCTTCAAACTTGAAGAAGCTCTGGGGGCTAAGCTTGTTGACGGTCAAGTCTGAATAAGTGGACAGGCAAATGCAGAAAAGATTGAGACACTGTCAGGTCAAGGAAGTCAGTACCCTCATGTGTGTTCAGACTTTTCCTCCTAATGACTTATTTTTAACCTCTTTGCCTGAAAGATGTAATAGACCTCTAAGGAATACTCTTGGCTGCAATTAGCAGAATGCCCAACAAACAGCGGTTTACACCAGAAGTCCACTAACTGATTACTTGAGAAGTCAACAGATTTTCAGCCCCAGAGATGATACCGTACATTAATAATGTCATCAAGGAAAGTACATCTTTCCACTGAACTGTCCTCAAAACATTGGCTTTTGTCCTTGGGCTTATTATCTTGTGGTTGTACTTATCCTGAGATGGTAGCATCCAAAGTATGAAAGAGCGTCTTCTTTGTGTGGCTCTCTCTGATGGGGGCAGGGAAATATTTCCAAGAATCCCCAAGAAAGTTCCCCTTCCCTCATTGATCAGACCTGAGCCAACTGGGTGAATTGCCGACCGGCAAACAAATTCCTGGCAAATTGTCACATGTTGCCACGTGTTCCGAAGGTCTGGAAGCAAGCGTGGTTCATTGCCTAGGGATGAATGAACCTCTGTCTAGAAAAATAAACAGGGTCCCGTTTGCAAAGAAGAGGGGAACCAACGGTGTCTGCTACAAGTTACTTGTTGCCATGGTGTATCTCAAATATCGAGACATTTACTTTCAGTGTAGGAGTTTTGAAATCATAAGCGGTCCCTCCAAAAAATGAGTCCAACTATCTGCGTTCAGTGTTTGCACTCCCCTGCGATGTAAATTCTCTGACTCAGGATCAAAGGGAGAAGTCCTCAAACATTCAAGGGACAGCATTTAGGTTTTTCTTGGGAGATGGAGGTGCTCAGAGGGTCCCAGGAGGGAAGCTGCTCTGGTGGTTGACAAAGGAGAAGTGATTCCATCTGGGTAGATAGAAGGTGATGTTCCAAACCAAGAAAGGGCAACACTTCTTTTGGAGGTTGCTGTTTCTGTGAGTGCCAGGGGCCAGCACCAGCCTTGCTCGCGTGTCCGGTAGGGGTGGTGGCTGTGGGATGCGAGCGGAGGTTCTAAGAGTAGCAATGTGGGTCTCGGCCCCGAGCCTGTGGTCAGGGTAAAGATGTGTCGAGAGGAGCATCTCAGCCCACTTGAAGCATCCGGAAAGAGAAGCAAGTCAGGAGTTGAGGTAATTGGCCGAAACAGCACTTATAACCTTAGAGTGAATCCTTAGGGATTCACTGAAGCTCCGCTGGAGCCCTGGTTTCCCATCTCTGGAAAACAGGGGTTATAATAGCACCTATGCATCGGTAGGATTAAACAATATAATATGCTCAGCACAGTGCCTGGTGCATAATACAGTTAATAAATAACAGCTATAGTCGTATGATTCTTTTCTAATATTCCATGACGATAAAAAGAGCTGAGACCCTATAACCAGGACTGAGATTGCATTTCTCAGCAATCAAGGAAGTGGGTGAACATTTGCAGCTGGATTCACTTGATAAAGAAGAAAAAAGACAAGATGTGACATTTCTTGAATCTGAATGTGGCGTGGCAATTTCCCACTCATTACATCAGCGAATTCACTGAGGGTTCAAGTCCCTTTAGAGACCATGCTCTGTTAGGAGTGCGCACCTTTCGACTCGACCACCGACGGTGTCCCAGCTGAAATGGTCACACTTCATCTGGCTGTCACACTATCATCTGTATCCTGAATTAGACATATGGTGCTAAAGCCTGTCTATCATCTAGCAGTCTATCTGTCCATCTACCCGTCTATTGATCCACCTCATCGAATACTTCATACGTGACATGTCCTGCAGCATTACGTCATTTAAAAACCTCGTAGGCAACAACAGAGGCTTTCAAGCTTTTCTAATGGTCACACACAATGACGATATACATTTCCTATTAGGAGCCTGTTCATAGAAATGCACGCATGCACGCACACACACAAACACACACACACACACACACACCTAGAAAAAAAACCCTCTTATACTTACTCTATGTAATACATTCTATTTCAGTTATATTCTACTGTATTCTATCCTGGTCTATTAAAAAATACATATCTTGTGAATCACAATATTGATTTGTGCACCACAATTATGAATCATTGGCAGATGAAATTTGTTATCCTTAAATAACAGAATAGAGGATCAGGCAGGTTACAGAAGAGGCCTGAAGAATCCCTGCCCGTCAGAGTCAGACTGGAATTGGACCCAGCACATGGCGCTGCCCCTCCAGGAGAGCCCAGCTTAGAGCCCAGATGGAGGGCAGTCCAGTACCGCCCACCTGTCCCAGCTGGTCTGCAATTGGCGTCCTCCACGCCACCCTCCCAGGGATTAAATTTCCATAGGTCCCTAGTAACTCTAATTGGATTATTTTAAGGCTACTCAGGTCATTTCAGTGAGCATCCGGGGGGGAGGCATGTCAGGTTCTCTTCTTATTTTGGTGGGGGCTGAGATTGCAGTTTTGCTAGTTTGCGAGGGCTTTTATAACCAGGGAAGAGCAAATAATATGTACAAGCAAAAACACAAAGCATATCGCAGCAAGCATGTGTGCACAACACAGCGTTCTTTCAATGGCAGTATTGTTTCCCTCTTCCCCAGCTGGCTCACAAGGATGTAATTCCACTGCATAACCGCAGTGGGGAGAAAAAGAGATGGAGTGTGCTTTCCTGATTTTGTCTGGACCCATCCACTTTCTCTCACCCTTCTTCGAGGAGAGTGGAACAATAACCCCCACTGAATGAGCTTTGTAGCTTGAATCTCCATCTGCTTTAATAATTCCGGCTTTTCTGTTTATATATAATCAGTTAAACATCTTGGATCATAAGGTCATCCTCTAAATTGGAAGGCTGCCTTATATTCATACCTATGGTATAAAAAGCCCAAAGAATACAGTCAAATTGAATTTTCTCCTCCTGAGTGAATTGAAGAATTTATGAATTCTAAGTGGTTTCTCCATACGAACAATTTATTCTTGGAGTCAGAGAGCTGTCCGTCATGAATCATGGAGGAGAGAGACCATCCTCCCCTAGGCAGAGTCCATTTTCTTCTTAGGAAGCAGCATTAAGAATTCATGGTTTGTTTGTCTGTTTCCTGATAGGGAAAAAGTCGCTTACCTTTTTCACAGTATAAACTCCCAACCCACATAGTTAGAAAATAAATAACAAAAACCACCTATTGATTCCAAGACTTGAAATTGCCCTGTTCCTATTTGACGTGTGTAAGAACTTTAGGAAACTTATTAATATTATCATGACTTTTCCATAAGCCTCTGTGTGTCCACCTGTGAAATGGGTAACAGTGCTTTCTTTCAGAGAAAGTTCCACGTTCTCAAAGAAAATGACCAAGTGCCAAACTGATGACGAGCCTTGAGATTCACAGGTCTTCATTTAAAAATACAATGTCATGCCTCATAAGAGCAATCATTATAGCTCATTATAATACTGGTACTGATTGAATAGCTGCTACGTGAGAGGCATCTTGTCAGATTCTGACATGGATTATCTCGTTGAATCCCCATAATGACCATATCAGATAGGGAATGATGTTAACCCCTCTTTTCAGATGACCAGACTGGGGTTCAGGGAGGTTAATAACGCTGCCCCATGTTACAAGACCTACAGATATCATTGCCAGGAGAAGAAGGCGGGTCCCAGGCTACTGAGGGAAGGCCCCGCTCCTTCCCCCAAAACATGGTGGGAGGTCACTGGTGGAGAGCGAGATGCTTTTAGGCATTACACAAGTGAGTTCTGTGTATTTCCAATGAACAGATCAAACAAGAAGTGTATCAGGAAATGTCATATACAGTTTGACAGACATTACTGAGCACAAGGACAAATAAGAACAAAACGAATGCATTACTGGAAAAGTATTGGGTAAATAATAATCCAGGTAGTACATGTCAAAAATTTTAATGGCTTATTTGAATGACTGGAAAATAATTTTTAAATGGTAGAATAAAGACTATGGTAGACCTTTGATTATATATACTGGGGGGTGCCAAAAAATGTATAAGAAAGGAAAAAAACTGTATTAAAATTGTAATACTCAATATATACTGATAACAAAAGATAACGTAGATAACAAAAGATAACAAAAAGATAACATACACCGATAACAAGTCAAACAAGTCACGTTTGACTTCTGTAATTACAAGAGGTACTCAGTGGTTCCCACCAGCGTCCAGACACTTCTGATTATGGCGAACTACTGCTTGAGCAACGCTGACCAAAGGGTCCACTTGTATATATATTTTTTGGTACTCCCAGTATATATTTTAATGAGTTAAGTCATTCTTTCTAGAGTCATAGCTCCCCAAATATAACTCAGTGCTGGAAATCTGGTATTTTACCATCAGTAAATGCTGCTGAAAGTATCATCTGGCTGAAGCAACTCAAGTGACCTTGCTGATCTGTCACCAAGTTGCTGTGTGACTATAGGCAAATCACATCACCTCTCTGGGCTCCAGGTGGTTTTCTTCTTATAAAATGAAAGGGGTAGAAAAGTTTATCTAAACCATATTCCAGTGCTAAATTTCCAGGTGGGGGGCAGTTAATTAATCTAAAATATGTTTATTGAGCACGTCCTCCAGCTAGTTTTGCGGCAGCACAGCAAGGAACTCTGGGGGCAGACTATCTGGTTTGAATTCTGTCTCCACCACTCGTTTTGGCTGTGTAACTTTAAGGAGGCTTCTGAGATTCCCTGCACCTCAGTTTCCCATAGGAAGCCTGGGAGCAGTAGCATTCATACACAGAAATTGCTGGTGTGCCAATCTGACACATTGCAAATGTTAGCAAATATTCGCTATGACTTTTTAAAATATTAGTTTCAGGTGTACAAAACAATGTAATAGTTAGACATTTATAGCCCTCACAAAGTGATAACCCCCGTCCCCCCATCCACTACCCCTCTGACATCGCACACAGCTGTTACGTTTCCATTGTATTCCTTATGCTGTGCTCCACTTCCTGTGAAAAAAATATATATATATGTGTATATATATATATATATATATATATGATAGTTGATATGATTATTCAGCTTCAGCTTCAGATGTACACTGCAGTGGTCAGGCATCTACACAATCCATGAGGTGGTCTCCCTAATAAGACAAGTGTCCATTGGACACCCCACAAAATCTTTACAACATTATTGATTACATTCCGCAAACACTTTTCTTTCTCTGTGCCAGGCACTGTTCAGGAGAGAATCAGGGGACTGATTTCTTATCCGCACAATTCATGTTTATTCCCTAACGGAAGAAAGGCGAGGGGGACGGCAGTTACTTGTTTGCCAGGATAAACTGGCAACCAGCCATTTTCACCCAGGACGTTGGACATGCTTTGCACGTCCTGAGACAACCAGCAGGTGGTGGCGTTGCATTGTATTTAAGATGGTCGGGGCCCCGTTACTCCTCCAGCCTGGGGGTTTTGCGAAACAATAAATAATTGTCTTTTTTTCCCTCCGTTATCAACACCAGGAATCGTTAGCATCCAGAAATAACAGGATTTCTTTGTCACGTAACGCGGTAGAAATATCAGAAAAAGTTCTGCAAGTTAGAGCACCGGTGCTCAAAATGTCAGCATCATTTGCAACACCCGAGGGATTTGTTAAAAATGCAAAATTTCCAGCCCTACTTTTGTGGGGCTGAATCGGAAACGGTGGGGTGGGGGGCTCAGGTCTCAGAGTTTCCACGAGCCCAAAAGGTGACTGGGGCATTTGGGTTGGAGAACCACCGTGCTAGAGCAAGGCGGCACTCAGGTCTCGGTTTTGCCTCCAAATGTGAGTCTGTAAAGACGTGTTTGTTGAGTCCAGGGACCGAGCAGTTTCGACAGGATTGTGGGGGTTTCAGAAGCGCAGTCTCTTAGACCCAGACGTGCTGGATCATAATTTGCATTTTAACCAGATATGTAGATTCTGTACAATCTCTTCCCTCCTCTTCTATTTCCTTCTCCCCCTCCTCTCCCACTCCTTTCCCTTTGCTATCCCCACTTCTCACTTTTCAGCAATAACGCTGACTGTGAACCCCTGAAGTAGTTCTGGCTGCTAAGAAGGAAAAGGACCAAAGGAAGGAGAAAAAAGAATTTTCCACGGCCTACTCTGGAAAAACTTGCTTGCGAACTTTGTGCCTCTCTTTTAAACACCATCTGATTTCGCCCCCAAAGAGGGTGGGCACGAACAGATGGAGCGGGCAGTCAAGGTCTCTGCCACCCTCCAAAGCTGTGTGGTTCCCTAGCCATCATGAGCATCAGAATCTTCTGGGGGGCTTGTTAACACGGTTTCTGATTCAGTGGGTCTGGAGTGAGCCTGAGAATACATATTTCTATCAAGTTCCCAGATGCTGGAGGCTGCTGGTCCAGGGACCACACTCACAGTAGATTCTAAATCATCCTGGGGATGCTGAGTTGGGAGAAGAAACTGCCCACAGGTGAAAACTGGTGAAGTCAAAAAAAAGCAGCAGATACAGAGGGAGGGAAGGATGGAGAGAAAAGTGAAGCTTTTGTCTGTGAATCTTTTGGACGTGGAGACTTCCACCCTTCAGGGTTCTCCCCTCCTCTTGGTCTGCAGCTCATGGCACACGCTGCCTTGTGTTGTATGTTTAGCCCCTCAGAAGGAATAGAATCTTCTCCTGGCCTCAGTAGGGTGAAATATGATTGGTCTACATTGTGATTCTGCTTGGGCAATGACTGGTTGTAGTAAATCGGGGCCTCAAGTACTAGCAACTGTCAAACTAGCACAGTCAAAATAAAGTGATTTAGGGGCTTATTTAAACTAGACTATTTATAGAGGTGTGAATACATGAGGTCCAAGGCTTAGTGAGGTAACTACAGACTACTAAGACAGAGCTGTTACTTCCCCCGGCCAAAGGGAACAAGAGAGTCTTAAGAGAATTTATGAGAGTCAGGTAGGGGGGACCCCCTGGGGAAGAGCAACGCCCTTTGGTTAAAGTCCACAGCTAGCCTGAGGTCATGTCCAGGGTGGAAGTCAGGGGGATCATCCCCCTTCCCCAGAACTGTCTTCTCTCCCTCTGACCTTCTGCTTGGATCCCCATTGGCTGAAACCAGTCAGAAACTATGAGAACCCTGAAGTCCTCACAGGCAGTCCTTACAGGTAGCCTTACTGCTCTCCATAGGGTGTTGAAGAGCAGAATATGGACCTGGTGGGCAAATGGGAGACATCCAGCTCACAGGTCTAGGGGTGGGTAGGTGACCCATTCTAGCTAATGAGCTATATGGGAAAGTCTGCTGGGTGCTTCAGGGAGAGATTTTCTTATCGGACTGTTATAGGAAGAAGGATCTTTCCTCTCCTTCCTGCTTGGGATGCTGTTGAGAGGATGTCCTTTTTGGACTTCTGCAGCCACCTGTGACTGTGAGGGGAATGCCAAGAGAACTGCAAAGAATGCGTAGGTGAGGCAGGTGGAGAAGGGATGGGTAGATGAGGTGGGGTCTTGCTTGAATGTCTCCTGCTTTCGTCCACCTGGGATTAATCTCTCCATCTTCTCTGCTGGTCCCTGTCTGTTTCCCACTGTAGCATTCCTGATGCAGAGTCAAACCGGAATTCCCTCTTTGTTGAAGTGAAATCTGTGTAAAATATCTTGAGTTCTAATGAAATTGTTTTTTGACGGCAGATTGTGTTTCTTGTGTTCTTTGGCAGACTGTGACTCCTTTCTGGACTGAACCCCATGGGTCATGATTTATTAGGGTTCCATTGTATCATTTCCATTATCATCATCATCACTGTTATCATCATCATAAGAATCCAATTCATAATCGATTTCCTATGCCACAGACTGTACCGTGTGCTAAAAGAGCTTGGGCTCTGTGTCATGCGGACCTGAGCTCAAATACTTTGTACCTTGCTCACTATCTGTGTCCTGAGATACCTTTCTTGACTTCTCTGAGCAAATTAGGATAATACTGCTGTCTTCAACGAATTAATGTGAGGATTACCTGTGTGTAATACATCCTCCCACAAAAACCCACTGATGCCCCTCACAAAAGAGTTCCCTTTTCCTCTACCCCCATTTTCCTTCTCACTAGAGATATAGCAAAGCCCCAAGACAACTTTTGGGGTTAGACAGCTAATGCAATTTAGAAACCCAAGGTGAGCGAAGCCTCACCACCTCAGATGGAGAAGTGGTGACTGTGGGCATACTCTATCTAGTGGCAAGCTGAGTGAATCGACAGCAAGTGCAAACCATCGTATGTTGTGGCAGTAATCACTAGGATAAGCATAAAAGATGAGAGTGAGCAGATGTTTTGAGAATTCCAGGCAGGCGACTCGCACAGAAACAGGGTCAGCCTCTGACAAGCGCTGAGCTTTCTTTTGACCTTTGGATGGTAGCTGACAGTCTGCTTTCCTTCTGCAGATGTGGAGCTGCGAGGCTGGCTCTGCTTCCTGATAAGGGATGTCGTCCAGCTGGCAGTGTGACACATCCCCACGCAGGGTCACTGAGGGTTTTTGAGTAATCATTTTTTCCAGGTCACTCTGGTCACCGAGGGCATAGGTGGTGGAGTGCCCCCGCCTGGAACTGGTCTAGACTGACAGTGATGGAAAAGCATTCCCATTGTCAGCGTCAAGGGTAGAAGTGCCAGCTGGTTGGGACATTGCCAGGAAAACCAAATAGATGATACAAGGAGGCAAGGACCACCAAGCTCATGAAAGGAGAAACAACTACCATGCACTGAAGATCACTTACGGGCCAAGCATTCTGCCAGGTGCTTCTTTGGCAGATGAGGAAACTGAGTCTCAAAGAGGTTCCATAACTGGGACATGGTGGCAACAGGAAGCAAGTCCAGACCTGGCAGGAAACTCAGGTTGCTTCTACTATGGTGTTTCCCAGAGAATAAGACCCAGCCAGACCATCAGCTCTAATGCGTCTTTTGAAGCAAAAGTTAATATAAGACCCGGTCTTATTTTACTATAAGACCGGGTATAATGTAATGTAATGTAATGTAATGCAATGCAATGCAATGCAATGCAATGCAATGCAATGCAATGTAATGCAATGTAATGTAATGTAATGTAATGTAATGTAATGTAACATAATATAATGCCGGGTCTTATATTAATTTTTGCTCCAAAAGACGCATTAGAGCTGATTGTCTGGCTAGGTCATATTTTTGGGGAAACACGGTATATGTTGATGCTAAGAACTGCTGAGAAGATGGCAATAACATAGTTTAGAAAATCCCTGAAATTTGAAGAAGGGTAGGATTTTGGAGCAAGATCCAGGCTGTGCCTTTAACTTGCGTGAAACTTGACATTGATTTACTTCCCCTGAGCCTTTATCTATCCTATAAATTGAGACAATGTTCTCTTTGCTTGGCAGAATAACTAACAAACAATTGTGAAGTTCTTTCCTCTTCTAGAGCACTATTGTAAGCCTTGCTCACCATCACTAATAAACAGGCGAGGTCAGTTTAGTGCCATACATGGAAGGAGCAGGGCTTTCAAAGGGGCAGATGCCAGCTTTGCTAGTTTTCTCATTAAACCTCAGTTAGTTCATCTATAAAATGGGGATATTAACGTCCAGGCTGTAAGAATTAAATTAATGATTTAAGTCAATTAGTTCAGTCCTTAGCAAGTACTCAATAGATGGTGATGATAATAGTATTAGCGTAGAAGAGGAGGGAGAAAGCAATTGTCTCTAACCCAGATGCTGAGCTCTGTAAGAAATGTGACATTTTTTTCCTGGGCAGTGGTTGGTGGGCAGGTTAGGTTAGCTCTTATTTTCCAGAAAGAGAAATGGTGGCATGATGGAGAAAGGATTACATCCTGTATTGAAGAACGCTGTCCACCATCTGCCCACTTGCTTCTGGGCCTCAGTCTTTCCGTGTGTAAAGTAAGAAGTTTCTTTAGATCTTTGACCCCTCAGGTGAATGAGGTCTGTGGCATATCTGTTCCCGAGGGTCAGCATAAGAATCTTAATCATTAAAGCATGCCGTGATCCAATTAGTTAGAGAAATGAGGTGCTAAGCAAACAAGACACATTTTATAATTATTATGGGACGTCTCAGAGCCTTGAATGTACCAATGTACCTGGGTCTCCAAGAGGGGGTGTGGCAGACTATACTCCTATTTCCCAAAGTCATTTGGAAGACATGCTGGAACCATTGTACTCTGTCATCTCTGAAGCTCCTCTAGACCCGGAATTCTAGAATTCTGACATTTGTGTCATGTAGAATGGCTGGTGCATTGGAGGACAGCAAGAAAATTGTTCTAGTTATGGCTACGGTTGTTGATAAGGCAGGCTCTTGACCTTTTCTCTCTGGAGGCATACGCAGTTCTTCAGTTAGTTCTCCCTCTTTTGAACCAGTTGGACCTGTTCAATTGTATCACTTGTTCCCATGGATTTTAATTGTCGTGAAGGTGGTTACAAGCCAGCCTCAATATTAGCACAGCCTTGCACTAATTAAGAAATACCGAGACAGCAAGATGGCGATCAATTATCTGAAGTTCTTAGAACGAGACTATTCTAAGGTCTCCAAATTCAGCATTTTACTATAATATCATCTTTATTAGTAATATTTTTAAATGATAGTACTGCTTAACAGAAAGACAGTGATAGCTAATAATTATTAGAGTGCATACTATGTACTATTCTGTTTATATCATCAGGTCCATTCTTATGAAAGAGGTCCTATTACTTTCTTCCTTTTTACAGGAGAGGAAATAGAGGAAGAGAAACTAAGTACATTTTCCGAAGTTATACAGCTTATAGGGGAATGAGCCCAATCCTGCATCCACCGATTCTTAGCTGTGTGGCCCTGGACAAATTGCTTATCTCCTTTAAGCTCCTCTGTACAATTGGAAGTATAACAGTATCGAAATAAGAGGGTAGTTGTGAGGATTAAATGAGGTCTTGCGTGTATTGAACGCAGAAAGTTCCTGAGATACAGTCAATACCCAATATATGTGAGCTGTTATTTTTAAGTCATTATTATTGTCACTATGTTAACATATGGGTTGGCTGCTATTCCATCTCAGAGGTAGGAGCCTTGTACATAAAATGCAAATATGATTATGCGTACATGGAGTAAGAAAGAAAGAAAAGTTGTGCTGTTTTAAATCATTAGTGTATGCAGGTTTTTCTCCCCCCTAGTGATTTGAAACTGTTAAGAGTTTGATGTGGACTAAAATTTGGAACAAAATCCTACTGAAATGTACAGCAGTGGGAATTTGGAGTTCTGGTGGGAGCATAAAACGCTGCGAATACTTCGGAGAGCAATTCGGCAAGATGTAATAGAGATGGTGGGCCTCTCTGTGACCTGAAAATCCCATGAAACCTGGAGGAGCCTCCCACGCACATGAGGAGACGTGAATGGACTGTTGAATGGACTGTGTATGGCAGGAGCTTGAGGAATAGGAAAATGTGGAAACAAACTGGAAGACCAGCAACAAGGTGATGGCTAAATAAATTGGAATAAAGTCATTCAATGGAATATTATACTGAAGTTATAAACAAATGAATTGGGGCTCTGAATCTCAGCAAAGCAAGATCTCACAACCATAATGTTGAATAATAAACAAATGGTGGAAAGAACACACCAGATGAAACCTACATACAGCACAGAGGCAGCCAGATGGCTCAGTTGGTTAGAGCGCGAGCTCTCAAAAACAAGGTTGCCGGTTCAATTCCTGCATAGGATGGTGGGCTGTGCCCCCTGCAACTAAGATTGAAAATGGCGACTGGACTTGGAGCTGAGCTGCGCCCTCCACCACTAGACTGAAGGACAATGACTTGACTTGGAGCTGGTGGGTCCTGGAGAAACACACTGTTCCCCATTAAAAAATTAAAACAAAACAACAGCACATACTGCTTGCGAATCTGTTCCTACATAGTAATTGTATAAAACATGTTTGGAAATAATAAACAACAAAATGAGGAATTTGGGATAGCCATTATTTCTGGGAAAGTAGGAATGGGACTTGATTTTTCAAAAAAAGAAATCAGGGCAATTCCACTGTCTCTATATTATTTTATTTCTTCTAAAAATATTGGGGCACAAATGACCAATGATAATATTTGACAAAGCTGGATGGTAGATATTTTTCTGTATGTTCGAAGTGTTTCTTAATTTAAAAAATCATGCATTATTACTTGTTTTGTCTGCTCATGTTCCTCTCTTTCTTTCTGCCTGTTTTATGGTTTCCACGCCTTCGGCACCTTATGCTTAGATGCGCATTTTTCAGAACACCGTTTGCTTCCTGCTATGAACCTTTTGGAACTGGTTCGGGCTTTACAGATTTCAGTTCTGAGTGTCAGGACTTGTTTTCTGCTGGGTTCGGATGAGAGGTCAGAAAGTGCAAGCTGGAGTTGGGGTTAATTATTTAACATGGCTCCCATGTGGTCTGTGTCAACTCCGTGAGCTCTCCTGGCAGCTGACTCCTTCACACACCGTGGCCACAGAGGGAGAAGGGCTAGGGAGGGGACATGGTTGGCAAGAACAGAAGGATGGGTCAATGGCGTCCCTCCTTCCTTTTATCAGTGTCTCTGCTGCTTGCCTCAACTAGTCACCGGCATAGATAAGACTTACTGAGGGAGTCAGGTGCCTGTGGAGTTACCACTGACCTACTGAGGGCAGCTTCCAAGAGGCCAAGCAGGTGTGTGACTTTCCCGTTAAAATATGGCTTCACGAAGGGAAGGGGAGGTGGACAACGTGGTCAGTTCATGGATGAGATCAGTGTCAGGGGTGGGGCAGTGGGCAAATCCAATGGGGTAACTGTGTACGTATGTGTGTGAATAAGTGAAGCAGTACATGAAAATATACACATGAAATCTAAAGTAAATAGCTTTGTATATAATATCTTACAAGTGCCCAACTCAGTCCCTGGGAAATGTGAGATATCCTACCACGAGCTGACACGCAAACAGTGAAGTGACTCAACCAAAGCAGGGAGGGTTTTTGTCTTCCGTGAAGAGCTTGTATTCCAAGGAAGCCAGGTGGAAACACAAAACAATTCTGTGCATGGATTTGTGGTGAGTTGGTGTGTTTTTTTTTAAATGTAATTGTATTGTGGTCAGAGCCCTGAAGATGAGCGCGCAGCACAGTTCTGTGACCTACAGGTACGATGCTGGCCAGCAGCTCTTCTGAAGTGACTCGTCTTGTGGGACCGAAACCTTATACCTGTCAGTTACCAACGGCCCGTGTCCCCTCCCCTGGCACCTGGTCACCGCCATTCGATTCTTTGCTTCTGTGAGCTTGACTTGCACCTCACATAAGTGGAGCATGTAGTATTGGTCCTTCTGTGACCGGCTTCCGAGGTCAGACAATTAAGTTCGCAAACGTGTTGCACCGATGTTGCGAACCTTTTCCGATATCAGAGGGATTATTCATTATGAATTTGTACCAACTGGACAAACAGGTAACCAAGTTTACTATTTAGAAGTACTGAGAAGCCTGAGTGAAAAAGTTAGACGACCTGAACTTTTCGCCAACAATTCATGGCTCTTGCATCACGACAGTGCACCAGCTCACATGGCACTGTCTGTGAGGGAGTTTTTAGCCAGTAAACAAATAACTGCATTGGAACACCCTCCCTACTCACCTGATCTGGACCCCAGTGACTTCTTTCTTCACCCGAAGATAAAGGAAATGTTGAAAGGAAGACATATTGTTGACATTCAGGACATCAAGGGTAATACAACGACAGCTCTGACGGCCATTCCAGAAAAAGAGTTCCAAAATTGCTTTGAAGGGGGGACTAGGTGCTGGAGTCAGTGCACAGCTTCCCAAGGGGAGGACTTCTAAGGTGACCATAGAGATATTCAGCATTGGGGTATGTAGCACTTTCTCTAGGATGAGTTCGCAAACCTTATTGTCAGACCTTGTTGTCACCATAATGTCCTCAGGGCTCATCCATGTTGCTGCAGATTGCAGGATTGTTTTCCTTTTTAAAGGCAGAATAATACTCCAATGTGTGTATATACAGTATTTTGTTTACCCAGTCATCTATCCATGTGCTTTGAAAACATTTTTCAAATTTTTATTTTGAAAATGTCGAACTACAGAAACACTGGAAAGGTAGCATCATTAGATACCTTTTTCCCTTTCATCAAGATTCTTTGAAGTGTTGACCTTTTGAATTGTTAATATTTGCTTTCTCTCTCTGTAATATCCTCTACATTATGTAATATGTACAATATATAGTACATTCAGACATTATTTTTTTACTCAATCACTGAAGAGTACATTGCAGACTTCATGCCCTTTTACACCGAAAAACCTCAGCAAGTGTCATCTGAGAGCAAGGGTGTTCTCTTACAAAAGCACATGCAATTATCAAATTCCAAAAATTTAGCATTAACATAATACTATTATCAGTCCAGCTCATATTTAAATCTCTCCAATTGTTCCCACCGCTATTCCCAATGCCATTCAGAGCAATTCGTTTTCTGATCCAGGATCCAGAGTCATATATCGTCTTGTCTCTTTGCTTCCTTTTGTTCTAGAATCATTCCTTGGTCCTTAATCTTTTCTGACCTTGGCGGTTTTGAAGAGTGCAGGTTGGCTGGGTTCGTTTTTCTGATTGCTTCCTCCCATTTCAATTCAGGTTAAACATTCTGACAGGAAAACTCCATGCGTGGGGTTGTCTTTACATCAGTTCATCATATCAGGAAACACACGATGTCAGTTCGTCCCTTGCTTGGCGCTGTGAATTTTGACCGCTTGGTTAGGTGGGGCTTCAAAATTTTTAAGATGCAATTCACTGGGCTAAGTTTATTGCCACGATTGCTTCCTTGAGCATAAAGGTTGCTTTGGAGTAGGTGTCTCTTAGGGAGGGCGCCTCTTTATTCCTGTGGAAGAGAGCCCAGGGTCAGCCAGCTTCTGCCTTAGAACTTAGAAGGCCACCCCTCGGCCCAGCTCTCCCCCCAGCTTGCCTTCCAGTGGGAAGAGACAGGCAGCAAACAAGTAAATGCTATGAATAATAAGTGAATTCAGAGTGTGATAAGTGCTGTGAGGGATATAAAACAAGCAAATGGGACAGAGAGTTAGGCAGGGACAAAGTCACTCTAGATAAAACAGAGTTCCTGCCCTCCTGGGGTGTCCTTTGCAGTGGGGGAGACCCAGGATAAGCACAGGAACATACGTATCTACCATGAGTCAGGGAGTAATAAACGTCACGAAGAGATAGGAAGCTGGTGAGCAGAAGGAGAGTGTCTGCAGGGCTCTACTTAGAGGGACGGAGGGGACCTTGCTCAGGGGGTGCCATTTGAGTGGAGAGTGAAACGAAGTGAAGATGAATGCTGTGAGGCTCTGGGCGAGAGCGGTCCAGGCAGAGGGGACAGTGGGTGCACAGACCTAGAGGCAGGGACGTACTCGGTGCGATGGAGGAAAAGCACGGTGGCCGCGTGGGGTGCAGGCAGGCGTGGACGGTGCCAGCGCTGGTAGGAGGAATGAGAACCGAGAGGTGGCCAGGGCCAGACTGCGACGGTTTTCTAGGCGGTGGTAAGGCCTCTTCGGGTCTTCATCCTGGTGGACTGGGAAGCCATCAAGCCATCTGGAGCCGTGAACAAGGAGTGACATGATCCATGTTCTAAAAGCACCACTTTGGCACTTTTGTAGAGAAACTGGTGAGATGGGAGGGGATGTGGCCAAGGGCAGCAGTGAGACCAGAATGCAGATAAGAGAAGCAGGGGGCTCCAGGCAAAGCAGGACTTCACCTGAGTCTCTCCTGTGCCTCATAAGGGATGCTCAATGTTTGGTAAATGAAGGAACGAATGAATAAATGGATGGATGGAGCAATACATTCGCTTCTATTATTCATTTTCAAGTATAGACTTTCACCTGATGGATGCTGGATTTGCACTGTGTCAATTTAGCTAAAGCAGGAAATTTCCTCGAATTTGCTTTCCTGTATAATTTTTGTAGGGGTGGCCTACAACAGAAATTGGCATAGATTTAGAAAAGGGAAGAAGCAAAGGGGCAGCCATTTTTTAAGCACTCTGACACTGGTATAGAGCCCACACCTTTGTAGCTCACGCAGGCTGTCACTGGTCGGAGTGGGGTTTGTCTCCTCCAGCTCCACCCCCACCCCCACTCGGCCATTGGCTCCTTCTGGTCTTTGCATTCTGGTCCAGGCAGGTGTACAGAGCCACAGTGGGTGAGGAGGCCCAACTGCTCTTGCAGGCCACACCCATCAGGAGACCAGAGACAATGGGCAAAGACAAGTTCTATTAATAGTAAATGTTGGAGATTTCAGGTTGCAGTTGGTCTCCCTACTTCATGCCTATCTTCCCAGCGCCCAGTTCTGCTGACTTCAGGCCCAGCCCCAGAACCAGACGCAACGGAACTTAAGACTCCTTACTCAGCGCCCTCAGTCCTGTGAAGTCTAATCCGGTCATAAATCCCTTTTCTATCATGGTTCTGCTTCTCTGAACAAACCCAAACTGATACAGACTGCATTTGAGTATTGACCAACCTTGGAGCTTCTTGAACTTTTCTAAGTTTTAGGGCAAAACGATGAAAACTTCTCGATGAATTTATAAATATAATGGATCAATGTTTTAGCTATTTGAGTACCAATAATGCTCATTTTAACAGACAGAGAAGCTTGCAAATGAACGAATATGGTTCTATTTTGAGTAGTATAGTTATTTGGTGGGAGAGCACTTTTTTAATAGTTTGTTTGTCCCCCCAGAGGAATAAAAGAAAATGTGTCTGATTCGATTTTGCAATATGTGAACTACATGACTTCGTAGTGGGTCATGAAGTTGATGAAGTTCAGCTGGCAATCATTGGCAGACCTGTAGCAGTCACCTTTAAATGAGTTCCTGAGGTTAAGGTTCAGTCTCAGTTTGGACCAGATCTCAAACGTCTTTATTTTTTGGATTTATGGGAAATAGAAGCCTGGAAGAGGGAGAGAAGTGGACATTTGAGATCTGGGCCATTGGGGCAGGGTTTTGTGAGAGTTACGGGCTGTGGTCAGCCAGAGCCGGATTTGAATCTCAGCAATGCGGTGTAATTGCTGTGTAACCAGAAGGAATTTATGCTGTGTCTTTGAGACTCAGTGTCCTGATTGACAATGTGGGGTCATAATTCCTTTCTTACAGTGTTTGCAAAGGTCAAATGGGACTGTTACAGAGGACTCTATATAGTGCCTGGCACCCAAGGCAATGGATAAGAGACTCCATTGATTTAGGGGAACGGAGATAAATTAATGAATTTGTCCATGTTTCCTCATCTGTAAAATGGGGCTATTAATAGGATCCACTTCATAAAGTTTTCATGAACATTAAACTAGTAAGCAGCAGTGTGCTTAAGATGACAAACATTAGATTCAAATTTTGGTTCCAATACTTAATTGCCGTGTGACCTTAGGAAAACTACTCAACGTCTCTGAGTCTGTTTCTGGTTCTCATAAAACAAGCATGATAATAGCAGTACCTATTGCATAGGGCTGTTGTGAAGGTTAAATGTCATTATGCGTGTAAAACAGTTAACAGAGCCTATCAGGTAGCAAGTGCTCAGTAAACATTGGTTATGACTCTTGCTATCCTTATCTTGACGATTAGCCATATTCAAAGGCCTAAGTGCATCGCATGCCTAATTGTTTCTAATTCTCACAACCGTCCTGCTGGGTGAGTGTTACATTGTTCCCGTTTGATGGAGGAGCCATTGGAAGGTTGAGAGTAGGGGTAAGTTTATGTACCTGTGTGTTCATCTTTCCGACTGGGGAGCTGAGCCCCTAACTACTCTACTACCCTGTCTCCAGCTATTTTTTTTTTCTTTTAAAGAATGTGTCTGGAGAAATAAATGAGCTGAGCAGCCCAGTCTCTCTGGGTCCATTGTTTTTCTCACTGAGTGTTCGATAAACACTGGGCAGCTGGGGTCTGCTCACCTGCAGTGGGCAGGTCGAGTGTTATCTCAAAAGGCACATTGGTAAGCCACACAAGACAAGAAGGTCTGTTTGTTTCGGGGGTGGGAGGGCATTTAGGGGTTCTGGCTCATCTCCCAGGTCCCCTCAGGTTCCTTTAGTCCACATTGACAATGGGGAAACTGAGGGGTAAACCTAAAACCCGACCCTTTTGTATTCATGAAGCAAGACCTTAATGATACTGCTTTTTAATAATGGAGAATAACACTACGAGAGATCAGGAAGCTTGTCCACAGAGGTTTCAATTAACGTATGTATCAGTGAGAATGCCTGTTGCTAATAGGTGGGAAATGAGTGGAACAGTCTAATAAGTGGAATAACTTTTTTTCTCTTTGGACTCCTGGTAAATGAAAAAAAGATGGATTCCAGGGACACTGAGCTCTGTTCATTGCTGAGGCCAAAGATTTCAGGACATGAAATGTGTTAGATGAGTGGGTCTCCACAGGAACAATTTTGCTTCTCCCCTTCCCCCCTCCCCCCCTGGAATATATGTCAACGTCCGGAGCCGGTTTCAGCTGTCACACCTGGGGACAGAAGAGCCATTGGTATCTAGAGGGTAGAAGGCAGGGAGACTGCTCAGCATTCTACAATGCTCAGGACAGACCCTACACCGACAATAAACATATATCTGATCCAAAACGTCAATAGTGCCAAGGCTGAGAAGTCCCGAGTCAGGTAAGGGTCAAGTGGTTACCACCAAATGCTGAGAGCTGAAGAGAACTCTTCCGTGTTAGGACATATGTCTCGGTCAGCTCGGGCTGGCAGACAAAATACCGTAGGCTGGGTGGCTTACACAACAGAGACTTGTTCTTAGTTCTGGACGCTATAAGTCCCAGATCCTGCATTCGCATGGTTGGGTTCTGGTGACAGCCTTGTGCTTGCCTTTCAGGTGGCTGTCTTGTCCCTGAGTCCCCACACAACTGAGAGAGAACACGCTCGCTAGTTTCCTTTTATAAGGGCACCAATCCCATCATGAGGGTCACAACCTCATGACTTCATCTAACCTTAATTATCTCCCAACGGCCCCAAATGCCATTATGTTGGTGGATAAGGCTTTACAATATGAATCGGTGGGGGGAGGGGGACCCAAACATTCAGCCCAGAACAACATAATGAATGAGATTAAACACACAGCATTTACTGTTCTAAGTGATATAGATATAGATATAGATATAGATGATATAGATATAGATACACTGGGGGTGCCAAAAATATGTATACACATGGTTTGTATTCATCTTTTGTTATCGGTATATATTGAGTATTACAATTTTAATACAGGTTTTTCCTTTCTTAAAATGTGTATACATTTTTTTGGTGTCCTCTGTATATATGAGCTCATTTACTCCTTAAACAAATCTAAAAGGAGGCAATGATTTTATCCCCATTTCACAGATGAGGAGGTTAAATAACTTGTCCAAGGTCACCAGCTTGTAGGTTGCAGAGCCGGACTTCCAACCCAGATAATCTGGTTCCAAAGCCAGTGTTTTTAATCTCCATATGAAAAGTAGAAAATTTACTGCATCAGTAGAAACTCTGAAAAACAGTTGGAACTCTGCTATACCAGGGGTTGCAAACTTGCTTGTTTGCAGCCATCGTGATTTTGCCAGCTGTAGGCACTTACCCCTTCATGAGCAACTTCCTCTAAATAATAATTTAAAACAACCCAAGAAAATCTATTCAATGACTGCATTGGCCTAAAGTCTCATGCAATCCAGACTGGATTCACTGTTATGTCGTCATTATTATATTTATTTTTTCTTGTGATTTCAAAAATAAATTTAAGACATTTTTGTGGACCCCTGCACTGTGCCTAATGGAGAAGCCAGCTCTGGTGGCAGAGGCTTTGCGCAGGAAGTCAGACATAAGAATGAGGCGGGCAGGAGTTACAGCAGCCTGGAGAAGCCAGGGCCATCCTCCAGGGGACAGCTATCGTTCAGCTCTGTTCAGCTTCCTATTTGGGAAAGTGGGGAGAGGGCAGAGAATGAAGGCTCAATATTGACAAAGTGCCAACCTTTATAAGTTTAGAAAAGAAGTCAGAAATCCAAATGTTCTTTTGAAACAATTCACTATTTCTATAAACACTATCCTTAAAAAAAAGAGAGGCAGGGAGGGAAGGAGAAGGAGAGGGAGAAGGAAAGGGAGAGAGAAGGAAGGAAAGACGCAAAGAAGGAAGGAAGGAAAGATGGAAGGAAGGAAGGAAGGAAGGAAGGAAAAAAAGAAAGGAAGGGAAAGAAAGAAAAAAACAATGCATCACAATTTGGTTAAGTAAACAGACTTTGGAGTCAGATGTGCCTTGCCTGGTCCACTTACTAGACATATACCTTGGGCAATGGACTTCATTTCTTTAAACCTAATTTTATCATTTGTAAAATGGGAATAATAGTAGAGTGTACTTTTACCTCAGTGATGTGTGGGTATTTCATCAGAATTGGGTTTGCATTCTGCTTTTAAAGTGCGATGGCATTTCAGGTCCAAACAGGACCTTGTGAATCAGATTTTATTGCTTTCTGGAGCTAGAAAAGTGGTGCAAGTGAGCCAAGGAGCCAGGATGGGTCTCCGGCAGGCCGGAGAGGTCAGCCCTGCTCAGCCTGGCCACTTCCTGCCAAATGGGGTTGTGGGCTCTCATTAGACACATCTTCTGATTTAAAAAGTGGCCAGAAATCTGGATTTTATGTGATAGGTCTCATTTATGTTTATATGTCAGCAATTAATTGCAATGTTTAAAAATACATCGTGGGCCAAATGCAGCACATCTGTGAGCTGGAAAGGCCAGGTGCTGACTAGTTTAAGATTTGCTCGAAATGGAAAGTAAATGTCTCGTCAAGGTCTGCATGTCTTGTAGGTGCCCTGGTAACATTTGTAGAAGTACCTGCCGTCTAAGAAACCCTATGCTTTTAGGGATAAGGTTGGAGGATTACTTTTGGGATATAGTTCATGGAAGTGAAAAAGGAATTTTTCAATCAGTTGAGTCTGACATGCTTGCTGGAAATGTGAGTCTGGGAACCTGAAGATGTCACTCAGACGACAGGGCAAATATGTGGGAGGGATCAGGCAGGATCCAGGGAACAGACTTTTGACATTGGATTTTTTTTTCAGGAGAAAGAAAAAAAAGGGAGTGAAATAAGAAAATACAGACTTCAGACCTGCAACTCCCAGCACTCCAGAGAAATTCCTAAACCCAGAAATCCCCAGGAAAGTAATGTTGAGCTTCTCTTCCTACCTTTCCCAGTGAGATTTTTCAAGAGTGTAGGGAGGTACTTCTCTTACAGAATTTTACAGCTGAAGACAACTAAAGAGACCTTTACTTTTTTGACTTTTGTTTTTCTCATTTTGGAGGCAATTAAAATGGGAATTAGAGTTAAATAAAGGACTTGCCCATAGCACATGCTGAAAACCCAAAAGCATAGAAGGTAGGGCAAGGGACTTAAATGAGTGAACTAGACCAGGTAAGAGGTAACAGGGAATGGTGGAGACTGGGGCAAACCAGAGAGGGCCTGGCCTGCCCAAAGGGACTTTTGTTACCCCCCTGTAGGCAGCTCTGCCAGACAGGAAGCAGGCCCGCAGCAGAAAGACCTAACCTTTGAAGAGAAATGAAAAATCCCAATTCTGAGGATTAAACCTCCTGGGTTTTAATAGTTGTCAACTAATTCAAAAGTTTAAAACGCACCATGCAAGTCAAGCAAGGCATTTCTAAGGTCCACAGTTAGCTTGAAACCGGCCAGTTTGTGACTTGTGTTCAAGAATCTTCCAGCACCCCACATATTTCCTGACAACATGGTTCTCACTTCATTTCCTGTCAAGTGGTTTCTCTTCCAAAGCAGCACTGCTTGCTTGAGTCAGAAACCCTTGGTGTGACCGTTGGTGATTTCCTTAACTCTTCATTCTAAATAAGGACCTTAAATAAAGACAATATTTCACTATTGTTTCCTCCCTACCATTCACCAGAAATTTCTGTGTGTTCAGCCAGAAATTCAGGAACCACCAACAAGGCTGTTAAAAACTAAAGAATGTTTTAGACTCTCATCCCAGCCCTAGTTTTAATATTAAAGAGTCTTCTTTTTATAGTAAACTAGAAAGAGGATGTTCAGAGTCCAGGTTCAAAGGTGCAGGTTTTATGTTCAGCCTGGCCCCAAAATAGAATTGCAAAAATACATTCTGGTAAATCTTTAATGCCCAAACACTACTCCTTCCCCTCACTAAAGCAGCCACTGGAACCGTCTCCACGCCTACTCTTGGAATAAGACACTGACTGGGTAGCTAATGCCATTTTTTAATGCACTGTTGCTTCTATTTCTTAGTGCCATATGAGCTTCTTTACGACAATAACAAGAAAAACAGCAGTACAACACCCAGCTTGATTATAAGTCTTTCTCCTGGATTTCCATGCAAACTGGGGCAGTGAGTCAGAGGCGAGTCGCAAAGCCATGAACTTCAGTTTCAGGTTAAACCCTTCATTTAAGACTAGGCAGTTTCCCCCAGATTATAATTTTTACTATCCAGTGGAAAACAAATGTGTTTTCTTTATGAAACTGATCAGTAAAACCATTCAGTAGACATCATCTTTCAAAGAACTGCTCCGTGCTTCGAATAATGTAGGTGAGGAAAGTACCTCACAATAAAATAATGGGGGATAGAAATCTGAGTTTTCATCTGTTAAAATTTGGGTTACAAATTATACAACACACACACATACACGCACTTGCACAACACAAGATAGTGAGCAAATATTTAGTGTGAACTGTTCGTTTCATGGCTCTGAGCTTTATGGTCTGTGTGGGTCTATCTTACTGAACTTCTGTTTACCTCTGTTCCTCCTTCTAAAAAACATAGGTAATAATAGTACCTCCCTCAGAAAGTAGTTGTGAAGATAAAGTGATATAAAAATGTCGTGCTCATAGCACCTTATCCGGCATATATAACAGAAAATGTCCATAAACGATAAGTACTCCTAGTGCCACTACTTCCATCACTACTGTTCGTACAGGTATGGTGTTTCCAGCCACTAAATGATGCAAACAGAACTACCCAATTCCAGAGCTCATACTCCTTCCATCAAAGCCAACGAGCAGGATAGATATGACAAAATTCATATCCTGAGTCTACCTGCATCATCATGTAGGGAGAGAGAGAGCGGTGAACATGGGACAATGTTTCTCTCATTAAATGTGAATGTTTAAGCCTATAAAGACCCAGACCACTGGCTGTGTACATCCCAACAAAGCATAGATTCCCTGTGAAATGACTTGGTGGGGAAACAGTGTCTCCGTTTGGGGACACCAAAGGCCCAAGGGAAGAAACACAGTTCCTTGGGTATTAGGAGAGTTTTATAGGCAGCTGCTGCTCATGAGTTATCGTGTAAGCCATGCCTGCAATGCACAGGAAAGTATGCTAACGATACTTGTATTTGAATCAACAAACAGCCCAGATAATTCATCATCTCTTCTTTATCGGATCCACCTTTCCCCCCCTAGTTTCCCACTCAGACTGTGCACAGCTAAAATGAGAATACATTCGTCGCTTTTCCTATTTCACTTCTGTGAGGCAGTCTGGTACACAGACGTTGGAACCAGAGTGCCTGGGTCTGATTTCTGGTTGTGCCGCTTTTATTGGTTGGTTAATTTGGGGTTGGTAAGATGGGGATGATGAAAGTTGGGGTGCCAACTCGTAACTTGGTTGGGGACTAAATGAATACTTAGAACAATGCCTGGCCCCAAGTACCAATTCAAGAAATGGGAGCTATACCAGCTCAGTCAGTTTGAAGAGCTGGCAGATTCTTAACTTTGGAGGCCCCAGTCTTAGACCCTGTCTCCCAAATGCCCAGGCACACATATACCCACATTTTGACGGTCTTTCAGGGGTTCACAGATCTCCTCTGCACCCATCTTCTAACTCCCAGATTAAGAACCTTTGTCTAGCAAACACCTAAAAGAGACATGGAAAGGTGTGTTTCTCTATGCAAACCACTTTAGTGATTGTCAGGACGCCTTAAATCTTTTCTGAACCATGGCAACAAAAATAGGTATACAGGTATTGATGGAGGGAACATTTTCACAGGGCTTGAAAGGTTTTTTTTTGTTTATTAGGAAGGAAAAGGACAGGCCTTTCAAGCTGGTGAGTCATCCATCATCTGCTTGCTTCAGAAAAAGAAAGGGAGTGAGTGACTGAGGAGCGTCCACCGCTGGTGGGAGCCAGCTTGGTGCCGCAGGAATGGTTAGAAAGCAGACAGCCTTCTGCTTCCTGGGTTTTTCAGCGCACCTTTTAGGAGCTCAGGAGAGGGGCCTTTTGAATCACTTCTGTGTCTAGACACATCAAAAGGCAAGCTGGGTGTTTGTCCGGCTCACCCAACCCAGTTAGGAGAACGAGCAGGGCAGGTCTCCTTCTGAGTCACTCAGTGCACATGGAGGGAGATGAGGTTAAAAGGTTCACGGGGTAACATTCCGCACCCTGACCGGGAAGGGAAGTCATGTTGTCTCTTGCCACAGAGTCAGTCAAGAAGACACTGTTGATTTCATCTCCCGTTTCTTGGTGCCAGAGAAAAACCCAGGAGGGTTTGTTGACGTTGGTTAGGCTTAAGTCCTGAAGAGGAATGTGACTGCCATTCAACGGTGTAGGCGCTCAGGAAACATGGATTCAGTGCCATGAGAAATGGGCCACTCGTTTCAGACAATTAATTAAAAGAACTATTTTTAAAAATCTGATCAATAGCAAAGAGAAAATAATCGCTTTGGGTTGCTCTTCAGAAGCCTAAGTCAAACTGCTATTAAATCTCCGACACCCCCTCCAACTATTTTTCACAAATTCCTTTTCCTCACAGTCAGGTTCTGGAATGTTCTACCACATACCAGAAGAGATTTAACTTCAACCACATCCCACAGTAAGGCATAATTTTATATATATGCATACACCCTCATATCCGTATACACACATACACCTACATACACATATGTACGTCTGTATGTATGCACAATTTGAGTAAGAGAATTACTGACATTGTTTTATATTCTGTTGATATTTAATGAAACATCTATGACATGTGGTTTTCATGTTTCTTTTTCATATGTCAGAAACAATTTTTGCCAAGTCTCAACCATTTTCAGACCCTGTGAAAACCTACTCCTAATTCAAACAGTTCTAACGTCGCTGAGTTGAATAATAACCTTTAGGGGCGTATATGTTTTATGGCCTAATCGATAAGCGAGCACATGCCTGAGGTTCCTCTAAGGGTCGACAATCTCCACGGTTTTCAGAGTTTATATATTTGCGGTTACAGACTTGATTTTATGTAGTCCTAAACCAGGGTGGTTCCATCCTGTAACTGGCTGACTTGTGAAGGGCGGGAAGGAACGCCCCTGCTTCAAACCCTGCGGGGAAAAATGGAAAGGAGGTCGAGTATGTGCGCTAAGATCCTGAAAGGGACACTTTGAGCTGAGAGGAGTGTATGCTTTAAATAATACATGAATTTGGGCAAATTAGATGCTCTTAGAAATGCCATCCTCCAAGGCGGGCTGTAGGAACAGGTGTAAATCACCCATCATTGGAACCAAGGCACCACCATTCAAGCACTCACAGCTCCACACACCACACCTGGTCCGACCAGACTGGAGGCTTCTGGGGGGCAGGGGCTGTGTCTGCTTTTGTTTCCCATATTACATTCCCTGCACCAAGCACGGTGCAGGGCACATAGTAAGTTCTCAATAAATCCTGTAATTTACCAGGCATCAGTGCGGCATTTCTTGAATAAGGAATCAGTGTGGCTGAAGTTTGTGGTCATTACCTGGTGGGGTTTGAGCCCCAGCTGTCACTTACCTTCTGGTAGGTTATTTCTGCTGGTGCCTTGATTTCCTCATCTGTAAAATGGTGATAAGGAAAGTACCTGCTTCACACGGAGGTTGTGCTTCCTTTTTACGTGACTGTTTTCTGATAGATGATACTGTCTAGGTGTGCGTTGATGCTTTTCATTATTTTTAATGTACTATATATACCCTTTATATTTTTAGCGTCAAAATGTATTACAGGGATTTTGGTAATCTTATTAATAAATGAGTAATCCAGATATTTGGATCAAGGAAAGGGAGAATGTGTGTGTCAGTTTGTGTGATTTTTAAAAAATTACTGGTAGGCGTGTCAAGCCAGACTCAAACAATTTGTGGCACGCACATCTTTAGTTTGACGAAACAGGGTCATGCTTTATTTTAACAATGTGAAAAATGGATTTTGGTAATGTCACTTAGCAGCATGGGAGTTTGGAAGACTGTGACATTTGAAGGAGGAAGGAGAAAGAGAAACAAGGGCTCCAACTAGCACCTTCTAATTTCTATGCCACAGAAAACACTGATGTGTGTGTTTTAATTATAGCCAAGATCTGTCTGAAAGTCAAAAGATGGACACTCAGAAGAGAAAGGCAAGGAAAAATGTCTCCCAAAGGGCACCTACCTAAGTGACAGGGTTTAGCAGACGGTCATGGAGGTAAGTGCTCTGGGTGCATTTTGCAAAGGGCTACGTCACCGGTGGTTGTTTACGCAGCCGGTAGCTAAGAAGAGTGAGACAAGGCAGGCATGCTCCTCTCACCTATGTCATCCTGTGAACTCATCACCTTTAGGTCAAGAATGAATTCCTCTCCCCAGAGGAATATTCCAGCCTTGGCCCAGGTGTACTGACAGAGAACAAGAAGGAAAGGGCAAAGGAATCTCCATGCTCCCAGACCAGACAGGATGTCCTTATATGGGTTTCCTTGGAGGAGATGGTTTGGTAGGCACAGCATTCCTCACTCGAGGTGTTTCAGGACACTCACATAAGACTCTGCAATTACCCAATCTGTGTTGAAGAAATAGCCCAGACACCATGACATTATCCCACAATCTCAGTTTATGGCACATGATAACTGGCTTTGGGAAGCAGGCCTGGAAGATTCTTGTGTGTAGCAGTCTATCATTAGCCTTTTGC
Source organism: Rhinolophus hipposideros (assembly GCF_964194185.1). NCBI lineage: Eukaryota > Metazoa > Chordata > Mammalia > Chiroptera > Rhinolophidae > Rhinolophus > Rhinolophus hipposideros. The sequence goes on along the minus strand of NC_138068.1, from coordinate 6,541,319 downwards.
TTCAAGAGAAATAGTATTACTGTCAAATCAGAATCTTTTCAAGCCCTTCAGTTGCTTATTCTGTCTGACACATAAGAGTCTTCCACCCAGAGAGCCATATTTAGCCTTTAAAAAAAAATTGTTTCCCGAAGTAGTTACCTTATTTCCCTTCAAATTTCTCCTCTGTTTTCTGTACCACTTATTGCAGGCCAGTTGGCCATTTTCAGTTGGTTCTTGTTACGTGTCTTCCTCCAAGTTACCAGCATGGGATGATAAACTCTTCCTAAATCGGTGATGTTTTGAAGGCCAGTGATCAAATCCAGCATTAGTTGAGGATGTGGCTGATGGGAACCAGGTGATGTATCTTGTGATAAAGTGTTTATAAGAAGGAATTTGGGCCCCATCTACCATAAGACATTGTGTTCCTCATTTAGGCTTTTTATTTTCCACACACAGGGCTCCGGATGAGTTCACCCAGCCGTTTTATCACAACCCCCGTTGGGGAGGGTGATTCCTGGGCCATAATTTACCTCAGGAGCTTTGTAACTGGGCTCTGGGCCCAAATGTGTGGGAGAACATATCTTGCCAGTGTGCCTGGAGACCCTTGGTTTATGTACTTTGGCAATAAAATGCTCAGCAGAGGAAATCGACAGTCTTTTAGTTTCTCTTTCTAGATGGCTTATTTTCTTAGCTCGAGCAGTGAGTGCATATGTTGGTCTGTCTGTGCAGTTCAGAGAAGGGGCCTGGGATTCCACTTACGCTTGGTGGAGGAGTTCTTCTAGACGATACCTTTAGGTTGGGGTTCTAGTACATCCCTTTGCTTTATTTCTAGGTGTTTTATTTCTCATACAAAAAAAGTAATTTCTTTCTTTTTAGACATCATTTCTGGAAATGGTATAAGGACTTTTTGTTTTGTCTGGTTCAATGCTTTGCCATTACTTAAAAAAAAGGAAAAGGAAATATTTTGTTAGCTTGGCACTAGTGTGTAAGGATGATGCCATTTATTTGCCACTATAGGAAAAGGATAGTAATTCTTTTTTTTTTTTTTTCAAGGGGAAATGAGTTCATGTCGGGGCATGGTTGGATATACTTCCCCTGATTATCAGGAAAAAAAACACATTTGCTTCTTTCATTCAAGAAACCTGTTTGAAAGGCTACCTGTGCTAAGGACTAAGGTTATAGCCTGAAGGGGCACAAGAAGAAGTATTTCTTGCAGGTGCCCAGTGAGAGCCGAGGCGGTGAAGGAGGGGCTATCTAGAAGGAGATGTCGTCTAGTGCAATGAAGCCTGTGGCAGACATGTGGCCAGAGCAATGTGGAAACAATACTCTGACTTTTTTCACTTCCTGTCCTCTGACATCCTGCTCATGCCTGCCTCCTATTGACTGAACCCACATGCAGCCACTGGCAAAAGATTTGGAGGTTCTCGGAGGTCAGTTTCTCAGGAATAGAGGAAGGCAGAGGTCCATCTGGTTAGGGACACAAACAGATGGGTCAGGGTGATGAGGCCAGAGGAGATGGCAATTTAGGACATCCTTTCTCCAGAGCCTTTACCCCAGCCGTGGCTGCATGGTCTTCTCACACTCAATGAAATCACCCCTGTTCAGCACACGAACGACTTTGGCTTTGTTTGGCTTCTGTCCTGGAGGGTCTCTTCTGTTCAGAAGCTCTCCTAGTCTTCGTTTTTCTTTAATGTTTCCGTTCTTCATCTTCTCTCCTAGTCTTTCTGTTTTCCTGCTCAGCACGGGGTGTCTCCTGTTCTGGGAGCCTGTCTCAGCCTAACAAAGGTCCTAAACTTCCACTAAAAACCAGGAAGAGCTCTTTTTTTCCAGGGGAAGGCAGAAGGATTCAGTAGGACAGATGCAACTTTGAAAATGAAAGAATCGCTCAGGACTCCTATCATCAGGATGTGAGCACTGGGAGTTATTATCCAAAGGTCAAGTTCAAGTTCGTTTGGTCAAGTTCGTTTACATAAATAAGTGCAATATACATGATGTAGTAAGAGGAAAAAAAGAAAGAAGAAAAACACCATTAACATTGTCAATCTTTTCTCAGAATGTGATAATTTCCTCATTTCCTTTAACCATCAGTTTTGTGTGTGTTGTTTTCAGTTTCTGATGCTAAGCATTGGTTACACCACTTAAATGACTTTTGGAACCCATTGCAAGGCTGTGTTTCAGGTTGGATGAAACGAAGCCATTCCAGCTGCTACATACAATGCCTGTGAGCTAGTCAAGATGCCAAACAAATCAGCCTCTTCTCAAGAATTATTGGTTATTAATCACCCCATTTCCCAGATTTGAAGATGAATTTATTATTTCCTCAGAAAGAAGGAAAGCTGTTTTCTTTTCAAAACAGAAATTTATCATCTGGGTTAAGACATCACATGTGTGTTTAATGGCCCTTCCATGTGCGAGATCCACATAAGGGAATAATAGTGTTTCAAACAGACAGAGAAATGGGTTTCACACCCTTTGAAGTCAAAAGTTGCCCAATTGTAGTCATTGAGCAAGATGCCGTTGGGCATAACATGCAAACTGTTCCTGGTTTTGTCTTTAATGATTAAAAATGCCTTCATGTGATGTGTCAAAAGCCTGTAAATTCATAATTGGGGTGAAGCCGCTATGGCTTTAGTTGCCAGTAACGTGTTAATATCAGGTTCAGAGTGTCCACTTAGGGTGGAACGTAAAACAATGTGCAGTAAGAAGGGGAGTACAAGATCACTCATGTTTTGGTGGAATTATCTTTGGAGCGGTGATGTGTTCTATGAAATTGGAGGAATGGCTCCCCAGATAGCACTGACTTCACCATGTGGCCATATTCAGAGGACTGAAGAAATCACAAGGAATTAAAGACAGGATCAGACACAGTGTAGGGATGGAGGGTTGTCCAAGAACAGGAGTCCTTCCCACCTTGCCCGTTGTTAGTGTGGCAAAAGTGCCATTTGCACTCAGAAACCAAGATCTGGTTTCGTTGTGCTTGGCTCCCTTCCCAGAGTCCAGTCATGAATGGCAGTTTGGCATCTTCCGAGGTGACAGGTGTCCTTGCTCAGCCTCTGGATGGCTGCTCCCTCACCGTTCTCAGTTACCATCTAACTGGCATTTCCTTATTGTCAGTACTTTGTACTTTGTGTGTTAGGATTCAAGCTCTTTGCTTCTTTTGATGTATCCATCCATTCAGTAGATTTTACTATTATCCCTCTATAGCTTGGGCACTATTTAAGAAGATGGGGACACAGCCGTGAGCAAGATAGAGAAGGTCCTCGTTCTCTCATATTCTTGTTGAGGGTGTCCATAAGTAAGCAAACACACAGATGAAATAATTTTAGTCTGTGCTAAGGAATATGAAGAACATAAGAGGGGAATGTTATAGCACAGCTAAGTGGCAGTAGAGGGATGGAACTATTAGATGAGGCACTTCTCTCCGAAAAAGTGGTTTTTATAGTGAGACCAACGAATGAGAAGGAGCCAGCAATGTAGTGACCCTGAGGAAGAGTGTCCCAGATAAAGGAGTTGAAAAAGTCCTGAGGCAGGAATGAGCTTGGTTTATTGAAGTAACAATTACCATCAGCACCCACAGAATCACTGTGTGGCTGTATTTCGTGAGCAAGAGGGTGATGAGTAGGATGTTATGCCCAAGAGTATTGGGGGCCCCATTATGTAGACCATCGTAAGGAGTTGTGCTTTTATTCCTTTATATTCATCAAACTGTTTCTGCACATCTCCCATTTCTTTACTTCCCCCCTTATCTATCTTAGGTTCCACAGTTCGTCATTGCTCCCTTGAAAACATCCTTTCCTTTTGTATTTGTCATCTGCTGCTGGGTAACCGATGACACAAAAATATCGTGGCTTAAAACAGGAAGCATTTTTAGCTCACACAATGTGTGTAGACCAAGGATCCAGGATGGCTGGGTTGGATAGTTCTGGCTGAGGGTCTCTCGGGAGATTGCAGTGAGGAGGTTCAGCTAGCACTCTAGTTGTCTGAAGGTTTGACCCGGCACGTGAAGTTCACTTCTAGATTGACTCACTCACATGCATGGCAAGTTCGTTCTGATTGCTGGCTGTCCTTAGAACCTGATCACATGGACCTTTCCGTAGGACTTCTTGAGCTTCCTCAGGGCAGCTGGCTTCTCCCAGAGAGAGTGATTCCAGAGAGTGCAAGGTGGAAGTCACCATCAATCATAAAGTAGCTTCGGCTCTAACCTTGGGCCACACCATTGTTTTCGTAATATCTATGGATCACACAGGTCATCGCTATTCAGTGTGGGAGAAGAGGGAACCACACCATGGTCTTTCATCGCTTTTAGACAGGAACTCAAACTTATGTGCTGTCTACTATTTTGATGTGTTTTTGTCTTTCACATACTCATTTGAAGACATAAATCATAGTGGTGGTAAGCCCAGGCTCTGGAGTAAAAAAAAAAAAAAATTATATCTATATCTCTATCTATCTATATCTATATCTATTGGGTTCAAAGTCCAGGTGTACTATTTATTAGCTCTGTGACCTGTGGCACATTTCTTAACCTCTTGAAGCTTCTGTCTCTTCCTCTGAAAAAGTGGAGATAATCCTGCCACACAATTCACAGTCCATGTGAAGGTTAAAGTGAGATAATGTTTGTAACAAACTTCGCTATAATGATGGGCACACGAGTTCTTAGTATATGTTACCAACTACTGCCCTTGCTTTCCCCGCCCCCCCTTTTTTTTTTTACCACAAAATGCAGTTACTCCTTGAAGTGTTTCATAAAGTTTGGGGATCTGCTAATGCTTTTGGGGAAATCCAGTGTGCAATCAGGTTCTATTGGTGGGACAGCAAACCTGGTGATCTTACAAGTCCCGGTAATGCATATTCAGGATGCCAGCAGCTCAGACCTGTAATAAAAAAAATTCCCCTTTGGTATGGGAAAATTTGGCAGCCTCACCATTCATTCTCAGATGGGCTCTGAGGCAGGCATTGGGCCAGCTAAGTTCAACCCCAACGCAACATCTAATCAACTCTCAAAGTCAAAGAATGAGCTGATGACTTAGGTATTTATATCAAAAAGTGTTAAAAGATTATTTGGAACACGGTAAAGGATAAGAAACAGGATTTCAAATCCGTTGCAGAATTACATTTCTTATGAGTCTTCTAGGAAAGGAAGCGAATGAACTTTTCAAGATCATTCATTGTCAAGTAAGGTTTTTTAGTACTTTCTATGTACTAGATACTAGGCTAGGTTCTGGCAAAATAGCTGAGAACAAAGTAGCTGCCTGAACCCCAATTCTCACGGTGTACAAAATTTAAGTCAACACGTAGCCCTTATTATTCTGTTTGACGGTTTAACTTTCTACAAGTTGCCAGAAATCGCTATAAATTTGAGGGATTTCCACCTACATAGTCAAATAATTAGTATTAATGGTGGACAGGGGGAAATTTTTTATTTTTTTCTCTATAACATTTATACCCAGTTAATCAGCTGCCTAATTATTCAATAGTAGATAAAAATGCATTAACTTATTGAGATTAATGTGTTTTCCAAAGTCATCGTCTAGAACTGAATTAGCAACAACATGGTTTGAGCAATGATATTATGACTGCAAGTCATTTTTCTCAACTGACTTTCTAAGTACTGATACAAGATCTCGGGCAGCTGCTTATATTGCAAGGTCAATGCATTAGTAATGCATAGATTCTCAAAGCAATGTCAACACTGGCACGGAAATGTGCACATTCCCTAAACTTTGCTTCAGACAATTGAAATTCCTTCTGAACTGGGTAAATGGAATGCATCTGTAAACTGTACCTTTTGTTATAGTTAACTCAATTGCTCCTGGGGTTCATAATTTGGTCAGCCTAATCTGGCCTGACAAGCCAATTCTTTGTTCCATTGCTATTCCATAGTGCAGATTTTAATCTCTAACAATTAATAACTCGTTCCTACATATCAGAAAGTTCATGACTGCCAGTGTAGGCATTTTTGAAGTTGTGTGTACAGGTCTCTAGGGAGACAATAAATGTTTGTGGAATGAATGCACACTCCTTTAAAATTCTCGTTTCGATGAATGGAATTTGCCTCTAAATGCTTGAAATTTTGCACTTAAATGGCATCTCAACAGAGAACAATTCTAGTGAGAGAGATATCTAGAAAGATATCTTGGTTCTCAATCTGGGGTGATTTCACTTCCCAGGGGACATTTGGTTATTTTCTGGTGACATCTCTGGTTGTCACAACTGAGACAGGGTCTCTCTAGTAGGTAGAGAACAGGAGTACTACTAAAAATTCTGCAATGCACAGGCTAGCCACCGACAACAAAGAATTATTTAGCCCTGAATGTCGCTCATGCTGGGGCTGAGAAACCTTGATCCACTGGGGCTGGTCCGAATAATTCTGTTAAAACATTCACACTAAATGAAGTGATAAAATCTAGTTTTTAAGACCTTGGGTTTTACAGTCATATCCTAGGTCCATGTCTAGGTTCTCCCTTACCAGGCAAATGACCAGATAAGTTTCTTAATTTATCCAAACCTGTTTATTCATTTGTATCCTGGGTTGATAATAGCAATGCCTGCTTGCTGTTGCTGGGCATTTAAAATGGAACAATATATGCAGAGTGCTGAGCACGTTCTTGGCACACAGTAAGCACTTTAGTAAATGACAGTTATTATTATTATTATTAGCTTCTCTGTGTAGAGTACAGTGGCAGCAGGCTCCAAGATGCCCCCCAATGATTTTTACCTTCTGGTATTCAAGCCCTCATGTTGTCTGTCCCTTTCTGTACTGAGCAGGGCAGACCTGTATAACCAATAAAAGACTGTATAACCAAAAGAAATGACATGTGTGACTTGAAAGCTTATGTCCCTTAAGAAAATGTGGATTCTGCCTTGCCATTTCTTGGATTGCTCTCACCGGGGGAGGTCAGCTGTGTTGTGAGTACTCTCAAGCAGCCCTATGGAGACATCCATCTAGTGAGGGACTAAGTCTCCTTACCAACGACCAGCAACTTGCCCACCTTGTGAGGGAGCCATCTTGGGAGCAGGTTCCCCAGCCTCAGTCGAGCTTTCAGATGACTGCAGCCCCAGCCAATACCTGGATCCCAGCCTCCTAGGAATAAATTCCTGCCCCACAGAAACTGTATGATATAAATTCTTTCAAGCCGTTATAGTTTTGGCCATTTATTATGCAACAATAGATGACTAATATAAGTAACTTACATTATTTCTATACCCACTGGTTGTCTCCCTGTAGTACAAAGAGGGAAAGAGAGATGGCGAAGGATATTCCTGCTTCATTTTGTGAAGAAATGAAGACTTGGGGAAAGAGGCATCTTCCCAGTTAGTATAATCACAGGCCATTTCATTGGGCAGTGATTGGAAACCTCACCTCAAGGTAGATTTGAATTTGAAGCCTAGAGCTGCCACTTTCTAGCCAAGTAACATTTCTAAGCATTGACTGTTTAAATCTAGGGCAGCAATAGCACCTTTGTGATAAGGGTCTGTGGGAATTACAAGAGATAAACTTGTAGAGTGCTTAGTGCAATGAGTGGCTGGGGACAAGCGCTCTATAAATGTTTATAGAATAAATAGATGTTATGTTGTAGGTACGGTGTTTGTTTTGAATCAGATAATTCTATATTTCTATCCACTCCTTTGCCATTCAAAGATTTGGGAATGAATCTCAAAGCTCATGATACATGGTCTGTGGCATTTTGTTGAGGTTGGAATTAGAAACATGTCATTTATATGGTGGGGTTGGGTAGATGTCAGTTAGTTACTAATTTTCCAGTTTACTTGTCCGTCTGCTTTCTATGGGGCTTTTGTCACTCACCAGAGCTGGGACTAGGGTAAGGCAAGTGAGGCTCTTATTCTGATTACAAAATTTAAGGAGGTTCCCAAAAGCTTCATAGTCAAGATAAATATTTTAATGCAATATTAAAAAAAATACAACTGTCAAACTATAGTGCACAGGCTGGCCACCTGTTCTTGTAAATAAAGTTTTGTTGGAAGTTCACTCAAGTCTGTGAATTCAATAATTCTCATCAAGCATTTAAAAAGTGTTATTTTTTAAAATTTATTTTTCGTAATTGTTTTTGCTTTTAATTACATGGAAAATGTTGCACCTAAGTGATATTCACAAATGTAAGCAATTGTTAAGTTAATGGCATTTATCTTCTGAAAGGAGTTGGCACCAGTTCGGAACCTGTGTCACCTTATGTGAACACAGTAGATGTGTCTTCTCTCGGGCTCTTGCTCCATCCTAATTCACGTGATTTGCACCCAAAATTTTGGAACTAAAAATATGTTTTTTAAACTTGTGATTTTTTGAAGAGCAGGATTCCAAGCCCTATTATTAAGTTCTAAGGCTAAAGAAGACAGGGGAAAAGAATAAAGGAAAAGAAAAGTAGAGGTAAAAAAATAATAGAAATGAAATCATCAATTAGTGAAATGGAGAAAGAAAAACCAGAACTTTTGTTCTTTGAAAAGACTAATGACATAGATTCTTGGTGTGATACAGACAGCATACCAATAAATAATGATACGAATTTTAAAATCCTACAATTATATAGTAGCTATTTAAAAAATTGTGAGAGAATACACTGAGCAACTATGGTTCAATAAATGTATAAATCTAAATGAGATTGACAAGTTTCTAGAAAAGATGTAAATTACTTACACTGACCCAGGAAGAAAAAGGAAATCTGAATAAACGAGCACCGATCAAATAAATTGATGTGGGGGTCAAACATCATGTCAGGACTGGCTCCACTCCCGGCTCCACTGGTCTGGGGTCTGATGGGGACAGTCACATGAGGCCCCACACATAGAAGGGCCCTACGCTGTTCTAGCATCTTGAAATTATTCTTATTATTTTAAACAAGGAGCTACTCATGGTCATTTTATGCTGGACCCTGCAAATTACAGAGCCAGTGCTGTCCACACCTGTATAGTTTTATAGGTGAGTTTTACAACTAACTTTTAAGTTATTGATAATCCAAAGCTGTTTGGAAAACAGGAAAGAAGGCAAGTTGCGTAGTTCATTTTAGAAGACTAATGTAGCTTTGTGAGTTTCCAAGATCTCTTGATCAAAGTTATCTAGAAATTTAGGGATAAAATGGGATTTCATCAAATCTGACAGAACATGAATAACTACCACAGTCATTCATTACCTAAGAAGTTTGAAATTGACGTATACAATTGAATTGTTCTTTTCTCAAATGAAGTTGTTTTCTGATTTTTTTTTTTTCCTGGTCCTAACAAAGAACATGCTACACAAGCTTATCCAGAGTTCATTCTGGACTAGTTGATGAGTTAACTATTTTAAGCTCTTCCGGAACTTGTAAACTTTTAAAGCCTTAATATGTATTTTTTTCCAGGTCACTTGCTGGTGAACCTTGGAAAGATTTGGCAAATTGAATTAATGTGTGTCCAAAGTCATACTCAGCACCTTTCTCCGGAAACTGTCAGAAAAAAAAAAAAGATGAATTAGTCTCAGGAATCTCATTAAGAATATAATGGCAACATATTTGTTTTATTCTGCTGTTTCTGTAGTTCTGATCTAGCTACCATTACCCTCTGGTAACCACTAAATTATTGTCTGTGTCTATGAGTTTTTGTTTTTTTTATTTGTTTGTCTTGTTCCTTTGTTGCTTTCAGTTTTATATCTCACATCAGCGAAGTCATATGGTTCTCTACTTTTTCTGACTTATTTCGCTTAGCATAATAATCTCAAGATCCACCATGTTGTCTCAAATGGCAGTATTTCTTCTTTTCTTATGGCAGAGTAGTATTCCATTGTGTATGTATACCACATCTTCTTTATCCAATCATCTATTGAATGACACTTTGGTTGTTTCCATGTCTTGGCCACTGTAAATAAAGCTGCAATGAACATCGGAGCACATATATCTTTATGGAGAAATGTTTTCAGATTTTTTGGGTAGATACCCAGGAGAGGGATTACTGGGTCATATGGTAATTCTATTTGTAGTTTTTTGAAGAACCTCCACACTGCCTTCCATAACGGCTGCACCAGTCTGCATTCCCACCAACAGTGTACGAGGGTTCCTTTTTCTCCACAGCCTCTCCAACACTTGTTACTATTTGTCTTGTTGATGAAAGCCATTCTGACTGGGGTGAGGTGATATCTCATGTGTTTTTTATTTGCATTTCTCTGATGATTAGTGATGTTGAGCATCTTTTCATATGTCTATTGGCCATCTGTATGTCCTCTTTGGAGAAATGTCTATTCATCTGCTCATTTTTTAATTGGGTTGTTTGCCTTTTTGTTGTTGAGTTGTATGAGTTCCTTATATATTTTTGATATTAGCCCTTTATTGGAGGCGTTCTTTGCAAATATTGTCTTCCATTCTGTTGGTTGTCTCTTTGTTTTGTAGATGGCTTTTTTTGCTCTGCAGAAGCTTTTTAGTTTGATATAGTCCCATTCATTTATTTTAACTTTTACTTCCCTTGCCTTTGAGGTCAAATTCATAAAATCTTCTTTCAAACCAAGGTCCATAAGTTTAGTAGATTGTTGCCTAATTTCTATGCCTCATGAAATATCAGTCACTTCCTGTAAATCTCTCCTATAAAATTTAAATCAACTTATTTAAAAAGCAATTGAGTAATACCACTAGAAATTTTAAAAGAACTAATATTACTGTGAGTTGACTGTAAACACACACATTATCAGAAGTGAAAATTATTTATCTGCAAAATTCACCTTGCATATATATTGTGAGGGGTGCATATGTGCCCTTAATGAAAACACTGAAAAAAAAATCAATGTAATATACTTAATGCAGTGCCAAGTACACAGTTAGTGCTTAATCAATGTAAGCTATTCTCATTCCATACATGTAAGTTTGGTATTCAGAATATATTGTATATAGGGTAGGCAAATATGTACACAGGCTGTTGGCAGACACTGCTGGTTAATTCTGATTCTCTTCCTGCTGTTATCTAGACTCAACTTTAGAATCCTCCTCAGTATTGTGTTTCAGGGAGCCATCACCCATCAATTGACGGCACACACCAGACGGCATCTACTAGCCTCTGATAGATGTCACCTGGTGTAAAGAGATCTGGGCAAATTATAACTGAAGAGTTAACAATAAATGAACTGACGGAGGAAATCACCTTGTTAAAAAGAAAACAAATACAAACGGAAAAACAATTACGAAACATTTATCATTCAAGTATGTGTAATCAACTCTTAATATTAATTTGGACTTCCCGACCTCTTTCTCCCCATCACCTCACCTTGCTGCTGTACGTGTGCGGAAAGTATCTCACACTCATTTTCACTGAAGCCAAACGAAGTAGGCAGGGAAAAGTGTCCACTGTTATAAATCTTAATGAATTCTAGAGCGTCAGTACTCGGGAGTTGATGTGACTTGGGAGGCCCCGCAAGGTGTCCTGATGATTAAGAGTTCTGCAAACAGTTTTTTTGCTGATAAAGGGATGTTTGCAGGACAAAACAATGATGGACAACAATAAGTGATTAAGTCATTTGGATCAATGTCCAATGCAGGAGATTAGAGAAAGCTCAACAAATTAAGTTGAATCATAAATGGAGCCTTGGCTTTCAACCAGAGTTATTCTCCAGGCTTATACTAAGTACTTGCTGATAGGTTAACTGGCCACAAAGAGTCGGGAGAAGAGCAAGGGCTGTGGACTCAGACAGATTGGGGTTTGAGTCTAACTCTTCTGCTTGCTGTGTTTCCCTGAGTGACATATTTGACTTCTCCGAGCCTTTAAAACATGGGAAGATTCCCAGGTCCCTGGCAAGGCTATGTGAGGAGTGGTTGAATCAAAGCACAGGAAAGGGCCAAACAACGGACACCGTATTTTGACCAAGTTGGTGCAAAAAATGAACCATCGCAGTTGTTGCCAGAGGCAAGTGAGCTAAGATATTTGAAGGCAGGCCTGACTCGTGAAAGAACGCAGGGTGGAAAAACTCTACCTATGTCAGATATACTTTATTATGTATCGTATGATTGTATTTTACAAATCTATGTTGCACTTCATCATTTCCATAATATATGCATGTTACATATCACTTCATCTATATCCTTCAGTCCTCAGAAGACGTCTGTATGTTATCACCTGTCTTATAAGGAAGTATGTTTTGCTCTCTCTGGTGATGGAACAGGCAGAGGAGGAGCTGAACCCTTGAAGGATGGTCGGCAGTGAGAGGTCGCAGCCAGTGCTCACGGTGGCTGCAGACATTACCAAGAAGTGCAATTATTCGAAGAGAAATATTTACTGAGAGCTTGTGATGAGCTCTTAGCCAGTGGCAAGCGTGCCTCTTTCCTTATCCAACCTACATTCCTGTGTGTGTGTGTGTGTGTGTGTGTGTGTGTGTGTGTGTGTGTTGAGCATCAGTCACACAAATGGCGTCAACGTGCCATCATGGGGATGGATGTGCCCTAGGAGGAAGGGCACCGGTCCTGGAGACAACCTACCTTCTCTGCAAGCCTGGCATCTGTCCGTGCTGTCCGGCAATCCTGGGCAGACGACTGACCCTGTCTGTCTCCTCAGGTGTGAAGCGGGGAGAATGATAACACCCCCTGTACAGGGGGTGGTGCGGATTTGTGTGTCTGGGCATATCACGTGCTCACAAGAACATCTGGGGCAACGCAGTCAATAAATATTAGTTATTACAGTTATGATTACAACTCTGTGGGTCAATGTCCACTCTGGGCGACCTGCTCAGGGAAGCGAGTGGGAGCTGGCATTGTTGTCACTGCACCCTTTACCTGTGGGGGTGCCCTCCCCCCAAATTCTACATGCTTCGCTCCCACTGGCTAGAACCTGTTGCCTTCCTCACAGACCCCCGCCGGGGACCGCTGTAGCCACTTTGCATGGACACACTAAGAACTAGAGGTACCTGGGAGTATATATCGCCATAGTGTAGCTTGAGACTTTGCCACGAGGAGAGCAAACAGTGCTGTAATGTACACGCCCCAGGAATCAGGCTGAGTCTGGAACTTACCCGAAATCGCACCCTCCTTTGACTCCTTTCCTTCCCTCTCCTGCTGCCCTCACTCCCTCACAAGTCCCCTGGGAAATCACTTCCTTAATGAATCCTGGTCCCAGAGTTAGCCTCTGGGGATCCCCGCCCTCCAGGAAGACTTCCTCCAGGAAGCTTGAGGTGGGCTGAATGGTGCAGAGGAGGAGAGGGAGAAGGAGAGGTAAAGAAAGAGTGCCAGGAGGAAAGACTGCAGGTGCCACAACTCGTGGGCGGGTAGCATTTAAGGAGTAGAAGGAACTGGCAGAAGCCCGGGTGATCGGAGTCCGCAGGCACTCAGGGCCTGGGTGACGTGGGCTGGCACCTCTGGGTCAGGGAGGCCATATATTACAGGACAATGAAGTCCAGCTTAAAGAATTGGCTCTTGATGTGAGAACAATGGGAAGCCACAGAAGCAGGAGTGAGACACCAGCAGGTTTGGGTTTTGAAAAGACCTCTCTGCCAAGTGTCTGAAGAACAGACTGGGGAGAGACAAGATGGAGGGCAGCTGGGAGTTTCCACCATGGCCCAGGCAGTGAAGATAGAAGTAAATGGGCTGGGATAATATTTAAGCAACATCAACAACAAAGGAAAATTATTTTGCCATTCAGATGATCATCTCCCTGTAAAAGTGCTATTGAAGTCCTGGTTTTTGTAAAGGTAGATTTCATGATTCAGAGCTCGTAAAATGGCCACGTGAGAAATTTTTCTACTAAGACAAGATTTGAATTTTTATATTTTGTTATAACAAACGCAATGAAGAGGAAACATCTCTCAAATTTTTTAAAACCTGTATTCTTACTTTCAGAGAATTCACAAAAGATAGACAGATGAAAACTGATAACACATGGGTTTATAATTCTAAAAATAATTTCACAGTGGGAGGAAAGCATATACTCACTTTAGCAATATGTACATATTTATTCAAATACGAAGCTATAAATGTATACTTCTGAAATATTCTAAAAATATAACCTAAAAAGGAAACTATCAAATATACGGGAATACAAAGTATGCTCTTAGGAAAAATAGTAGTAAAAAATGTGTGTAAATAAACTACATGTAAACACAATTTTTAAAGAAAGTTTTATAAGTATTACATAAATCTTTATGCATTTTCCACTTATGAAATCATATCTCCCCAAGGAGTTCAAGTCACATAACACAGCTTATATGGTTAATCTATAATGTATACACACTTCACTACTGTCCTATTTTATAGATTAAGGCACGAAAAGTCACTGAATATTCTAAAACTGTGACTAAACTTTAGAACATTGCCCTAAGCCAAAGATCCTAAATCAAATACCATATGTATTTTAAAAAACGACTTAAGCAAATTGGCATTAGAATACACACACATAAGTATACAATTTAAAAACTGTTGGTCCACTTCTTAATGCCATAGAGGAAATATATTAACTAAACAAAGACTTTCAGGGTCCTTTAACAAAATGATGCCACAGTAAATGATTAAAGTATTCTTAGATAAGAGGTTTCGACTTCATTGAAGTACTTCTTGAAATAGAGGTATTCTCTCATTTCCCAACAATGTTTCTATTTCAAAACAGGAAAAGTGGAACGTCACAGGGACCTGATAACTTCCACCCAACATTTAGTTTTGCTTCCATTACTATGCAAGTATTTTTCCAAATATGACATTAAACAGAGTTACAATAAATGGATTGTTGATGTTACTGCAAACTCCAGACAATTTAGCTATGGTAAGACTTTCATTGTGAAATAAATAGAAACTTAACGTTTGAGAACGAAAGATTCAAGCGGTGAATTGAAAACACAACAACAGAACGAAAGATTCAAGCGGTGAATTGAAAAAACAACAACAACAAAAACAAAAACATTCAAGTGGTGAATTCGGTAGGGCAGGGACAGAAATATTCAGAGACTTTTACCTGCCTAACTGACAAGTGCCCAACCTCCCTATGACGTCATGGAAAATGCAAGAGGAAACAAGATCACAGGCCGTTCTGTGTAGGTCAGGGTGGCACAGACATCGGTTACGTGTAAGCTAGCAGTGTACCCTGCAGATTCCTGGTATTCCAACACTTAATCCGCATCCCTGAGTCAGATACAGTCTTAATAAATACCATGATCTGTACAGACAGTACGGCTTCTGGAACAATTGTACAGGAGACAGAATATAAACACCCATGCCTCAGGGTTCTTCAGGTGCTGTTTCATGTGCTGGCTTTTAAAGTTGGCTTCCGAGTAATGCAGAAGAGCCATAAGGACCATCCTTTCTGGGAGGAACAAAGCCTTTGCTCCAGGTCTTGGTAGAAAAAAATCTGGAAAATAAAGTATATCCCGATTATATACAATTAAATGAGAAAAGTTATCAGCAACAATAAATGCTGAAACCAAAATTTGCCATGGGCTCTTGCCAGTGGTGTGGTTTGCCACCTTAAATGTCCCTGCCATCTTTGTTGAACGCTGGGTATTTCAAAATGAAGCTAGAATTCCTTCATTATCCTTCTTGATTCAATGCTGTTGGGATGTCAGAATTTGACAAATTGCCTAGTGGTATCAGACACTTGGGGAAGAATTCACTTAGGCCTCATTCAAAAATTTCATCTGTGAACTGCATGTTTCCTTAAATAACCACCTATCAGCAAATGCCCCTTAATTTACAGTTAGCAGTACCGTGTATCCCCGAAAATAAGACCTAACCGGAAAATAAGCCATAGCATGATTTTTCAGGGTGTTCGTAATATAAGATAAGCCCTAATGTGTCTTTTGGAGCAAAAATTAATATAAGACCCAGTCTTGTTTTTGGGGAAATACGGTAGGGCTTATTTCATATTATGGGCATCCTGAAAAATCATGCTAGGGCTTATTTTCCGGTTAGGTCTTAGTTTTGGAGAAACACGGTAGCAGCTAGTTTGCTCTAGACAAATTCTAGGAGATGCTGTTGAAAGTGAGTTTGAATACTGACACATACTTCTATGAAGCCATGTGTTGGAAATGATGCCATGTCTCCACATAAGATATTAGAGATTTCTCTGGCTAACTTTTTATCACTCGATAATTAATAGTGAGTGGTATACTGCAGGAAAAGTATTACCTTGTATTTGATACAGGCTGAGATTATATATATTAAAAATATACACTTATGTGCCAAGGGTCTGTAAACCAAAGCCCCGTTCAAATAGGACCATCTGTTTTTATAAAGTTTATTGGAATGCAGCCTTAGAGGGCAGAATAACGGCTCTCAAAAAAAGTCCGTGCCGATTCCGGAACCTGTGAATCTATTACTGTAGGTGGCAAAAGGAACTTTGCAGAGGTGATTAAGGTTATGAACCATGAGATTGGGGATATTATCCTGAATAAATAGCCTGTCGGAGAGAGGCGACACAAGAAGGAGATTTGAAGTATGGAGAAGAACGCAACTTGCTCTGGCTGGCTTTGAAGATGGAGGAAGAGGGCATGAACTAAGGGATGCAGGTAGACTATGGAAGCTGGGAGCAGCTCTCGGCTGACAGCAAGAAATGGGGGCCTCATTTAGTAAGAAACTAAATTCTGCCAACATCCCAAATTAGCAAGGAAACAGATTCTCCCCGGCAGTCTCCAGAAAGGAACCCAGCTGCGCCCACACCTTGATTTTAGCCTGGTTAGAGCTGTGTCGGATTTCTGAACTGTAACATAATAAATTTGTGTTATTTAACTAGGTTTTAGTAATTTGTTTTAGCAATTTGTAACGGTAGCAATAGAAAACTAATCCAATAGCCACACCTATTCATTGACGAATTGGCTGAGGCCTCTTTCAAGCTGCCAGGCAGAGGTAAGTGGACGTGAGAGAGACTGTATGGCGTGGAGAACCTAGCATATCGGCCAACTGGCCCTTAACAGAAAAAAGTTTGTCCATCCCTGATGTGTATGTGCAAAAACCGTAACAGCAGCTTGCATTTATGGAGCACTTAGTGAATACCAGACTCTGGGCTAAGCAGGTAGTACTCCTATCAGCTTTCTGGGTAGATACTACTTTGGTCCCCATTTTACACATTTAGGGGAAAAAAATGGAGGCAGAACGGTGATGTAATTGCTCAAGGTCATCCAGAGAATCATTGAAGAGCAGGGCCTCAAGCTGGGTCTGGCTGGCTTCTGAGCTCGGCTCAGCCCTTTGGTCCTGCCCGGCACCTCCGATGATCACCTGAGGCCTCTTATCGCTGGCAGAAAGCGATGGGGAGCTCCCGGCTAGGCACCAGGATTCCCAAGTGCAGCATCTCCACCGGCTCGTTGTCCGTGGCCACGATGTCATACTTGCGGACAATCTGGAACACACATGCACAAAAGAGCAGCATTAGCCCTCTTCTCCTGCCTGGTGGTGTAGCACAGAACCCCGCTTCAGAGAGCCAGTCAGGAATTTACCCAGCAAAGAGCCAAGTGGAGCTGGAGCTCAGCTAACCGGCGACCGATGCACATTCTTTTCCCGATGCCAAACGGGAGATGAGCGAATGGGTTGATCTTCTTTTTATCTTGAAGCCATCGTTCGGGTCTAAACTGACTTGAATCTTCAAAATTTTCTTCATTGGACCCCAGCACCTGGGTATTCAGCATCAACACTGTCTAAAAACATACCGAAACACACAGCATTAAAAATTACCAGAAGAAAGACATTTGAATAGCAAAATTTACAACAGTGATCACCTTACAAATATAAAAGTAACCCACACATTTATAATAATGATGATTGCCCACATGTATGGAGGGTTTGAATTGTGCCAGGTAGTAAAACGGTAAAGAACTTCAAAGTTTTGTTTCACATTCTCACAATAACCCCATTTTACAGATGAGAAAGGTGAGGCTCACAGAGGATACGTAAGTCACTCAAGGCTAGACTTGAATCCAAATCTCTCTGCATAACCATTGTTCCTAATACTATACTTTGCAACACATCAACTATGCGCTAGCATCTACATATTTGCCAAATGAATGCTTTCTCTGTAAAAATTTTCAGGGGAATCGGATGAATATTTGGAAAGCGTGTCTTTCAAAGCGCTGTAAGGTGCAAAATGTACAAATTCTACTTACTCCTTTGGGTAAAGCATATTCACCCAGAACCGTTGCTTTGTCAAGAGTCCTCGTTGTAAATGGCACACTTGGGGTAAGCCTGAAAAAACCAAATCAAAGATATAAAGGGGGGCACAGACCAAGTTCTAGCTCAAGTGTCGTGGGATTGCAGATTCTGCTTAAATAAATTGTTACATAAGGTCATGCTCAAAAAGGGAACCCAATCACAAGTCTTCACAAAGACATTTTGTCTCTTTCTTCCCAATATTTCTATCTCTTGTTTTTATTCCTTATTTTATTGGGTTGGCTAATCCCCCCAGAACAAGCCTGCTTAGTAGCTGTTCATAGTGGTTTTCCTATTTCACTCTAGATTGCAAATGTGCATGTTTTTCATGCGTAGCCCTGACGCTTAATGTTTGTTCTAGGTTTCTCCCATCTACCCTTTATGAAGTTCAAGATATTTCCATCTAATCCTAAGAGGGTGTGAATTTTGTTTTCCAGAAAGGGTGTCAAAAGAATTTTCAAAGAACATTTTATGGCAGAGGCTCAAAAACAAAGACGTCTCCATGTCTTATCATAGAATATTGCTGAGCTTTCATCTCAGATCCTTCAATCATGCCCTGAATCTTAATTAGTGCATTTGGCTCGTATTCATTAGAGTGTTATTATTACTGATTTAAACAGGAGGGCATTGACTTTCCAAGATGTGACAGCATTTTCCCAAATGATTTAGGAAATGAGTAATAGAAAAGGGATATGGTCCTACAGGCGCTTTCTTTGCAGGTGGTAGATGTTTATGAATTAACTGGGAACTGTCTGTGGGGGAGACCCCTTACTATGTATTTAAGAGAACAGCTTTCTAACATATTCATACAGGCTTAGGCACGTGCCCTTACCGCATGGATTCTTTCAGACAGGCTTTTAAATATGGCATGTTCCTCAAATCCTCTGCCCGTGGCATCTGCGTCTCAGGCAATACACTCTGAATTTCCTTAAGAAGCTTTTGTTGCACGTGGGGATTACGGGATAAATTGTAGAGAATCCACATTAAGCTGTTCGCTGTCTGAAAAACAAACAGACCCAAACTTGAGTTTCTGCAAACAAGCTGCCTTAAAATCAGTATGAGCTGAACCAAAGGCAATGCCTCCCACAGAGCTCTGCAAATAGATTAGTGAGGTCTTTTCACATATTCTTACTTTGCCTCAAACAAATACCCTATATGAAAAGTCAGATTTATTTTACTGAACTTATCAATTAAGGACAGTTTATTGATTGAGGGAATCAAAATAGAATCCCGTAAACAATTTGCTGCATGAGGACACTTAAAATATAGTTTTGTACAAAACTGGTTTGAACACAAAACGAGCACTTGTAAAACTGGTGAAAGGAAAGCAAGGTGGGTGGATTGTATCAATGTCAACTTCCGGTTCTGGTAACGTTTGATTGTCATGCAAGATGTCACCACTGGGGGAAACTGGGTGAAGGATAAAAGGAACCCCTCTATTTTTTTTCTTAGAACTGTGAGCATGTGAATCTAGAATTATCTCAAAATAGAAGCATTTAATTAAATAATTATTTAATATAAAAGTTGATATAAAAATTGAATGGGGAGAGAGAAATGGAGATCCTATGAGTGCTACTCATAAGTTTTTAAAAAATTTTTACAGTGTTAATGCACAAGAAACTGCATTTCTGGAATTTAAAAGAAAGGTTGTGTTTTTTTTTCGCCACACCCTAAAAAGTTACCACAAAAATATAAAGGCATTATCTATACTCAGGGTTTCAGCCACATGCAAAGAGCCTCATAGGAGGGTGCCAACACCAAAATAAGACATTCTAGCACTGAGTTGAGAGTTTCAAGGGACCAGCCACAGTTTCTGACAAAGACTCATGGCCTTTTAAGTGGCATCCTATTTTTCCTTTCCAAAGGCAACGAGAAGAGAAAATATATTGGCGGAAACAGCCAGTGTAGCTTTTAGCTTTATAATATTCACCACTGGTAGTCATAAGTATTTGTTTTTTAGGCCTTTTTTAAGCTAATTTAAACCAAATATTTCCGTAAAAATGGTCATTGTGTTCTCCCGTTGCAGACATGAAGACGCTTTTGCTAAGTGCCATGTGCCACTCACATAAATGAGCAAAGTGCAAGACAATTTGGAGCCAATGGCATTTATTATTTTTGGAAGAAGATGTTTCCAAGGCAGTCTTCTTCATGTCCCAGGACTGGCAGCCTTGGCTGCAAATAAACTGTACACGGCATTATTACAAGAGTCCAATTTACAAAACAGGAAGAGGGCGTAGCCGCCAAATAAGATATACTTTCAAATTTCTCTGATTTTCCAAATGTGACTTTCAGAATAGCCAGGACTAAAACAGAAACAGATTTAACCATATCAGTGTGTCCTTTACCACAAGCACCAAATAGAGTGTCCAAAAGGCAGATAACTGTAGCCTTCACCAAAGCCCTGTGAAAGACAGCCCAAGGTCTGTTAGGATAACTGCAGGGGCTAAATCGAGGGGAAGTGGCCTGGGAAACCTCACAGGCACAAACTGTCCTGGCTTGACCTCCGTGGAGGAGACCCATCTTGTAGCTGGCCTTCCTGCTTCCATTCTCTCTCTGCTAATTCCACTCTCCACCTACCAGTCGGAGCCCACTTTACAAAACAAAAATTTGATAACGTTACTCCCTTGCTTAAAATACTCCAAGAGCTTTCCATCAGAGGTATAATAAAACTGAAATGCGCCTGGTTAACATGGCCCATCGACTTCTCCAATCTCAACCCTGACCACATTTGCTAGTTCTCCAGCTCCATCCCTCTTCCTGCCCCAGGGCCTTTGCATGTGCTGGTTCCGCTACCTTGAGTGCTCTTCCACCAGATCTTTCCATGGTTGGCTCCTTCTCCATGGTTGCTACTTTGAGTGCTCTTCTCCATGACCTTTCCATGGTTGGCTCATTCCAGTGTCAGCTCCAGCATGACATCCTCAAAGAGGGACCCCTCCCCCACCTCTCTGTTACCTCACCCTGATGGCTTCTCCATGTCCCCTACCACTGTGTGAAATGATCAAATCTGTCTGTTTACATGTCTACTGTCTGTTCCCCACTACCATTTAAGTTCCACGAGGGGAAACTGGTTCCTGGTAGTCTCTCAAGTATCTGGAATAGTGCCTGTCTCATAGTAGGCACTCGGTTGTTCCTGAATTCTTTCATTTATTGAACAAATATTTCTTGGGCACCTCCTAGATGCCAAGTGCTATTCTACGTCCTGGGAAGACAGCCGGGGACAAAACCAAGTAGTCACCTTCATGGAGTTCACATTCCAGGTGAGAAATAAACAAACAAACAAAAATGGGTGGAGTGTTACTTTTATCACTGTAAGGTGCCTCTACCAGGCAAATGAGTGGTTCCCTAGGACAGGGAGCTGAAACACATTCCCACTTTTGACAGTCTTCTGGAGCATGAGGCTAATCAGAACTTTGCTATTCCCCGATGTGGAAAATGCTATCTTTTTTTCCTTTAGATAAGAAACATTACAGAAAGGGGGAAAATGTGGAAAAGAAACGAACTAGTATATGTTCTTCACAGAACCTATTTGTATATGAAATGCTGGGCCTATGGGGAATCTTAATATACATCACTCCAATGATAGCTGGAAAAATGAATGGAAGACCCTTACACCCACCTGGATGCCTGTCAGTATTTGTGTTAAGAGTCTGACTGTACTGAGTACCTACTACTGTTTCCCCGAAAATAAGACCTAGCCTGACAATGAGCTCTTTTGGAGTAATGCGTCTTTTGGAGCAAAAATTAATATAAGACCCGGTCTTATAGCAAAATAAGACTGGGTCTTATGTAATATAATGTAATGTAATGTAATATAATATAATACAATATAATATAATATAATACCAGGTCATATTAATTCGAGCTGATTGTCCGTCTAGGTCTTATTTTTGGAGAAACAAGGTAAGAGTACCCACTACATCAGGGGCAAGATTTTGATCTTTAAAATTAGCCATTTCACTTAAATTGAAATCAACGTTTCCCAAACGTACTATGTTTACATTTTAAGCGTAAAAATATTATGGGACTGGCAGAGAGTATTCCAATATTTTTACAATAAACGATAGCCCAGTTAGGTAACATGCACAACTACCTAAAATAATTCCCATTTTTAAAAATTCTAGATCCTCTGCCTTGCTACAGTGAGGAATTTCACTGCTTCCAAATTCTTGCAGCAGCTTGCCTGCATATAACAGCACTTGAGTCCTGCTCTGGATTTTGTCCCTAGGATAGGAGTCCCTGGGAGAACTTTCCTCCCATCATGCGTTTCAGCACAAAGGCTGTGCGTTGGGTCTCCCACAGCACCGCAGATGGGATTTTTCATTTGTGCCAGAGCTCAGTGGGATATGTGCGTCGAATGACTATTTAAAACTCTTCATGAAAAAATATTTTACAGACTGTTTATTTAGCCAACGAAACAATCAGGCCCAGGCTTACCGTTTCTACCGCGGCCAGCTGGAGCTCGGTGACGGCAGCGTACAATTCTTTCTTTGAAAGCCGATTGTGGTGATAAATGTCACAAAGGAAATCCGTACCAGGGTGCTCGCTGTATTTTTCTAACCGGTGGTTGACACAAGATTTGACTATTGGAGAAGAGCAAAAGGAGAGGAAGTCAGTCGAACGCTGGGATGAGGGAAAAAATGAAAGGGCGCCTAAGATGAAATTGTCCTTGCAACATCAGGAGGGGCTTTTCAGGGACGTTGACGTGGTTAAATTAGCTAATATTCGCTTATTGGTGGGATGGCAAGGACTGATAGGTGCCCACGTGAGCCGGGATTCTAAAACTTTCACGTGCACAAGAATCGCTTGGGCATCTTAAAATCAGATTCTGAGTCAAGGGTCCGGGGTGGGCCTGGATTGCTAACAAGCTCCCGGGTCATGCTGGGCTGCTGGGCTGCAGGTCAGATCTTGACCGGGAAAAGCTTAGCACTTGGAGATCATCATGACACAGAGGTAGGATTCGGGTCCACTGTCAGAATCGGCAGTTGGACCCAGATCCAGGTGTCTAGCTGATATGGTCAGTAATCTTGAGAAAGTTACTTAGCTTCTTTGTGCCTTAGTTCTTTTCTGTCACTAGAGCTAAGAGAAAGACCTGGATTTTTGGTGGGAATTACATGAGTGTGTGTGTGTGTGTGTGTGTGTGTGTGTGTGTGTTTGCAAAATATATATAATATACTATTATAACACAGAACAATACCTAGCACCAAAGATTCCCTCCATAATATAGCAGAAATTGTTCTCGTCCATTGAGATATTGTCATATGACAAGTTTTCACGTTATCTATGTTAGACCTTGAAACAGTTGCATTGAGTTAGGTACTATTGTTGTTGTTGTTGTTGTTGTTCTTGGCCCATTTTGGAGGCAAGACAACTGAGATGAAAAGCAGATAGGACATTTGGCCAACCCGCCACACCAGGGACAGAGCTGGGACTCGAACTCAGGTATCTCTGACTCCAAAGCCCTTGCTTCTAACCACACCTAACTCCCGAAGACGACAGAAAGCCGACTCCTGCCTTTTCCTTACAATCCGTCTACACCAGGGCAGCCCCCACACTCATGCTTGCAAAGCCTGAAAGAATCAGGAGGAGCCTTTCCATTGATGGATCAAGGTGATCAGGCCAGGAGAATTATTCCAGACCTGCGGGCAGCAGCTCCAGGGAAAGGGCAGCCGGGCATGGGAGGCCATGCTACCTGATTGGAAAATGGTGTCCCAGGCCAGCGTGTGGGCCTGCCAGACCTTGGTGTTGAGGCTCTTGTGCAGCTCAACCGGGGTGACCATCATCCTCCCAAAGGTGCTCATCATCTGTGAGGAACACAAACGCCTTCTCATCCGGTTTCTCTGTCTTTCAAAGGTCATTCTGACTCTGGAATTGGAGCATTCTAAACACCATACCCTGTGTCCCGCAAAGGCCGGAATTCGAAACACCCCCCTCCGCCCCCCGCAGGCTTCCCCACACCGGTCCTGCCAGGAATATCCACCCCCAGCCCCCAGGGACATAACAAAAATAAACTTTAGGATGACTTTCTGCTGGATGTGTTTAATGAAAACAAATTTGCTCTTATAACCTAAATGTTAGCAGAAAGGACAACTATAATTTTCATATTCACTTCACTTTTCAATAGTTGCCTAATTTCGTCCATGTCTATACCAGTTTCACAGTGTTTACTATATCCACAGATGACCTAAACGGTTCAAAAGTTTTATATTCTGATATTTTTCTTTTAAAAATAGTATTTTAAAAACAGACTTTGAAAAACTAGTATTGTCATCAACGGACCTTTAACTGAAATAGCTACTTTAACTGCCTACACAATGATTTCACGTGCTTCTTTATTATATGGGCATATGGGCACATCCATGCATGAAAATACGTAACACAAAATGAGCACTTAACGCTTGTTGAAATACGTGTGCATGCCCCTCTTGGGGGAACACCGTGACCCGCGTTTTGTGAAGTCCTGTGAATGATCGTCAGGAAAACTGCTCTCTCCCCTCGGGGATGCTTACTGTTTTGATGGCCATGATGAAGTTCAAAGCTTCATCCCCTGCGTTCTTCTGAAGGAGCCCAAATCTCTTCTCATAGAGCACCAGGCAGATGCCTGTTAATGAAAATGATCACACAATCTGCAGTCTATGATTAGCTGGCTACCCAAAGCTCAATTCCATCTCTCCTAAAAGTGAGGTGTTTCCTAAGCACAGAGGAAGGGTGAAAAGCGTGAGAGTCTGATAGCTCTTTCCAGAAATTATCTCCGGGTTCAATGACCCGTCCCCTGCAGAACCTCCTGGTCAGAAATGCCACTGTGCAAATGTAGCCATTTTCATAGATGAATGAATCTCTCCTGTAATGTCTTACTTTTGTCTGAGGTTATCACTGATGTCACGTGTAGCAGACGTGGTTAGGGGCCTCCCCAATACTCCGGCTCCAGTTCTTTCTTAAGAAAACCATGGTTTTATTTAGGGTCTGGATTATCAGTCCTCCAGCAATACATCGGGATTGATCTAAAACTGGGGGCAAACCTATTCCCTGATCTCCCGGGGTTTCTGCAGCAGCCAGAGCAGGTCCTGGCGTGGACAGTAAGACCAAAAGAAAATAATCGTTTTGCTTTTGAGCTAAAAGGCGACCAGTACCTTTTGTTCTTCTTGTTCTGCCTAAAACGCAGAGGTGAGGCTAGGGGGGTCAGTAGCTGTTGTTCAACAAGCCAACAAACTGAGGCTGCATGAGCAGGAAGACTTGATGAGCTTGGCCCCCCAATGACACTGAGTGCCAGCTGTGGACTGCTTCCTCTCGACTTCTCGTAATGCTACACAGGAATTTTTAAACCCACACAGCCAGGTTTTCACTGACTTGCAAAGAATCGCATTTGAAACTCCTTAATTAGGGTATTTACAGTGGACAGTTTCCAAAACATACACTTCTTTTCTCCTCTATAATCATTCCTTCTCTTCAGTCTACTTCTCTTTCCCTTAACACCTTCTGTGGATTTCCTATTTGCATGGAGCTTTCTAATGTGCTATGGTGACGGGTCTATAAAGTTGAGGCTATTCTGATAGAGAAGACAGGTCAGGACAAATGCCTCCATCTGGGGGTGCCCTCTCCTACCCCTCACACCTGCAGGCAGAGTGACCCTTGCATCAAATTGAACCACGCCACCCTCCTGCTGAAAGCACTCTGCTCTCACTCCCAGGTACTCCCAGGCTCAAAGCCCAACTCCCATCCCTGGGTTTATATGGATTATCACAGCTGGCTGCTGCTCTCCTCCCATCCTTTGCCCTCACCTTGCCCCTCCAGTGCAAGATATGCTCCAGTCATTCTGAATGCCTTTCTGTTCCTTCAACATAATCTCTGTTCTTCTGCCTGGAACACTCCTCCCTTACTTTCACCTGGCGAACTCCTACTTATCCACAAGGCCTTAGCTGAGATGGCACCACCTCCATGAAGCCTCCCCTGACCATCCTCAGCTGAGCCAGCCCTCTGGGATTCTCCCGCAGCCTTGAATCCCCTTAGTCAGGTGCTCACACAATCTGTTGAAATAGCCTTGTCCCTTGCCTGCACCTCCACTGGGCAGCGAGCTCATCAAGGCAGGGCTCTGCTTCTTATTCTCAGAGTGCCCCTGGAAGAAAGTGATCGTGCCCTCTTCTGTTTGAAACTTTCCACAGCTCCCATCTGACTCAAACTAAAAGTTCTTACCGGGTGCTGCAGGACCTCTCTTGATCTTTCTCAGCTCCTCTTTCGTCTCCCTCCCCCTGCAGTCCACTCCCACCGGCATCCTCGAAATTCCTCCAAGGCATTGTTCATGCTTCTGCCCCAGGGCCTTTGCACTTTCTGTCTTCACTGTCTGGAACAATCTGCCCGTAGATACCCTGTGGCTTACTCCTTCCCTTCCTTTAGGCCTCATCTCAAATGTCTCCTTATCAAAGCAGACTTGCCTCATCTAGCTAGGCACCTCTGATCTTTACTGACTCCCTTACACCTCGGCAGAGTGTATATTGAAGTGTGTTGATTTGTCGGTTATCACCCCTACTAGAATCTAAGCTCTGTGTGAGCAAGGCTGTTGCCTGTTTTGTTCACTACGGTATCTTTAGTCCCTGGCCTGGTACCTGGCACATAGAAGGTGTTCAATTACTGTTTGTTGAATGACTACACAAACAAC
This sequence comes from Rhinolophus hipposideros, assembly GCF_964194185.1. Lineage (NCBI taxonomy): Eukaryota > Metazoa > Chordata > Mammalia > Chiroptera > Rhinolophidae > Rhinolophus > Rhinolophus hipposideros. The sequence continues at coordinate 6,514,610 of NC_138068.1, read as the reverse complement.
CCATAGTGCAAAGCATAACTGCAGGGCCTGAGAGCATTAGACAGGCTGTTATGGCCATTCCTAGTCAGCAGTAGTCTGTGATTGTTGAAATTGTCCACAGAGCCATGTTTTATCCTCTGACTCACTTGCAAAACCAAATGAACAAGACTGTGAAGACAACTTACTTTCAAACGACCATTTGTTCAGTTCGCTGTATAAGTCCTCGATGTGGCCTCTCTCATCACAGAGCTCATCTATTCTACCCATAAAATCAGCCAAGACCTTCAAAGAAAGAAACCACGAAAGACACATTCCAGTCACTGAGGGAAAACAAAATTTAAAGCTCAGTAAGCCAACTTCAGGGTTTGCTACCTTGTGTATTCACTGGCCATAAGGTTGTTCCCTCTGAGGCAATGCTAGTAATTGTATATTCTCCTTGGGAGCCCACCTGACACCCTAAATGGCCTTGCCCTCGGGTATTTCCTTAGCTTTTCCTGCAGCCACCCCAAAGCTTAAGTTTCAGCTTTTGATCTAAATTTAAAGAAAGGAAAACATTTCTTCTAATCAGAATGGGGAATAAACCACAAAGGAGAAATCAGTCAAGTGTCCCTTGATGGGCAAACATCTCAAGGCCTGTGATGCTATAACTATCCTGAGGTTTGCCACTTCCGTGTCTGGGCAAGCAAACATCTCTTTACTGATGGGTATTGTGTTAAGTGTGTTGAACTGGGAGCCAGGAAATCTGTAAATTCTGGAGGCAGCTCCCTCACTAAATAGCTCTGTGACCTTGGACAAGTTATATAAGGCCTTTAGATGCCAGTTTCCCAAACCAGGGCTGTTGGTGACTGGTGCCTCACATTTAACGAGGGCTAGAAAGTACCAAGCTCTGTACTAAGTGCATTGTCTTTGCTGGTCCTCACGACAACCTTGTGAGGTAGAAAGTACTGTCGCAACTCCCATTTCCTAGGTAGCAGATGAGAAAACAGGCTTAGAGAGAGGCTAAGACACTCGCCCTTGAACACAGCACTGAGATATGGCTGTACTGGGATCAGGAACAAAGTCTGTGTGACTACCAAGCCCACCCATGGAAGCGATGGGCACGTTAAATTTGCCACATACGCATGCAAAAGTACTTTGAATTAGTTACCATCAAAAAAATTCAGGGATTTTGCATGCATATATAAATTTTCCACTACTTGTCACTAATAATAATAATAAGTAATAATAATAGGATCTGGCAACATCAGGTCTGCATTCCCACATGGCAGTCATTTGCTTGAGCTGGAGAAGCTGTCCCCTCTAGAAAGCGCATGTACTATTCTGTTGGCTGAAACCCTTACTGGGCCTGCCTTATACATGTATGTTGATTACCTGGCCCCTGGAAGTGTCTGAGTTTGCAATCTTTCTCTTATACAGTCTTATATGGGTCCAAGTTCAGTTCAAAATAAACACTCAGAGTGAATAGGAGCAAAAAGAGATTACTATATACTTAAATACCTTCCTCTTTAGCCCCCTGTTGGCTAAAGGATAATGTCTAAATACCTTAGCGTGGCACTAAAACATTGACAGGACCTGCCTTCTGCCCAGCATCATTTCAGAGAAAGCCCACTTCTGAATGTACTATTCTCTAAACACACCATCATGACATGTCATGCCTCCATAGTTTCAGAAGGCTGGATGCCTTTCTCCACCATCTCTGGCTTGCAGATTCCTACTCATCCTGCAAAACCCTTCTCAGATGTCACTACCAAGGAACTTTATAAGCATTATTTCATTTAATCCTCACAGCAACCCTGTGGAGTGAAAACTGTTCCTCCAATTTTACAGACTAGGAAACTGAGGCTTAGGGAAGTTAAGTAGCATCATCAGGTTACGTAGCTAGAGGGTGGAAGGCGGATGTTCGAATCCAAGGCTGTGTACTACCAAAGTCTGCGCTTGTAACTGCTCCCTTATTGTGATATTATTTTTAAAGAGGGTGAAAGAATAAGGGTTTTGGGGGAAGAGGATATGGGAGGGAATGAGGAGAAAGTAAAGAGCCCTGAATCATCCAGAGTATGCTCTGCACTTTGTAGCCATGACGTAAAACTCCAGAAACATCCCTGCCTCCCAAAGAGACCCAGGAAAGCTGGCCCCCGCCTGCAAACCTCATTGATTTTGTTGTCCAGCTTCATAATTTCCACTGGTTTCATGAGTTTCTTTTGAAAGGCACTCCGGACCCGCTGCCAGTCTTCTCCTTCCCTGGAAGAGAAGCAGAAGTATATTTAGAGCAAATTGAAAAGAAAGGAAGGCAGAAGCCGAGAGACCTCCAGCTGTTCAACTGCATGCACTGTGTCATGCAATGAACATGGAGAAGCATGCCAAGAAATAAATGTCCAGAGACTATTGGCATTGGAATATTTGGGGCTGGTTTGACCATAGGATGATAAAGCACCTTTCCTCTCAGCCAAAGAAAGCACCAGAAAGGTGACATCCATATAATTTGGATTCAGGGCTGTGGAGGTGTTCTTGCTGGGTTTGAGCTGGGAGGCTAGGAGCCTCAATTCCTAGCAGTGAGAGTGGGCCCGGGAACATTCCCTTCCACAGAAACCCAGACCTGTTTGAGGAAAAATCTTGTCTTCCTGCAACCTATTGCCTTAGGTTGAAAGTCACATTCACAAAATACCTCCAAATAAAGACATACAGTCAGAGATGAACTGGAGTTGTAGAAAGCGGGTTCCCGTCAGGCAGCTCTTTGCCCTTGCCCCATAGCTGACCACACAGCCTGTGTTGCACCATGATTTAATATGGTTTTTAATTCCAGTAATTATATCCTGAAGAATACAACTATTACGCATTACAATTTGAGGGTAAAAAAAAAAGTGCGACCTTGTTACATGCTAACACTTAAAAATCAGAGAAGTAACATCAAATTATAGCATTTATCCATCTGCAACCTTCACGCCCCCCTCATCCCACCTTTCGGGTGCACCTAGGTCATAACTTTTCATTCCCCTCCCGAAAGAGAGGTCCCTGCCACAAGCTAAGGAAGTTCATTTCTGGCGTTGGAGTTTGTGGGGAGGGAGCGGCAACAGGGAATTTTAAGAGAGAATTTTGTTTGTATAACTCATTTGTCTGGCACGCCGACTTCAGAACCTCCTCCTGCCCAAGAGTCTGAACACCCCAATTTTGATAACGCTTTTTGGCATTTCTTCGATGGAAAGGCATGGCCCCAGCCCAGTCGCCAGAGAGCACGCAAGCGTTGGGCGCGCAGCGCAGCTGTGGTTCAAACCCCTCTCACCTGTGCAAGAGCTCGCGATTGCACCGGGGAAGGGTTTTCGCGTTCCCTGCTAAGAAGGATCCAAGCCCAGGGAACCTCTCCCCCATGTTTAAACGACTCCGCCCCAGCCGCCGGCCCACGTCCTGCCGCTCGGACTCACAGGATGAGAAGGCCGTAGCCCTCCTTGCGATAGTCGCGATAGGCCTTCCAGGGTTTGATCTCCAGCCGCTGCGGGTGCGCGCCCTCGGTGCGGTACAGCGCTTCCAGCAGGTACGGCGAGCCCAGGTGCACCGAGTCGAAGGAGCCCAACTTCATGCGGAAAATCTGGCCGTACTTTTTGTGGTACTCCGCCTGCCGCCGGCCGGGCAGAGCGCAGAGTCAGCGCGCATCCCACGTCCCGATGGCGCTTCTTCCCCCCGCCCGCCTCCTCCCTCCCGGGAACCGCTGCTGCCCCGACACCCGAGCGCACCGTGCGCCGGAGCCCCGCGCCTCGGGGAGGGATTGGAACGCGGGGCAGGGAAAGGAGAGGGACTCGGGGCTCGACGAGGCATTTACCAGCGTGTCGTGCTGTTTCTTGAGCCCCCCTTTCCAGAGAATTTCCAGCAGGCTGCCCAGCAGCGGCCAGTTGGTAGGGCCGGGCAGGGCGGCCGCGGTCTGCGCCTCGCCGCGCTCCATCAGCGGGCAGAGCGGCACCTTCCGCGGCCGGGCGGGCGCGCACGCCGTCGATGTCACGGGTCTGGGGGGCTGGCCCCCGCAGCGCAGCTGCTGTAGGAAGGCGGCCAGGGAGCGGCTCTTGCGGATGGGGGAGCTCATGGCCGCGGGAGAGACCGGGCGCGTGGGAACGCTCGGGGACCGCGAAGAGCGACTGGCTAATGTGGAGCCGGCCGGGTTGGGGACGTGACGATTCTGGGAAAGAGAGGCAAAGAGGCCCAGCAGGTGTGATGGAGGGAGCGGAAGAGGGTCAGAGAGCAGAAAGGACCTCGGCGAGGATGCTCGACGCTGCCCCGTGCAGCACCCTCAGGGCGCGGTACCGCCGAGCGCTGGCCGCAGGCGCGGCAGGAGGGCAGCAGAGGGCTGGGTGTCTCTTGAAAGAAGGGAAGGGACGTGGGTCCGCCTGTGGGTCTGCAAGTCTGACTTCCAGGTCTGGAGCCTCGAGGTGGAGTTGTCAAGGAAGGTGGGAGAGATGCTGCGGGAGCTGAGTGTCCTCCGGGCGCTCTCCATGAGCCAGGCCGGCGGACTAAGTATTTATGGAGACAGGGCAGGCCCTGGGTGGCCAATAAGCACGCTGAGTGGGGCGGAGTGGGCCCTGGCTGGCCTGGCCGGGAGGGACGCGGGACCCGGGGGGGCGGGGCCGGGGGGGCTGGAAATCGGATGGTGTCAGCGAGGTGAGCGAGGGCGTCCGGGCCTCGGGTGACCGGTGCACTGCTCCACCCCGGAGATAACCCTCCCCGGGGTGGCGCGCTGTGCCGGGAGTTCACCGGGTGTGCGCTGAGCGCGCTTCCCTGCCCTCCCCCCGCGGGCAGAGCCGGCAGTGGCAGCCCCGCGGCTGCAGCCCCGCGCTTGCACAATCGTGCTGCTGGGCGGCCGAGGTCTCTGAGTGCGGGCCCGGGAAGGGTGCCGACGCCTGCCGGGGCCTCGGGAACCCGCGCGCCTCCGGGAAGCTAGTTTATGCTAGCCTGGACGGACTTCTTTTGGGAGGAAGGTTGACTTTCTGTGCCTCCCAGGGTGGCGAGGGGTTGAGACGACTGAAATGCATCCAAAGAGGGGATTTCACCTTTGGGTGTTGGGCAAAGAGGGCCAGTTAAATGTACAGCGTGTCCTCCCTGGCTGCTCCATTCTGGTTGTCATGAAGATTGAATGCGTTAATGCGGGCAAAGCTTAGTCCACAGTCAGCACTCAGCTTACCTCCTCAGGCAGTTAGGAGATGTGCTGTGGAAGCCTGGCTTGCCGTTGAGTCTGGGCTGGGCTGCCTCTCCCACGTCTATCACTCCCCTCCCTTTTGGGGGGCCACCTTGGGCAGAGGATAGGCACACGCAGCTGCGCACCACGGCCCGCAGCATCCCCACCAACCCCTATGAAGTGCATCCTAGGCAAGCGTGGGGACACACACACACACACACACACACACACAATTTCTATCATCATCATGGCTGGCAATAGTAGAACTCGCTTTACTAATTCGGGAAGAGAAGTTGGAGTTTTTCGTTGATCATTTTAAAGTGGCTCCTGTTCTCTCCTTCTGAACCGACGCAAGAACTCCGGCCGGCCAGAGAGGAGCTGAGGGACGTTCTGTTTCCTCTCGCGGCTCTTCAGTCTCTTGGCAGGGTCTTTTTGACCCTAGTGCTGGCAAAGCCTTCCCTGGTGACTTTATTGTAAACTCTTTGTTTCTTGAAAACCTTTTGCAGTCCACTGGCATCTGACAGCTTGAATGCTGTCAGATTTGTCCTGAGAGGTTACTGTTAATGTTAATAAAAAGTAATAGCTGTATGTTATATATTAATATAGTTTATATATAATGTACTTATATGGAATGTACATATCTACTTATGTGCGTATCCATTTATACCGTGTTTTCCCGAACATAAGACCTACCCAGACCATCAGCTCTAAATGCGTTTTTTGAAACAAAAATTAATGTAAGACCCGGTCTTATTTTACTATAAGATTGGGTCTAATATAATATAATACCTGGTCTTATATTAATTTTTGCTCCAAATGATGCATTAGATCTGAGGGCCCGGCTAGGTCTTATTTTCGGGGAAACACGGTATATACACAGTATGTGGTACATATTATATAGCACATACCATAGATTATATACTGTATGTAATATACACTATATCTTGTATAACATGTTACATAGTATACAAATGAAAGGTTTCTAGGGCTTATGATAAAGCAGCCACTTAGCTAGACATTTTACATAAATTTTCCCATTTAGTTAGCATAATGACAAAAAAAATAAGTGAATAAATAAAACTAAAGCTTAGAGAGTTAAATAATTTGCCCAGTGTCACAGACCTTACTTACTATTGGCTCATGTGGGATTCAGGCCCAGATTTTCTGATTCTAACCTGGGCCTTTCATCTATACCTCGATATACAACATGCTACATTACGTCAGCTCTTCTTAAACCAGGATTATCTCAGAATATTGGAAATATTCCTTAAATGGGAATATCTCCAGAAGAGCAGTTGAGTGGGATCAGCATGTGTGGGGCTGTGCAATGGAAGGAAATGTTGTTTTATGTGCTCACGGTGGTGAAAAAGAGCAGCCCCCAATAGAAGATCCATTGAGTTCACCACGTGTGTGCCTTGCTTCTGGTATAGTGCTTGGTACATAATAAATGCTCAATAAATCGCAACTCCTATTGTTATGCCACCTACTGAGTTATCACCCTCCCCCTTTGTTATTTCTTTCTCTCTCTTTCTGCAGGTGTGCTGAGAAAGAAAGGGAAACCCTTTCAGATTTGCTGGGTTTCCATATGAGTTTTAGCACTATGTTGCTTTATAAACGCCAAGTAGATACGTGGAAGTTCAGGCAATCATTAGTCTCGTCATAGCCAGCAAGGCAATTCCCATTTCAGGGAAATGGGGGTCTCATGTCCAGCAGAGAAAGCCTTCACTCATTTTCATACTGGATTGCAGAGGAAAGCAAGACCTCCCCCCACCCATCGTTGACCAGGTGCAGCTCACTCACTCTTCCTCACTTGGCCACTTCCTTCCCTTGCTCATTCCTTAGTGACTCATCCTGCCAGGGGTCCTGCTGGGAATTACTAATGAGAGAGCTTGAAGCGCCTTGTAAGTAAGTACCCATCATTACTGAGACAGGCCCAGGCTCTCTGTTTGCTGCTGGGAAATCTTACCAGGTCCCGAATGGATAATTATAGTCCAGCCCTCACACCAAGCAACCACAGATGACAAAGTGTGGGTGCCTTTACATGTGTAATGAGGATGGGGTGGAGAAGTCCCTCGACGGGCGATGGCTGCTTTCTCTGTACTGAACAACACGAAACTCTTTCATAGATATCAAATAGGAATATAGTTCTGTGCTTGCAAGCTTTGGCTAAGCCTGGGTTTGAGTCCTAGACCCGCCTTCTGATTGTGGAAACTTAGGGTACTTACTTTCCACAGCTGTCAAATGGACAGTGTTGGAACCAAACTCACAGTAAAGCTCAAAGCTCATGGGAAGAGCAGTAATAAGAATAACTGATTGCAGGGGGTTGCTGTGGGAATAACATGCGTACAGTTTTTAGCACGGTGGAATGTTCAGTAAACACTACTTCAAAGCACGACTGTATTGACACACGCCTTAGTTTTTGCAAACTATGTACAAGAGAGAGGCAACTTAGATGTTTCGACTATTATACCTTGTGTTCAACTTAATGTTGTCATTTTGACTCAGGAAACAGTATAATTGGATAAAGCCAAAGGAAGATTAGCAAAGAAATTAGCCAGAGAAACCAGGGCTAACTTACCAAGCTCTGTCAGCCTCGGGTACCTCATCTTAAAGTGGTGATAACGAGAGTCCCCACCCAGGAGGGTTTTTCTGTGGTTGACAAAGCATTGAAAGTCCCTGGCATGTAGTACAGGTGCTAACATGTCACCGTTGATGTCTATTATGAACTACAGGAATTGGGCTCTCAAATAATTCAGGTCATCGTCTCTCTTACATGTGTCTTGGGGTTCTCTGCCTACTTAGACAAAAGCCTTGAAATTCTGGACACTGTCTGCTGGTTTTTGTCTCTCCTAGAGCATGTGAGACAGTGCTGTTTACCTTGGCCAGCCCGCAACAGCGCAAATAATGGGCAATTGATTATTGATCATTTCCTCGTTCTCAAGTGAAAAGAGAACCATCAGCATGAATACATTCTTTGTTTGCTGAGGAAGAAGTTGTTGGTCACTCTTGGAGGGTTTTATTTGTGCGGCGTATAGGAAGCGATTCTGTATAACAAAAACAACAGTTTGGGTCCCCACAGCAGCTTGAGTTGAGGCTGTGTGGCCTGGGGCAAGTTATTATTTAACCCCTCTGAGTGTAGTTTCCTTAGTCATAAAATTGGGGGTTACTGTGCCTCTGTGAGAAGGGCTCAGATGAAGTCTTGAAACCTCACGGGAAACACCATTAAACATCACAAACATCTGTTTGGTGCCTGTACTCGCTCGATCGTTTCTGAATAGAATTCAGTCACGTTGGCAAGTTAAAGTTATCTAGATTATGGACAAACATATCTGAAATCCTCCAAAACGCAGTTACACGTGGAGCACTTTGGAAAAGGTTCATCATTAAAAGGGGTGTTCCATTTCGAAGGACGTGAATAATAGAGCGTGTACCAATGAGTTGATGAGTCATTTTGCCATCACTACAAATTGTAGCTTACTGGGGAGCCAGGTATTTTTACTACCTCTACTCACCCAACAATACTGCAAGGGAAGTATTAGTTTCCATTTTAGGGGAGAAAACCAATTTCGTGTAGAGTTTGAATCTCCTCTGCTGCCTATTTCCACTCTGACTCAGTTCGCATTGTTGACATCTAGGAAATGAGAGTAATGGTGGTTCTCATATATTTTAATATGATACTTATAATAATATTCTATAGTTATAGTCGTGTAACTTGAATTCTAACTTGCCTCAGGGTATCAGCAACTCAAGGGGAGGAAGACAGTCTGGCTTATGTACTTATTCTCTGCTATATCCTTGGTATCTCTAACCATGCCTGGATCAATTTATGTGCTCAATAAATACTCAGCAAATCAAAAATTGCAAAATAACAGAGGTTAAATGCCTTCCTTGTTCTGGACTGTACTTGTTCCATTTGATAGATTCTGTGGTTTCTAACGAAAACACAGTTCTTGGCAAAAGATGTGTTTAATTACAAACCTTGTATAGAAAGGAACACTTTATTTCTGTTTTTTACCTTGTCTGGGAAGATGGAGATCTGGAAAATAAAGCTGTGCCCTCTTTAGAGGAACCAACCACCTATCTCCACCAGAAAAGGGAGCGAATCAATGAAATCAGTTAATATTGTGAACAGTATGTGTTACAGGGTAAATACTCAGTAAGCAGTAGTTGTTATTAATAATCATTTTGGAAGACAAAGAGCCAAGTTAAACTGGCCTAATGAAAAAAATCCATTGATTTGGAAAAATTCCTTTGGTACCCTATATGTTTCATAATTAACTTTTAAAATTATACCGTCAACATAGATACCTGTTCTAGGTTTTCTTGCATGATATAACTTGGCTAATTCATCGGGGGGAAATCAGGGAAATTCCAGGACAGGATTATTATTACTAATTATATTGGACCCAAAGTATGTTCTGTTTTGCTCCTGGAAGTCAAGAACCTGCCTTGACATATCTTATTTTGGCTATTGACGTAAATGAAACATTATGGAGTTCTTTTTTTTTTTTTTTGGCTTATAAACAACAGAAATTTATTTCTCACAGTTCTGGAGGCTGAAAGGCTGTGATCAGGGTGCCAGCAGGGTCGGGTGAGGGTACCTTTTCTGGGTGGCTCACTTCTGGTTGTATGTATGCTTTCATCGTGGAAGGGCATTGTGGAGTTCTGGTTGTATTTTGCCAGAGCTTAAATGTGAACCCCCCCCCCCCCCCAAGCACACACGTCTGTAGGGTGTTGGCACCGGCCCAGCGAACAATTCTGAAACAAGAAAACTCTCGACGAGTCCTTTTGTCTTTGGGAAGAGAATTTGAGGCATCTGCAGAACGTCAGTGGGTGTGTTGAGGGGCGGAAACGTCTCCACTCGTGGAGCTGAGCTCAATGAGAGCGCCACCAGAGGAGATTAAGCTCCATGTGCATGGAGAGGAAGTAAATTCAGACTTTGGGAGGGATCTGAAGAGAGGGGGACGGAGGGAATTACTTTTTCCTCCTCGAGATCAATAGCCATTTCCTGGCAGGCAGTAAGCAGGCTCTGGAGTCTTGTGATCAACGAGTCGGTGTTTTCATCATGAACCCTGTCCCTGGGGGTGTCAACCCATTCACTTTTACTTATGTAACTCAATCGGTTTATCTTGCCAGCATAAATAAATATGTCAGCCTCATGCCCAAGCTTGTGACTGATTTCAAAACCATTCAATCACAAATAAAGCTCCTCATGGGTTTTCTGTTTTTTTGTGTTTTTTTTTTTTCTACATGAAGTCCAAGTGACTCAGATATTTTGTTCTTCAGCAAGATGACAACCATGACTCAGGCACCAGGGCTGTGAATGTTTGCTGACGTCTCAAGTCTGGAGTCTAAGAGAAAATGAGTCGTTTCGTAAAATAACTTTTCTCTAAAACAAAAATGTGTGTTTGTCTTGGTTGTCACAATCCTTGTGAGAATCTGAAAGGAGAAAAGGGATGGTTTGGAACGTGGACATGGGTATCAGATGTGCTTGGGTGCAAATCCCAGCTCCAGAATAGGTCAGCCTCTGTGACTGTGGGCAGGTGACAGTCCCTTTCCCAGCCTTGGCTTCCACGTGGGTGAAAAGGAGAATAATATTACCTATGTGGGTGGTCGTAGAGGTACCACTTAGCAGAGGGCCTGGCAGATGGGAAGGAGGTCACATAAGACTTTGTTGGCTTGTGGCTAGAATTTCATGGCACAGGAGGACGCCATACTCAGATGGGAGAACATGCCCTCACTTCTGTAGAAAACCTAGGTTGTAGGAGAGAAGAATTCTAATGAAGTGATGTTATCTTTGGCTCCATTTCAAACTGATACTCTGGAAAGGTAAACCATGTTCTGGAGTGGATTTCAAATGCAGGTTTGCCAGAAAGGGTTAATGGGATGTTTATGGCTTCTGTGTCCTGGGATTTTACAAACATGGAACAATTTTATCAGCACTACTTTATTGGCAAGGATTGTTTTCTATTCTGTTCTTTCCTGCCTGTCTCTCTCTCTCTCTCTCTCTTTCTCTCTCTCTCTCTCTCTCTCTCTCTTTCTCTCTCTCTCTCTCTGTCTGTCTTTCCCTCCCCCCTCTCCCTCTCTTTTCTTTCTTTCCTTCCTTCCTTCCTTCTTTTTTGGCAAAGTCTTTGCTTTTATGTTGCTGATTTTAGAGTTAGGTTTTGGTTTCATATCTTTCCTTAGCAAAGTAAGTTGGCATCTCTCGGATAATAACATGTTTTAAAATATTTACTGGGATGTGAAATTCAAATGTTTGAGAACTACTTGTATCAGTATCAAATGGTTCTCCCTTGATCCCCAACTATACTATTCTTTTATGCCCCTCTGCTACCTTAATGCCCATGGCCCAGGAAATATAAATAAGCCAATTCCTTTTTTCTGGATCAGGCAAAATGAACCAGGACATTTTAATGAGGACAATGAAATGAAGGCAGAAAAGACCAAGGCCAGTTTGTAAAGTGACTACCCCCTACTATTTTATTTACCATGAACTTTACGGTCTCCGTTGACTAATAACCTGATGAAACACAGAGAGGGTGCATGCCAGGTGCCAGGCAGAGATCACAACCCCAGTGCAAAGCCTGCCAGTACCATGGCTCAAGGAAGCCTGGGTCGAAAGACAGAAAAGGGAGCCCTGTTAAAAACCATGTTAAATGCATTGGAAATGATTCCAGGGGAGCAAATCACTTATGGAAGCTCTACAAATGCAGAAAGGGATTAAACTGCATTGATGAAGATGTCAAAGGATTAGGAGGAACGTGGGGAAACTGGAGGGAGAATGTGAGAAGGAAGAGACGTTCTCTGGGGTTACATTTTGGAGCAGGAAAATCACAGAAAACATTTATCATAAAGGTAACGATGACATCTTGGAGGAAGCCACTTCTTTAGCAGTGTTTGCCCAGCCTGTGAAGGGGAACATCCCTGCCCCGTTGCATGGAACTGGCTTTGCTCCCTCAGTCCACAGGCCGGAGCCGGTGGCAGGCATGATGGCACAACATGACAGTAGATTCTGCTCATGGATTCATCAGGAGGGGTGGACAATTGACCCAAGTGGGCCATTCGAATTCTTAGTTAGAAGCATTGATTTGGAATTTGGGAAGTAGCCCATTCGTCAGTGTAAACTAGTCTCTAAACTAGTTATGGGGAGACCGTCTTTTGCCCCCCACAGAACTGAAGCCCTAGAGAAAGGACATTTTCAGAGATAAAGAAGGTTGAAACAGCTGAGCACAGAGCAGAGAGGAGAGAGGAAGCGAGGGTCCTGATGGCCTAACATTTCCCATTTGTAGGCGCTTCCTGGTGAAGATTGAACCATTGAATTTTGTAGCAATATAGACTCTTGTTTGTAAGCAACAGAAATTGGCCCTGGCTATTCTAATCAACAAGGTATCCCCACAGAACTCAACTCCTCTGAGTGTTCTCCAAACTTCTTAGGGAGCCAAGACAGAGAGAAATAACTAAATGGAAGCAGGTTTATAATGAGCAAGCGGTTTTCTTTTAAAATAATCTCAACTGGACTTCTTGGTTGTGTTTTGGGTAACTTGGAGGTTTTCGAAACTGTTGGATTTATTTTGCTCAGGAGAATAATGTTACCTCAGTGTGTGGGACCAGGTGGGCATTTCCTTTCCGACCTGAAGAGCAGTTGATCTAAAGCATCAGGTAAATAGCATTTGTACTATAAAATATTCATTACGTGGTCATTGGTTTTGGAGACAGTTTTACATGGAACTCAGAAAAAGAATGAAAGCTTTAGCAGCTCATCCCTGGCAGTTAGGAAATGCAACAACAACAAAAAGCCAACCAAAACCACCTGCAATCATACTACCGAGAAAAAAAAAAAAAAAGACCGGATTCACCGGATTCATTGTAAAAAGAAAACATTGATTGCACTATAATATACATACAGAAAAGGAATCACTTTTAAAATTCAAAACAAAGGTCTATTACTTAATCGTGGATTGTCCTCAGTATCGTAAACTTGGACAATACAGCATTCTCCTTTAAGTACGAAGTGAAGATTTTTAAAAATGAAATGTACCTTAGGATTCCACTGTGTTTTCTTTGCTTACATTTTCAGTAGACCCGCTCGGTAGCATTTCCAGCAGAAGGAGATGCCTCCTTCAGAATTAAGATGTTCAGAGGAGGATTCCTATGGTTTTAATCATTAACTTGAACCCATCACAACATACGCTAAAGTAAAAGTGCTTACAGATAAGAATATGATAAGAGTAATTCATGGAACCCAGAGATAGGAAATACAAATTCCTGTTGTGCATACAGTGTTGCCCATGGCAGGGCAGGGACAGGAAGACTTTCACCAACAACACCTGAGTCATGGGTGGCAGGATGGCAGGTTTTATCTGCACCTGAGCCCCCCACACACCTCACATGGCAGCATCTGCCCTTCATCCCCTACTGCAGGAGAACTAGTTTGGGCTGGTGCGTGATCTTTCCCAGTGTGCCAGGTGTCCTTTGCCAAGGTCACTGTCTTCCTCTAAACCTTCAATTTACCCCTTTTGTCTGGATACTAACGTCCAAATTGCTTCCTGTGGCTTTCAAGCCCTCCCCAATCTGACTTCACCGAAATGGTCCCACCTTTTCGCGAGTCTGTGTTCCTTACCTGGTGCTAACATGTTTTCTAAAAACAAAATTGACATACTGATTTTGCATTCTACCTGTTTTTCAGCGTATTTTCCCACGTTACTACTTTTCAAAACGGGCAAAGTGATCAATGCCTATTCCTGGATCTCTGGGCCACTGAACTCCGTCTCTTCGTCTGGACCCTGAGCTTCTGATGCTTCATTTTCATAAACACTGTTTTAATAAGCACTCATGTATAAGCACTCATGTATAAGCACTCTGGTTTTAGATCTATTTTCTCAGACTAGATGTCCAGAAAGAAAATTAATCTCCAAACAATAAAAATGTTTCTTCATTTTAGTAAGCTGCTTTCTAATCCTTTCTACACATCCATTTCTTTTTCAGGTGGTAGTGCATGAACCTAAAGACAGGGGGGCTGCTTTTTTATTTCCCTCTTCAACCTCAGTGCCTGTGAGGTATTCTGCTCAGAGAAAGACCATAGAAACATTAATGATTGACAATAATGGTTCCCATGCCGTCTTTAATCACACCCTTTGCTTATCGCCAAAAACATGAACCAGATTTCTCCAAAGAGATGACTCAGGATGCCTTTTGAGGTTTTACAAGCATCGAGCAGCAGCTGAGACCTCAGTGCCATTTCTCTCGCCCGCGGATTGCTTTTTTCCCATTCACATGTGTAATTCCTGCTAGCTGACTAGGTGGGGGGTGTTTGTACTGGTTTTGGGGTGTGTTGTTGGCTTTGTTGTGGTTCTGATGCACCCTCAGCCCATGTCTTTTCATGAAGGTCTGTGTCAAGGTGGCACAAATGCAACTTATGGGTCAGAGGACGTGATTTATAAAATAAAAAGCATTGACAATCAGCTTAGCGTTCATAGTCGTAATTGGTGTGTGCCGTGCCAAAGTAGTAAGGAGGATTTCTTTGGCTTCAGACAGAATTTCACCTCTGCAGCTATGTTCAGCAGCATTTTGTCTTTCCATCCCTTCCTGATCATCTTGGCTGGATTTACGATGACAAAGGAATAACATTTCTCTAAAAATGACATCTCTTCTGGGCTCTTCGTGTCAAGCAATGTAGTTGCCTGTAGCTAGGTTCAAGGAAAGGAGGACGGAATACCCTTTGTGAGCGCTGAGCAAATCCACAGAGGAGACAAACAATTAGGAATGACATTGAAATGACCTTGCAGGCCTGCTTGCTGCTATGATCTCAGCACATCTGGGCCTGAGTCGCTAAGGCCAGGGCATCCCACTAGCACTGATTTTCTTGGTGTTTCAGGGACTCAAGCTTTGTCTGCCAGGCTGCCCTCATCACGGGAATGGATTCCCCCTGGCACCTGGCACCTCCCATTCTTGCTCTCTCAGATCAGGTCTCCTACTGGTGAATCTGATTGGCTGGGCCTCGATTCCGTGGCCAGCATCCTAGCTTAAAGGATGCCAGGAAACTGAGTTCTGACTTCTAGAAAGGAATGGTAACACTCATGACCTGGAAATGTCCCCAAATGTAGAGAAAAGTATTCAACAGACATTACAAATCTGGGGATCACAAATATATAAGATACCCACTTCACTGCTAAACAGGTCCTTTTACGAGCAGAGGCATCTGTGGGAAAGAGGCTGCCTGGCTCAATGCTAGGTACATACGAAGTTCTGAGGAAATCCTTGTTGAATGAATCACACTAGGAAATTTATATTTGATTTCGAAGATATGCTGCGATTGCTCCATATAACAAGTTCTGACTCATTCTCAGTATTGAAATTGCTACAAGCACGTACCTTGCAGTAAACAGGTTAGTTAATGGTCTATTTTATAAAGGCCTAAAATCAGTGCGTACATTTGAGGGCTCTGGAAAATGCTTTGCCTTTTGCCAGGTAAAAATTAAGGCAAGAATTCCAACAAGCAGAAGACGATGATATTTTGGCCCAAAGCAAGAGAGGTTTCCTTGATTTTGTGCCATCTTGCTTTGCAGAGTGTAGAACAGCAAAATGTCAGATTCTGGAGTCACAGCGCCACCTGGTGAAGGAAGGAAGGGCTGCGCTCCCCATGAGTCCACAAGATCAGAATTTTTGTGAGACGCACAGTGGTACTCGATCTAGCGGGGGGAAAAAGTGAATGGAAATGCGCTATGGACTCTTGCACATTGTTACTGAATGAATTCACCCACAGCTATATTGTATTATATATTACTGCATTCATCCCTAAATACATAGTCACTCTCATTCATGCATTTATTTATTCATTAGCTAATATTTGTGAAGCATCTACCTCCCTGTTAGTGCTGGGATTACAGAGATGATGAAACAGGTGTGTTTCCCTTGGTGGGAAAAGGAAATGTGCTATGGAGGGCTGTAAGGGTGTTGAAAGGGGGATGCTGCTCTTTCTGGGTGGTGGATGTGTTTAAGGAAAACTTTCTTGATGGCTGAGTGTCAGTAGTAGAAGTTAGCCAGGTGAACAAACAGGAGAAAGGGGCGTCAAGGACAGAAAGCTGCTCAAGTGCAAAGGCCCTGAGGCAGAAGGGACCGGGCAACATTCACAAAGTGGAGGCCCAAGGGGCTAGAGCACGGTGAGAGGGGAGGGATGGAGTGAAATAAGGTCAGAGAGGGAGGCTACATCTCGTCCAGGAATCTAAATGATACCTTTATGCAATGCATGGGAGGATAAGGAAGAATTTCAGATAGGGACATGATAAAACCATCTACAAAACTGTTGAGCCAAACACATACTTACACTATTTTCTATTACAATAACCAAGGAAGGCTTTATTTAAAGGACATTAAATCTTGAGTCATGAAGGGACACAGAGGCAATTCTGGTGATCATGGAACTAGAGCAGGAAGGAGGTGAATATGGGAGAGGAATCAGTCTAGAGAGGAAATTTTTCAGTAAGAGTCCCTGATTTGCATCAGAGAGCCCCTGATTTGCATAGGTTTACTTCAGAAAACCTAGGGGAGCCCCCTCCCATTTCATTTAGGAATGAAAAACTTGGTCATAAGAACATTCCAGAAGATGGGCACCTGGCGAGGTTTACCACAGGTTACAGATTGGTGGATGCCCTGAACGCTCCATCTAGTTGGTATACACAGTAGATTTAGAATTTATTTTAAAATAAATTTCAGTGGTTTCAACATCACCAGACTTCCCATTAAAAAAAAAAAAAAAAAATCCGGGTTACTGGCTTCTAGAAAAAAGGGGAACTTCTAGTGGCACTGGGTCCCCATTCCCTGATGGCAACAATTGGCTGGAGGTGAGGAGCTGCTGGAGATGAGCTGCACAAACTGGATAGGGTCAGTAGGATGGCCCACAGTCCCTCCCTCATTTATAAGGTCCATCACTCATTTATATTTCCTACCTGGCCCCTGCGGGCCTTGGAATCCGCTCTCCACTCCTCTCCTCCCCCACGCCCTATCCCCTCTATGGTGGGAGGCAGCAGAGAATCTCTTGCCCTCTTCTCTTTCCTTTTCATCCCTTCTTCCATTTCTTTAAGTACACCATGATCGCCTACCTTTATTTGATATTAAAGATTCCCTCCACTTTGTTCCCTCCCTCTGGGGCCCGAACTAGGGTCAAGCACACAGGCACCTAGAGCCAGGCACATGTAAAGGGGACCGCGAGGGGCAGTACCTGGCCCTGCTCCCCATGCCACGGCCTGTTACTTTCCGCCTTTTGAACAAGTCTCAGCTGAAACAGTTTCCTCTGGGAGGGAGTGGAGATCTATTTACACCCCTTACAATCTGCTTCTGTAGCATGTGAAACTGGTTTTCCCTTTAAACCAGCGATTTTAAATGTCCGTTGAAAAGCTACTTATTCTATGTTTTAAAATAGATTTGTTTTTAAGTTAAGAAAATAATCGTTCTGTTGATATTTTAGCAAAATATCCAGGTGGGCTTGAAAGGCTGGGGTCTGTGGAACATTACCACGGTCCTTGGACGCCCCCTGCAGGCACTGAGCAAATGACCACGTAGTGATGGGGTGGGCCCCTCCTTGTCCCTGATTCCTACTGGCCAAAGTGGAAGGTAATCCTACCAAGATTCCCCATTCAGGAGAACGGACTCTGGGTGGTGAGCACACAACGTGATATATAGGTGATGTATTATAGAAATGTACTCTTGAAACCTATGTAATTTTACTAACCATGTACTCTTGAAACCTATGTAATTTTACTAACCATTGTCACCCCAATAAATTTAATTTAAAAAACAAAAAAAGACTTTCCTTTCAAGGCTTAGGACCGGGAGCCTGGTGCAGATGTTGCAGGTTTTGGAGGGAACTCACGCACACACTGCTATGAAATTAATGTGGTGAGCTCATTATTGCTTTGTGACAGAATCTAAATTAAGCTGGGACATGTCTGGACAATTTTGTAGCTTACATGTCAGTTCAGATAGGGTTTTTGTTCCCCCTCAATTTTCCAGTCAACATACTTAGCATTTTACTCAGAGAGTTGTATCTTTTTCATAGAGTTTTCATGCTGGTAGTTACAGTCTTTTATTATTACGGTATGTGTTCTTGTTATAGCTATTAATAATACACACTGATAATACCCACCTTCTAATACTGAAGAATTTACTTCTGTGTTTGGACTATGATCTGTCATCACTAGACTGTAAGCTGCACGAAGACAGGGAATTTTGCCTATTTTATTTGTACTGTGGTCCCACTGCCCTTCTTGATCGAGTTAACATGCCACCAGTCCAGTCTTCACTGGCTCCTCCAGCCCGACATGAGCCTCCTGGGGACCCCTCAGCAGTTGTCCCAGGGCTGCAGCTTCAGGTGCTAGGATTGGGGGCGATACATGTGTGCCAGCCATAAGCTCGTTGACGCCAAGCACCTCATCTAATTCATCCTTCTTTTCGCAACAGCATCTAGCATGGTACAGATTTCAAACAATTGCACCATGAACCCCCTCATTTCAATGCCTTAGAACAGAAGCCTGGGGTGACGAGTTCATACACCTGGACACCTGATAGGTAAGCACACCATGAGGCAGGTGGGCTTCTGCCGGGCCCTGGAGAGGGTCTGTTAGCTAAATGGGCCATGACTAATCAGCAACAACAGCTGCTGTTGTGCAAAAAATGTAGGCTCAAAGTCACCAGGATTCTGATTTTACAAGCACAAGCAAAACAAAAAGTCGGATATGGTGGAGTGAAATCTCCTAATTTTCATATGTTTGTTCAAGCCAAGAAAAATACTGTGTGGGTCAAAACAAAACAGAAAAACAAAAGCAAACACATGGCTTGGGTCCAGTCAGTGGGTGGCTGGTTTTCAACCTGATGTAAGGGAATGTGCTCATCCCCCATCCCCATTCCCATCCCCTCCGCGGGGATAGCACTTTCAAGTGGTTCCTGGTGATTTTCCTCCTGATCAGCAGTCTCCAATTGTTTCCATTTGTACCCCAGCCTTCTTTCTTTTGCCGGTTAAACAATAAAAAAAGAAAAGAAGAATTGGGAGGCACAAATGTCAGCAGACAGTAATCGCTCACTAATGTCCTTGCATAAATAAGTAGGAGTACTTCCCCCTTAACACCATCTGAATTATCAGGGCATATTCCCTGCACATCCCATTGCCAAGGTCATTAGTTCTTAGCCCTTTTCTAGGTAGGTAGATTTCTCCACATTCCTTTGTGGGATTGATGAACAAGATTTCCCTTTCATCTCCTCCAGGCCCGGCCCCGCCCCCGCCTCGGCTCCAACCCAGGCCCCGCCCCGCCGCTCTGGGCGCCCCCTGCTGCCCGCTGCTGGATCCGCGGCCGTTCGCCACACCCCCCAGTTTGTGTCGACCCACGGGGGGTTGCCTGTCCCTTTAATTGGCATGTACCAAATCCTTCCAGGTTGCATTTCCTCCATGAGTCCCAGACGCTAGAGCTCCTTCGTCGACGATCCAGCACGAGGGACTGTGGAGACGGTGTTGTATTTTACGGGCGGTCTGGGCCGGCAGGGAGTGAGGCAGGGTAGGGAGGAGAAGCGCGCCGCTGCGGCCCTCCCCGCCTCGCGCGGTAGTCCAGTCCCAAGATGGCGGCCACCATGAAGAAGGCGGTGAGTGGAGCGCTCGCGGTGCGGGATGCCCGGGCTGCGGGAGGCGGCCGGCCGCCGAGGGGCCGGGAGAGGGAGGCTGGGGTGCTCATCTCTGAAGCCCGGCGTGGGGCCCGGGCTCCCGGTCCCCGGCCCCGAGGACGGCCCCGCGGCGAGGCCTGTCCACGCCCGGCGCCCTGGGCGGCGTCTCAGGCCCCCGGCGCCCCAAGGCGGGGCGCACGGACTGGGACCCTCGGAGGCTCCGGGCTGCCTCTCGCGGGGCCTGGATGCCCTGGAGCGTCTGAGCGTCCCGCGGCGCAGGCCGTGTCATTGCAGCGTGGGGAGCGAAGGTCCCATTGACTGCACCTGACCGTAACGCGGGCGCTTGTCCCCAGTTGTCACGTTGACCCTCGCAGGTCCCCAAGCCTAGGCAGGTGGGCACCGTCCTTGGCAGGCGAGGAGGCTGCGGCGCAGAGAGGCGGCGTCACCTTCCCCAGGTCGCGCAGCTGCTCGGGGCGCAGCGGGACCCTCCATCCTGGGGTTTCCGGCCGCAGAGCCCCCGCGCCCCGCCCCGAGCCTCCGCATCCACACGTGATGGCCCTGCGGCCTCGGGGCCAAAGGCCGGACGACGGGTCAGGGCCCAGAAGCCGTGCGTGGATGGGCTCTGATCCCCCCAGCACCTTAGCGAGCACATGGGCTTCTCCCCGCTTTACAGATGGAGCCACGTGGACACAGAGCGGTTCGTGGCCTCAAAGTGACTCAGCTGATAAAAATCAGCTGGAATTCCAACTCAGGTGTCACCCCCCGCCCCAAGCACACCTTGTCTCCTGCTCAGCAAGCTCTTTAGGGTTTCTAATCCAGCAAGTCTGCCCCGATGCTTAAGGATGTCTAGATAGAAGAAAAAGAAAACGTGGAGGGGGCAAGGAAATCGTAACATCGGATCCCTAGCAAGGCTTTCCTGGGTGCTGGGCACACTTCTAAGGGTGTTGCACGCATTATGGAGTTTAACCTGACAGCCCTTTTAAGGAGTTAACTGGTTTTGTCTTTATTTTACATCTGATGCGAGCCGGAGCAGAGACAACGCTAGGATTTAAGTAAACACGGGCGTTGGGTCTCCTGACTCCGTGGTGTCTGAAGAGAGTCCCCTGGCCGAAGGGATTTGCTTTCGAGGTTTCGTGCGGGTGTGCTCTCCTTCCACTTCAAGGGCCACTTGGACTTGTGTTCTTTGCTCTCCTCTGCAGCACTGCGTAGTCTGAGCCACCTGCACCCCCTGTGCCACCTGCGCCTGGTGTAGGGTGACCAACCGTCCCCGTCTATCTGAGACTGAAGGAGCGCTCAAACTGGGACAGCCCCAGGCCAACCAGGATGAGCTGGTCTCTCTGTTGGTCTGTCATTCATTCAGTTCTTACAGAGGACCAGGGTGGGGTCCCGGGCCACGGTGATTCAGACAAGGATGACACTTTGTGAGAGTCACTTCAACTCTATTTTGTGTTTAAATTGGGGCCTGTGTTGTTAGGTACGGCCTTTACTGCCCTGGAAGATATTAGTTGTGGTCTGGCCCCCTTTGACAGATGTGGAAACTAAAGTGCAGAGAGATGAAGTAAAGGAGTTGAGGAAATGATAAAAAAATGATTTGTACCCTGGACTTTGCAAAATTGCTGAATTACCAACATTTTTTCCTTTCAGTCATTCCGCACGCTTTTTGAGTGTGTCATGGCACAGTCTCAGTTTTACGTGATGGAGATAACAATCAGCAGCAGCAATGACGTTCTTATTCCCTTATCCTCCTAGCATAATAGAACGCGCGCTCTGGGGGAGAGGCGGGCATTAATGGAATAGTCATACCGAAAACTGTAAAATTTCCAGCTCCGATAAGAACTACGAAAGAAAGGTACTTGTGAAGTGGAATAAGTGGAATGAAGGTGGAATAAGGTCTGTTTTGTGACCAGAGAAGGCGTGATCTATCAGATTACATAAAGAGGGGAAGAAAAAGTTGGAAAGGGAGCAGTTATTCTAGAGAGGGAATTTCTCCTGCCAAGACCTTGGGTGCATTTAATAAAAGGAAGGCCAGAATGGCAGAGAATTGGGGGGCGAGGGGGAAAGATTGAACCATGATGGTAGAACCTAGAGGGGTAGGTGGTGGCTGAAACACGAAGGATTTTCTTCTTCATCTTAGTAAGACTGGCATGATAGATGGCAGCATCTTGTGGACGTTCCCAGTGCTATAAACCATTTCTGACCCGTCATCTACAGGTACACTCTTCCCTTCTGCCCCCTCTAGGAGAAAACATGGGCATGCCACTGAGTGAGTGTGAAATATCACAGGAATAGCCCTTCTAACTGAATAAAAATTGTTTGCAATTTGGAGTACTTTACATGTGTAGTGCATTACTTCCCAGAGGGTCATGACTTTCCTGGTGAGAATGTTTAGAGGACATGATTCAGTGCTCTTACCTCCAAGGTTCTGCTTTCTAAGAACTGGTTGTTGGCCACGAGGGGGCTGTTGTCTGATTTCTGCCCAGGGTCCCTCAGAGAAGCCATCTTTGACCTTCCTATCTAAAGAAGCCCCCTTCACTCCCCATCCCCCCAACACTTTCAACCTCTATTCTACTTTCATCGTCATGGATATCCCCATCTAATAAAAACCTTTGTTTTTTGCCGGTCTCCTCCACCAGAATTTAAGCTTGTCAGTATACATGAGGGTAGGACTACAGCTCTGTTTTCACAGTGCCTGACACACAGGAAACATTAAATAATTATTAAATGAATATATGCATGAAAGGTGAATAAAAATACAAGGCAAAATTTTATATCATAGAGACTTGGGAGATACCTTTGAAAAACAAAAATAAAAACATATTGAAATTGGCCAGAATTTCCTTCTCCCAGGTTATTAGAACAATGAGAGACCCAGTTGTCAGTTGAGATTCTGCTGATGGTACCCAAACTCAGTGTGGGGCATGACGGAGTGTGGTTCAGTTTCCACCCATAATCCCATAAGGTACTGATTCTCAAGAAAAGGGGATAGTTGGAATCCAGGGAATTTTAATTTTCACCTTGAATCTTGAGCAGTTATGTTTCTCTTAGGCCTAGCAGAATTCTCTTCTAGATCTGGGTCTGTTCTTACTTTGTCATGATTCTGGAAATGAACTCCAGGGGCCGCGCATGTGGGGGCTGCCATTTGCTGGGGCTACAAGAGGAAACGCCTGCTTTGGAAAGATAGAAAGCAGGGGCCAAACGGTATAGCGTGGGTACAATTTTTCAGAAACCGTGTACAGGTCAGTCTGATCGTGTGATTTAGATTCAAATGCAGAAGCCTTGCATTAAGCCTCAGTTGTGTGTCTGGCAAGCCCTGTGCTGGGTGAGATCATGTGGATTGCCCCATTAAAGCTTCACAATGACAAATGCATCTATAAATATGGATTCAGGTTATCAGGGGTTCCGCATTTAAACTCTGCAGGCAAGTGGGAACTCTAAAATTCTCTGTTCCCTATTTTCTTAGGGAATTGGTAATTCTCATGTAGCAAGATGACTGGAATGCCAGGATATCTGCACATATTTCCTTTGGTTTCTGTAGTGTGGTTCATTGTTTCCCAAATTCCACATTCATAAACATGACACACAAGGGTGAACATTCAAAGCTATGTATTTCATGATGGAAAGGGTCTTCTTTTTCAAGATATCCTCTGGGTCTTTGATGATGGGCCTGGTGCATGTGAAACTTAGATGACGAAAGCCTGGGATGGGGAGGGCTAAAGTCTAGGCGTCTGCCTTTATATGCTGAGCACTGAGCTCCAAATCGCTCAGGAAAGACTCTGGAGCAATCCATGTGTACATACGTCACTGGTCATGGGAGACCAGGTGATAGGGGAGGGTGTGTGGTTATCGTGAGCCATTACTGTTCTTGGCAAAAGAGCCTAAAGCAGGCCTTGTTAAAACCATATGTATATATATATCTTTCCTGCTTTAAATGATAACCCAGTGCTTTCATCCCTGTTTTATAAATCGGGAAACTAAGGAGTGTCTGGTATGTACCTTTTTTTCAGGCTGCAGAAGATGTCAACGTTACTTTCGAAGACCAACAAAAGATAAACAAATTTGCACGGAATACAAGTAGAATCACAGAGCTGAAGGAGGAAATAGATGTAAAAAAGGTATTAAAAATAGGTATCTTAAGAAAAATAAAAGTTCTTTATACTGTAGCTTTTTAAGACGGAATTCAGTGCTTTATGATGACCTCCCCTTGGACTCTGTTGCAGATGACATAATCCACTCTAGTTAATTTAGGAAGAAAGACATTGTTCAAGAGACGTGACATAACTTAGGGCTTATTGAGGGGTGTGACCCTAGGCCCCAGGAGCAGGTCCCAGGACCACGTGTCAGAGAACTTGGCAGGTGATGGAACTGCTGTTGTCGCCACTGATCCCAGAGAGGGAGCTGCCCCTTCAGACGCAGGAACTCTGGGCCACTGCCCCTGCTGCCCTTGCCAACCCTGCCACCTCTGCCAGTCCTATAAACCAGGTGCCCTGTGCCCAGCCTCCAGAGGCTCATGCACCTCTCCTGAGCTGAAGTCCAGTCAAGTGCGTTTTGATGGGTAGAATTGAAGTTATTATTTGATTGCATCCTGTCTTCAAGCACAGATGAGAAGTGTAGGCTTGTTTTTGTTGTAAATCCCCCACAGGAAGGCAGAAGTCACAAAGCGAGAACCTTAAAGTGGGAGTGGCCTCGGATACCCGCTGTGCCCTCCAGGGTGCTTGTAGCAATCTGGAAATATCCAGAGGACGTGTGTTAGTTAGCTCGTACATGCTTCCCTATGAAATGTCATCTAAAAATGTAAGGAAGTCTGAATGTTAGTGGGATAATACAAGGTTGGTGCAAAAGTAATTGCGGTTTAAAAGGTGAAAAAGAATTGCTAAAACTGCAAGTTGTTTTGCAGCAACCTGATACGTTTGTGAACAGGTCCCACTGAGAGTGAGTGTCCCCAGATTAAAACTGGCTTTTAGCTTTTTTCGTGGAATTACATGATTGAGTCTATTTTTCATTGCCGTTTCCTTGTGCATTCACAGAAACAACTCCAGAATTTAGAAGACGCTTGTGAAGACATCATGCTTGCAGATGACGACTGCTTAATGATACCTTACCAAATCGGTGATGTTTTCATTAGCCATTCTCAAGAAGAAACACAAGACATGTTAGAAGAAGCAAAGGTACATTGAAGTCTTGCCTGGGTGTTGAAGTCTAACTCTTAAATTGGGATTTGTGTCATCAGAAAGAACACATGACTGCACGTGTAGGGAAATAGTGGAAGCTAGCTGATCTTTAATGGGTTCTTACAATGTCCCACATGTGGTCTGAGTGCTTTGCAAGCGTGATTTTCTTTAATCCTAACAGTGACTCCATGAGCTAGGTACCGTCAATCCCAATCAGACTTGAAGAGGAGAGGCTTAGAGAGGTTACGGGACTTCCTCACAGTGGCAGAGGGAATGATCTTGACTCCAGAACGCGGGCTCTAAATGAAAAGTATTTGGGAGATGCAGAATACGATAAAGTAGAAGAGGAAAACCACTCGGAATCCCACTACCCAGAGATAATCATCCATAATGCACATTGTCATGAATTTCTTTTGTGTTCTCTCTCTCCTTCTTTTTCTTTGTGTATTTTTAGTCAGCTACATCCTAGTAGAAGTATCTCCTCGTTCCATTTAGTGTTCATTTATGCAGCAGGTACTCAATGGGAACCCCTCCTGGGCCAGGCACACACATACTTTAAAAGTATCATTTTTAATGACCGTTTACTGTCGTGTTGGTGGACACTTATCAGCTCACTAATGTCATTCGTTTCTAATATTGTCCTATAGTAATTCTGTAGTGAGCATTTTTATACCCAAATCTTTGTCCATATTTAGGAAATTCTTTTAAGCAAATAATCAGAGAAGTGTAATGACTGAGTCAGAGTATGGATTCATTGATGATGTTTGAGGCATAAAGCCTTCCACTACGTACTAGAGGGGCAATCGCATTCTGTACGTGAGGCCGATGGCAGTTACATATTTTCTAATTCTTTCAATGTTTGCTTCAATAGCTTGAATAGTACTTAAAATGTTAGTCTCCCTTCTTTCAATTCATAGAAAGCAAAACAGTTCATGAATTAAACCCACATTATTAAACCTTGGAAAAAACTAACACTTATTCCTGGCTCTTTCCATGCAGAAGCATTGTATGTCTTATGTTTAAATCTTTTCTTTCATAGTAAAAATTTGTAATTCGAGTTTTTTTCTTTTTTTTTAACCATCCTAAAATACCCTTCTTGGAAGTATTTCAAGATAAGTTTTTGTCACTACTATGAACACTCTCCACCCCTCTCCCCATATTGAACCTTTACTTTGCTATTCATTCATTCATTCATTCATTCATTCATTCATTCATTCATTCATTCATTCCAGGGTATTAAGTGCTTACTCTGTATCAGGTTCTATAACACCATGTACTAGGGACACAGGACAACAAAACATGCCTGGTCCCTGCATGCACAGAGAGTGCAATCAAAATGGAAAGGCCGTGTAATTAGTAAAAAGTTCTGCCAGATTTTGACTATAAGTTTTTATTCTTCATTATCGGTGGTAGTATGAATTTTTCATACTATTTCATAGTTATTTTTGTGGGAGTTTGGAAGAGGCTGTGTCAGAAGCCATATCTGTGATAAACTGTTTACCAGAAATGCCAGAAGTATTTATGTATGGTTCTTTCTTTATTAGGATATGATAATTTAGAAATGATTTTTCTTTGATCTACATTTTTTTATAAATCAGCAAAAACTGAGAAAACAAGTTTGATTTACGTTATAAGCAAATACAGACCACGAATTAAAATTGGCCACATTCAGACTTTTGGTTTAGATCTAATTATCAGTGTGATTTAGCTGCCTGTCCAAGTTTAGAAAGTTCTTGACCTAAAAGTTTTCCCAAATATTTTTTCAGCCACAGATACTCAGCAATCATCCAGCTGAATAGAATTAATTTAAACACTTTTTTTTTCCAGAAAAATTTGCAAGAAGAAATTGACGCCTTAGAATCCAGAGTGGAATCAATTCAGCGGGTGTTAGCAGATTTGAAAGTTCAGTTATATGCAAAATTTGGGAGCAACATAAACCTTGAAGCTGACGAAAGTTAAACATTTTATAATACTTTTTAAAATTTGTTTAATAAACTTGAATATTGTTTAAATGATAATTTCCCTTCTTCAAATGACATGGAAAGCAAAACTTTCTTTTTTTAAAAAAAATTTCATTTATTTAATGGAAACTTGCCTATTTTCACATGTCTTGCTTATTTATTTTATATTTTTAAAAGAAGACAGTATTCATCTATGTATTTTGCATAACGATTATATCAAGTATAGGGGTTTTATGTCATGTTATTAAAATCAGTTAAGCAATCTTTTATGTTTCTATATTATCATTTAGAATACCTGTTGCAGTTTTTATAAGAAAATTTAATACTTGTGTCATGTTGTTTTATAAATGTTTATTTTAGTAGCTCATTAGAGATGGTGAAAGGACTATATAGAAAGACGGAATCCTACATCTGCCTGCTTTACTCATATCACAGCTGAAGCTTTGTCATATACTGAGAAATATGTATATATTTTATTTAAATATATGCAGTATATTATATCTAATCATATATTTCACATCTATTACGTACATATCAATATTATAGATCTCGGGAAAAGAACCCTGGCAAGTGCTGAGACTTGAGCTTCATACAAAAATAGAACAGAGCAACAGAAGAATCTTTTAGAAACCAAGAGATGTATCAATAGAAAAAAGAAATGTTTCGTGGTTTTTAAAAAAATTCTGTTCTAGACTTTATCTTAGTGCATTGTAATTAATTGGGGTTTATATTGATAATGATGTAGAAATTAAGCAGCTGTGTATTTAAAAACAAGGCTATTTTTTTTTTGTCTTAAATAAAGAGTCCATTTATCCCCTACAACCCCCCAGAAGACATTATGTTTTGAGATTTGGGAGACCTAATAGTATTAACTTTCCAGCAGATGGCACTGATATGTCAAAATGCCAATGGAAGGATCGTAATACAAAAACAAGGATATTGTTAGGATTAAATATACATAATTTTAAAAGGAAATGTCATTTTTTTTTAACCTTCAAGGCTAAACATTGCATGCTGTTTAGAAACAACTCTGGCTTAAAAGATAGAATATGTAATTTTAAAATTCTTCATGATATAAAGGCAACTTTTAAATTGCTGCAAAATTTTCCCAAATAATCAATTCCTAGAATATAACTCTGAAAAGGATATTTTTTTCTTGCATGCATTTCATTAGTGTTCAGTTAGAGGAGTGAAACGGGAGATATACCAGTCAGGTTGTAACAAGAAATACGTAACACACTCAAATTAGAATAATTTCAGGAAACTTTAGCTAAGGTTCCAAAGGTGGAGGGTTTTGTACCCTCAGAAGCCAGGGGAGTGGGCAGCCAGCCACGCCCTTCACTCGGGAACCCAGGAAGCTGGCCTTCCTTCGTTTGGGGAGGGACACAGCTCGCCTGTGACATCCCTGCAGTGACAGAGCCGGGAGACTGGTCACCCCGACTTCGTTGGCTAAACTCAGCTGGAAACCAGAGGTAGTCCATACAGGGCGGTGATTTTTAGGGCCCCTGAAGGTGGTGAATGGATGGGTCTGGAGGGGCCACTGGGAGAGCTGGCACAGGAGGGTGACTACAGCCAAACCGCTGGGTAGGAGTTTTAATGACTTCCATGTCACAAACTGAATTATGCTGTATAACTCGCCGGGACTTAACATTTTATCAGCATATTAGCAAGTAAGCCTAATACAAGAAAATAAACATGGGAGGGGGGAATACATTATACATTGTTGCTTATTACTTTATAGTTTTTCTTAATTTGCCTGGGAAATTCTAGGACCTCAGAAATGTTTGATTCTCACTTTAAATTTATTTCTAAAGTGTCCCTCAGCCTTTTCTTATTTCTGTTCCTAGTAAGTTTATTGGGCTTGGTGAAGACTGGTACACAGCCTCTGAAGAGGTAACGAATACACAACTCCAGCCAATAATTGCCATTCACTTTTGGGGGGGCGGGGGGGGGACAGGAATCCTGATTTTTATGTACAGTTGCTATTTTGAGGGCAACTTTTTGTTGTTTTGCTTTTTAAAGCAATGCAAGCTAAACCACAGGTGGCTGCAGAACACATTGGACCATGAAGCTGCCAGTTTGCAAACGCGTGGGCACAATCTGCTCCATCTCGTCCAGGCTTTAGTGGGAAGCAGGCAGTAGCCAGTTTGCTCTGTACTTAGGGTCGACCGAGCTGCTGTGCTGTGCGGCAGACCGTCTTTCCCACTCCATAACCACCACTTCGCTTGTCCCAAGCAGTAAGAACTCTAGTCAAAAGCATGACTAATTAGGGGCAGGAGGGGGCGGGAATGCCTCTTGGGGTGGAGTTTTGACAGCTGGAGGCCACAGGAACTTCTAAAGGGCTTTGACTAGGAAGGCGATATACATGATTGGAGCCGTATTTGCAAATAACTTGGCAGCTGGTAGGTGGGTTTTACTACAAAGAGATAGAGGCTGAGATACCAGATGTTACCGCACTTTGCCTGGTACGTAGAATCGGGTGGCAGAGGAAAGAGATGGAAGCTAGGACTTAGAAGGTGGCATGTATAGGTCTTGACAGTGACCGAAGAAATGAGGTTGAAGGAGGAAGAAAGCCAACAAAACTTGGTTGTCAGCACTGGCTACACACAGCCTGCGAACCACGTTTTCTTTGGCTCTTGTAGTTAATTTTTTTTTTTTTTAACTTTCTTGCCACAACAAAATCAGGAGGTCTCACATAAAAATTTCACAGTTTGGCGACACTGGGTCCTCATTTCCAAATGATAGTCTTCAGCTGCTCACCCGTGAGACCGAGGAGGCTCTCAGTTCATCCCCCCTCCCCTCATTTACATTACCTGCCGCCACCTGTCCTCCAGCTGCACCTGTCCCACTGCACAGCTGAGGCGTGTGAATCCCAGAATCCTGCTGGCATTGATCACAAAGGCCGGAAAGTCAGCAGTGGCTGGCATGGGAGGAGAGCATGAGCTGGGCTTCGGACACCTGGAGACTGGGACTGGAACTAGGCGGAGAAGGGCAATCGGCGATTGGAAGGGTGAGTGGAAACTTTCCTTTTTTTTTTTTTCTTTTTTTCCTGGGACTAGAGGGTCTGGGACACTGGCGGCGGCATTGCCTCCCAGGAGAGTTGCGCCCAAACGCGGAGGCTGAGAAGAGGAAGATAGCTGAGGGCAGGGCCTGGGCAGGCAGAGGGAGCTCAGGAATCTACCCACAGGGAGACCTGTTGGTTGTGCTGTGGGCACAGAGCCAGGAGTGCAGTTTCCAGGCTCTCGGCCTCACATAGAAAGGTGCTGGCTCAGGTAGTAAATGGCCATCAACTGTGGCTAGTTGGCCATCAGCTGTAACCAGGGAGCCATTGGCCACTAATATAACTGCCGTGGCTACACTAGCAGAAAATGGGGGCTAGCAAGAAGATGGGGGCTGGGCTGGCAAACGGTGCAGTGAGGGTTGTGAACAGTGTGGCTCCTGCCTCCTGTGTCTCCAACCCAGCTGCCAGCGAGAATATAGCGGTACGACTCCCCTACCTATGACTCCGTGGATGTTCCTTTTTGGCCTCACCATGTCCTGCGTTCTTATGTGGGGAGCGGGAGCTGAGACCCCGCAGGCTGCCCCGCACGACATGTGGGTCCTATGGGAGATGCCTGGCTGAAGCCGGGCCCCAGGCATGCCATGCCTACCCCCGCCCGAGGGGGCTGAGAAGGGAACAGGTATGTTGTATGGGGGACCCTGCTCACTGCGCCATTTGTTGTGAGGGGTCTCACCTTTCTATGGTGAGGCCAAGAGCCTGGAAACTGCTTTTTGGGGCTTTGTCCCCACAAGGTATGTAGAGGTGGGAAACTGCACTGGAGTCCTCACTTCCTGGCTTCCACGTGAGCCTGGGAGTGTCTCCACTCCGTGCAGGGCCGTGGAGAGGTAGATTTAGGACCATTTTTCATCCTAGAGAACTGCTTCTTAACATTTGCAGTACCTACACACCACTTGGGGATTTTGTTAAAATGCAGGTTCTGGTTCAGTGGTTTGGGCCTGGGACCTGAGACTGCATTTCTAACAAGCTTCCAGTTTATGCAGATGTTGCAGGTCCATGGGCCATGCTCTGGGCAGCTAAGGTAGCTTATCATGAAAGAGACGAGGACTTAGGAAAGATCGCAGGTGGGAGGAAAAAGAACCAGCAGAGGACACAGGGATGGGAAATCCACGGGAGGGCAGAATCCTGGAAATATTCAAAGTGCAAAGTTTTCACAGGACTAAACCCTGAAAAATATTTCCCCGATGGGGCAGGATGTTGAGGGATATAACGGACGTTGCCTTAACAACTATTTCATAGAAACAGGATGGAACTTGGTATTTTAACCAGCCCTTCAGGTGATTCAGCTAAAGAATTAGGCTGGCTCAAATAATTCAGTCTGTTTGGGGTTGAGGGAAGAGACCAAACGCAATCTGAGAATTCTTAGCACCCCGTTAGGTCTAATGATGAAAAGAGTAAAAATGAAAAGAGTGGGAGCATTGGAAGAAGACTGACCCATCCAGTTTAGTGGAGGGTAGCGGAAGATGTCCTGGTAGCTTATAGTACACAGATTATTAAACATTTTGCAGTGGGCGATGTGAGAGATGGAGGCAGAAGGGAAAAGTATTTTTGCAAGAAAATTAACACTGGAGGGAAGGAGGCAGACTATCATTTAATGCTATTGCAGTATAGGTTGAGGGTCCTTCTTCGTTGTTTTTATTTTTAAGATCAGGGAATATGACTACAGGTAGGAGTAGATGGGGAGGAATCCAGGAGAGAAGGTGATGAACGTCTAGGAACTAGAGATAAGGGAGCCCAGCGTGGGAGGCATCTGGATGAATGAAAAGGATGACAGTGCCTGTATGAACACCGGAAAAACACAAAATAGGTGCACACCTAATACACACTCTTCCTTGAGGAATAAATAATAGAAAACAATTCAGAATAGTGATTAACTCTGGAGGTGGGGAGAACATCCGGTGGGGGAGGGAGAGGCAGGAGCTGTAGTGGATACAGGGCTATTTACAGTCAATATGTTACAGTCAATATGGACCCTTTTATGGGCAAGACGTCAGTCACAATAAGTTCTTATAAAATTCTGTTAGTTACGGCACAAATATAAACTGGGAGCAAAGTGCATATTGTTCCTGATATTCTACTGCGTCGCTTTTCACACTTTTGTGTCATTTGGTGTAAAACAGAGCATTTGTATCTCTGCATTTTTAAAGGTAGAAAAAGAACAGCAACCCAAAGCACAGTTCTTTATTAAGGATTACACGCACACCACCTTTATGTGCTGGGCAGAATTTAAAAGTTGGCTTAAAGATTTGGTATAAAAAAGTTGGAGACCAGTAATTCGGGCTTGTCTGTGTCTATGTGTTCCCCGGGAACTGGTTCTCTGGCAGGGCCTCCACTCTCATCTCTAGGAATAATTCTCTTGATCGCAGCACTAAGGACTAGCATTGAGTGCTTATTATGTGCTGGCTCTCTTCTGAATGCTTTTGATGTATTCATTCCTCCCTTTCTCACCATAGCCTGTAAAGTAGATTCGATTATCACCGCTCATTGTACAGATGTGGAGAAAGGTTCAGAGAGGTGAAACGACTTGTCCCTGCTTACTGAGCAAATGGGCTGTTAATGAATGCACAAACTGCACTTCCGAAATTTATTTCCTTTGGTGATTGTCTTTGTGTCCGTTGATTTTACCAGAAAGAATTTGAGATAGTTTCTCAACTATACATAAATATGCATATTTATATATCAAATATAAATAGAACGTTAACAGAATAGGGAATAAAAAGGTAAGAAATGAATAAAAAGGGGGAAAGTAAATTGGCCACAGAGTCCACATGTTACATTAATATGCTCTGAGCTTCTGGTTAGCTAAGGCAAAGAACGAAAAATGACGAGTAATACCACATTAAAAAGAGTGGTATATACCACTGATATGTGGTATATAAACCAAAAACAACAAAAGAACAAGACAAACAAATGAGAAACAAAAACTCATAGACACAGACAATAGTTTAGTGGTTACCAGAGGGTAAGGGGGTGGGGGTGGGAGATGAGGGTAAGGGGGATCAAATATATGGCGATGGAAGGAGAACTGACTCTGGGTGGTGAACACACGATGGGATTTATAGATGATATAATAAAGAATTGTACACCTGAAATCTATGTAATTTTACTAACAATTGTCACCCCAATAAATTAAAAAAAAAAAAAAGAGTGGTATATACCAAGTATCTCAGAACAAAAAAAAAGTGTTTTCGTAGGATTAAACCCTGAAAAACAATTTCCCCCATTGGACACTGACTTTGAGCAACGTAATAGTTATTCATTTCAACGCCTGCTTCAGCAAATGCAGGAGCAGAAGTCACATGGCCAATTCTTATAGCAATTCAGCAGTTCACCTCAATCCAGTGGAAGTAAATCAGAGAGAGGCTGATGATAATCGGCCAACACCCGTACAGCGGGGCATGGTCTGAGCTCTTTATACATATTAACCCAGTTCTTACCTATAAGGTTTATGCTGTTATTACTACTACCTTCATTTCACAGAAGAAGAAATGCGGTCCAAAGAAATGAAGGGTCCTGCCATGGGACTTCACATCTCTGCACCCAACCACTCCATTGCAATTTTGATAGACAAGTGTAGAATCTTCTAGCAATCCCCCGAGATCAAAGGACAGCCCATAGTAGCTTCAAGTTCAGAATTCCCCTTAGAAATGGGTAGAAATTAGAGAGCAGAGTAGTGGTGGCCTTGATGTATGAGCCATCTTACAAGACCCTTCTCTCTGGGAACCCATCTCGGTGTAATCCTGTGAGATAAGGGACAGTATCTGGTTATGCCCACAGAACATCTGGGATCTTGAACTTGACTTTGGGCAGCACTGCACAATAATATTGGGTAGAGGGAGAAGGGTCATTTCTGTCGGAAAGACACTGACTACTAATCATCATTTCTGGTTTGTTTTATAATAACATCTCTGACATTCACAATCAGACTGCAATTTGGAGTGACACTGGAATTAATGGTAGAATTTGATGGGTGCCAACACAACCCTTGATGGCACAGATGTAGATGAGCAAATGTACTAGGAAATGAATGCAACTGCAGTGGAAAACAATCAGTCTGAAGAAGACTTGGATTTAATTCATAACCTATGAATTTTTGTTCTAAATCATTCAGATAAAACTTAGGAAGTCCAAATTACAGTAGCTAGCAGTGGCAAAGAGCTGTAATTAAATTAAACTAGCACAGAAATCGAATGAAACTTGGGTCTAGGATGACTCTTCATGTGGTCCACATCTCTCCATCTTCCTGCCCACCATGTTGGCCCAGTGACCATGATTGCTCATTTGGACCATTGCTCATGGCTTTTAATGAGTCTCCCTGCCTCCATTCTTTCTCACTCACACATCCTTCAATCCAGTTTTTACCCCATAGCCAGATAAAACTTTTCAGACTACAAATCTGATTAGCTTTCTCTCTCCCCAGTACCATCCCTCCCCCTCAAGAAGTTAACATCCTCTCTTTGGCGAGAATAGTGGAAAGGAAAACGCATCACATGGCCCGCTTGAATTGAGCCCGGCCTTCCTTTCCATTTGCCCTTTCCTCTCTGCACTAAGCATACTGACTTTGTTCTAGCTTCTGAAGTTTGTCATGCTCCCTTTGATTGTAGGACCTGTGCCCTCATCAGATCAAATCCTCCCTGCACAATTTCACAGAACCG
This sequence comes from Rhinolophus hipposideros, assembly GCF_964194185.1. Taxonomy (NCBI): domain Eukaryota; kingdom Metazoa; phylum Chordata; class Mammalia; order Chiroptera; family Rhinolophidae; genus Rhinolophus; species Rhinolophus hipposideros. The sequence continues at coordinate 6,479,988 of NC_138068.1, read as the reverse complement.
TGTACCTCTCCTTTGTGGCACGTGCAGCTATTTATATTTATCTGTGTAAATTATCGGTATGTCTTCCTCCTTTGATTGAAGTCAGAGACCATGTTGATGTTTTGCTCTCTTGTATTCCCAGCCCCTACCTACCTTGAAATAAATCTATACACCATCATACGCAATATTTATTATGATCCAGTGATTCCTCTCCTAGGGAGGTATCCAACAGATAAGAGAGTTTGGTCTTAATTACCAAATTATTCTTTATTCTTAATAAATTACCAAGTTATTTATTCTTTATGCTTAATAACCAAACCATGGAAACAAGCCAATTTCCATCAATAGGAGAATAGATAAATACATTGTGGTCTATTCACACAGTGGAATACTACACAGCCATAAAAAGAACAAATTATAATGACGTGCAAAACAATCGATGAATCTCAGAGTTGTAATGTTAAGTGAAAAAAACCAGGCACAAAAGACTATCATTCCACTTATATGAAGTTTAGAAAGAGTGAAGGGTGTGCAAGTGTTACCTTTTAGGAAAGGACAGTAATAACTACAGTTTATGGAGCATTTACTAAATCATAGGCGCCCTCTAGAACAGTTGACATGCCTTAACTAACAGACCCTCTCCAAGCCATATGCAGTTGATTCTGTATGACCCCCATTTGTCCGAGGGGGAAACTAAGGCTCTGAGAGGAGAAATAATTTGCCCAAGGCTACACTGCTGGTAAGGGCAGAGCTGGGTCCACTCCTGCTGCCCATGGTCTCACGTGTCCTGACAGATTATATCATGTAACTCCACAAGAACCATCTCCTGGGGCTGCTAGGTGAAACGATTGCATGAGATAACAGACGCAAAGCATCCCCCATTAGGTCTGGGACACGGTGAGAACTCTACTGTCTAATAGGACCAGCCCTGTGAAAAAATGGAGCCTCAAAGAGATTGCTCAAGGCCATACAACTAAGTAACGTAGCATCTGTGCAATTTTGACCATGAATTCTATTGTGCTGGTTGATTCTAAGTGACTTCCGTAATCACCCTGAATGTAGCGGCATATTATCATTTTTGTGGGCACTGAGCACCTTTGCCTTTCTCAGCCCCTTCCTCCATAAATCAAACATGAAAAAGTATATTTTATGACTCCTTATTGGATTATATTCATTATTTTTTTTCTGACTTTAAACAAATAAACATTTTCATGGGCTCCTCAGGTACCGTGGGCACTATACCCACTGGGCCCCATGAAGACATGGGACCTGCTGAGTGAAATGGGATAGTCAGGTGCCAGTAGTGAAGATGGTGGGTTTCTTTAGGACTGAGGGGAGAACCTGTAGTTGAAAAAGGCAACTGAAGACAGAATAATTTTTTGATGGAATGAGATTCTACTTCTCTGGTAATTTTTAAATTGTCACAGTTACCATCAAAGATTCAGCCATCAGCATGAAATGACATTTGAGTCCAAATGATAGTGAAGACCTTCTGACTTCATGAAAAGGCAGAAGACAGTCCAGAAAAAGAGACTACAATTCATGGAAATGGGGTTTTGTGTCATTTTATGAGTTGGAAAGGGGTGAGAGACGGAAAGGATGAAATGCTATAAAATGCTAGCGTTTAAATAGGCCTTGATATACATAAAGACTCGTGCTTTCAGGTTTTCAAAATACACGATTCTAGTCTCAAGTTCAACAGTAGTGCATTGGAGCCAATCTAAAGATGTAGAAACTGGCCGCAGCACGTATCACATAGAATGTGTCTCCCGGCAATTTTAAATTACCAATTTGCCTTGAGTCTGAACCATTCCACAAGGCCTTTGAAAAAAGACTGCAGGAGAAAGAAAAAATCCCTTCAGCAACTTAGATGGTATTTGTCCATCGCATTGGAGCAGCTCTTAGCTAATAAGTGGTGTCTGTAACCTTTTACGGAGGTCTTTAAAAGCAAGCAAACACATAGGAATGGGAGGGGGGGCTGAAGTGATGCACTGAACGAGTTCTAAATTTCACGTAGGGCACCCCAGGGTGCTCACACATCATTCTGTGCACTTAACGGTAGCTGTGTGCCGCGCAGGACCATGGAGAAGTGTAAAATGTGGGTTAATTTTGCCATGATAGCTGCTATTAACACAAAACCAAGACAGCACCGAGACAATAATGTACCTCCCTATTCTGTCAAGAGTGGCGGGTGTAATTGCTCCAGCGACCAAGTCATGTGAGAACAGATGAATGTGAAACCAACAGGAAAGCCATTGTCAACGAAAAAAAAAACAAAAAGGGGTTAAGCTACCACACGATTATGGGATGCCTTTGGCCCTCATCTTGATGGATGACATAATCTTACCCTGAGCTCAAGGATGTTCAGACCAGAAACCCTATGCCTGGATCTAACCCAGATGTCTCCGTCCCACGCCCATGGAGCTCATGTAATTGAATGAAGCAGGCTGGGTGAGTAACAGCTGCGTCGTTTAGAGGTGACAGAACTCTCTAGTGCACTGCCGTTTACACTGGTCCTTCTTGTCTCCTTCATGATAAAGTCGTTGCAGCTTTTATGGAAAAGAGATTTCTGGTTGTCTTTTATGTTACGTTAATGTGATAGTTTGTTAGAACACGAGGGAACTCGGAAGATGGCCATGACAGGCAAGGATGGTGCCCCATCCAGGGAAGGCACCATCTTGAGCTTCACCCAGCTGTTGCCATGCTGGAATGTGGGCAGGAGCCGCTGAAGCTTCTGATTGTTCAAGGAAAGCCAGAAATCTGAATTTCTTTCAGGGTGAAATCTCCCAATTTTTAAATGCTGCCAAATCATTCAAAGATTTAAAAGACGCTGAGAAGAACAGAATAATAAGACACAGACAACACACATCGGCAAACCCCAGTTCACAGACCAACGCATGGCCAATTCATGGGAGAATAGAAACAACAGTAGAGATCAGTGAGGACTGCGAAAAGCCTTTTCATTAGGCATCACAAGGAAGATCTCGTCTTTGCCTTGGAGTTTTAACTAAATAACACTATTCGACCCTGTGTTTCCTATCTTCAACCCAAAGGAAAAGTGAATAAATATGTGACAGGGATACTTTCTACAACATCAACGAATTGCTTAAATGTGGTTTTTGTTCATGTCTTACTCAGCTGCTATGATGGGTCGAAAGAGATCTCAATAGAGTGCTCAAAAGGAAAGGAGTATAAAGTTTCTTCCATAGATAAAAAAATAGTAGTGGACTAAGATATTTTTTTAAATAATGGTCAAGAAAACATCCAAACATTTAAATACCACCAGACAGAGTTTGCCAGTACATCAGCAAAGCAAAAGGGTTATTAACCTCAAGACAGAGTTGCTGTTGGAATCACAAGGAAACCATCTGACGTGCACCATCTTTTTGTTGACACTTCAGGGCAAACTAATAAAACTCTCCATGGCAATTAAACTTTGGAAACGCATGTTTCCTCTTTCTCAATCAAATACGGCAAATGGGCATATAACCGCAGCAGCCCCCTTTTTCTCAAATCTCCTTTTGGCTTGGGACATGGTGCCAATGGCACCTTCTAGTGTTTTTTTCACTTCAGTCCTTGACACAGAAGTCTATGAGATGTGATGTTAACAAAAGGGGGAAGGTTAAAACTCTTCATTTCTGCAGGTGACCCTGTAGAGCCATTCTGAGATTAAATGTGAGCTTAAAGTGTGCTTTCTGTTCCTTTTCAAGACCTCCTAGAATCATAGGTCCGAGCCGAAAGGGATCTTGGGGAATTATAATACTGATTTTATGGGTGGGAGTGTTGAGGCACGCAATGGCCGACTTGGGCAGGATCTAAGAGCAAGACAAAATCAAGTTCAGGTCCGTATCTGAGGTAGGCAGGCAGCCTTCTACACTGACTCCCAGGGCCCCCGCCTCCTGATATTCATGCCCTTGTGTAATCCTCTCCCAGTAACATGCTTCTCATGACTAGAATACAGCAGAAGGGACGAGATGTCACTTCTGTGTAGGTTACAAAACATTGTGGCTACCATCTTGCTTGCCCTCTTTCTCACTGGTTCTCTATCTCTGTCTCTAGGTCTGTCTCTCTCTACCTCTGGCTCTTCTCACATGCTTGCTCTGATAAAGCCAGGTGACAAAGAATGGAGGGTAGACACCCAGTAACAACCCACCAGGAACTGAGGCCCTCAGTCCAGTAGCCCCGGAGGGACTGAGTACTTCTAACATGAGTGGACTTAGAATTGGATCCTTCAGAGGAGACCACATCCCTAGCTGACACCTTGGTTGCGGTCTCCTGAGAGATGGTGAGCCAGAAGGACCGGCTCTATGATGAATCCCTGGCTTGTATAAACTGGGAGGTGATCTCAGTGTGCTATTTTCAGCTGCTGCATTTTGGGGAAATTTATTACGCAGCAATAGATAACTATTACAATGCCACAGGACTCTTGACTCTTAGGCCACTGTTCTTTATCCAGTTGGCTGCCTTTATAGTCTTTGACTGTATTTTTTCAATTACTTTGTCCCGTATTATTAATAAACACTGTCAGGACACTGTCTTAGGTAATGTCCAGGATACAAAGGTAAGAGTGGCTGAGTCCTTATCCTCACAGAATTTTGCTTCAGTAATAGAACTAAGCGTTATAATGGCCATCTTGATGGGACACAGAAAGATTTCTGGAAAGACCAAGAAAGACCAGGGAAAATGACCATAACAATCCTACATGATTTGACTATTGTAAGAAGCAAGACGGCTTAACACAAGTAGAGTGTTGTGTGTGCCAAGCGCTGTGCTGAACACTTGGGGGATATTAACTCATTTAATCTTCACAACTTGATCATAAAGACAGTCACTCCCGTTGTTACAGACAAAGAAACTGAGGCACAGAGATTTTAAACAAGGTCACATTGGTAGGAATTGGCAGAAAAATATTAGCAGCTAGGAAACGGGGGTGTTTGGGTCATGGAGTCTGTATTTTAACAACTTTATATTCCTGTTTCTAGAAAAATGAAAAATAATGGGATAACATATGGAAAGTGCTGAGCACAGTACTTGCTACTTACTAAGTGCTCAATATGCAGTTGCTATCATGAGGATAACGATTATAAAGATATACTTTCATTGTTGCATTGGCTGATGGTAGCGGATCCTGTATATGACAAAGATTTTTATGAGGTTTTGATGAAAAATGACCTAAAGCACTAAAAGCCTTTTAGGATATCCATCAAGTGAAAAAGGGTAATGTTTTTAAAAAATGTTTGGACCTGACAGTATCAAGATACTTTCTATTGTGTGATCTTGAGGGGGAAAAAACAAAAAAACAACACAACAAATAACCAGCCCCAAATTTCTCCCCTAACTGATTTAAGCTCAAAACTAAACTTACTGGTGCATGATAACTGAATAGCAGAGGCAGGATTGGCTTCAGGCAGGCTGGATTCTGGGCTCTCACAGAGACTTTCAGATTTATTCCTCATACTGTCTTCTGTGCTGGTTTTATTCTAAGACTCCAGGCGATAGGGCCAGCATCTCCAATCCATGCTCTCTGTCGTCATGGAGAGATGGCTTTGGTGGCTCCATCTTCATATCTTTCTAGGTTTCAGCCACATGAGAGAATGAAAGCCTTCTTGATAGCACTCACAAAAGAACGGAGATGCATTCTGACCTTAGGTCAGGTGCCCATCTCTGACCCATACCGGGAGATACGGTGGTTTGATTGGCTAGGCCTGGGTCATGTGCTCTGTCCTCAAGCTGTAGGTAGAGCCACACCCAGACCCATGAACGGAGAGCAGGGAGGGGATGCTATCCAAAGAAGTGGGCATTGGTGTTAGAGAACGAAGAGTGACTCCTCACTCCAAAGTGATGAAACCTTGAAATATCTACGCATTTGGCAGCCAGTCCATTTTCGAGAGAGGGTAAATATATGAACCTTGTATCATTTTGATCCTTGGTTTTGTCCTGTGTGTTTTCTTTTGATCATTATTTTCAATAGCCAGCACACTTATACGGGAAGTTATTGTATATGGGTTTTTGTTTTTTTACAGTAAGGTATTCTACACTAAGTTATTCTAGCAGGTCCTTTTTTTATATACCTGCAAAATAGGAATTGATTACTTTTAAAAATTATTTGGTGCCTTCTGGGAGTAGAAAAAAACCACAAAACTGGATTCGTCTACTTTCGGTTTCGTGAGATCTACTTTATAGCTTTGTACGCATAAAGCATCTTGAAGAAAAATATAAAGGAAGCAACTCGGAAATGTTTGAATGAATTAACAAAGGCTGTGCACCTTCAGAAAACACTGTTGTGTTTAGTTTTATAGAAAGTGGGTTTATAGAGATGGAGAAATGCTGTGTAAGTGCACTGATACCTGGCGACCCTACTATTTTATACTTTGGCTGTTAACATGGTTTTTTCTATTCAAAGTCTGCCTTCTCTTGGAAAAGGAGTAACAGCAGCTAGAAAGGCATTCATTCGTCTTTATCCTTAGTAAAAGAAAATGTGTTCCTCTTTGTAAAGGTGTGTGTGTGTGTGTGTGTTTCTGTACTTTCCTTTTGATTGAGGTTACTTATAAGGTACATGGAAATAATAGAATTAAATTTCCTCCATTTCTTATGCTACAAACCTTTATAAAGGTTGCTATAAATGTCATAACTACTTTGTTTCCTGAAAAGTAATTTTCCTGTCAGTCTGCTCTGTTCCTTTGAGATACCATATTATTAGTCTATGATGATTTCCTTAAAGTACATCAAAGTATATGCATTCGTGTATTTTTATGATTTCTACCTTACAGTGAATTTTTCACTAACCTCAAGGCTGGTTTCTAAGTCACTAATTATTCATAAAGGACAGGAAGATTGCTTTATTTTATCCTCCTAATGAAATGCATTAAAGTTTAAGGAAAGCCCTTAACAGAGCTTAAAATGTCAAAAAGAGCTTAGGAAATGAAAAGTCATTTCCAGCTAAAATGTGAATTTAAAAAAAAGGAGGTGACAGACCATGCTTAGAAACACGGATATGATGAGGCATGTATGGAAGTCGAGAGATGGAAAAAGGAAAAGGGAAGCCGTAGGTGAGCATTATGGTTTCCATATCATCAATATTCACAAGGTATATTAAAAAACAATTGCAGAAATGGAAAGAGAGGCCAGGAGGGCAACAGTGATTGCCATGCTTTCAAAGCATTTAAACCTCCACTTTCTTTATGATATCTCTGATGTTAGGAAGAATATCATCTGTCTAGAAGGACAGATGACCGAGAGGAAGGAAAACAATCAAATGTTTTCACTTGTGTGTCAAGAAGTCACTGGCTCAAGCTCACAAAATGCAATCATATTTTATATTTTCTAGTTATTCAAGATTCAACTAGAACAGACTCTTTGAAACAGCACATTTAAACAGAATGTGAACACTTTATATTCCACAGCTTAATGTAATTGATTTAACGTCCATAAGAGAAACCAATTTTCTTTTTTTGTGTGTGAGTCATTGATTTAAGACAAAAGGCGGTAATTGATTGTATCTTTAGAGGGTGAAGGTGAGCTGATGAGAGAGGAAATTGAAAAGGAAAGAAGGGAAAAAATATACAAAAAGCGATCTTTATGTAAACATCTATTTCTGAGTTTTAGTTTATTATTTCCAAGTTTTATTTTCCCCAAATGGTTATCATCATTCAAGGAATAGAATTCATTTAAATTCAGATATACACACACATGCAAACACTCTGTGTGTGCATGTGCTGTTTGGCTGAGCCCATCTGTAAAATAAACAAAAAACACAGAGCTGTTAACAGATAAGATAAGAATTATAGGCACAAATGTACCATCCTCTTTTTAGGTGTTTACACTGAGTTTTCTTAAGCATTTGAATGCTTGAAAGGGTTTTAAGGTGCTTCATCATATCCTTTGTCTAATTGGATATGTAGGAATACAGTGACTTCTGGAAGAATGCATTTATTCAGAGAAAAATAAAAGTTATTTGTAATTATAATGACAGGGTTTCTCTGTCCCCTTTTGGAATTGATAATGAACTTGCTGGCTCAGTTTCTTATCATCTGCATCTTTATTTCTTTTTAAAATCTTCATTATCTCCTTCATTATCTGCTATTTATTTTACTAAAGTTAATCACTGCTTTATTATTCACTGCTTGACTAACACAGAGGGATTGAAATGGGCTTATTTGGACTGTAAAAACCACAAAAAGTGTCTCAAGCTTGGACCTCTCGAAGTTTTCCTTTTCCTTTTCTACAAGAAACTCCATGTGCCCTGGGAAAGAATGTATGTTCTGCTGTTCTTGAGTGGAGTGTTCTATAAGGTCAATTAGGGCAACTTGGTTGATAATTGACTCAAGTCACCTGTATCCTTACTGATTTTCTGTCTACTTATTCCATCAATTTTTGAGGGAGGGGTATTGAAATCTCTGGCTACAATTATGGATTTGTCTATTTCTCCTTTCAACTCCTGGATTTTGAAGTTCTGTTAGTAGGAGCAAAAACATTTAGAATGCTTGGGTTGAAGCACAGTTCACCATACAGAGCCAAATTCCAGCTAGCAGTCAGGAAGACAATCGCATGAATCAGATCTAGAGAGGGACATGAGGAAAGAAGTGGGAGTTTGAATTCTTGTGTCATTGGTGACATGGAAAATGCAAAACAGGATGAAATGGGTTGAGGCAAGGGCTACAAAAGTGAGGCTAAGGACTTTGAATTTGACCCAGAATGTGATAGCTAATGTGGGATTAACATCTGTTACAGTAGTTGAACAGGGACAAGCAAGGCTGGACATCTTAGTGGTGTAATGTATTTAGTCTTTTATCCCCCAAACCAGATATGTCATATTAATCTATTATGCTGGTACTAGGTATAAAAGATTAACCCTAAATACACTAGGTTGTACTCTCAGGTCAGTGGGGGTGAAAGTGGGGAATAAATATTCATGGAACATTCCCACAAATCATATAGAAACTATGAAGGATAAACTCAGGTGTCAACAAGAGCGTATAGCTGAAGACCCTTCTCTAATCTGTTGGGTTAAGAAAAGCATCCTTAAGAATTAGCTATGTGAACTGAGATCTAAAGAAGAGACTTCTCAGTCCACTGGAGCTGCCATAACAAAATATTATAGAAAGGGTGGCTTAAATAACAGAAATTTATCTCCTCACAATTCTGTAGGCTGGCAGTCCAAGATGAGTGGGCCAGCATAGTTGGTTTTTGGTGAAAGCTCTTTTCCTGGCTTGCACGTGGCTCCCTTCTTGCTCTGACTCTCCTTATAAGGGCACTAAGGACCTCATCTGAGCCCAATTACATCCCTAAGGTCCCATGGTATGTGGAGACATAACATCACACTGGGAGTTAGGGCTTCAATGGTGAATTTTGGGAAGACCACAAACATCCAGTCCATAACAGGAAGTGTTCATGAAACTGAAGGGGAGGACCAAAGGGGGAGTTTTCCAAAAAGGAAAATTTTCTCTGACTTTTCCTGAGACCAATTCCCTTCATATCTGCAAGTCAAACCCAGAAATTGCAACATACAAAGAGGCCAGCCTCCCTCACTGTTCCCCTCCACTGTAGATACGTCCACCTTCTCCACCCACCTGTGTACCTTCCTCCATCCCTGCCCTCATAGAAGGAAACCCAGTACCTTTGGACATGTCAGGAGTATGCTTGGGTTGAGTAATAGCTCTCCATTCAGAGTCAAACATCCCACGTGTTTGCGGCCAGATTTTTTCTTTTTTTCCATCTACCTTATTCTTCGTCTCCATGGTGTTCAATAAAACCAGAAGATAAACAGACAGATTGTCTAAGTGGGTGTTTTAGCTTAATACCAAAACAGTTGCCATCAGTCCCACGTTTTTCCTTTTCCTTCCTCCCACCTTATGAGTAAATTAGTGATGTCCATAAGCTATCTAGCTCCCTGGCTGGTAACCACAGGAAATATTTCTGTTGCATTTTTGAGTGATAAGGTCTATGAAGAAAATTTCAGAAAAATTTCAGAAAATTACAATTCTATTCCCAGAAGAACCTCACTAGATTAAGGTCTTTGGGTGACTTATTATAAAATACAAGTAATAATAATAATAATAATAACAACTAAATTTTGTGCTACACTTATTAGGCACTGTTCTGAGTAATTTGCAAAGATTTCATTCTCACCACCATTTTGTTAGGGAGATACGATAGACTTATTTTAGAGACAAGAGTAACTTATAAGAAGCTAATATTTTTATTTATGTAGTCCTTCCGTTCGTTCTTCAACTATTTAGGGAGTATCTGCTATACGTAAGGCACATTATGTACAACTTGCTACAGACTTTCAAGGAGCTTTTAACCTTAAATTGGGGCAAATTAGCAACAACAACTAACATTTATTGAGTTGATTTATTGGGTTCTTACCATGTCTCAGAGACTTTAGTTTTCAATCTTTAGTTATTTAATGTTTTTGACAAATCTGTGACAAATTCTGTTTTCTGCCCCATTTTCTACAAACAGGGGAATTGGAGCATACAGAGATAAGTGACATGCCCTCAGATTTCAACCCTGGAAGCCTGTCTTTAGATCTTCAGATCTTGCATAACCAACCACCATGCCATGCAGGCCATATTTAGAATGTACACACACACACACACACTTTCTCTCTCTCTCTCTCTCTCTCTCTCTCTCTCTCTCTCTCTCGCTCTCTTTCTCTCTCTCTCTCTCTCACACACACACACACACACACACACAATAAACTGCAACACGAACCAGCTCAGAGTAATTCCATTTATTTTTGTCTCCCTGCAATGAGCTTGTCAGCTTCTTTAGGCAGGGAACTTACTCATCTTTTTGTCCCCAGTAGCCTAGTGCACTAGGCTACTAGTCATGGGGGTAGTAGTATTGAATTTTCTCCCCAGGGAACATGTGACAATGTCTGGAGACATTTTGGCCACAACTAGGGGGTGAGTTGCTCCTGGCATCTAGTGGGTAGAGGCCAGAGATGCTGCCAAACAGCCTGCAATGCACAGACCAGCCACCCTCCCACCCCTACCCCACTGGCCAAAACAGAGAATTGCCCAGAATTGCCCATCCCTAAACTTCAGTTGCTGTGAGGCTGAGAAATCCAGCCCTAGCGTTAACAGAGTGGGTACTCAATATGTATTGTGTTTTTGTATATTTCCAATCATATGCCAAGAATGTGCATCAAATAAAAATACTTCAAAGATAAACTTGCTCTTATCTTTCAAAACCCAGCGCAGGCATGATCTCTTTCTGGAAGCCCGTCTGACACCCTCAGGCAGCTTTTTTTTTTTTTTTTTTTTTTTTTTTTTTTTTTTATCCTAGTAAACTATTGGCTGATTTTACTAACTTTCACCACTTGGCTATTCAGCCTTGCTCAGTGAATGAGGACACTAGCATAGGGATGACACAATTAGGCCAAACTGTGTTTCTTCAAAAGCTATATGATACATTTCAAAATAAAAAAGACATGTGTGTGTGTGTGTGTGTATGGATTTTCCATGGTTCTGTAGGTAGCAGGATGGGATGTAAATTGTAAGTTTCTGACCATAAGCAGTTATCTAGCCTTTAATGAAATGCATACCTTCAACCCAGCTGCTAAATCTCTTGAGGTGGTTTTTGTTTTTGATTTTTTTTTTGGTTCTCAGTAGGGCATTCTTTTACTTTTTTTTAAAGTCAGGCCTATCGAGGTATAATTTACATATAGCAAAATTCACCCAAACGTAGTTCTATTTATTTCAACAAATGTATACAGTGGTGTAACTATTGCAAAAGGAAATCAAACACATACACAGACTGTTAACAGTGAACATTTTACCTTTAACAATTTGTTTTAATTGTTTACAAGACACATGTTTTATGACTTTTATAAGTATCTTCTGTCTGGCCTATTAAGGTATAATTTACATACGGTAAGTTCTAAGAGTTCTGACAAGTGTATACGATTGTGTGGTCACCACCACAATCGTGATAAAGAACATTTCTGTTGCCTCTAAAAACGCCCCTGTGCCCATGGGCAGTCAGCTCTTTGCCCTCCCCGTACCACTGGCACCATCACCTCTGAATATCATTTCTGTCCCTGTACTTTTGCTTTTTCCAGAATGTCATATAAATGAAATCATATATAAAGCAGTATGTGACATTTTGTATCTGGCTTCTTTGAATTAACATAATACTTTTGAGATTTATCCATGTTGAACGTATTACTTGATTTTTTTTTTCTTTATTCCTTGCATGGAAGAGCCACAGCTTCTTTATCCATTCAACCAGCTGATGCATATTTGGGCTGCTTATAGCTTTTGGAAATTATTAATAAAGTTGCTATCAGCATTTGCATATGGAGTTTCATGTGGACCTCAATTTTCATTTTTCTTGAGTCAGTAGTAGGAGGAAGATTGCTGGGTCATATGGAAAGTGCATGCTTACCTAGTTTTTTCTCTTTTCCCCAAAGGTCTATATTTTCTATTATTTCTATATTTCTATTTCTATATTTCTATTTCCATATTTCTATATTTCTATTATTATTATTATTGTTATTATTATTATTATTATTTAAGGAAGGAGCAGCTCACAGTGGCCCAGGTGGGGATCGAACCAGCAACCTTGGTGTTATCAGCACCACGCTCTAACCAACTGAGCCACCCTGCATGTTTAACTTTATAAGAAACTTCCAAACTGTTTTCCAAAATGCTTGTGCTATTTTAGTTCGCCTTCCCACTAATAATGCATGACAGTTCCACCCACTTCACGTCCTTGACACTTAAATTGTCAGCGTTGGGTTTTTTTTTAAAGCCATTTTAATAGGTGTGTAGTGGGATTGCAACCCAATTTTAATGTGCAGCTCCCTGATGACTACTGATGTTGAGCATTTTTAATGTGCTTATTTGCCATCCCTATCTTCTCATGTTGGAGGAGGGCATGGAGAGAACTTGATGGCCAGTTGACCCACCAGCTGGCCCCAGTCTCCTCTCCTTTCCCGTGCCCACTGTTCCCACCATAGGGGCCATTTTCAAGGGCGCAGCAGTGAGGGAGCAATACATTCTTGAGACCCTGTGGACTGAACCCCATCAAGGGCTTCTATGCAACCTGTAAGATTCTGGCAGCAGGGGCAGGTCCATCTTTGGTGTCCACGATAAACCTCGTTTGTAAGTTCCTTGCTTGTTCAAACTGTCACCTACCAATCTTGCACCTTCCATATCTTTCATAGGAGTCTCCCTGCCCTCCACATGTTTTGCAAACTTTTCCTCCTAGCTGTGGCTCATCTTTTATTCTCTTAATAGTCTTTCAAAGGCAGGAGCTTTTAATTTTGATGAAGTCCAATTTATCAATTTTTTTCTTTTATTATTTGTATTTTTGTGTCTGCTATAAGAATTGATCATCTACAACAAGATTATAAGGACTTTGTCCTTAAGTTCTTCTCTAGAAGTTTTATAATTTTGGATTTTACATGTAGATGTACAATGCATTTTGAGTTGTTTTGTATATAAAGTGAAGTATAAGTCAAGGTCCTTTTTTTGTGTGTGTATAAAATGACCAACTGTTCCAACAACATTTGTCGAAAAGACAATCTTATTTTCATTGAATTATCTCTATACCATTGTCAAAAATTAACTGTGTGGATTAAATTTCTATAATTTCTGTTGTGTTCATAGCAGTTTTTAAATTTATCTATTTTCTTGAGCAAACATTTATATATACCAAACACCGTTAACAACACTTTACAAATAACTCTTTTAGTACTTTTTACAACCTTAATGGCAGCCGCTTTTAACAGTCCTGTTTTATTGACAAGGAAACTGAAGCACAGAGAGGGTTAGTTGATTTCCCAGGGCCACATAGCCAGTAAGTGATGGAGCTTATCCTACATTTTCTTCTCTCATCGTGAATCACCCTTTAGTATAACTGTCAGTTTGGTTGTCTGAATTCCTTACTAGTTGGTAAACTCTTTGGGAGTAGCGACTGGGCCTTTTAGCTTGGTGGCCTGAGTCCTTAGCAAATGCCAGCCCCAGAAAACATGCTTCGTGAAGGTATATAAATGAATGAGTGAATGAATGAATGAATGAAAAAATGCCACGAAGTGTTCACCACATAGGAGCCTTAAAGATCATGCTCTTTGATTCTACTGCCCTGGGCATGGAATCGATTACTTCCCCCAAGTAAAAAGACTGCCAACAACCCAATCAGAAAGCTAGGTCAAACTGAACATACTGACTCTATTGATTAAAAATGGAGAAAACATTGTGCCGAAAGATATTCATTGCTGGCACATGTGGTCCAGATTTCAAAAGATCAACTTTCATATGCTGGTATGAGGAGGTTTATAGAATGTCCCAACCTGAGGGGCCATGCTGGAGGTCTCAACCAGAGAGGTGACAATTGCCAGTATCCCTTGTGGGAATGAAGGGATGGAGGCGTGAGGTTAATTGCCAAGGGTTCAAAGATGTCAAGGTAGGAAAAGGAGGAGGTGGCAGAACTGTGAGAAGATGTTGCTTTGGATTGGGGGCAGAACCAAGGCACAGGAGTTGGCAAGGAAGATTAAGCTTGGGTGACAGGTGGGTGTGGAGAGAAACCCCAAAAATCCAGTGGGCTCAAGGTGACCTTTCTTTTTTTTCTTTTTGTGATTAAAGCACAATGGTACATGCTGTGGTTCAAACTGTCAACAGAAAAGGAAGGTAGAAATTAAAAAGTAAAAGTCACCCAGAGTTCCTTGCTGCTCCAAGGAGAATTGTTGATTCCAGAGATTTTTCTGGTCACATAAAAGTATCCATCATATACGTCCATAGATCAGGCAATTTTTTTCTATCCCCCTCACATCAAGGAGTCATCTTACTTTCAAGTCCTTCCAAAGTTTCTGTTTTAGAGAACTCATTCCCTTATTGCATTTTGAATAACAAAAAGCTTTTGTTGTTTACCTTCTAGCTGCAATTTAGAATCATCTCAGGAGCATTGTTCTGTTTTTAAACGGTGGAGGCTCAGGCCCCAACCCCAGAGAATCTAATGGATTCAGTCTGGGGTGTAGCCTGGCCATTGGGGTGTCCCCCACATGGTTCTGTTGTGCAGCCCAATTTAAGTATAACTGGCTTGCAAGCCTGGTTATAGCAGAATCACTTGACTCCCTTCGCCTCTGGCTGTCCAGGCCCCATCCTCCGAGTCTGGTTTATCATTTGGGGATGGGGTCAGGGAAGTGATACCGTTTTGGTGGTCCCCAGGTGTCACTAGGATGGAGCCTCGCCACTGGATAGGAAAGGAGGCAAGATATTGAACCAGACTGAGCCATTCTTCTCAGCACGAACTCACAGTTGTAACTGGTAGATGCTGTAAAAATGCCATTTAGAGATTACAGTGAGTAGTGACGTGGTCGTGGCCATGAATATCCACCTACCTGCAGGATGAAGGAGAAAAGTCATTTCACTAATGGTGTATGATTGGTTACTTGTGGCTCGAGATCCTTCCTGGAGGGAGCACATCACTCATGTAGACAAAAATTGAGATGATTTGCTTAGGGTCACTGTGTTCGATCAGTGCTTCTCAACTTGAATGTGCATAGAAAGCATCTTAGGATTTGGTTAAAATGCAGGTTCTCATTTGGTGGGCCTGTGAGTCTGCATTTCTGACAAGCTCCTGGGGGATTCCAAAATTGGTCCTGGGGTGACACTTTGCGTAGCAAGGTGTCAGATCACCCAAAATATGGCTCTGATGTGAGAAGAGCTCGAATATAGTTGTTTCATGCAGCAAGCGATTGGAAAATTAGTTCCAATTGTCTTTATTACTTTATGTACATGATTTAAAATGGGTATGTAGCTAGCATATTGAACGAATAGACATCGGACCATTCAGCTAGATACTTGTTTTTATTTTGGCCGAAATGCTTCAAAAAATTACTTTTAAAGTCTTTTCACTAGGAATAGAGTTCTGCTTTCCTTGGGGAGTGGCCGTGTATAGCCTGGCACACAGTGAATCTTCTTCGGGGATTAGCACCTGTAAACAGACAGTTCTCTGTAAGTGTTGAGCAGATGGCAGAAGGAAGTAGGAAGTCAGTGACAGAGAAAAATCTGGGCTGGTTAGCGGCTGCCTTCATCTGAAATAATGGGCATAGTATTAATACCTACCTCATAAGATTGTTGTGAAGATAAAAGGAGGAAATGTGTGTGCAAAGCACGTAACACAGTGCCTGTTCATCCGTCACCCGGAGGGTATTGGACACAGAAATGTGGTTGGACACTTTTAGACAAAATGAATTAAAAACTGTTTTCTTCCTTCACAGCTGTGCATTTACAATTTGGCATAGATTCCTACCTGTGAACATTTCATACATAACGTGTTACATTAGTTTAGTCCTTTTCTTTCCCTTTGTAGTTTGGGTCCTTCATCCTCACATATCAGCACCATCCCCACTCCTCGTTAACCCAGGGTGATCATCCAATTGTATGCTTTTTAATTTTCATTTTTTCATTTTTATTAAATATATTGAGGTGACATTGGTTAGTAAAATTACATTGGTTAATAAAATTTTCAAGTGTACATTTCTATAATATATCCTCAATATATGGCACTGTCTGTTCACCACCCAGGGACAGTTCTCCTTCCATCACTATATAGTTCCATATATTTGACCCCCTTTATGAAATGCAACTTCATTAAAGTATAATTCACATACAATAAAGTTGCACATGTATAAAGTGTAAAATGCAGCTTTATTAAAGGGTAATTCACATACAACAAAGTTGCACATGTATAAAGTGTAAAATGCAGCTTTATTAAAGGGTAATTCACATACAATAAAGTCGCACATGTATAAAGTGTAAAATGCAGCTTTATTAAAGGGTAATTCACATACAATAAACTTGCACATGTATAAAATTTGAAAACTTGTAGCATATACACACTTACGAACCTATCACCACCGTTAAGATAATGAACTTGTCTGTCACTCTCCACAGTTTCCTCACCTTCAGTGTGACTGGTCCCTACTGCCCTCCTCACGGCCTCAATGACCTCTGATCTGCTTCCTGTCACTACAGTTTGTATTTTCTAGAATTTTCTAAAAGTTGAGTCATACAGTATCTATCCTTTTTTGTCTGGCTTCTTTCACTTAGCCTAATTCCTTGGAGATCCATCCATATGATGTCATTGATTTGAGACCTTCTTTCAAATATAGGCATTTAGTGCTACAAATTTTCCTCTAGCAACATCTCACAAGTGTGTTTTGTATGCTATTTTTTGTTTAATTTTTGTTCAGTTCCAAATACTTCCTAATTTCCCTTTGGATTCTTTTTCTTTGGCCTCCTGGTTATTACTGAGGGTATGTTATTCAATTTAAAAACATTTTTGGATTTTCCAGAAATCTTTCTGGTATTGAGTTCTCATTTAATTCCATAATGGTCAGAAAAAATATTTGGTATGACTTAAGTCCTTTTAAATTTGTGGAGGCTTGTTTTGTCGCTTGGAAAATAGTGTAGTAAATATTGGAAAACTCCTTAGTAAATATTCAGTGTGTACTCCATTGTTGGAGTATTTCATAAACATCAATTAGATCAAGTTGATTGACAGATCAGTTGATTGACATTCAAATCTTCTATCTCCTTACTGATTTTCTGTCTACTTGTTCTATCAGTGATTAAGAGAGGAGTATTGACATCTTTGACTGTAACTGTGGATTTCTATTTCATCTTGCAATTCTATCAGTCATTGCTTAACATATTTAGAAACTCTGTTATTAGGTATAGAAATGTTTAAGATTGTTATATCCTATTGATGAATTGACCCCTTTGCCACATTGAAACTGTCTTCTTCATACCTGATGATAGTCTTTACTACAAAACACACTTCTTATTATTAATTTGATTTTAAGATTTCTTTTGACTAGTGTTGGCGTAGTATGTTTTTTCCATTCTTTTATGTGTAATGAATTTGTCGCATTGTATTTAGAGCTCATTTCTTGTAGACAGCCTATATTTGGGAGGTGCTTTTTATGTGCAGTCTGACAGTCTCTGTTGTTTTTTTTTTTAAATTATTATTGGGGAAGGGGCACAGGACTTTATTGGGAAACAGTGTGTACTACCTGGACTTTTCCAAGTCAAGTTGTTGTCCTTTTGATCTTAGTTGTGGAGGGCACAGCTCAGCTCCAGGTCCAGTTGCCATTGTTAGTTGCAGGGGGCACAGCCCACCATCCCTTGTGGGAGTCGAGGAGTTCAACTGACAACTTTGTGGTTGAGAGCCCCGACTCCAACCAACTGAGCCATCTGGCCACCCGGGAGCTGAGCTGCAGCTTCTTGACTTCATTCTAGTTGCGGAGGGCGCAGCTCGCTGGCCCATGTGGGAATCGAACCATCAACCCTATTGCCCAGAGCTTTCACTCTAACCAACTGAGCCACCTGTCCGCCCCTCTGTCTTTTAATTGGAGTATTTAGACCAATCACATTAAATATGATTATTGGTATGGTTAGGTTTAAATCTATCATCTTGATACTTGTTTTCATTTGTCTCATTTTTTTCTTTGTTCTTTTTTTCCTTCTTTATCTACCTTCTTTTGGGTTAATTGAATATATGTATAACCTCTTTTTAGTTCCTTTGTTATTTTATTAGCCACAATAGTTTGTTTGGTTACTTTAGTGATTGTGGTAGGTTTATAGCATACACCTTTAACTTAAAACAATCTATTTTCAAGTGGTATAATACCAGTTTATACGTAGTATGGGAACTTTACAGTAATCTACTTCTATTTCTCCACTCCTGCCTTTTGTGGTATGTCATACTCATATACTTACGTTCTATGTATGTTATAAACACTATATGTGTAGTAAATATTACAGTGTTTTCATTTTTGTTTAAGCAGCGAATTCTCTTTTAAAGATATTTAAATAATAAGAAAATAACTTATATATTTAGTTACACTTCCAGTGCCTTTTTTCTTTTGTGTAGATTGAAATTTCCACCTGGCATCATTTTTCCTTCTGCCTGAAGGGACTTCCTGTAACATGCCTTGTAGTGTAGGTCTGCTGGTGATTAATTCTTCCTGCTTTTGTATGTTTGAAAATGGCTTTATTTCATCTTTATTTTTGAAAACTGTTTTTGGTGTGTTTAGCATTTATTGAATCCCTGTTTAAGTGTTTTACACGTATTAACTCATTTGATCCCAACCAATGCTTTTTGAGATAAATAACATTATCCCTATTTTACAGAAAGGAAGATCAATTAGAAGCAGATTAAAACACTTGCCAAAGGTCAGATAGCCAGTAAGTGGGGAAGCTGGGGTTTGAAGCCAGCCTGGCCAAAGAACATGAAGCTGGTAGTCCTTACACTTTGCAATTTGAACTTCAACTTGTTTGATTTTACTTAATAATATATCTTAGATATCTTTTCATGTTAGCACTTAGGGTTTATTTCATTCTATTTTTCAGCTGGACTGTACCAGAATGTATTTCTCTAGTCTTCTATTGATGGACATTTATGTTATTTACAATGGTCTGCTATTACCAACCTTTTTGCAAAGGATAGCTTTGAATATATGTTAAATCTGGGAATTTGTATATACGTGTTTGAAGAAAAAATTCTTAGGGGTCGAATTTATTCATCCAAGAGCGTGTGCCTGTACATTTTGACAGACGCCCACTTCTACCCTCACCTATAGAAATGAAATCAGTGTGTAGATTTAAACTTTCAGCAACAATGAGAAAGGGGAAAAGTGATTTTTAAAGGATATTTTAAAGGATGCTCTCAACGTGATTCACATTTTATTTCAAAATGACGGGTCACTGTTTTCCTTCTTCTCCCCAACTTCTTCCCTTTCGTATTGCCATGTGAAAGAGAAAATCCAACATCTTGTTCCAATAGAAAAATGCCAAATAAATCACTAGATTTTTCTTCTTAGAGACACTGCCTTAATTATCTGGATATAGGAATGATATCAGCTGGGAACCTGATTGAGGCTGTTGGTTTCTCCAGAAATGTTCAATTGTAATGGAGGTAATAGGAACATTTCCAATTTCCTTCTGGAGTACAGACATGTTAAGAGTCCTGGGAAAGTGACAACTTTCTATTATTCTAGCATCTGAAATACACCCAAAAAGAAACAGAGCTCAGAGTCCTGGCCTCAAGGTGAGACGTTTGGAATGGCGGTGTGTGAACCCTGGCTCAGCTGCCTTCTCTTCTCTTGGCGTTTCCCCCTTGCACAGCTTATATGCCTCTCTCCCACTCACAGTTAATGCATAAACATATTTCTCCTCTTTTTTTCTGCTTTCTAAGGTGTCGTTAGTCATATTCTTTAAGTTTTATTGAAAAAACTTATTTTTCCGCCCTTAAAGTGGTTGAGCATTGGACAGTTGATATACATAATATACCCAACTTTACAAGTTCCTGAGTAGAAATAATAAACCTGGCTGAAAGTAATAACCATAGACTAGAATGTATTTGCTTGGAGGGGCACTTGGTAGGAAGATTTGGTCATTATAGTCAGCTAACGGCCCTTTGCCAACTGAATGTTGTTCTTAAAAGCTCAACAAAAATAATGCTGGGGAAAATAAAAAGGCATAATGTGTGAAATGCTGAAGGCAAACTATACCACATGACCTAATTAAGTGGATGGCTGTGGAGGCTATTCCATAATATTCGAGAAAACGAGCCTCATTATGGCAGTTTGGGAAAAGGGAGGCTGTTTGTTTTGGAGATGCAGATACCAGATAGCACCATATTAAAAGAAGAGAGATGCAAAAGCAAATTAGTTACTGTGAAGAGCAGATAAAATATCAGCACATTCGGTGTTAAAGATAATATTTTTCCACAGCTACAAAATCTGGTACTGCAGACACATGTGAAGTTGAAGCTTTTTTTTTTTCCATAGTGAAGATGACAATACTATGTTTAGATCTATGTCCTTGGTGTGTCTTAATAATATTGAAGGCTTGCTATTCAGCAGCCTGAGTTTCAAAGTGGACATCTGACCTCGTCACTGGGCTGAAGAATGTGGAAGAGATTCTTCAGCCATGTGAATGAACAAGGTAGATGATTGCTCTCTTGTTTCTGGTCAGTCCATCCGTCTGTCCATTGTCCGTCCATTCATCCACCTATTCGTCTCTCCGTCTGTCCATGTTTTCATTCAAATGTTTATTGAATGTCTGCTCTGTCCCTGGTGCTGTTCTAAGTGCTATAGATACAGCAGGGAATAAAATACACAAGGTCCTATTCTTATGGTGCTTACGTCTTAGTGAGGTTGGTATGGAGGGAGAAAGAGCAAACAGATAAGTAAGTGTATAATACCTCTGGTAGGAATAAACGGTAAGAAGAAAGATAAAGCCTGCTAAATGGATAAAGCCCAATGAAAGAGAGTGAGTGTGTGTGTGTGTGTGGTGTGTGTGTGGTGTGTGTGTGTGGTGTGTGGTGTGTGTGTGGTGTGTATGGTGTGTGTGTGGTGTGTGTGTGTGGTGTGTGGTGTGTGTGTGGTGTGTGTGGTGTGTGTGTGTGATGTGTGTGTGGTGTGTGTGTGTGTGGTGTGTGTGGTGTGTGGTGTGTATGTGGTGTGTGTGTGGTATGTGTGGTGTGTGTGTGGTGTGTGTGTGGTGTGTGTGGTGTGTGGTGTGTGTGTGGTGTGTGTGGTGTGTGTGTGGTGTGTGTGGTGTGTGTGTGGTGTGTGTGTGTGTGTGTGCATGCTACTTCAGTAGAAACCAGAATGAAATTGGGAGCAAAGCTCGAGGTGACCTGGGGAAAGTCACTGGCTGTGGTGCAAAAGCTCTGAAGTAGGAATAGACTCAAGATGTCCAGGAATCATAAAGAGGCCGATTTGACGGAAGCAGAGGTTTCAAGAAGGAAAGCCATAGGTGTCAACAGCGTAGAGATACCTCGCAACAGGAGCTTGTACTCAGAGCCTTACAGGTGATAGATTTTATTCCTAGAGGATGGACAGTCAACAGAGGGTTTTGGGTTTTTAGTGGCTTGCTTTGGTTTATGGTTTAAAATACTCCTTCTGATGCTTTTTAAAGTCATGGCAGTGTCCTACACCTTTCTTACCTTGGTAGTTACAGGACTGGCTGTGTTTGTCAACACTCATAGGAAGGTACATCTGAAAAGAGTAAATTTTACTGTATGTAAATAAGCCTAACTTTAAAAATGCTCCCTGTAAGTGTTGTGTAGATTACAGAGGGGCCAGAGCGAAAGTAGAAAGACTAATGAGGACTCTGCTGTAAAAATCAGATGAACTATAATGACGGTTGGAACTAAGTTGGTAGTAGAGATTTGGGTGAGAAATAGTTGGGTAGGTAAATTTTTGAAATAGAACCATTGTGATTTTGTGATAGATTATATGTAAATTCTCCTCTCGTGCCCACTCTTCCAAATCTCAGCAAATGCCACCACCTATAAACCAGTTCCTACAGCCATTGGGCAGTCATCTTTCACAGTGCCTTCTTTCTTAGACCTCATTGTCTAACACAGCACTAAATTCTGTTGGCATTTCCAAAATGTGGCTTGAATTCTTCCGTTTTTATCTATCTGAACTACCTCATCCAAATCCCAGCATTTCTTGCCAGACAACTGCCATAGTCTACTACCTCTTCTCACTTGTATTCGAACTCCACGGAAATCCATTCTCCATACAGAAGGCGAAGTAATCGTTTTGAAACTTATTGAACAAATACTGAGAACCTGCTATTTGCCTGGCTGATTTAGAACCTGGAGCTCTGTCAGGGAACAAAGCAAGCCAAAGCCTTCTATGAGCCTATTTAAGTGGGTTTATGAATTAAAATACCTAAACTCCTATTTTAATCCTCAAAAAATGAACAAGTGGCTTACAAATATTCCTGCCAAGAAACCATGGGTTGAGGAGAATAGCCATGCAAGCACAAGAGATTTTTTACCAAAATTTCCACATAATTGGTGGATGGGACCAAAAATAAAGTTTCAGGATTAAGTAGAGTCAATAATGACCTTCTTATCTCTGGAACTGTTTTACACATGACAGGCAGTAAAACAAGTGGTGAAATAAATCACCCTTAGAATGAGACCTTGGGATTGCTCTATTATAAAGTATGAGACCAAGATTTTCAATAGGATGAAAGCAGATTCATTCATACTTGGCTTTTACCAAAAGATATTTACCCCTTATCTCATATTTTTACAATTTGTATGTGTTTGATAAAGTTTATAATATGTTAGTATCTTATCATAAAACATGTATATAATTTAGAAATGAAAACTAGCTTTGTATTGGGGGTGCATGCTCAAATTTATCTTATTGATGGTATGCACAATCAGAAATGTTTGGAGACTGCTGATTTAAATTACTGGTGCTGTATCATTGTAATGCCACTTTCCCAAGTTTTTATTTTCTAAAAGAAAACCGATCTATTTTTTAATCTCTTTGCCTCTTTACATTGATAAGCAATCACTGCCTTTCTCAGAGAGCATGTGCAGGCTGGGAATCCGAGAGAACCAGCCAAGCTACCTGTCAGCACCTACACGTTTTACATTGTTCCAAATGCCAACAGAGCTGAAATTCCTTTAGTGCAGTGCAGCAACTTTCGTCTCAGACATATGCTGTAATTAGTAGATTTCTTAATTACAGACTGCATGAAGTATTTCATGCTGGGGAGAGGTGGTGGTGAGAATGCAGCTGCAGAGGAAGATTCTAGGTGAGCAGATTCAATTCTTTTGAACCGCAAGTTCACTCCAAATGCATTACAGACATTTTTTGACAAAGGGGGTTTGTTGCAAGGTACACCATCACTTCTCATTTAGGGGGGAAAAAAATGGAAGGACTTCCTATACGCCTCATGGTTGTCCATCTGGTGTTAAAATCAGGTCTGATGGCAAAGTAAGGTTTGGGTTTGCTGGTGGAAAAACTGAGTCCATTCTCCTGCCGCCCTCCCTCTCAGCTGCTTGAGCCCGATATTTATCACGTGTTTTCCAGGAGCCAGGTTTGTGCTGAGCATTCTGTGTACCAGCGCCTCTCATCTGATGAGGGAGACACGACTCTTGACTCTCGTGTGCCTTTGCTATGGGAGGGAGCTGAAATTCAGAGAGTTTGTTCCTTGTCAGTGACACAGCAGGGCCAAGCCACACAGCGGCTCTAGAGCCAGCATGCTTACTGGAGGCTCTGTGTTGTCACTACCGTTTTGTACGAGACTCTTAATTATTCTGGTTATCTATTAGGTTGGTGCAAAAGTAATTGCAGTTTAAACGGTTAAAAAATAATGGCAGAAACCGCACTTCCTTTTGCACCAATCTAATATATACAAGCTGCGGGACAGAGCTGATTTTCAGGACAAGAGTCAGCCATTTAGAGAGGTTGTGGCAAGGAGGAGAAGGAGGTGATGTGATTGATGTGGCTGGCAACAGATTTGGGGGGCCTTGGGAATGGGGAGAAGAGATAAATTCTATTAAATGTCCAGTAAGTGCTGGATGAAATAATTCCTCTTCCTCTTCTCCCCATGATATCAATACAATGCACATTGCTTATTAAGCCATTGTTGAGCTGGATCCCTTGGCAGAGATGTATTTAAATATTGAGCCATGCTTCTAATTGGGCTTGGGACAGAAATGGGAAGTACCCAGATGCTCATACTGTTTTAGGTCAAAGGTCTTTAAAGTCCTGAGACTCATTGGCTGGTGTGGAGGTACCAGGGACCTACAGCTAAGACTGCCTGGTTTTCGAAGAGGAATCCTTGAGATGATTTGTTTCTTCTAGAATCAAGGTCCAGTGCCAACGGTGAAACTTATTTCTGTAACTTGGTCAACGTTTGCAAAGAGAAAATCCCTGTCTCTCCCTGCAGGTATTTCCATTGACCATCTATGGAATTTATGGCTTTTGGAGGAAGGACAGTCTTATGTGAGAGGAAAGTCATTAGTAGTATCACCCTCATGGTGGAGGATTCAATGATCTTGAGGCACATAAATCTGGAAAATGACCTCAGCAAGCATCCAGGGGCACTGATAAAATAGACACAACAGTGAATCTCCTTCCCTGCAAGGGAGGCGAGGCTGTCCATCTTTCCTTATATTCTCCAGGCTGCAGAAACAAGGTTATCAGTTCATTAATTCATTTACACATCCCCACTTCTTTCCAGCTTCCTCACTCAGCCTTGCAATCTCAGTTACTAATGTCCTCCAAGCTCATTTTCAGAGCATGGTTGAAAGAATTGGTATATAATGGATGAGCATCTCGATCTTGGCTAGCACGTTTCTAAATAGGAAGTGTAATGTCCATCCATTTGGGGTGTCAAGAGTTTCATCTCTCAAGAACAGCCATTCGCGCAGTAGTATGTAGCTCTGTTGACATCCTGAGAGTGCTGAATTAGGATGTGTGCTCCGCAGAGAGCAGAGAAAGAAACAGAAAACAAAACAAAACAAAACACAATTATATTCGATCCTATAAATAACTTTTGCCTGCCTTGAAAAAAAATTTAGCTCCTCACTCCTAAGATTGGATTTTGATATAGTAACATTTTCAGGTTAGCCAACAATGTCTTCTCTCCCCCCCCCTTTTATTTTGTGCAAAAATCTCTCATTTCAGTCAAGAACTCTGAAGGAGTCTGTTTTATTCTGTTTGCAAGATTTCATTCTGTTTGCAAGCTAACAACTTAGCCTGCCGTAGTTTCTTAGATGGTGGCAGGAGACATGAGACCCTTGGGTCAGAGACAAAAGACTATTATTCACAGCGCAGCAGACAGCGTGTGTTCGCACCAGGCCCTTTTCCCCAAATTCTATGGGAATGATGGAAAGAAGGCCAGATGGAGGCTGCATATTCAGGGGTTTGCATCACAGCTGAGGAACCAACCCAGAGCTTGGGAAATCCCAATCTTTATTTTACATATCCTTTTTAAAATGAATGAACTAATGAATTATTTATAATTACAGTTGACATTTGATATTTTATATTAGTTTCAGGTGTACAGCATAGTGGTGATGAGACAGGAGAGTTAGCATGTCCCTAGGTAGACAGGGAGGTCCCTGGTGGAATAAACAGAGACAGTCATATCCTAAAACTCCAGGTTTTGAATTCACTCCTTCGCTCCAGGACATAATATAACAAGGCCTTGAGGTTAATCGTACAATTCCTTTTGGCCTGACAAACAGGAGCTGATCTGATAGATAAGAGTGGGTTACTTTGCTAATTCCTTTAGGATGGGCAAGCAGAACAAACCTGGTAGACAAATTTCATTACAAGGCTCCAGTTCCCTTCTTCAAACAAGTTAGTTCCCTTCTCCAAACAGCTCCCCTTCCCCAAGCAGGCAAGGGAAGTTATAAAAGTAAGAGCTTTTGCCTCACTCAGGGGACACCCCCATTCGGTACCTCCTCCTGCTCAGGAGCTGTAACCTCTTCTCCTGCCTCTAATAAACTCTCCTCTTTTTAAAACTTTTTGCCTCTCCCTGGTCCGTGTTTCCATTCTTCGGCTTCAGGAGACACGATCCCAGCCCGCACTCAGAAACTGCCAGCAGATCCAACATCACCTACATCAGTGAGACATTTATATAATTTACAAAGTGATCTCCCTGTTAAGTCTAGTACCCACCCAACACTATACGTAGATATTACCATATTATTGACTGTATTCCCTATGCTGTACTTTATATCCCCATGACTATTTTGTAACTGCCAATTTGTACTTCTTCCTCCCTTCATCTTTTTCATTCAGCTCCCTCCCCCCTCCCAGCCCCCTTCCACCTGGTAACCCTCAGTTTGTTCTCTGTATCTATGAGTCTCTTTCCGTGTTTGTTTATATTGTATTTTTAGATTCTATATGTAAGTGAAATTATAGAGTATTTGTCCTTCTCCATCTGGTCTGTTTCACTTAGCATTAAAAAGGGTTGTTAGCAAACCTGTCCAACCACAGGCCAGGGGGAGAAATTATCTATTATATTGGTCAGGAAAAAAATCTGTCCTCTGCCCCAGGGAGCTACTATCTCTATCTTCTAAGACCTTTTGCTTTATAAACATCCTTGAAAAGATAATCTGGAGCAAAAGATGTGCAAAAATTTGAGAAACTCAACAGTTACAGGGAAGAATTCAGTGAGACTGGTTTACTAATATTACAATACATACCTCCATTTTGAATGTGAAATACTGACAGTTATTTTTGAATAAAAGCCAATGTAAAAACATCTTTAATCGGCTCAAATGTTAAAACAAACACACAACAAAGAGTAGCATGAAATTTGGCCTAAAGAGTACAATCTGGAATAATATCCTATCATTATACTTAACATCCCTTCAATTAAAATGCCAGTTAAAATATGATTTATTTCAAGTAAATGTCCTATTTATCTTTAATGACAGTATGCTCTGTCAGTGACTGTATTTATATTGGAAACAAGATCATGAAAAGATTATTTGTCTTATATATTGTTAAGACAAGGCCTCCCACTCACACTTTCCTCTAATTTGAGAGGAACTGGGAGAAAAGAAAATACTGGGATATTTTAATCTTCTAGAAAGAGGAGGTTTATCTAAGATGTGGCTATTTGAATTGCTCTCTCATTTTTGTGAACTGCTGCTTCAGTTTTACAAAAGAAAAAGAAACATTTCATGAAGAGATTAATAAAAGGCCCCACTTCGCTATTTTCCCACTTAAGATTTATCTCCACGCCTGTTTCTGTATTGGATAGTGTAATTATATGACTCTTTCAGGCTAATCAGCGTAGCGTGCAAGACGTGCCAGTTCTCTCAAATAGCTCTTGAACTTTATTCATTTTACATTGATTTTTTCTTTCTTTTCCGTTTTAAAATTTCTTTCTTTTAGTGGCTATAAATTAATTTCAATACGAGTTTTGTTTTTTTTTTTTTGTTTTTTTTAGAATTTCAAGTTTTTTTTTTTTTAATCAGGGAAGGGGAACAGGACTTATTGGGGAACAGTGTGTACTTCCAGGACTTTATTTATTTATTTATTTTTTTCCCCATGTCAAGTTGTTGTCCTTTCAGTCTTAGTTGTGGAGGGCGTAGCTCAGCTCCAGGTCCAGTTGCCGTTGCTAGTTGCACGGGGAACAGCCCACCATCCCTTGCCGGAGTCGAACTGGCAACCTTGTGGTTGAGAGGACACACTCCAACCAACTGATCCATCCAGGAGCTCAGTGGCAGCTCAGCTCAAAGTGCCATGTTCAATACTAGTTGCAGGGGGCGCTGCCCACCATCCCTTGCGGGACTCGAGGGATTGAACTGGCAACCTTGTGGTTGAGAGCCCACTGGCCCATGTGGGAATCGAACCGGCAGCCTTCGGAGTTAGGAGCACAGAGCTCTAATCGCCTGAGCCACCGGGCTGGCTCCCTCAGTATGAGTTCTTATCTGAGGGTCCATCACATGTATTGACGTAGTTACCTTTCCAAAAATTTAAATTTCCAACGTTTATGTAACTTAACACACCTCAGGCTTACTTTACCAGCAGTTTGTATCTTTTGGAAGGATTAATGACCCTTTGCAGCACTGACCAAAGAGGGTTTTTTCTGTCCTGAAAATCATCCACAAACATTCTTCCAGCAGTTTTTTTTTCTTCCTTGATATTTTATTTCTTTCTATGGGAGTTTTAGAGAGAACAGAGGGAAAAAGAAGCCTTTGGAAAGGTACATTGTGATTTTCCCTTTTGTATATATTTTAAGTTGAGATGTTTGGTGCCAATACAATAATTAAATGGCACCTGACAATAATATTTGTTTGGGCTAAATCTACTCTGCATACAATAATGTGTAGCTACAGGACTCCAAGAGGAGCACGCCACCAAGAAGATGTCAGGCAGGATTCCAAATATGGGGCCCTGGTCTCTCTAAAATGTATCATTTAAATTTTTGAGAACTTGGAGGGCCCCTCCCCATGCTCCAGTTTTGCTTTCTGTCACTTTTTTAGTCATTGACCAATGTAATCGAGAATTCTGAGTTATGAGGAGCCAATGCACCAACCATATCAACTCAAGACGGAATCATTATTAAAATGATGATCACCATCATTAGGCTCTTACTATAGAGAAAAATAATTGTCATATATTTCTATTTTTCTATAGTTCTTAATTACTTTCTTGGGATGATTCTGTCTCTCTCTCTCTCTCAAAAGACTGAAGATTGCAGATTCACTTGCTTGAGGACTTTTAAAAAGCAGTGACTTTGATTATTTTAAAAAAGGTGTCACTTTTTTCTTCCTTCCATCCTATGATTATTGGGCAGAGGACTCTAAAATGCCACTAAAAAGGATAATAGGTGACTAGAGAAGTCACCTGTCCCCTATGGAGCTAGTCAAACTAGCTTGCCTATACTAAGGTGATCCTATCATGTTCATGTCCACTCATCCTGTCTCCCTGTCTAGGTGGGCAGCGTGGCAGGAGGAAATAGACCCACCGTAACATGGCACCTCTGTAGTTCATGGTGGGTGATACGACTGCTGCCTCAGCTTCCTCTTGGCACATGAGCAGGTTGTGAAAACAACAACATCAAAAAAAGACAGACCTGCTCCTGTGAGTCATTTTCCTGATTGATCTAATTTACCTTGAAGGTTAATGTATTCTAAACTAATTCAGAGATTAATAACCACTTAAAGATATATGAAAGACATTTAGCTCTCTGTGAACACTGTGTCATAACCTCATTTATTGCCTCTTCAATGACTTTGGGAGTTAGTTGATGAGATTTAAAGGGAAATTTGATTGTAGGATATGGAGAGTGACAGGTGCAATGCATAAAGGGCTTTGGAACTTATTCTTGTTAATAAAAACAAGCATGTAATTTGATTTTTCAGTAATGTGATCTTAAGAAGCAAATATTTATTTTCAAGGTGGAAATCATTTTTATCTATTGAATGAGATAATTGAATATGCTGTTTTGCTAAAAGGGAAAAATTGCTTTCAGAATAAAAAGTGACACATGTATTTTTATTTCACCTCATTTCGTTTATTTAATCACACCAAGCAGCCGCTAGCTGAGAGATCCCTGCACATCGGCATTTTAAGTAGAGGAGCATAAAGAGTGTTTTTCTCTCCTTGTTTTCCATCAGTTGAAATAGATCTACTAGCATGATGCGGTTAAACTCGTTTGGGTACGTTTAAACGTAAGGTATCCAACCCAGGGAATGGCGAGATCATCTACAACAAACCTCTTTCTCTTCTTCATCCAGTATTTTCCCCTCAACTTATATTTACCTTCTTTTTATGATGTTGTTCTCCTTTTCCATTTAGTTAACTCTATTTTCAACACTCAAGTTCAAAGTGAATACTAATATGTAGTAATGGGATTGTAAATACTAATACAAAGTAAATACTAATATGTAGTAAATAATGAGGGAAGAAATGTAGGATAAATGCTGTAGTACTGTAGGACTTATAGTTATTGAAGTGGCATGGAATAAAAAAAAATAACATTGAGTTTTTCTGGCTTCCAGTCTCCAGTGTGACGTAGTTTTCCCTTCGCTCAATCTCTCCGTTGCCCTGGGCAACAGTTGAGCCGTCTGGGAAGAGAAGCATCTCTCATTACTAGAAGTAAAATGTTTATGTCAAAGAAAATGTGCAGAGTGACGTCATAGGAATGGCGGCAGAGGGGCGCTCTTTTTGAGTTCTTCTCTGGATCTTATCACAAATGGGACATATAACCCATCAAAAGACTCTCTGCTCATCACGCAGAACAGCTAAGAGACTCATGCAAGGATTACTTGAAGGGCCCAGCTTGAGAGGCACAAGATTTAACATATCCAGAGGCCAACTCCGGACCAAACCAGAGTACTACCAGGTTTGACCTACAAGTCCCACACCCAGAGGGAATTCTCTACAGGCACAAGAGCCCATAGAGGCCAAACCACATTTATGTGGTCAACCCTCACGCAGCAGAACACCCTGTGGTGGGCAGAGCCAAGTCTCACAACTAGTCAGCCTAGGAGTTAACCCCACCTACTCACAAGCGAAAAGCAATTAAAGATCTTCTTTAACAGGACAATATACACAACACAAGAGTCACCTTTGGAGCACATGCAGAGGAGAAGAACGAAGTAGTGCAAGTCAAATATAAAGGACACACACTACATAAGATAACCCAGCAAGAACTAAGAACTCTAGGGGATCTACCTAATACATCAAAGCAAACACAGAGAGTCAGCCAGAATGGGGAAACAAAGAAACATGTCCCAAATAAAAGAACAGAAGAAACCTCCAGAAGTGGAACCAAATGAAACAGAGGTCACCAACCTATCAGAGACAGACTTCAGAACACTGGTGATAAGAATGTTTAAGGAGCTTAGATAAGACATAAAGAAGGATGTAGAAATCATAATGAACAACCAGTTAGAACTAAAGAACACAATTACCGAAATAAATAACTCACTTAAAGAAATTAACAGCAGGTTAGATGAAGCAGAGGATCGAATCAGCAACTTAGAAGACAAGTTGGCAGAAATCACCCAAACAGAACAACAGAAAGAAAAAAGAATAAAAAACAATGAAGATGGTTTAAGAGACCTCTGGGATAACATCAAGTGCAACAACATGCATATCATAGGAATACCAGAAGGTGAAGTGAGGAAACAAGGGACTGAGAACATATTTGAAGTAATAATGTCCAAAAACTTCCCTAACCTGATGAAGGAAACCAACATACAAGCCCAGGAAGTGCAGAGAGTCCAACCAGGATAAACCCAAACAGGTCCACACCAAGACACATTATAGTTAAAATGGCAAAGCTTAAAGAAAGAGAGAATCCTAAAAGCAGCAAGAGAAAGACAGAGGGTTACATACAAGGGAACTCCCATAAGACTATCAAATGACTTTTCTACAGAAACATTGAGGGCCAGGAGGGAGTGGCAGGAGATACTCAAAGTGATGGAAAACAAAGGCCTACAACCTAGATTGCTTTATCCAGCAAGGCTATCATTTAAAGTTCATGGAGAGATAAAGAGCTTCCCAGAAAAGAATAAGCTAAAGGAATTTATTACCACCAAGCCAACATTGCAAGAAATACTAAAAGAACTTCAGTAAATAAAAGAAAGATGAAAACAATCTAACTACAAATTTAAATATGGCAATAACTATGTACATATCAATAATCACTTTAAATGTAAATGGATTAAATGCTCCAATCAAGAGACATAGGGTGGCTGAGTGGATAAGAAAACAAGACCCTTGTATATGCTGTATACAAGAGACTCACCTCAGATCAAAAGACACACACAGGCTGAAAGTGAAGGGTTGGAGTAAGATATTTCATGCAAATGGAAGTGAGAAAAAAGCTGGAGTTGCAATACTTATATCTGACAAAATGGACTTTAAAATGAAGAACATATTAAAAGACAAAGATGGGCAATATATAATAATAAAGGGATCGATCCGACAAGAGGACATAACCCTAGTAAACATCTATGCACCCAACATAGGAGCACCTAAATATATAAAACAGATATTGACTGACATAAAGACGGATATCAACAGTAACACTATCATAGTAGGGGACTTCAACGCAACTCTGACAACAAGGGACAGGTCTTCCAGACAGAAAATCAATATGGAAACAACAGCCTTAAATGATACATTGGACCACTTGGATTTAATCGATATTTTCAGAGCATTTCACCCCAATGCTGCAAAATGCACGTTCTTCTCAAGTGTACATGGAACATTTTCCAAGATAGACCATATGTCAGGCCACAAAACAAGTCTTGATAAATTTAAGAAAATTGAAATCTTTCCAATTGTCTTCTCTGACCACAGTGCTATGAAATTAGAAATGAACTACAGGAAAAAAAACTGGAAGAAACACCAATTCATGGAGGCTGGATAACTTGTTACTAAATAATGAATGGGTCTAGCAGGAGATCAAGGAAGAAATCAAAAGATATCTCGAGACAAACGAAAATGAAAACACAACGACCCAAAATCTATGGGGTGCCGCGAAAGCAGTCCTAAGAGGGAAATTCATAGCATTGCAGGCCTACCTAAAGAAACAAGAAACATCACTAATCAACAGTTTATCTTCACACTTAAGGGATCTGGAAAAAGAACAGCAAAATAAGCCCAAAGGGAGCACAAGGAAGGAGATAATAAAGATCAGAGCAGAAATAAATGAAATAGAAGCCAGAAAAACAATATAAAAGATCAATGAATTCAAGAGTTGGTTCTTAGAGAAGATAAATTTGACAAACCTTTAACCAGACTCATTAAAAAAAAAGAGGGAGAGGACCCAAATTAATAAAATCAGAAATGAAAGAGGAGAAGTGACAACAGACACCGCAGAAATACAAAAAATTTTAAGAAATTACTATGAGCAACTATATGCCAACAAATTTGACAACCTGGAAGAAACGGACAATTTTCTAGAGGCGTACAACCTTCCAAGGCTAACTCAAGAAGAAACAGAAATGTGAATAGACTGATTACCACCAGGGAAATTGAATCAGTAATCAACAATCTCCCAACAAACAAAAGCCCTGGACCAGATGGCTTTACAGGTGAATTTTACAAAACGTTCAAAAAAAAAATTATCACCTATTCTCCTCAAGCTCTTCCAAGGAATTCAGAAGGAGGGCAGACTCCCAAACACTTTTTACGAAGCCACCATCACCCTGATCCCAAAATCAGACAATGACACCACAAGAAAAGAAAACTACAGGCCGATATCGCTAATGAACATAGATGCAAAAATCCTCAACAAAATATTAGCAAACAGAATTCAGCAATACATTAAAAAGATCATACACCATGATCAAGTGGGATTCATCCCTGATATGCAAGGGTGGTTCAACATCCTCAAATCAATTAATGTGATACACCACATTAACAAAATGAAAACTAAAAATCACATGATCATATCAATAGCTGCATAAAAAGCATTTGATAAAATCCAGCAGCCATTTATGATAAAAACCCTTAAGAAAGTGGGAATAGAGGGATCATATCTCAACATAATAAAGGCCATATATGATAAACCCACAGCTAACATCATACTCAAGGTGGAAAAGCTAAAACCATTCCCCCTAAGATCAGGAACAAGGCAAGGTTGCCCACTTTCTCCACTTCTATCAACATAGTGGTGGAAGTTCTAGCCACAGCAATCAGACAAGAAAATGAAATAAAAGGCATCCAAATTGGTAAGGAGGAAGTAAAATTGTCATTATATGCAGATGATATGATACTATATAGAGAGAACCCTAAAGACTCCACCAAGAAACTATTAGAGCTGATAGATGAATTTAGTAAAGTAGCAGGATATAAAATTAATATTCAGAAATCAGTTGCATTTGTATATACCAATAATAAAACATCAGAAGGAGAAATTTAAAAAACAATCCCATTTACAATTGCTCCAAAGACCTGGGAATAAAATTAACCAAAGAAGTAAAAGATCTGTACACAGAAAATTATAAGACACTGAAGAAAGAAATGAAAGAAGATACAAATAGATGGAAACACATACCATGTTCATAGGAATGAACATACCAGGTTCACAGGAAGAATTAATATAGTTACAATGTCCATACTGCCTAAGGCAATATACATATTCAACACAATTCCTAACAAACTACCAACGACGTTTTTCACAGAAATAGAACATATAATTCTAAAATTTACACGGGACCATAAAAGATTCCGGATAGCCTCAGCAATCTTGAGAAATAAGAACAAAGTGGGAGGTATAACAATACCTGACATCAAATTATACTACAAGGCTACAGTAATCAAAACAGCATGGTACTGGCATAAAAACAGACACATAGATCAATGGAACAGAATAGAGAGTCTAGAAATAAATCCATGCCTATATGGCCATTTAATCTACGACAATGGAAGCAAGAATGTACGATGGGGTAAAGACAGCCTGTTCAATAAGTGGTGTTGGGAAACCTCGACAGACACATGCAAAAAAATGAAGCTGGACCACCTCCTTACACCATATACAAAAATAAATTCAAAATGGCTTAAAGACTTAGATGAAAGATCTGAAACCATAAAATACCTAGAAGAAAATATAGGAAGAAACTTCACAGACATTACCCGGAGTAAGATTTTTACTGATGTATCCTGTCGCGCGAGGGAAGTAAGAGAAAAAATAAACATGTGGGATTACATCAAACTAAAAAGTTTTTTCACAGCAAAGGAAACCATCAATAAAACAAAAAAGGATCCTACTGAATGGGAAAAGATGTTTGCCAATGATATATCTGATAGGGGGTTAATATCACAAATTTATAAAAAACTCACTCAACTCAACTCCAAAAAAACAAACAACCCAATTAAAAAATGGGCAGAGGACTTGGAGAGACATTTTTCTAAAAAGGACATACAGATGGCAAACAGACATATGAAGAAATGCTCAACCTCACTAACCATCAGAGAAATGCAAATAAAAACCACAATGACATACCACCTCACCCCAGTCAAAATGGCTATTATCAATAAATCAACAAACAACAAGTGCTGGCGTGGATGTGGAGAAAAGGGAACCCTTGTGCACTGTTGGTGGGATTGGAGATTGGTGCAGCCACTATGGAAAACAGTATGGAGGTATCTCAAAAATCTAAAAATGGAACTACTTTATGATCCAGCAATTCCACTCCTAGGTATCTATCCGGAGAAATCCAAAACTCCAATTCAAAAATCTTTATGCACTCCTATGTTTATTGCAACACTATACACAATAGCCAAGACATGGAAACAACCGAAATGCCCATCGGTAGATGACTGGAATAAGAAACTGTGGTACATTTATACAATGGAGTATTACGCAGCCATAAAGAAGAAAGAAATCTTATCATTTGCAACAACATGGATGGACCTGGAGAACATTATGTCAAGTGAAATAAGTCAGACAGAGAAAGACAAATACCATAGGATCTCACTTGTATGCGGAATCTAAAGAAAAGAATAAGTGAATGAACTAATCAGAAACAGTTTTGGAGACAAAGAGGAAAAACTGAGGGTTGCTAGATGAGGCGGGTGGGGATAAGGGGGCAGTTGAGGGGATTAGAAAACAGTCGGTAACCACAAGATGGCCACTGGGTTTTGAAAATTAATTTGGGGAACGTAATCAATAATGTTGTAAAGATTTTGTAGGGTATCCGATGGATACTTGTCTCATTAGGGAGACCACCTCAGGGATCATGTAGATGCCTGATCACTGCACTGTACACCTGAAGCTGAACAATAATGAATGCCAACTATAATTATATATATATGTATGTATGTATGTATGTATATACTTACAAGAAGCAGAGTACAGCATTAGGAATAGAGAGAGTGGAAATGTAATGGCTCTATGCGATGTCAGAGGGATAGTGGATGGGGGAGGGGGATTCACACAGTGTGAGGGATATAAATGATAAACGTCTAAGTATTACTTTGTCTTGTGCACCTGACACTAATAAAAAATTACATTTTCCTTATCTCTACTTTGAACTGTGATCTGTAGCTATTTGATGGGAACAGAGTTGAATTTAGGCTTTTGGACAAATCACCACCACCATCACCATCACCACCACCATCGTCATCATCATTGTCATCATTCCCAGATCACTATACATGAGCAATTTACTAAGCGTTTTCTCTGGAAGGTGACTTTATTATCTCCTATTTTACAGAAAGGGAAGCTGACTTTTCCTATTTCCCTAAAATTATACCTAAGATCCAAAGTGAAAACAAGAGGTGCTACATTTTGTCTCCAACCCAACAAATGAGTTCTTCTAGGAAATCATTAATAGCATGGATATACCTATATGAATAGTCCATTGTTTTATTTCCTGGTTGGATACGGCTCAGGCAGTAAACTTGTTTTTATGCCTCTACTTGCTTGAAGAGGGTGATGAAAGGATTGGAAAAAACTCATGGGCTGAGACTGGGGTGGTCTTGCACTTCATGTGTGTGATACATCAAAGATGTGGGAGTTCCTCATAAGTCCCTTAAGTATTAAGAAAGCCTGACTGGCACATTTTTACTTGTATCTACCAATGAGGACTGGACGAAGAGCTGTGGAAAGTCGAAGGTATTATAGAAGAGGTATCATGGGAAGACTCCACCGACCCCTGTAAAGCACCCAGACCTGTGACCCATGAAAGGCAGCATTTGGGTGCTGCCACATAGAAGGCATTGATTGACAGCCAGTAAAAGATGTCAGAGAGGCAGTTACAACCTCTGAGGAGGGAATGGAGACTCTGCTGGCTCAGTAAGGAGACATTACCCTTCTTCCTAATCCTTTTTCCGGTCCCGTATCCCCCCCACCAGAAGTAGTACAGCCAAAGAGAGTGGGTCTGGGGAGGTGTGGGAAGAGCTGTCCAAGCCCTCCTCCCCATTGCAGGCGCTTCTGTCCATAAATCTAGGATGCATTCAAAGAAGTGAACTTGGAATTGAATATGAGATTAAGGTTTTAAATTGTACTGGACTAAGTTTAATAGCCAAAGTGGCCAAGAATTTGTGAATCTATGCAAAAGTGTTAAGGGCCTCAGGAGTATGGCTTCAGCCATTCAGAGGAAAGGAGTGATTGTGGGGGGAAAATAGTTTTCTGTTTATACCCCCCTCAAAGAGTTGACTCCACTATAAATCCGTTTACCTCTCAACTATGGTGATATAATTTATTGGCTGTCAATACATGCCATGCTGTCTGCCAAATGTCTCTTTGATACAATACACAAAATGACATACCGTGTTTCCCCGAAAATAAGACATAGCTAGACAATCGGCTTTAATGTGTCTTTTGGAGCAAAAATTAATATAAGACCCAGTCTTATTTTACTATAATATAAGACCGAATCTTTAGTATAATATAATATAGTATAATACCGGGTATAATATAAGACTGGGTCTAATATAATATAATATAATATAATATAATATAATACCGGGTCTTATATTAATTTTTGCCCCCAAAGACATATTAGAGCTGATTGTCCAGCTAGGTCTTATTTTCGGGGAAACACGGTATATACAGTTTATTTGAATTATGAAGCATAATAATAAAATGAATAGTCTTGACCTTACCCCCCCAGTTAAGAAGTATAGTACCACCTATATCATGAGACTGCTTTTATGTTCCTCTTTGTTCTCTTTTCCTTTGTCTAATTTATTTACCATTCTGAATTTTTCGCTTCTTATACCCTTGATTAAAAGAATAGTTTTCCTATTTTAAGTTGCTGAGGGTAAGGGACTCCCACCGACGACTCTGAGGAAAACAAGGCTCTCTTACTAGAATATGAGCTTCATTTTCCCTGGAACATAAGGAGTTACCTGCCTTGTTCGCTGTCTCCACTGTCTCACTTGTTGCCTGGCACAGGGTTGGTACACAAAAAAATATATGACGAATATCCAACTGTGAGATGGTGGTGATTTATGACGAAGGTCGGGATTGTGGCCTTTCTGGAGCATATTCTGTGATCCATCTTT
Organism: Rhinolophus hipposideros; assembly: GCF_964194185.1. Taxonomy (NCBI): domain Eukaryota; kingdom Metazoa; phylum Chordata; class Mammalia; order Chiroptera; family Rhinolophidae; genus Rhinolophus; species Rhinolophus hipposideros. The sequence continues at coordinate 6,441,731 of NC_138068.1, read as the reverse complement.
TCCTTTTTTTCTAATCTTCACAAATATCCTGTAAGGTAGTTTATATTCTGTTTTACATAGCAAGAAACCAAATCAAAAAGAAATATAGTCATTTACAAAAGATACACACAGCTAGGAAATGGCTAGACCGGAAATGAAGCCAGCTCTTTCAGCTGATGAAGCTTGTTCTCTTTGCATTATTGCCAACTTAATATAATTACTGCTCGGCGTCTCACACCGGATCAGGGCTAGGGCTTGTTATATCATTGCTAGGCAGACACTTGCAAATGGCCCACTGATTGACGCAAGTGAGGCACACAATTCCTGGCACTCCCTTCCTGGTGCACTCAAGGGTTCCTATTCCTATCTTTGCATTGACATAAATTGTATCATTAACTGGTAATTACTAAAACATGATTTAAAGGAACAGTTGCCTCAGGAGCTTGAAACTGCTTATTTATCTGCAGCCTTTGTTGCATAAACATCGAATGTACAGTGGGAGTTATGCTATGAAAATGATTTATCTCCACAAGTTATTGATTCTCTCATGAGTCAGGAATGGTGGGACTCAGCAGAGAGCTGTGAGTGATTTATGGAGAGGTAGCAATAAAGAACAGAAATAAGATGTCTCCATGGCTGGACTCACGTTACGTTCCCTTTTGCCGCATTGAGCCCAGATAAATTTCACAATTAAATAAATTGCCTGATATGGGTCCCATGCCCCAGCCAGCTGTTTAGAAAGGTAGGTTTAATCGTCAACAAGAATAATTTATCATTGATAAGGTCCTTTAAATTGTACTTGTCACGCAGAAAGTGTTCTTTAAAAATGCTACGAGGTTTCATATCTCTTCTTTCACAATGAATTATGAGTTCAATTTCTTTTCAGCTTGAGCCTCTTTCGTTGGAAATTCTTGTTGCAGGACTTTTAACATCACCAGGGTATTCTAATATCTTGCTTCACCTCCTTGAATATTTGCTGATTTTGCATACATATATGTATATACATATTATATATGGATGCATTCATGGTGGGAATTTTATTTTGTTGCTTGTTTTTATTACAATTGTTGGTTGGTTAAATAGCTCAATTGGGGTGAATTACTTAAGGAAAAAGCCGTCTCATCCCATGGAAAGTAGATACTTTTCTTTTAAGGAGGTGTTTGAGAATTGTTTCGGAGTTCCAGTGCCAACACCTATTGGCCACCTGACATCAGGCAAAACTGCTCATCTTTACGTCTCTCCCTCTCTCCCTCTCTCAGTCTCTCCCTCATTCTATAGCACTTGGCACCTTCTAACATTTATGTATTCATTCATTCATAATGTTTACTGTCTACATCCTTCCTTCTAAAATGTAAGTTTGACCAAGGTAGAGGTTTTGATCTGTATTGTTAACGTTTCTATCTTTAGTGCTTGGTGAATAGGAACTCAATAAATGTCTGTTGAAAGAATAAATAAATAAATAAATAAATAAATAAATAAACGTGAGTTAAGAGAAATGCCATAGTCCTGCTTAATTATGGTTTAAAGGGAACGTTCATGTTCAGCTTCCTCATTTTGTTTGTTTTGGTCTCAGCTCAGGTCTGCTGTAGACTTGGGACATTTTAGAAGATTAGGTTCAGAGAGCTGAGAGATAAGATTCCTGCAGTTTTTTTTTTTTTTTTAACATCATTAAAACTGACTCTTTTTCTAGGTGGTTATAAACTTGAATAAATTTGCCTGCTGGGAAAAGATGGATGAAATAAATGGTCTTCTGCTTAAATGACTTTTACCTGAATTTAATTTCATTCATGCGTAGTCTCAGTGTGAAGTTGCTTTAGGATACCTTTGATAAGAAGAAATGTAGAAAAATGGCAACAATGACAGTGGGAGGTGGAGAAGACCCAAATAGCATTAGCCTTCCTTCCTTCCTTCCTTCCTTGTTTTTTCTTTTTGTTTTTTTTTTGTTGTTTTGTTTTGTTTTCTTTATTGGTTTCAGGGTTTCCATCTTTTCTGCCTTTCCAAAGAGATGCTGAATTTTTGTTTGTCCCTCTTGGATACAATGAGTGTTGTTCTGTCCATCTTGTCATGGGACATTTGCAATTCCCAAGATTAAATATGTAATTAAGACTTAAAGCACAAGAACATTTGCAATTAGGATGAAACTGCAAAGCTGGTGACAGATTTAAATGTCAACCTTCCCATCAGAATCAGAAATGGGATTTTCTTCTTTCAGTGTGCATCTGGAAAATCTTCCATTACACATTACTAACCGGAATCAGATGAAACCAGGCTTATAATGGATTTACCGAGCGTAATTTTTGTGAATAATCTGTAGGCTGCCAGTATACACATGACGCAGTTCAAATGATATTATTTTAGCTTGTTTATCAAGGTGTGTGCGCATCTCTCCTCACTGGGTGCACTGCATGGTTTATCTGACATCACAAGCACAATCTCTGAGACCCATTAGGCTGCCTTGAGTTGCAGCAACATTATGGCGAAAACTACAGTCCTTTGTCTCTGTGGAACGGATTTAAGGGGTGCTGCATTCACTTTTTTTACCACGGTCTGAGTACTTAATCATAGGGACGTTGTTCAGCAAGACAATGATCCCTTCCTCTCCACCCCATTAGCAGCATTCTTTCAGCCTTAAGAAATATACATATTGGAGCATACTAATGAAAATGACATCCAACGCGGATCTAGAGGAGCTCCCAAAGTGTGATTAAGTATGCCGTTAATTAACTCTTTTTGCCAGAATAATTGTACATGTGGTCTCATATTTTTAGAGCTACTTGAACTACCAGGAAAAGGTTAGTGGACTGGCCTGGGAGAGCTGGAAGTCAGACATCATTAGTTTAATTAAATTCTATTAACATAACAAAAACTGAGTGGCGTCTTCAATGTTAAGAAGGTTGCTAACAGAGAGAATTGCTGTAGTTACAGCAGCTGCTGGGAAATGGGCACGGTCCTGTTTTTCCACCCATTCCATTACTTCTGCAGTGCACTTCCCATCGCTGTCATCTCAGGGTCCTGCAACACATATTCACTGAGCATGTGCAGGCTTCAAGCATTGTTCTAGGTGCTGGGGGTAGAGCCGTGAGGAGCACAGGGCACTCGCATCTTGGTTGGGTGGGGGGCAGACTCTGAGACAGATAAACGAGATGATTATGGGTGGTGATAAGTGCTACGAAGGGAAAACAAGCAGGGGATGGGATAAAGAGGGTGTGGGAATATGTGAATAAACTTTAGATTGGGTCGTGGAACACCTTCTTTCTGAGAAGGTGGCATTGAAGCTGAGACCCTAATGACGGATTGAATGAAGAGCGTGACAGGGGGAAGGCATGGTTGGGGAAAAAGCCCTGAGCTGGGGGACAGAATCAGGGTTTAAGAAAAAGAAAAATCAGGCCAGAGATTGGAGCCTGTTGCCAGGTGTAGGGGTTGAAAAATGAAGGGGGTGGATGGCAGGAGTCTGGGTAGGAAGACTGTGTGGAAGACGCTAGATTCTGTTCTTAGGGCAGTGGTAAGTCATTATAGGGCAGTAACATGATTTGATTTATGCTATTTAAATTGACTTTGGTGCTACTGTTTGGAAAATAGGCATAGAAGTTCAAGAGGCAAAGTGGGAGGACCGTTTGGGAAGCGAATCCATTATCTCCATAGTAAATGCTGCAGCCCCAAATATGGGAATGGCTGCAGCCCCAAATATGGGAATGGCTGCCCGGAAGCTGTGACGATCAGAGTCCCTGCAGGTGATTATCCCCTGAGGCCTCTCCACAGTTTAATCCCTACCTCCTTTTCCAGTGTTCTTTGCTGCTGCTTCTGACCACTGGTCCATGGACGCCATTCTATAGTCTCTGGTCCACTACGTGCATTTCTATCCCTCACCTTTGCTCAGGTTATTGGGCCTACCTGAAAGAGCCCATGTTTGTTCCCATTTTGCACTTTTCAGGCTGGAGTTTGGCACTGCTACCTCCAGCAAGCCCCAAAGTGTTAAGCCATATTTAGGCCAAGAGCAGAAACCTTATCTTAAAAGCCATCTTGTCTTGATCTCATCTTGCTTTACCTCCTAGGGGCCTGTGATCAGCAGGCCTGGGCAGTCCGGAGGGCGACCTGGGGCCAGGTGTGGAGCTGGAGGGCTTGTCATGCCCTGAAGTCTTTTGCAGCCAAAACCCCCTGAAGCATTGAAGGTGGAAGAGCCTTGTTGACCTTCTCCTGTAAAACCCCAGACCCCTCTTTGCTCGGGGACGTTATGATCTTTTCCCTCTGTTCTAGCCTCACCTCCTGCAGCTCAAACACGCCAAATACATTTTAATAGACCAATTTTGGTCTCCCGTGACTCATTCCTCGGGCTGTGCCTACCACAAGGGACCAGGCCAACCTCGCGCCACACCCCAGATCTGAATCTATATGAATCAAATGGCAAACCCCTTTCAACCACAGCCCTGGAATGCTTGTTAAAATGGTCCATTTCCACAGCTCACCCAGTGTCTGTCTAACCAGGTATTTGGGTGGGGATTAGGAATTTGTAAAGTAAGTATCCTAGGTGATTCCGATGTCCCCGTAGGTCCTCATGCTTCCTGTCTGTCCCTGGGCAGCTCTGGTTTTTTCTCTGATTGATGTGTTTGCATAAGAGAAGTGGCTTCTTTGTGTTTAGAATGATCTGGATTTGCATCTCTGCTCTGCAGTGGGCAGCTCTGTGATGTCAGGCAAGTGTGTGTCTCTGAGTAGAGATAATCCCCTCCCTGCATCGCTCAGATTAAATGCAGTGGTATGTGTGAAGTAACTGGCACCATGCCTGGCTCTAAGTATTTGTCATAGCAACAACCACACCACTAAATAATTAGGATATATTATGTAAGTGCCGCAACATTCTGGACAGCATTTTAATTGCTTTGCATGGAGGAACTCAGTTCTCACAATAACCCCATGAGGTCAACCCTATTGCTATCTATCTCCACTTTGCAGATCAGGAAACGGAGGCAAAAAGGAGTCAAGTGACTAGCCCAATTGCACATAGGCAGTAAATAACCCTAAATAGCTATAAACTGTCAATAACAACAACTAACAGCTCGTGTTCTTAGCTTCTTATGCTAGCCTGCCTTCCATTAGGGCAATGGAGAAATCCAGGGAGGAACTCCATATATGGAAGTTGTTTACTTGCTACAACTTTTCATTAGGGTGGGAGAGCTATTATGATATGTACTCAACATATGGTGACTCCAGTTATAACTCTTACGAATCCTTCTCCTTTTTTCCCTCCTTGTCATACCCTTGAGGTTCTACCTTTTAAAGCTTTTATTTCCCAAAGCAACTTACATGGTCATCTTACACATGAAAAGAGGTCAACAGTACTTGTTGACAAAGAGGGTGTGAATGTACCTAAGGTACAGTGCAGTGACTGAGATGGAGAAGGCCCCCAATAAATGTTTCCTGAGTGAGTGAGTGAAATTAGCTTTCTCTACCTGTTTCCTTTTCCTTGGGGTTGTTCCGTTTCTGACCTTGGTACCATTGTCTATATGAGCTGGAACTTGCCCTGAACTTCCCACCCCAACACACACACAGGCGCGCGCACACACACACACACACACACACACACACGAAGTACCATATCACTGTCCCCCAGTTTTTCGTTTGCTAAACTCAGGCATCCAAATACCAGCATGTGTTTGGGAAAGTGACAGGCTTATGGGGCAGTTGATTTGTATGAAGGCACGAAGATAACTTGACTTCTTTCTCTCACACTGAATGTATCTACCCAGAAAAATTAATTTGTGCTGCTATGAAGTTCTGAAATCCTGCCTAAAATATATCGCCTCTAGCAGATGGTGGCTGCTGTTTTTCTATAAAGAGAGATGGAATGCCACTGACATACAGATGTATTTAATGAGAAATAATAGGACCGAGATTTCCAACAGCTTGGGTATCTCTTTGGGTTGTAAAGGACAGAAAGCCATCACAAACAAGCTTGAGCAAAACCAAAGGTTCGGAGGCATCTTACACAACCTCAGGACAGGGATGAAGCTATGCCTCAGGGGCAACTGAGCCCAGCGATCCTATACCATGGGCAGTATTGTCTTACTTCTCTATAAATCTGATTCATTTACTTGAGTCTTCTCTTGTCTTCCCTTTGCTGGCACTCCAACCTTTTCCATGTGGGCTCTGCGAGCTCCCCTAGGCTTTATGCCTTCTAGTCTAGAACATGTGCCCTTTTCTCTTTCTCAGATCTAGTTCTCAGTTCCCCAAGGAGGTCCCTTGTTGGTGCAGATAATTATGGGTGGTGATAAGCGCTAGGAAGGAAAAAGAGCAGGTGATGGGATAAAGAGGGTGTAGGAGGTATGTGAATAAACTTTAGATTGCCTAGTTGAATACTCAATACCCACCCCTGGACCAGAGAACCAGAGGATGGGTTACTGTAACACAGCTCTTTCTATTACAATCATACAGATGGTTTAAAGAAGACATCATTTAAGAAAGAGGCAGATGGAGGTCAGAGCTAAAGCATGACACTAGGCAGATTAAACAGTTAAATGTTTACTAAAATCTACCAGGAGGATCTAATTTGTACTGCCCTAAAGTCAGAGCAAAATGATTGCCTCTGACCGATGAAGGCTGTAGTTTTCTCTATGAAGAGAAGTGAAATGCTACGATGCTCTAGGTGCATTTGTGGGAAATGTTAGGATAGAGGTTTCAGGTGCCTAAAATACCAAAAACTCATTCTGTAGCTGGTTTCATGCAATACACAGCCATCTTGATCATAAAATCTCAGGACATAACAACCACAAAAAGTAAACAGAATGCTGATTATTTTATTTAGTCTTTTCAACAGCCCAATGGGATGAGTTTTGTTATGATTCCCATTATACAGATGAGGGAACTGAGACCAAGAGAACTTAAGTTGCTCAGAGCAGGGAGCAGAGGAACCAAGATTCAAAACTCAAATCTATATCAGAACTTTCCAGCTGTGTCCTATGGAATAGGGACAGCTCTTGGGGTGGCTCGGAAAGATCTGGGATGGCCAGAGCTCTCAGGCTGGTCAACTTCAGCCATGACTCAAAGTCCCTTCCAGTTTACCCCATGTGCCACACAAAGCTTGTCATCTTCTATGTGTACCATGAAGTGAAGATATTTGGAAAGACTTCCCATACTTTTTTTTTTTTTTATGTCAAAAAATATCATTTAAAAAAAGGAATTTTTAGGTGCTAGGATTTAAACATAGCTTTGGTTTGTACTAGCCAAATATTACTAAGATTCATAATGCAAATGTGTTAGTGTGTCTGAAACACTTTGCAAAGAAAATCATCATCAATAGTTTGGTACATATACCTTCTTGTTCTCCCTTATTATTACTTTTATTCGCTTTTAAATTTCTTACAGTGCTTGTAACATACTATTCATCGTGTTTTCCAGCTTCCTTTTTCACTTAATAGTATGTCTTTGTACAAACAATGGCTCTTGGCCAATCTTTTTAATAGCTATGTGATTCTAGAGCACATAACATCCGTAAGGGATAGCATTAAGTTTTAGCTGTTACAACTAAAATGTCCGAAATTTGCATCTTTAAGGATATCCTCTAAAATATGCCCATCGCAGTGCCAAAATGTATGTAGCCTGGAATGTTTATTGGAGCTTTGTGTTGGTTGTAACAACAATGAAAACAAATTAAGGAAACTGAATGTGACTATATTTGAGTTCTTTTAATTATGTGTTAATATTTTCCTGAGTACAACAGCATACAAATAAAGACTAACATTAAGCCTACTTTTTCACTTTCTTTTTTAATGAGCATTCTGCTGTTGTGTTTGCTGAATATTTATTCCCTCCCTTTGATAAGTAAGTGCTTTCACGGAGAAAAGTGACGTAAAATACTGAATCACCTCTACCCCACTGGTTTTGCACTCTGATGATTAATGGACTAATGGACTGTAACGTTTTAATGACTAGAACATAGATGCAGACATAGAAGAAGAGATTAGCTTTCCTCCTCAGAGTGAGATGACTTCATTATACTTAACTCTTAGGTTATTAGCTGCATAACTACCTGTGAAGAACTTATAATCACTCTCTCATAAAACTAATACATTTGCTGTTACAGATTAAATATCATTTTATCATTTACTTCAGAGACAAAAAGAAGATTGACTGGACTTGAAAATGATGACTTCCATGTCACTTATTCAAATATTAGAGCACCTGTCGCATTACTCAATATTTATTTATAAAAATTTATTGAGTGCTTAGTTTGTGCCAGGTACTGTTCTAGGTTCTGGGGTTATAGCAGCAACGAGAACAGACAAGAGTGCTATTCTAAGGCAAACTGCATTCTAGTGACATAGGAGTTAAATGAAAATTCTGTATGGATTGCCTAACGGAAACTTGGAAAAAATTGATGTGTGGTACCACCCTAGTTGCATTCTCATTGAAACGAACATGCTTTTATAAATAATCCAGAAGAATCAGATGCAAAATTCATCACTGTTAGTTGAGTGATCAACTAGACATTTAGAGACATTTTTTGTCGTAGTAGACAAGCATTGGAAACTTCAGTGGGATTTGTAGAATTTGTAATGGGGTTATATTGAAATGTACTTAAAATCTACTTTATATCAGTTATAAACGTAATGGCTGAAAACAGCATTGTTTCCCCTCCCTGTTCTGTGGGCTAGCAATTATTGCCGGGTTCAGCTGGAATGGTTCTTCTCTGTTTCACATGGTATTGGCTTGGCTCATTTGGGCATTTGCACTGTGCTGGCAGGTCAGCTGGTGGCTGTCTGCTCCCAGATGGCCTCATTCGCATTCTGGCAGCTGGCTGGGGCTCCTTCATTCTCCTTTACCCAACAGGCTATCTTGGGCTTGTTCACATAGCAACAGTATTCCAAGAAAAGGAGAGCAGAAGTTGTAAGTCTTCTTGGAACCTCAGCTCAGAAGTCAGGCAATTACACGTCAGCTATATTCTGTTGGTTGAAGCAAGTCACGAGGCCATCCGTATTCAAGAAGGTGGGGAAATAGACTCCATGTCTTGATGAGAGGATTTGCAAAGGCTGTGCAGCTGTGTTTAGTCTACCACGTTACATGTTATTCGGTTGCTTGCTAACAGAACTAGTAGGAAATGAAATATAAAATAGCACCTACATTTTATGATGTTTTGATCGTAATTTGGTATGGTTAAATTTGTCTGGAAGCCAAATTAGAGTTCTCCTACTTAAACATCACTACCGTGGGACAGGAAATAAGTTCTCCATCCTCTGCATAGCCAGTTAAGCACAATTTATCATTTCTAATAACCTATACTCTCTGTCTTCCCAGATGAGTTCTGCTAGTCTGTTCTTCTCAGAAAGACACATGAGCAGCGGATCACCAGGGGGCTAGGTTAATTTTTAATTGTCATGTTTATTCCAGTGAAAAATAGATTAGCCTGATGAGCTGAGAAAAGTGAAGGTGATGTAAAAATGGTGGGTTGAATTCTCTATAGTGCTTAATTTTCTCTCTTGGAGGGTATACAAATGTCAGGTGATGAGGGATACAAAACAGGTACCCTTATACCCTGGGGGTGGGGCTATAAATTCACAGCCCCATTGTAGAGGGCACCTTGGAGATTTCTATGACATCTAATCATACATCATATTTTAGCCGTTCTTACCTGTTTCCTCTTACTGGGCATACTGAGTGATCATTTCTTAAAATGTGTTCCAAAGAACACTGATTCCAGTAGAACAAAGTTAATGAGTGGCTCCGACCAAAGGTTCTCATGGCCAACCTAACCTGGGAAATACTTGCTTGATACTTTGGTCCTTCTTTGAGATTTGCACAATCTGTTACCATTTGAAAGGCTCTGGGGAGCTGGGCAGTAGAACAATCCAGATAATTACATATCACAAAGCATATTAAGCTTTCCCACCACAAGTATACAAGGTCTTTATTACACTTCCCGATACACACACCCCACCATGTAACACAATCACTCACTTCCTACAGCCAACCTCCTAAAGTACTGATCTGAGCCATAGAAGGAATTTACGCATCAAAATAATGACTAGACTATTAGCTCTCTGTTGGCCTATGATTCTGTTAACTTAGCCAAAGCTAGAATTTTGAAATAGTTTCCTCTTAGCTTCTAGCTCTTAAGTTACTCATTTTTGTCATGTGTTTCAGTGGCTAAATTTTTATAGTTTGTGAATTCTGGGACAGTATAAATTGTCATTTGCGTTGGTAAATATTTCTTCCTTTCCTGGTAAATACTGAAGTTAATTTATTATAGTTGGACCATGCAAATCTCATCTAAAGTCTAGTAGGGGGACAAGAGTTAGTGTTCCCCTTCGAGTTCTGCTGCTTCTGTGTGTGGTTAAGTAGTTAATATGGGAATATGGGTTGTAAATGAAGAGTACGTGAGCTGGGTAATTTGTCACCTAGTTAGGCGTTTTAAAGATACTAATTACAAATCTAACGACATTACGATAACATTACGATAGTTAATGGCAAATGTTACTAAGCAATGTCTGGGAAGGCTGAGTGCTTCCGGAATTTTTTTGGTTCCAGTCTTAGTAGATGAATGGTCTAAAAACATGTGGCTCTTATGAGCTATGTGTGTTTGCATGTGTGGAAAGCAATCCCTTCCTGGAAAGAAAGCTGTTCTCTGTGGGGCCCTGGGAGTAGGGAGGTGCTGCTTCTAATAATTCAGATTGCTCATATGAGTATCTTTGGAGTGGGCCCAGGAGACAAAGGCACTCCAGCGGAGGTTGTTACATAATGTCCCCTTGGTTCTGAAGACCACTGCCAAAACCATGACGCAGGGGGATGTCCAGGAGGTACCACCACACTCTGACCTTCAGTGGTACACTGTATCAACTTGCATTCTAACAAGATGTAAAAAGTAAACAGAACTGAAAGGCTTAAGTTAACTTGGGAGTTTAGCCACAAGCAAAGTGCATCAATGATAATCATCGATGAGAAAATTGCCACGAATTAATAGTTGAGCCAAAGAAATTACTGGTGAAGTTGCCAATTACAGTGCTTTTTCCATCACCACACTTCCTGTTTCCTTATGTGTCAGCACAGGGCAAAGAGCTGTAGATAGCCCAGGGCAGCTGGTCAGGCAGCTTCTGCTTTGAAGTCATCCGCAGCATCCACTAGTATCTACTGAGGCCTCAGGTTGTGCAGCACTGCTTCCCCAGGTGCTGGGAGACAGTCTGAAAAATCTAGAATGTTCCCATTGGAACTCTGAGCTCTGCTCGCCATATATGTGCCATGTTGTTCATTCTCTCGTCTAGCGAGACAGTATATAGCAACACGCTCGCTGGTGTAAGGAAAATTATGACTCATCCATCCTGGCTCTCTCTGCCTGTGCTTGTCTTTGTCTAGTCCATTTCACGACTCTTGTAAGAAAGCTGATAGTGGAGCAAATAATTCCTGTCCACGGAAAAGCATATTGTGTTAGGTAGAACGCAGTTGGTTTTTGCTCTGTTGATATGGACCAGTTTTGCTAGCTTTGTGATCGTGTATAAATTCATTTCTCCTTTCCTGACCTGACGATAAATGTGTGGCACTTGGATTCTTTTTGAACCACTGTAAAAACTATTGGTTCCCTTATTCATAAGTTAGACAAAATCTTGGACGCATATGTTCATTGTTTACATTGTGTGTCATGATTATATCCCTTTTTAAAACGTCATCTTTGCACACTGGCATAAACTCTGCACTGGATTCAAAGCTGGTGGCCTTGCTCTGCCATTTACCTAGAGGAACCTAGTTGTCTAGCTCCCATCTACTTCTACAAAACAAAACTCAGCCGGGTAAGTGTAAAGATCTCATCAGCTTTAATAAGTGATTCACGCATTGGGCAGCATCCCATCTGAGAATTAGAAGGGCGCTTCGAGGGGTTGTGCAAAATGGAAGGTTTCTATAGGAAGAAGAAGGATGGGGCAAGGGAGCTCGTAACAAAAGAAAAGAAAGGATTAATTGTAGACCAGGACATTTTTTGGGGGGAAGAGAATGGCAAGGGTTTTATTGTGCAGATTGCCTCTTCTTTCTATGGTGGGATGGGGGTAGAGGGGCAGAAGGATGGAGTAGGCCCACGTGACAGTGACATCACCTTACTGGAGCTTGATTAGAAGATTCCAGCCGGGTTGATTATGATTATGCTTCTGGGAAAGGTGGACACAGCAATTGTAGGTCAGGTAGTAAATGAGATTTGGTATCCTGGGCTTTAGCACAAGTGATGCCATTTTGGGCCTGTGGTTTTCTCTTTAACACTACCTAAATATGATTCTGCACTCCTTCGTCTGCAGAATGGGAATAATTGTAGCAAATACATGGTAGGATTGTTGTGTGGATTAAATGATATATTCTATATATAAAGTACTAGTCCATGGTAAACTCTGAAAAAAATTGGTGCTATTATTTTAATTATCAACATTTATGGTGTGTTGTTCTGTCAACAATCTTGTGTTTGATATCAGGCAAGGAATGAAATATACATGGCTTCTCGACTCCTGGAACTTACAGTCTGGCACCTACTCTGAGACCGTTTCCATTTGCAAACCACGGCAAGAAGAGAAAAGACACAACGCATGCCTCTCTGTTTTATGTTTCTTTTCTGTAAAGAAGGGTTCAGCATGAGTGCTGTATTTTGATTACTTTTTTCTCTGTAAAGTTATTGCCGAGATAATACCCATCATGAACTATTTGAATTAAGTTTTCATAGAGTTCAGTCTCGCTCAACCCTATGTTTCTGATAATAGGGTGGCTCTTCCTGAAAACCAAGATTAACGACGTTTCCTGGGGAAAACATAATCAGCTCTTTGAGACCTTGCTCAAAGAGCTAGCATCTCCAGGAGGCTTGTTAGAAGTGCAGAAGCTCAGATGCTGAACCAGAATCTTCATTTGAACATGACCCCCAGGTGATCTGAATGTACACAAAAGCTTGAGAAGTGCTGCTCTTGAAATCTGATGACCTCTCCCCACCGCGCCTCCAGCTGTCTCTGGCTGGATGAGTTGCTTGCGTTAGGCTCAACCACACTCGGCATTGTTGATGTGTATATTTCTTTTCCACTGTTGCAGTCTCCTTGAGGGGTGGGGCCACTTGTTATTGATTTACCCTTAGCAGTTAGCACTGTGACAAATAGCACATTGTGAGCTCTTAATAAATATGGGTGGGTTGACTGAAGGGATCTGAATATCTCAATGTCATTAGCTCTATGGAACCCAACACTGAGCTGGATTTTTCCAACGGGGCAAGCAGGTTCTCACAGAGTTCCTCAGAGACATTGACAAGGCATGTTATAACACAGGGACCTGATGAATTACCATCTTTTTGATGATTTATTAGACAAAGAGGAAGGAGTGATACACAAGAATACTGTGTTTCAGGAGACAGTTTTGGGCAGAGTTGAACAGAGGTTTTCATCCTTCCCAGATTGAGGCTTGAACCCTGGCTACCTTCTCTACCAGCTTTGTAACATTGGACTGGATTTCTCCAAGCCTCAGTTTCCCCAGGTGTCAAGTGCAGGTTATAATAAGATTATGTCTTAGCTCAGGTTTCCTTGAAAGCAAAATCTGAGACGAAGACTTGGGTGGAGGTAGTTTATGTGGGCATTCAGAGTGAGGTGGTGGGAAGAGTAAGAAGAGGAGTAAGAAAAGTCATTATTAGGGTCTCTGATCAAGGACCTCTGGAGAAGGATTGGGAATGCCTCCCAGATAATGGTCCACCGGAAGGGTGGAAGGCACGGTCCCCACTGGTTAAAGGATATCCCAGTATATTGACTGTTTTGCAGTGGCATGTGCTAAGGAGAGAAGGCAGAAGCAAACCTGTGGTGTGTTTGAGGTGGGATTCTGCTGGTGCCAGGTGAACCTGAGCTGGAATTGAACTGCCCATTGCAGCTGTCGATGAAATCTAAAGCCAAAGGGATGTGACAGGAAGCACCAGCAATGTCTGTTACAGGTTTCTGTGAGGACCCAACGAGCTCAAGCTTACGAAGCCAGGTATAAGTAATACTCAAAAACTGCCTGCAGGACCTCTGGGCAGTGCTGCTGCAGGCAGCTCCAGGGCCCCTCCCCTATTTTGGGGAAGTGCAAACAATTTTGTTGGCTCTTTTTCATCTGTATATTCTTTCTGCTTCCTCTTTCCCTCATTTCATATTCTCTAAAATACGATTATTTTTTTCCTTGGGGTCCTCCAAGAAGCAGGCTTGATCAGATTTGGGAAATGCCGTCAAAATACAGAGAATAAATGGTTATAGATTCTTCTCCGTCCTCCCTCCAACCTACCATTTTTATTTCAATGCCAAGAGAAGATGGAATCAATATAGATATAGATATAATATGTGAATATGTGTCTACATACAAATCAATCTTCTTTTTTCTTCCATAGGTAGGTAGGTAAGAGTGAAAACTGTAAATGGTTGTTGTCAGAGGCAATGAGTACTTTCCCACATTTTGTTCTGTGAATTGAAATCGATCTTGCTGTTATAAATGCATCGCTGTGATTGCCTGGTTTAGCCTGGCAGTTATGATTCTTGCTTGAAGCCAAATGCCTCCCAGCCAAGATCCAATGAGCTTGCCAAATTGGTTAGTCTCTTTTATGGTCAGAACTCATTGGTTCGCCTTACGTTTGGTGCTTTCCTATAATATTTTAGATATATTAACCATAAATCCTCGTGTTGTTAATCTACGAAAAATTGAAGTCAGTAAGTTCTAGAATAGTCGTTCATCATGGACTTTGGCTCAGGGATTTGGAACTGAAAGTATAAGAAAAATAAAAACACTGACTGTGTAGAGATGGCCAAATGCCTGGAGGTGAAGCGAAATTGAAATAAAGAAAAAGCAGTTCTATCTAATCTATGTAGAACTTCAGCAGAGATTATTTGATTTCCAGAGAAGCCTCTTCTCTCTGAAGACTTCTGTTTTGGAAAGTATATTATGGATACTTTTTTGGTCTGTTAACCTGCCAAATTGTATCCACTTAACATTCATAAGACAATGTTTAATGACAATAAAATTATTGCTTTCTCCGATAGAGTTACTTTAATTTACGTGGATTCTATAAATGTGTCTAATATTAGAATTTGGTGTTTGGGAGTGTGGTTGTTAAACTTGTGGATGAGATATAAACCTAGAACTGCTTGTGAATTTATTGTTTGTAGACAGAAGGAAACTTCTTGAGAATGAAGCCAATACAAGCAAGGCACAGCCTTGAGATAAGTGATACTTGATGACATAATTTAAGCCCCTGGATACAGCCTAGCCTGATGCTGATTACCTCTTACTGCATGAGCCAATATATTCCACTTTTTGCTTAAGCTATTTTGAGCCAGATTTCTGTTTCTTGCCATCAAGAGTCCTTATTAATTAATAAATCTTCCCAGCACATAGCCTGCTCTTGTCATTTTAAACACACAAGTTACCTAACTCCATCTGAAAGTCAAATCTCCTGGGGAAAAAAGTGTTGCATGTGTTGTTGGAATGTGTACTTTCATCATTAAAAAAAAATCCACCTGAAATATTAATTTAAATAATAGACGTATTTTTCATTAATATTTAAAATAGTATTGTATACTTTGCAGGATAATATAATGCAAAAAAAGTTAAGGTTGTTACTTAATAAGACTGGTGAGGTCAGTGTATTTAATATTTTTACTATCTCCCTCCCTCCCTGTTTCCTTAGATACTGTCATATTACAGAAAAGATTTAAGGTATAAGGGTGAAAAAGAATACAAGATAGCAAAATCTAAAAGTCTGTGGTGGGGTGGCCAGATGGCTCAGTTGGCTAGAGCGTGAGCTCTGAACAACAGGGTTGCTGGTTCGATTCCCACAGGGGCCAGTGAGCTGCACCCTCCACAACTAGAGTGAAGACAACAAGCTGTTGCTGAGCTTCTGCAGGGGCGGCCGGATGGCTCAGTTGGTTAGAGTGCGAGCTCTCAACAACAAGGTTGCCAGTTCAATTCCCACAAGGGATAGTACGCTGTGCCCCCTGCCACTAAAGATTGAAAATGGCAACTGGACTTGGAGCTGAGCTGCGCCCTCCACAACTACATTGAAGGACAATGACTTGGAGCTGATGGGCCCTGGAGAAACACACTGTTCCCCAATATTCTCCAATAAAATTTATATAAAAAAAGAAGTCTGTGGTAAAAACTGAGCCAACAACAACAAAAAAAGCAAAAAAAAAATCTTAGAACATGATGATATACACACTTATTCAATTATTATTATTGATCTATATAAATTTTTATTATTTTATTAGATCAATTATTATTATTGATCTAAATAAACACTTACACAGATTTGTAGCTGAAGTACAAATTTGGCTCCAAACTTCTAGCGGGAAAAGAGAAAATTGAAAGAAATTACTTATGTTGAAATAAAAGTTTTCTCATGCTCAGGAACTTTTACGTCTCTTTGGGTAGTAAGAGAATACGGAAAATTTCACTTAAATACCTATGGTTCTTATTTAAAGAAGAGAGAATATGATATCATAAATCCAGTTCAGCATCACCATTTGGGGTGGGGCTGGGGGGCAAGGGACAAAATCATTGACGGAGGTGACATCACACAGCACGAAGTTTTGCTGACTTGATTCAGGACACCAGGAAGAGAAGATGGACCAACTGTGATTCAAGCGTATCTTGACTGAATATCAAAATTCTTATCACAGTCTTAATAAACAGGCTTGTGATAGACTAGAATCCACATTTCTTTAGAAGCCTGAATATATCTACACTCTACAGATTCCTATCTTCAGAAATTCTGGGAAAGACACTATATTTGTAAAACACACTAAAAAGTTGTCACGGGACTTTTAATGTCCCTGGAAACTAAACCCAACCTCTGTTGCATGTCCGGGCGCTTCGGAAGTCATCTCTAAAAAGGTAAAACTTAAAAATTTAATCCTCTCTCAGCAGAGCAATTTCCGTTTTTCAGATTCTGTTCAGGAGAGGCCACTGAGGAAAGGTCAGGTGACAGGGGAGCAGAGAGACAGAATCTCGTCATCAGCATTCACTAAGGATATTTTATTCATCACTGTTTTTTCTCTGAAAACTGAGAGAAGGAAGCTCAAGTGTTTGTGAGCCACCTTCTAAGTGACCCTTGTCCGTAATACTGCCTTCCGGTAGATCACACACATCTGTGCTCGGTATGCTTTTTCTATGTCCACGAAGGTCCCTGGGAGAGAGAAGGCGAGGTTGGGTGCTGTGTCGTCTCAGGTGTGGGTGGTGAGAAATGATTCAGTAGCGGTCCGTCGGCATAGAGCATCCTCTATAAAAGGGAATGCTTTTGAGTTGTTGTGGCTTCGTTCTGTGGTTCAGACCTCCACAAGCATCAGTGTAGAGACTGCTTCCTGGGTTGTTGGTGTGCTGGGTCACAGGGTTAGCTGTGTGGCTGTGGCGACTGCTTTCATTAACTGTGACAAGTGAAACTTGAAATTGGGTGACAGGTTGAATGTTCGTTGGGTAGCGTATGATCCCCTGAAGAGAGTGTTAATGCTGGTCAAGCAGATTGTTTTGAAAAGACAAAAATCTTCCCTCATGCAAATGCAAGATGAAGGTGCGTCAAAGATTTTATTTCACTTATTAATTAATGTTGGAAAAAAGAAGAAGCTACATTCATTCAAAGGAGAATCCACAGAACAGACACGTGGATAGCCCCTCAGAAATGCTGAAATGAAATTGTTTGATAGGTGCAAAAGTGGTCTGTATCCACAGAGCAATTAGTCGTTGCACGCTTCTATATGCAACTGACTTTTCTGTGGAGAAGAATCATTTACATTCTTTTCAGTTTTTAGCTTAAGGACAATAAAGGGTGGAGATGGCCCACATAAATCATCTGTTTTTGTTCCTGCTTTGAAATCTTGTACAACTTTTCTTGTCAAAACCTCAGCATGAGGTGAGAAATTTTATGGGAAATTTTGGCTTGCTATCATATTGGGAATAAATCTCAACTCCTTGGCATGGTCACAAAATCCTATGATGTGTCCCCTTCCTGTCTCCCTGATCTTATTTCTAATACCTTCCCACTTCTTCCTGTGCCACCCTCCCCACTCGCTTTTTTTCTTTTTCTCGAATTTATCAGAAAACTCCCACAGTGCTCTACTATAATTGACATGTAACATCGTGTAAGTTTCAGGCATATGTGATGATCTGACACATGTATATATTGCTGAATAATTACCACAAGAGAATTAGTTAACACCTCCGTCCCTTCACCTAATTATTGTGTGTGTGTGTGTGTGTGTGTGTGTGTGATGAGCACAGTTAAGATCTACTCTCTTAGCAGCTTTCAAATATATGATAGAGTACTGTTAACTACAGTCACCATGCTGTGCATTAGCTCCTCAGAACTTAGTCATCTGATAAGTAGAAGTTTAAACCCTTTGACCAACATCTCCCCATTCCCCCCCTCCCCAGCCCCTGGTCACCACCATTCTACTGTTTCTATGAGTTTGGCTTTTTTAGATTTCACCTATTAAGTGGTATCCTACAGGATTTGTCTTTATCTCTCTGACTTATTTCACTTAGCATGATGCCCCCAAGGTCCATCCATGTTGTAACAAATGGCAGGCTTTCCTTTTTGCTCATGGCTGAATAATATTCCATTGTACTTTCATGGGTACCATGTCTTTATCCATGTATTTGTTGATGGACTCTTGAGTTGTTTCCATGTCTCGCCTATTGTGAATACTGCTGCAATGGACAGGGAGTGTAGATCTATCTCTTGGAGACGCTGACTGCATTTGCCTTGGATGTGTACTCAGTTATACACTGATTTCCCTAGTGGCTGTGCAAATTTATATTCCCACCAACAGTGCGCAAGGGGCCCCATTCTCCACAGCTTCACCAGCACTTTCTCTTGTCTTTTTGATAGTGGCCATTCTAACAGGTGTGAGGTGACATCTCAGTCTAGTTTTGATTTGCATTTCCCTGATTATTAGTGATGCTGAGTACCTTTTCATGTGCTTGATGACCCTCAGTATGTCTTCTTTGGAAGACATTTGGAAAAATGTCTATTTAGGCCCTCCACCCAATTTTTAATTGGATTTTTGGTTTTTTGCTACAGTTGTACGTGCTCCTTTTATTTTTTTGGATATTATTAACCGCTTACCCATAGATTTATTTCCCCATTTCATTTTGTTTCATTTTGTTGATTGTTTCTTCTGCTATACAGAAGCTATTAATTTGAGGTGGTCCCACTTGCTGATTTTTGCTTTTGGTGCTTGTACTTTTGGTGTCATATCCAAAAAATGGTTGCCAAGACCAGTGTCAAGGAGGTTTTTTTCCTGTTTTCTTCTAGGAGTTTTACAGTTTCAAGCCTTATGTTTAAATCTAATTCATTTTGAGTTAATTTTTGTGAGTGGTGTAACATACGGGTACAATTTCATTTTTCTATATGTGATTACACAGTTTTCCCAACACCACCATTTATTGAAAAGAGTAACCCTGCCCCATTTGGTATTCTTGGCTCCCTTGTCAAATATGAGTGGGTTAAATATGCATGGCTTTATTTCTGAGCTCTTGATTCCATTCTGTTGTTCTATGTGTCTATTTTTATGCTACAACCAGAATGCATTGGTTACTCTAGCTTTGTAATATAGTTTGAAATCAGGAATTGTGATGTTCTCCCCCCCCCCCCACTTTGTTCTCAGGATTGCTTTGGCTATTCAGGGTCTTTTGCGGTTCTATAGGAATTTTAGGATTTTTTTTTTCTATTTCTGTGAAAATGCTATTGGAATATCGATAGGAATTGCATGGACTCTATAGATGGCTTTGTGTAGTATGGACATTTTCACATTATTACTCTTTCGATCCATGAGCACAAGATATTTTCTCATATACTTGTGACGTCAGTTTCTTTAATCAAACTCTTACAGTTTTCAGTGTACAGGTCTTTCATCTCCTTGATTATATTTATTCCTAAGTAGTTTATTGTTTTTTAAGGCTACTGTGAACAGAATTGCTTCCTTTATTTCTTTTTTAGATATTTCATTGTTAGTATATAGTAACACAACTGATTTCTGTATGTGGATTTTGTCTCTTGCAACTTGACTAAATTCATTAATTAGTGCTAGCAGTTTACAGTGGTGGTGTTAGATTTTTCTATAGATAAGATCACATATCTGCAAACCGAGACCATATGTTTTCTTCCTTTCTAATCTGGATGCCTTTTATTTCATTTTCTTGCCCACTTGTGCCAGGCATTAGCTGGGGTCAGGGGCACAGTTGTGAACAAATGATTTTGTTCAAAATCACAACTTTATGAGTATTGGGATAAGTTGTTTGGGCAATAACACTTATCAAAAGGTTTTTAAGACGGGTTACACTTTGTTGAAAAAACTCAAAGATGATATGGGACAAGGGATAGAAATTTAATATTTGGGAATAATATTTTCAGGCTTCAAACTAATCAAAGAATTTGAAAAGAGAACATAGCGAGGGTTTTGAAAGCAGAAATATATTGGATTAAAGCATGTTTTGGCTCTAAATACTGAAATCAACTATGTTTTTTAAAAAGACATTTTAGGTAAATGTAAACTTTCACACTTGAAATACCTGAATTATATTATCTTTCCTGTTTGTAGGGTTGTGGGTTAATACTTAGGCTTAGTGAAATATTGACTTTTGGCTTCTAGGTTTTTATAGATTATTAAATAAATCAGCCTAAAGAATGATTTATTGTATTCAAATCATGCTTGGGAAGCAACACAGCAAAACAAGTCAAGCCTAACATTTTGATATTAGTCAAATCTATAGTTTTTGGTTTGACCATCTAGAAAAGCTTAAAAAACTATTTGTGTATACCAGGGGTGCCAAAAAAATGTATACAAGTGGCCACTTTGGTCAGCGTTGCTCAAGCAGTAGTTTGCCGTAATCAGAAGTGTCTGGACGCTGATGGAAACCACTTTGAGCACCTCTTGTAATTGCGGAAGTCAAATGTGACGTGTATTCATCTTTTTTATCAGTATATATTGAGTATTAAAATTTTAATACAGTTTTCCTTTCATAAAATGTGTATACATTTTGTTTGGCACCCTCGGTATATATATAGACTTATAAACAACAGATATTTATTTCTCACAGTTCAGGAGGCTGGGAAGTCCAAAATCAAGGTGCCAGAACACTCAGTGTCTGGTGAGGGCCCATGTCCTGGCTCATAGATGGCTCTCTTCTAGTTTCTTCACATGGTGGAAGGGGCAAGGGAGCTCGTTGGGGATCTCTTTTATAAGGACATTAAACTTGTTCATGAGGAATCCACCCTCATGACCTCCTAATCACCTCCCAAAGACTCCACCTTCAAATACCATCACAGTGGGGATAGGTTTCAACATATGAATTTCGGGGGTGGGGTGCGGGACACAAATAGTCCATATCAGAAACCCAGACTCTATGTGGAGCTGGCCAATATCAAGTTACCCTCCATTTAGTCGCCCGGGGTCTGCCATGAGAAAACAATATTCTTAAAGATTGTTGGGATGCAGCTACTTTGTAGTTTGTGACAAGAATTTGGCCCCTGTCAAACAGGGAGTGATGGTATGTGCCTTTCTTCTAAGATGCTTATAGTATCTTAGTTATCTATTGCTACCTAACAAACTACTACAAAGTTGTGGGTGAAAACAACAACAAACATATCTTACCTCACATGGTTTCTTGAGTCAGGAATTCAGGAGCAGCTTCACTGGGTGGTTCTGGTTGGGGTCCCTCTTGAGGTTGTACTCAAGGGGTCAGCTGGGGCTGCAGCATCTGAAGGCTTGACTGGGGCTAGCGGATCCACTTCCAAGATGGCGCACTCATGGGCCACCGGTTATTGGCTGGAAGCCTCAGTTCCACAACATGAGGGTCTCTTTACAGGCTGCTTAAGTATTTTGTGGTATCACAGTTGAGTTCCCTAGAGCAAGTGATCCAAGAAAGTAAAACAGGAGCCACAGTATTTCTTATGACCTAGTTTTGAAACTCACACTGTTGTGTTTTTTGCAATATCCCACTCAGCACTATTTAATGTGAGAGAGTGTGATGTACTAGAAGGCGGGGATCACTGAGGACCACTTTGGAGGCTGGCTGCCACAAGTGAAATAAATTACAAGGCGTGTCACAATTCTGAGGATTCTTACATTGGAAATCAATCAATCAATCAATCAATCAATCAATCAATCAATCAGTCAGTCAGTCATATAAATAAATAAGTAAATGCAACCTAGAAGAAATATGGTATTTAGATACCCAAGAGTAAGTTTTTAATTGACTTTGAAATGTACCGACCCTAGACCTAATAGAAACAATTACTAGTTCTAAATAATTAATGTGTTGGCTCAGAAAAACAGGTATCTCGTTCTGGCAGGGAGAATAAAACAGAAAATAATCACTCTAGTTTTCTCTGAAATGCATTGGCAAGTGTGTACTTTTCTGCATTCTCGATTGGTAAACATCCAAGACACCATTCAATTTTCTAGAGAGATGGTAGATTACTGCTAGAATGTATTTCTCAACACTGTTGTTTGTTACTGGACCATCTCAAAATTTCCCTATATTTAACATTTGAAAAATGTATTTTCTGAAGCATTTAATATACAGTTTGTTGAATTATCTGCAGGTAATTTGTGCAATCTGAACAGAGAGCCAATTGGTGTGGATATGATCAAAAGATGTAGTTATTCATGGGCTATTAATCTTTCCATTTGCTCCTGTAATAAATCCTCCAGTTTACCTTATATTAGATTAATTAAATCTAGAGTCGTAAGACGTTGTTTCAAGTTAAATGATCTCGGACAAATCATTTAAACCTCTCCACATATCAGTTTTCTCATATGTGATGTTCATTCACTTACAGGCATTTCACAAATATTTACTGGTGCCTGTATGCCTTCTACTGTTCTAGAAGGTGGGGATGCAGAAATGACCAAGAGAGACAAGGTCCCGTCTTTGATGACCTTTACATTTTAGTGGGGGATACATTGAAGAAAAATAGACATGCTACGTAGCAGGCAATGGTGGTATTCTAAAGAAAGACTAGCAGGGTCTTTCAGATCAGTGCAATTCCAGATCAGATGTTAGGGAAGGCTGCCCTGTTGAGAGCAGAGATTGGAAAGAAAGAAAGTTCTGGGCTATGCAGAAAACTGGAAGAAGAGTATGTAAGGCAAAGAGACAGTGGGTGCAGGCTCCTGAGGCTGGAGGGTTTGGGGAACAAAAGGACTGCAGGCTGGCTTGACGTGAGTGGGCAATGGGAGGGGAGATTGAAAAGGGAACTGGCGGTAAGATCGTGAGGGCTGTTTGTGTTTCACCATAAGGACTTTGGATTTTTTTTTATGAGTCCTATGAGAATCCACTGGAGGATTTTGAGCAGAGAAGTGACATAATCTGATTTAGGGTTTAAAAAGACCACTAGGTGAAAGATGGGTATTAGGGAATAAAGAAAGGATGACTTCAGCCCTTCAGTAGATGGAACAATACTCTTGCATTAGCCCAGGAGAAAGATGGTGGTGACAGTGTGTGTGGGTGGCTGGTGGGGAGAAATGTTTGCAGTCTGGATACCTTTGGAAGATAGTGCTTGCCTGTCTTCCAGATCTATCAAGACCATTCAGTAAGATGAGGTATGTACGAACATACCCTGTGCTCTGTGCTGTTACGAAAAGCCATCTCACATGCCTATGTATTTGGCTGCCGCCTCAGCCCCCTCCTACTGCTCATTTAGTCTTTCCAAAATACCTTTATGAAGTATTAACATGTATTAAGCTTATCATCAAATGGAATGTGGAAACCTGGTTGACAAGCAGACATTATAAATTTCCATCCCTTATTTATTTGTCCAAATGCTTTTATAGTTACTTTAACGCAGGATGGTGTAAATACCCAGACATCGGCAACAAGTTCTCTTGTTCTTTGAGCGTAAGAATTAACTGTATGAGGAAGAATGCTGTATCTTATGGGTGATGTTTGGGACAATTGAGGGTTATGTTTTCTGTGCTCTAGATTAGTACTACCCAAAATAAATGTAATAAAAGGTATCTATGTCATTTTAAATTTTCTAGTAGACACATCAAAAAAAGTAAAAAGGGACAACTGAAATTAATTTTAATCTGTTTTATTTAAGAATATATTCAAAGTATCATTCCAACATGTGATGAATATAAACATTATGAATGAGCTAGTTTACATTTTTTTCATACTAAGTGTTTGGAATCCAGTTTGTATGTATTTTATATTTGCAGCACATCTCAGGTTGGACTAGGCACATTTCAACCACTCAATAGCCATAGGTGGTTCGTGGCTACCATTTTGGATAGTGTATCTGAGGATATTAGAATCTAACTTCAATTTAAAAGGAAGGAAGAGTGGTTCCCTGGATTCACATTCAATTCATCTGGGAAACTTTTTATAATTCCAAAACCTGGGCCTCACTTCTGATTTATTAATTACACACTTTGGTGCTAGTAAAGGCCAGACAGCTGTACTTTAATTTTTCCCGGTGGTTTGAATCGGAGAGACAGTGTTGAGAGACCTTGCAAAAGAATGAAGTTATTTGAAGAAAAAGTCACCGTGTGGGGACTCCACAAAGCATCCACAAAGCACTATGCATGGCTAGTTTTAGGAGAATTTCTTTCATGAACCTCAAATTTAATTTGTTCTCTTTCCTGCAACTGAGAATGTGTCTTCATGAAAGCATCATGCTTGTTCTTTCTTGTCTCTCTTTTATAAATTTCCCTCTTGCCAGTTTACCAAAGAAAGGCCTACGTTATCCAGAATCTTCATCTTATATATTCCCCTGAAGACTAAAATTCCCAGAATTTTTAACAAACAAAGAAGGAACAAAGGAAAAAACTGCAAAATTAGTATAAAGGAAGCAGGCTTTAATCAAGTCTGGGCAAACCTTCCTCACCCCACGCTCAGCCATTCGTCTCATTAAAGAGATGCACTGGTAATGAAATTCCTACTAACACTTGCCAGACATGTATGTTATTTTGCTCAGTTCTGTGCTAATAATAATTGTAATCACAAATCAATTAAGTGAAACGCTTTAATGCCGAGGGCTTATGGTCATAGGGAATATCAACAAACATTTAACAGTTTTATTTTTCTGCGTAATTTTTGTTGCAGAGAAGTCGGTTGATCGATAGCATATTTTTAAGCTAAAAATATCTTCTTTTAGGGTAAGATTCTGTGATGGATGTGGAATAGCAGAACGATTTCAGGGGAAAGGCAAACCACTTATTCTCATTGCTGAAAGAGCATTCTTGGTATTTGAAATGGATGACTGTGGATGTCAGTCCGAGTGATACTTATCTTCCTCCAGATAAACATACAAGATTGATGTAACTTTTCTTTAAAAGTCAGTACTTTCAACATTACAGAAATTACATCCTTTTCAACTTATGATGAAAAGATGTAGGTGTCAACTTAATGTGCCCAGGTATGTTGAGATGTTCAAAATCCTTTTACAGGATTAGGGGACCAAAAGCCATCGAAGACCATGATTTATAGTATACCTACCAACGAGGATTTGAATCAAAGTTCTTCTGTTTCCTACTTAAACGCCTTTTGCCAAGTTGTCTATGTTACTGAAACCTAATTTTCTTTATGTGTGAAAGGGAATAACAGTACGTACCTTTATTGGGCTGAGGTGGGGATGAAATCTGATACTATGGATGGACATGTAATAAGTACTGAAAAGTGGTATCCTCATCATCACATTAATAATTGCCACAATGAGTGGAAGAAATGGTGCCACTTATACTTGTCAAAACCTTGAGAAACTCATGCAGCTTCCCCAGAACAAGTTCCAAGTTGTGTTGACTGCCCGCCCCAGGGTTTGGCATGCTGGTATATAGCATGTGTCCAAAAGAACAATGTGGATTGACAAGGATGAGAAGGAACTTGTCGCAAATAGGAATTCAACGGAAGAGCCGTCCACCACTGACCATCCATGGTCTCTTCTCCACACTCATAATCACTGATGTGGCTTGCAGATCTGGGTAATTCTGATAGAAAACAAACACAAAAATCACAACGGTCAGATCAGAATTTCGTTTTTTAATTACATTTATTGCAGTAACATTGGTTAATAGTGGAATATGAATTTCAGGTGTACAACTTTATAATATGACATCTTATCTTGCATTCTGTGTTCACCATTCGTATTCTAGTCTCTTTCTGTCACCATATATTTGACCCCCATCCCCCTCTTTGTTCTACTAACCAATCCTTCTTACCCTCTGGTAACCACCAATGTCTGTATCTATGAGTTGGTTGGTTTGCTTTGTTTGTTCGCCTGTTGCTTTTTGTTTTATATCCCACATATGAGTGAAATCATGCATTTCTTGTTCTTTCCCATTTAACTTATTTCACTTAGCATGATACTGTCAAGATCCATCCATGTTGTTGCAAATGGCAGTATTTCATCTTTTTAATGACTGAGTAGTATTTCATTGTATATATGTACCACATCTTCTTTATCCAATCATCTGTCAAAGGATGCAGGTTGTTTCTGTATCTTGGCTATTGTCATTGATGCTGCAATGAACATGAGGGTACATACATCTTCACGAATACAAGATACAAGATACAAGAAAATGTTGCTCCTAATTGTTAATTCCTAAGAACACAGGGTCCTGGAACCTCCAGGATGTCTGCTTCTGGCTGAGAGCTGTGGTTCTCTTCCTACGGATTGAATTCTCTCTTGTCTATGGGTCACCTCTCACTTCTTTACCTGTCTTGTAATTTTTAAAATTGTGTTTAGGCTATTGGACCTAGAAGAAGAGTGGAGGCTGACAGAGAACACCCTTTCCTTTCTTTTCCAGCTAATGTGAGGTGTTTATCAGTTTGATCAGGGTTCGAGCTGATTCGGGGAAGGTTTCTGCCTTTCATCATCTATCAGCACCTTAGATTTCAAGTACCTAGTATCAAAGTACCTTTACTTAATAAAAATTGTAAAATACACATAACATAAAATTTACCATCTTAACCATTTTTAAGTGGACAGTCAGGAGTGTTAAGGTCTTTCACACTGTTGTGTAATCCATCTCCAGAACTCTTTTCATCTTGTAAAACTGAAACTCTGCCCCCAATAAACACGAAACACTAACTCTTTCCACCAGCCCCTGGTAACAATCATCCTACTTTCTGTCTCTAAGAATTTGACTACCCTAGGTACAGCTTATAAGTGGAATCATATAGTATTTGTCTTTTTGTGATGGACTCATTTCATTTAACATACTGTTTATACATGTTGTTGCAAATGGCAAGATTTCCTTCTTTTTAAGGACGAATAGTATTCCACTGTATGTAGGATACCAAATTGTGTTTATCCATTTATCTGTTGATGGGCACTTGCATTCATTTCATCTTTAGGCTATTGTGCATAATGCTTCTATGAATGTGGATGTACAAATATCTCTTCAAGCCCCTGCTCTCAGTTCTTTTGGAGATATATCCGGAGGGGGAACTGCTGGACTATGTCATAATTCTATTTTGAATTTTTTGAGAAAATGCTATGCTGCTTTCCACAGCAGCTACGTCTTTTACATTCCCTCCAGCAGTGCACAAGAGTTCTGATTTCTCCACACTCTTGCTGACATTTGCTGTTTTCTGTTTTTTTTTTTTTTTTGGTGTGTGTGTGTGTGTGTGTGTGTGTGTGTGTATGTGTGTGTGTGTGTTTAATTGATAGAAGCCATCCTAATAGGTATGAAGTGGCTCCTTTGTTTTTGAGCCTATGACTCAACTTCCTGGGCAGCCAGAGTGTTGATATCTTTGATCTTATTAGAAGTTGAGCTCAGTTAGAATCAGCTTATATCAGGGTTCAACTGTTTTAGCTGAATTGAGGCCCCTCCTTTGAATTGAAACAGCACAAGAATTCCACACCTCGAATCTGGTAGACCTCGAAAACTCTACATAGTCTAATGATAAGAGAGAGATTCAGCAATCCTGGCAGATGGCAAGACAGGGAGACCAGGAGACTAGACAGTAAGACAGTGGAACCACTAGTCTGCTAGACTCCAAGTTTGTGAGAGTGTAAGACCTTGGGACCAGAAGAGGGAGAGCTCATGACACTAGAGACATTCATATTTCAAGACTGCAAGAGACCCCAGTGCGAGAATGTGAGATTTCTTTCTGAGGCCAGCCCCACCCTTTGCCTCTGTTTACTCAGCACAATTCCCAAGAGAATTACTGGGAGGCAGAATCCTCTTTGCATTTGTGGCTCCTCCACATTCAAGTCCGAAGTCCCAGCCTGTGGATTCATCAAAAGTTTGGCTGTGTTTTATTTGTTCAAGCAAAACTTGTCCATCCCCAGCAAGATGTCTCTTCTACCTGTCCTGCCCTCAACCTCAACACCGGCCCCAGGTGTGAAAACATCCTTGCTCATCTAGAAAGAGCTTATCCCTCCAGATTTTTTTCCTACTAGATTTCTTTGTATCCATGTCTCTTTGATGGATTTCAATAGAAGCATGATTTTTTTTTTCTTTGTGTATCCAGTGGGTTTTTGATTGGCATAAAAGTTTCCCCCGTCTTTCTCTGTTTGTTTTTGATTTGATCTTTTTTGTTTGAAAAATAACAGAAATCTTTTCAAATTAGCTTGGGGAGAAAAAGTGGATTTGTTCTAAGCACACCCAGCTGTCTCAGACTTCAAGGGGAAAGGTAAAGCCATGTCTTCTGAGGAACAAGAATCAGAAACCAGAAAACCACTGGGAAGCAGAGAGGGTGTTTGTTATTATTCTGTCTCTCATTCTTCTCCTTATTCATATTGACTGTCTGATAGCTGTGCGGTTTTACTTTACTTTCTTTTGTCTCTCTCTTCAGTTTTCTCTGCTTCTTTTTACACAAAGAACAATGGCCTCCCTTGCCATGGGGTAAAATAATTTCCCAGCTCTTGCCCCCAAACTGACCAACGTTGCAATGCCCCATTCCAGATCCCTAGGGAAGAGAACCTGGTTAGCACAGATTTGATGAGGGGTTCACTCCTGGACCCATCAGCTGCTGCCAGGAGGTCAGGGTTTTTTAGTACATACATTGTACTAAGTGACTACAGTCACTCACTGCTATAGTTAATTAAATGGCTATTCTCAGAGAGGAAAGATGTGATATGTGCCATCCAGATTTCCAAAAGGTGATTTTTTTTCCCCCAAAAGGTGATTTAAAAATGGGCTGTCTAATCCACTTAGCTCCAACCACCTACTCCCTAGAAAGGACCTCAGTGTAAAGTCTTATTTGGACATTATTGCAGGAAATAACGGTATGTGTCTATGAAACGTCTGACACTAATTAGCATGCATATTGAATGCCAATCTTATTTTCAAAAATGAATTTAGAGCTGTCTAACCATCTTCTTTTCAAACACTGATTTGGAACTGTTTAACCAGTTGTCTCCTTCAATAGCAGAAAGCACTTCTTACTAATTTTATTGAATATTCCGAAAACAATTCTCATTTATTTGCCTAATGGTTAGGCAATTAGATACAAGTAGCAATAGCTTCTTCCCGTGTGTGCTTGTTGAAATTTTG
Source organism: Rhinolophus hipposideros (assembly GCF_964194185.1). Classification (NCBI taxonomy): domain Eukaryota; kingdom Metazoa; phylum Chordata; class Mammalia; order Chiroptera; family Rhinolophidae; genus Rhinolophus; species Rhinolophus hipposideros. The sequence continues at coordinate 6,412,305 of NC_138068.1, read as the reverse complement.
AAATAGTTTTTACTGATTGATTTTTAATTAAGAAAAATATTGAAGATCTATATTAAATTATTATTATGGGTATTCTATTAGGACCCCAGGGGCAGAGAGCAAAGTATGCAGGGGCATGGAATGAATGGGGAGTGAGTGATATTCCTTCAAAGTCTGAATTTCAGTTTTAAGTTTGGGAGGACCCATTTAATTATTAATAAATAATTTTGCCCAGATGTGGCTTTCATTCTTAGCTCATGCAAATGGCACTGTACCTAGGGATGAGATAGAAGTGTCTGTCTTCTCAGTGATACCAATATAAATTACTCACTTGTTTATGTTCTCTCCAAACACTTGGCAACATTGAGTCTAGGGGGGCAGTAACTAGCTTAATGGTACCCTAATAAACTTCCATATGAGAGGGAAGAGATTTATGTCAGCAGCAAAATAATGTGCCCCTTCAGTGAAATCCTTCTGGAATTGGGAAGTTTCCTCCTGGAATCTGGAAGGCCCATAAATCGACACAAAATTCTAAGTACTGAAGTCACTACAAATTATTGGTAAAACATAGTGTTTGAAGATAACAAAACACAGGCCATGTGCATGTCCATAAAATGAAGCCCCATGGTTCAGCAGTTACAAGCCCGGAATGCAATCTAGTCGATGACAATTTTCGAGATGAAGAGCTGTGTAACTAAACGATGTACTAAATATATCGAAGGTTTAGGATTGATCTACAGTCCACCGAGATCTTTTGATTACTCACTTATGTCAGCACCGCTTGTGAATTATATGACTGTGTGTTCCTCATGAATATAAATCGCAGTCTCCCTGGTGTAGTTATATGTAGTTAGATCATTTATGTGATGACATTCCCCATGCACCGAAGAGAAAAGGGCGACACTCTACAGTGTTTAAAACGTGAACGGTTTTCTGGCCCCAAGAACATTATCAAGGGCCTAGAAAAACACAACGTCCCTTCCAACTCCTGCTAACGTACAATGTGTCAACTTAAACTCTAACACTAATTTTATTTCAGATCATATTTGCCTTCCCTGCTTCTCACTATCTGCGGCTTTGTTCCTTGCTACATGTAGCGGGGAACGTGGGAGTCTTAATCAAGATAGTCTGCTAACAGTCCTTTGGAGCTTATCAGTGGAGATCATTTGGGCTCAAAATTAATTATTTGGTTTTTCTGTTCTACCCAGGAACTGTATCAGTCAGGGATTGTCACAGGAACAGAACCAATAGAAGGCTATTATAGATAGATGATAGATAATTGATAGATAGATAGATAATAGATAGATGGATGATAACAGGCAGACAGACAGACATAGAGACTTATTTCGTGGTCATCAGGGCTGGCAAGCCTGAAGTCTGTAGAGCAGGCCAGAATGTAGGAAATCCTGGGGCTGATGCTTGAGGCTTGAGGCAACATTTCTTCTGCAGGGAAATCTCCGTTTTGCTCTTAAGACCTTTCAACAGATTCGATGAGGTCAACCATATTATTACGCATCATGTCCTTTACTTGCAGTCAACTGATTGGAAATGTTAACCACATCTACAAAACACCTTCAGAGTAATACTTAGATTAATGTCTCACTGAATAGTTGGGGACTATAACATAGCCAAATTGACACATGAAATGGACCACCACAAGATCTTTGGTTGTAAATTACAAGACAAGTAATAAAACTGGCTTTGCAATAATGGCTAACATGCACTGAGGCTTAGTTATATGGCAGGCACTTTTCTGACACATACGTGTCATTTCATCCCAAAGTCTCAGAGCTGAAAATGCCAGAGGTGGGACTTTGAACTTCTATGCTATATTGACTGCAAGTATTTCAGAAGGAATTTATTGAATCATATATTGGGATAGTCAAGGAGCAGTCAGGCATGGCTGGATCCAGGGCTCAAAGGATGTGATTCAAACTTCATTTCTTTCTCTATCTGCTTTCTCTATCAGCTTCATTCTCAAGAAGGTCCTCCTTATACTGTTTGAGCTTAATAACTCCAGAGGGTAGAGAGAAAAGAGAACATCCCTGTCTTAATAGTTCAAACAGAAGCCCCGGGATTGACTGTGAGATACTTGCTTGGGTCATGTACTTTTCCTTCAACCAATCCTCAAGGTCAGAAGGATGGATGTGCTGATGGGCCAGGCCTGGTTCCTTGCTCTACCTCTGGGGTGAGCAGTGGTGCACTGACGCCACCTGAATCACTTAGAATGAGTGTGGGAAAAGCTGGTTCCTGAAGAAAAACCAGGGTGGCGAAATCAGAAGAGAAAATAGTGTTGAGCAGACAAGAAAAACAGAGGTCCCCTATATTTTTTTGCCACTACGGATTAAAAATGTCTTCTGTATTTTTAAATTTCGTAGCGGGTCTCAGAAACTTCTTCTCAATCTGAACTCAATTCTGTCTCCATCCTTATCACCTGCCCTTCTTTTAGTTGGGCTTTCTGTCCATGTGATTTCTTCTTGTCATTCCCTGTGCACTCCTGCCATGTCTTTGCACATCCCGTTTGCCAGCCAGGAATGCTTTTCCCAGGCACATCAACTTTTCTGCAAACACTGATTCACGTTTCACCTCTTTAGTGAAGCGTATACCATGCTTACACTCACTCACTGATTCATCCCTTCATGAATTCATTCATGAGCACCTATTCTATTCCATATACGGTGAAGTGTTGAGGACACGGGGAGCAATCAGAACAGGCCCCTTTCCTTGTGAAGCACATCTTTCATGACACTTGGTCATGAGCCTCTCAGGGGCCGGGTCTGTGTCTGGTTCATCTCTGTATTTCTAGAACATACAGTGTAGCCCCCAAGAAGAGGTAAGAGAGTGGGCTCCTGAATCAGGCAGACCTGGATTCCAGTCCAGTTGTGCTGTGTGGACTTCAGCGAAACGCTGACCTTTTCTGTACTTCAATGTCTTCATCTCTAGAATGGGGATCATAAGTTGGTGTCTTGTAAGATGGTTTTGAATATTAAATAAGTGAATGTACATAAAGTGAGTGTCATTGTATCTATCCTAACATAAGCACTCAATAAAATAATAGGCAACTATTATAATAATAAATGTTCAATCTATGCTTGAAGGAACACCTGATTGAATTAACCATCCAATTGTTAGGATGCTGTTTCCCTTGGGATGGGAAGGAAACAGCTTTCATGACATCTTTCAAAGTGAAAACCCTGCATTTTAACACAAAGATTTTTTAAAAAACTTGAATTGTTATGCTAACACTATAATTTAAAGGCATTAACTCTTATCCCCATAAAACAACTTTTTAAACTGAAGATGATTACAGCTTAGGTGGGTTTGATAGGAAATCTCACGGTTCTTTACAATCCAGATTTTTCCTTAGAATAAGTTTTCCTTTGTTAATAGAGTCAGGATTCGTGACTCTTTTGAAGAATAGGTAAGGAAGCAAAGTTTAATATTTTTCTCCCTCAGGCAATGTAATGATTAATGGAATGTTCAAGTGCCTTCTCATATTATTAACCCATTTCCCCAAGGACTCAGTACCAGCCTTGTAATATGACTTCCTACTAAATGAGGCATGTGTCCAACATCTGGAGAGTTGGATTCAAATCCAAGCTGAAGTTACAAATGAAAGTGGATTTGATTGTCTCTAGTTAGCCCACATCTGCAAATTCATCATAGAGTTGACACTGCCTCTGGGAGAAGGCCGAGATCCTCCAGGGTCAAAGCCAGAGGGGAAATTTGTGAACTGAGCTGAGGAGAGTTGAAAAGAGAAAATAGCTGTGCGTGGAAGACAAATGCAGAGGTGTTCATTGCAGCCATTTCTCATCGCTAAAAAAGTGAAACAACCGAATTTCCTGTCAACAGGGGAACTGGTAAATAAGCCGCAGTTTATTCATTCTGTGGCTCACACTTCAGTAGGTTTACATGAGTTCTATATTTATAACAAGGATAAATGTCAACAATGTAATATTGAGCAAAACAAAATGTTTACCGTTTATATTTTTAAAGAACAGGACGCCATATTTATTACATGTTGCTTAAGGACATATACTCATATACATAAGGATATATATACACGCACACATACATTACATGTCAAAGTCTAAAAATATGTACAGGACTTATCTCTGGGGAAGGAAAGAGGGAAAAGGTATTAGAATAAGGCTTAAGTCAAATCTGTAATTTATTGTCTTTAAAAGAGAAAGATAAAAAGAGATCTAAAGAAAAGATAAAAGTATGTCAATGACTATGAAATCTAGGTGGTGTGCATATGCTTGCAAAATTATTTTCTGAATGCGTAACATTTTTATAACTAGAATTTTTAAGAAGAATAGAAATTTGCAAGAGAATTTTGTGAATGTTGGAAGACTAATACATGGTACTATTTTAGAACTTCTGGAAAGTTGACAGTTTACTCCCAAACTTAATAAGAATTGCAGTCATCACATGAAAGAATTTTCTATAAGCTATTGAGTTTACACCAGCCATAAAATTAATTTCTGGCCCAGCAGGGATTAGAAATCAGGAGTAATTATAAAGAAAAGCAGCTGGCGGTTCTAAAATAGCTCATCTTTCCTAGGTTTTGGTACAAGGCTTTGTCGGTTGCTGGATGTCCTTACATTAGCGGTTCTGTTGGACACCTTTCTCTTTTTCACCTCTCTGCTTCAATATCCTGTCTGGTAAATGCATTTCTGAGTCTTATTGTTTTCCTGAGTGGCTTGTGCTGTTAGTGTATTAGTTTTCTAGGGCTACCATAACCAAGCACCACATTCTTGGTCGCTTAAACAACAGAAATTTATTTTCTCACAGTTCTGGGGGCTGGAAGTCTGAGGTCATGGTATCCGCAGGGCTGGTTCCTTATGAGGCCCCTCTCCTTGGCTGTCTTCTTGTGGTCTTCACATGGTTTTCCCTGTGTATGTGAGAGTGTGTGTGTGTGTGTGTGTCCTTCTCTCCTCTTCTTATAAGGACACTGATCGCATTGGATGAAAGCCTACTCTAGTGACCTTATTTTTACTTAACCACCTCTTGAAAGAGCCTCTCTTCAAATAGTCACATTCGGAGGCACTGGGGATTAACACTTCGATATCTGAGTTTCAGGGGGACACAATTCAGTCCATAATATCTATATTTGTCGGTTTTTTCCTCTGTTTTCACCCTGCCATCCCACCTCACACCCTTTTCTCTCTGCGTCCTATTTCTCTCTCCGTCCATCCAGTTGATGGTTTGCTACTCAGTTTATTTTCCTAAACAAACGGCTTTGATGGCAGAGTGACATAGTGCATGGGTCAAAAGCCAGGTCTTACTTTCAGTAAGACCTTCCTTTAGATGTGTGACTTTGGGGATGGTGCTATGACTTTCTCCGTCCATTCCTTACCTGTAAAATGGAATCATCATAATTTCTACATAATAGATTACTAAAATGCACTATGGCTGGTTTGCAAAATGATTTTTAGGTGGAGTGTCTAATTTTCACATTTTTAAAAAACTTCTGTTTATGGCAAGAGACCCTTGCTTTCCCTTTATGGTGGGGATTCAAAATTTTCCTCATAAGTAAAACAGTCATTCTTTAAAATGACCCTGACTTTCTGATGATTGACTTTATGTGTCACTTTGACTGCGCTGTGGGTTGCCCGGATATTTGGTCAGACGTGATTCTGGGTGTACCTGTGAGGATGTTTCTGGATGAGATTAACATTGAAATCAGACTGAGCAAAGCAGGTGGCCCTCGGCAGTGTGGATGGGCCTCGCCAATCTGGTAAAGACCGGACAGACCAGAAAAGCAGAATAAGAGCGAATCCCCTCTCTCTGCCTGATGGTCTTCGAGCTGGGACATCCGTGTTCTCCAGCCTTCAGACTCAGGCTCAGATTGGAATGTACACCATTGGTTCTCCTGCTTCTCAGGCCTTTGAACTTGGACTGGAAGTACACTTGTGGCTCTCTTCATGCTCCAGCTTGCTACCTGTAGATCTTGGGGGCGTTTCAGCCTCCATAATGGTGTGAGCCAATCCCTTATATCTATTTGCATATAGGATGGATGGATGGATGGATGGAGCTCTTGTTGGTTCTATTTCTTAGGAAACCTCAGACTAATTTATACACCTTCCATCTTACAATGTTATGAGAATAATATCTAAAATATTGTCCTCATTGCCAATGAATGTTTATTGTTTAAAAAAATTAGGAAATCTAAAAAAAGCAGAAGAGGAAATAAAAATCATTTATATTTCCACCTTCACAAAATAATCAGAGTTAACATTTTAGAGTGTCCCATCCAAATAGTTTTCTTACTTATATCTATAATTTATTATCTATCTATCTATCTATCTATCTATCTATCTATCTATCTATCTATCTATTATCTAGCTATCTATTATCTATTATCTATCTGTCTGTCTGTCTATCTATCTATTATCTATCTATCTATCATCTATCTATCATCTATCTATCTATCTATCTATCTATCTATCTATCTATCTATCTATCTATCTATCTATATGGTGTTGAGTAGTGTTCCCCCCAAATTTATGTCCACTGGAAACTCACAATGTGAATTTTTAAAATTACTTTGGATGAGGTCATACCTGATTAGAGTCAGAACGCCACCAGCAGCTGGGACAGAGGCAAGGGATAAATTCTCTCCCAGAGCCAACACCTTGACTTTGTAATTCTGGCCTCCAGAATGTGAGAGAACACATTTCTATTGTTTTAAGCTGCCCAGTCTATAGTAATTTGTTATGGCAGCCTTTGGAAATTGTCCATGCCTATAGATTTAAAAATGAGAATGAGTTCATATTGTACTCGCATATGGCATGGTCTTTCCTAGCTTACGTATTTTTAATTAAGATGTGTAAGTCATCTATGTCATTTAATATTCTTCTATAATGTAATCTTTAATTTCATACACCTTGTTTTATGGGTGTGCATTATTTTATCTATCGTTCTTCCATTATGGTTTTAGACTTTTAGGTTTTCCCTAGCTTTTCAGTAGTAAATATACTGCCATGATGTATGTTCTCAGAGTGAAATATTTGAGCTAAATTGTCGTAGAGTTTTCCTTAGAATAAAGTCTTAGATATTAGATTTCCATAAGAACCAAGTATGCTGGGACCTTGTCTGTCTGGTTTTCTGCTATATCCATCAAATAGTGCTGGACACATAATAGGAAAATTGTCCATTTGCTTCGACCTGCTGGGTAAAATAAAACTGAAAGGGTATGTACATTTTTACAGCTTTGGGAATATATTGTCAAACTGTATATCAGATAATTTTTCAAGTGTCAAACTAAGGGAATAATTTTTTTCCTATGTGAACTCATGCCATCTCCCTCTAGCGATTAGATTTTTTATTGGTCCCAAAGTCCTCTATTCAGTAATTGCTTTATGAGTCCGGAAGTAGTTTGATATTCAAGCCTCCTGATTTAGTTATTTTAGGCTACCCATGATGTCATCCATTTTTTCATTTTGTACCCTCTCTGGTACAAATCACACCTTGTACCATTCAATTAGCTCAAATTTAGAAGGTAGGGATTAGTCAACAACTTGGCACTTGTTTGGATTTGAGTCATACTTATATTTTAAAAGGAATGATTATGGATCATGATTCAATGAATATTTCTGTCTGTTATAAAAATATTAGTGAAAAAGGAATGAAAATGTGGACTAATACGGGTGAATTCGTCACCAACTAATGAAAACTATTTCCAATGATTTTCATTTCCCCCCCTAAATAGCAGATGGCTAAATTCCTTCAACTAGCTTCTGAGTAAAGAAATATATTTGAATGATAAGGAGCATAAAATTAAGTTCACCCGTGTAACAGATACAATAAGAAAGTACTAGAAAAAGCCCAAATTTGGACACAATTCTATGTATAATTTTTCAGTGTTTGTTCTAGGAATTGCAATAATACATATGTATCTTTTAACAATCTACTTAGAATCAATTTTTATCACTTCACATGGGATGTAGAATTTTGACAACCATGTAGATCCCTCCTGTATCTTCCCCATTTTATGTGTTAGTTGCCTTATATCTAACATTTATATGCATTGAAAATGCCACCAGACAATGTTATAATTTTTACTCTCATCTTCCAAACGTATTTTAAAGAGCCTTAGAGGAAAGGGATAGTCAGTTATGTTTACCTAAAATTTCTGTTCCTCTTTCTATAAAAAAATCCACTTGAAATAGATGTTAGAAGATAATAAAATTAATGGCAGTACCCCTCCAATGATCTAGAACAAGTATTAAGAGCTTTTATCATTCAGGATTTCTAGTTGCAAGTGATAGAACTCATCAGTTACCTTGTTTTAAGGGAAATGGATTTACTAGGAGATACTGGGTGGCTCACAGATTCCCTGGGAAGGCCAAAGAAACAAGTTTGGAGAGGATGCAGAAACAATGCTCCAAATGAGTCCTCTGGAGGCAGAACTGTTGTAGCTGCTTAGGCAGGATACCAGAGTTTGCCCCAGCAAAACCATCCACGGTGGCCCTGGGATGCTAAAACCACTATTTGCTGCCCCCTAGAGAACGGATGTAACCACTGCCAGTTAGCTAACTTCCCTTCCTCCTGTGACTAATACAGGAGTAGCTCTACTACTATTTTGGTTCAAAATCTGGAGTGCATGTTCCTGAATGGCATATCTCAGAACAGGTGTCCTAGTGCGTCTTAGCTGCAACAGAATCTAGGAAAGTATGTATCTGGACTTTTCAGTTTCTGTAATGAAAAGAAAGTTCTGAGGCATAAGGGGAGGCAATATTCCTTGAACGGAGAAATTGAAGCTAAAACAACAACAAAAAAGACAAATTCCATTAGAGTCAAGCGTTGAGTCGGATGTTTGTCTACTTACAATGTATGTGGTTTTGGCAGGGTGAGTTACTTCTCTAAGTTTTTCTAAGCGTCGGTGTTCTAGAAAATGGTAAGTTTTACATTGAGTATGTTGTGATTCACGGAGACGATCATGGTCAAATTTTATTATAGAATCTTGCACAGAAAAGGTAACTACGTGTTATTTTTACGTGTACTCTAGTAGTATCATACTTGTTACGCAATAAGTCATCAGGAAATGAAGGGCTATTTTGTGAGGATAATTATTCATTTGGTTTTGAACCCACTGAGCTTGAGGTATCAGAAAATATAGAGGTTGAAATCTATTGCAAGAAAATGGTGGCTATACTGGCCATGGTCTCCAGAAAGTTCAAGACTTAGAGATATTAACTTAAGTCTCCACTTTGTGGAGTGGGAGATGCTTCTATGGAATTCAACCATTCACAACGTTTTCCTTTTGCCTGAAAGGACCAAATCAACAACCAAAGAGTCCCTTTATTTCCTGATTAAGATTTAGATCCAATATAAAAGGGGAATGAAAAGGATGCATATTTTATGCCTTTGCCTCTCTAGTAATGATTAATATTTTTTCATGCCCTGGGGATAAAGTGGAAACCATTACTTTATAGGCATTTGTGCAGAAGAAATAAAGCAGCTAAAGCTCCTGTAATAAATCAGCTATGCATGTTTATGGTCAAGCTCTTGTAAGTTTTCTTAGAGATTAGCACTATTTTTATGTGTTTTATTATTTTTATTTTATTATATTTCATATATATTTTACTGTATTTATATGTAATTTTATAACATGTCTTATATTACATATTTAAAATATGTACATGCTATTAATGCATTAATATAATTAATATAATAAAAAATAGAAAATAGTTACATTAATATTTTACAGTATAAACTATTATTTAATAAGTATAAATTATACACAGCATAAATATAAATATACAGAGGGTGCCAAAAAATGTATATACACATTTTTAAAAAAGGAAAAACTGTATTAAAATTACACTGATGGTAACCACTTTGAGCACCTCTTGTCATTGTAGAAGTCAAACGTGACTTGTAGTCATCTTCTGTTACCGGTATATATTGAGTATTACAATTTTAATACAGTGTTTTCCTTTCTTAAAATGTGTATATTTTTTTTGGCACCCTCTGTATAAATTTGCCTTTGGTTATATATGGGAGGTTATATACGGACTTTCCTTTGGAGAACAATGTAAAATTTTCTGTTTATGTGTAATCTATTCATGCATAATCTAAATCTATTTATGTATAAAATGTGATCATTTAAAAAGAAATAGCAAGCAAGCAATGTTACAGAGAGTTTAGAGGTATGGCAAATGTTATAAAGGAGATTAACTGTGAAGTTTAATAATGTATGAATTTAGCAAAAAGCTGCAAAAGCTCTTCATGTGGCTGACATTTAGTAAAACTGGGTGATATGTAATGTCCGAGCTCTTTTATTTTTAGCGTTTGGCTGTATCCCTCACTTCGATGTGGTGAAGCTACTCTCCACCTTCTTCCTTGGTAAAAGAACCCCATATTTTCCCCTCCACCAAATGGCCGTACCCATAGGGAAAACTGCCTGAAGCTTGCGTGGTCCAAACCAACTGTGATGTGATGGTCTGACCACTTCTGCTGGATGACATGGGTTTAAGCAGTAGCCTGTACCCCATTCTACCCAAGGGACACAAGGGGTAGTCCACGTGAATGGTTTTTCATCAACTTAGAGCAGTTCTCGTATTTTCCACTGGGTATAGCTATGAAAGGAAGAAATGCCAGAAACTGTGACAGCCATTTTGAGTACCAGAAGTCTAAGGCCTGAAGAACAAAGCCAATATCCTGAGGGGGACGATGCTGAAAGATGGTAAACAAAACAAAACACAGCCTTTAAAGACAGTTTTGGAACTCTAAATTAACCATTCATGGACCTTCCCTATCTCCAGACTTCTTGTTCAATGAAATAATAAATTCCTTACTGTGTACGCCCCTTATTTAGTTGGATTTTCCTCTTCCTTGCAGCTGAATGCATCCCAAATGATTCGCTAATTTCCTATCTCTTCTTGCCTCATAGCCTACCCTCCAGAAGGTCATCTACCTGTTTTTCCTCTAGCTCTTTAGCATGTTTCTGACTTTTTGTCCTGTGGCTTCCTCTGCCTGGAATGCTGTCCTCCTTCCTCCCATTGCACATGGCGAGGGTCTTAAAAAACTCAGAAGTCACCTTCGGAGCCTGTCATGATACAGGCTAGGGTCCCCCTGCTTTGAACAGGCAGCACTTCTCCTTGCTTTACCGTACTGCTTGTGGTTTTCTCTTTGCGTGCCTGTCTTTCTCACTAGGCTCTGCTTCTTGAGGATGGGAATGATTTCTGTTTAACTCAGGGTCCCAAGACTGCCATGGCATCGTGAGCAGAGCCGATTATTAGACATATTTAGTCAAACTGCGTCTTCTGTGGAGGAGTAGTGTCTAGTCACTAAGAGCTTGATTTGGAGACTGTGTTCCAATCCTGATTCGCTTCTTATGTGATGTTGAGCAAAGCAGCACAAGTCTCAGTTTCCTCATCTGGAAAATGGATACAACAATAGTATTTATCTCTTACCTACGCCTGTGTGTAAGTGATCTAATGATGCCCATAAGTTGCCTACTTCATGATAAGTTCTGTCATCATTCCTAATTCATTGGCTTTCCGCCACATGTTTAGGTGGGTGCCGAGAGATATGATAAACAATTCTGTACTTCTTTTTATCTTCTGTTTATCTCTGTAGCTAGTTCTTAGTGAAAACATTCAATTTCCACAACCCATTGCCACTGTATTTTAGAACTTGAATCCCAGCTCAGTACATGATGGTTATATTTGAGAAATAGGTCTCATTTGATATTGAGGCTACAAATGCATATTTGTGTGTTTAAAATAAAGAACAAATGTCTGTGATGATGGATGTATAATCTAACCTTTTCATCATTTGAGGTGAAGTCTAAATTACTCTAAGAGCACAATATCAACATGAGGTAAATTTCTTGACCTTTAATGATGCTTTGGTATCTTGACATTCTTTATTCATCCTGAAACCTTTTGCTAATTTCAAGTGACTCCTTTTAATCTATGTTCAAGAGTGTTTATTGAAGCATAGTTTGAAAGGGCGAGAGAGAGAGAGAGAGAGAGAGAGAGAGAGAGAGAGAGAGAGAGAGAGAGGAAAAGAGAAAGAAAGAAAGGTGCAGGAAGGAAAAAAGAGAAAGATGGGAGGGAGGGAAGAAGAAAAAAGGAAGGAAGGAAGGAAGAAAAAAAGGAAGGAAGGAAGGATGGGGAAGATCTGAATCTTCACCAAAAAGTAAAAGTATATTTGAATAGATTATAAAATATTTTATGTGGAATTTATGCAAGTATTTAAAAGAATGAAGTAGATTCTTTTCATTCTTTCAAATAGGAGAAGTAGGTCTTTGTAGATTCATCTGAAGGTGTGTCCATGATGTATTAAATGACCAATGCAAGTTGTGAAGTAGCATGCACAGGATGTGTACATATACTTGTTCTTATTTGAGCTAAAATAAAAATTGTATGGAAGGAAAACACCAAACCATACAATAACATTGGTTGTCTCAAGGAGGAAGGAGACAGAAATGTTTCATATTTTTACATATGTCTATACTATTTAACTTGTTGCAGTGAACATGTATTTTTCAAAACATTATTGAGATATCGTTTACCATAAAGCTCAACCACTGAAGTGCACAGTTAAAAAATTTTTAGTAAATTTAGCAAATTGTGCAGCCATCACCGCTATCCAGTTCATCAACCAATAAAAAGCCTTGTGCCCAAAGATAATGAATCCCCCTTCCCACCCTCAGTCCCAAGCAACCACTAATCAACTTTCTGTCTCTAATACATTTGTCTTTTCTGGACATTTCTTAGAAATTAAATCCTATAATGTGTGATTTTTTTGTGTCTGGCTTCTTCATGTAGCATAATGTTTTTGAGGTTCCCCCAGGCTTCGGCATGAGTGAGTACTTCTTTCCTTTTTATGGCTGACTAGTATTCCATTGTGTGGATATAGCATATTTTCGTTTACCCATTCCCCAGTTCATGGAGATTTGGCTAGGCTTGCCACATTAAGTACAGAACACCCAATTTAATTTGTCCCAAATCATTTGGGACATACTTACACTAAAAAAAATGATTCTTGTTTATCTAAAACTCAAAGGTAGCCAGCTGTCTTATGTTTGTACTTACTAAATTTAGTAGCTTTACATTTGGGGTGTCCACTCTTTGGCTATTATGGATAATGCTGCTGTGAACATTTGTGTCGAAGTGTTTGTGTGGCTGTGCGTGCATTTTTGTAATTAGGAAAGAACTTTAACAATTACATAAAACCTTTTCTGAATGGGTGCCAGTGGCACCAGAAATGGAAAAGTCAGTAAAGTAGCTTAAGATGTTGTTAACGAAATCTCTTGTGGAGAAAAGCACATAAATATTGGGCTCTGCTTTAATTATATGCCAACATTTAATACTACAGCAACTCCATGCTCTCTTGTGTTGTTTTATTACTTGCTGGATTGCCTATGGTTATTTGAGAGGCTCATAAAGCTTGGATACCAGACCTGCTTGACATCTAAATAATCTGGGTCCAGCTCATGAAAAGCTGAGATCAATAGCGTGCTGAATACTTGAATGCAGATTTCTTGTTTTTAGTTGCAGAACATTTTAGATTTCAGGAGAGACTGAGATTTGCTGTTTTGCTGTCAGTATTATGGAACAAAGCTAAACACCGCCAGCAAATTCCCACCTCATGCTTTACCCTTGTGGTTTCCTGATTGCATGACTCACCCTCTAATTTCATTTGGGTCTCTGTCCAAATACCCCTCATCAGAGAGGCCTTCCAGAACCACCCTAATGAAAAGAACTTCCCCCACTCACGCCTACTCACAACTTACATTTAGCAACTAAAAATACAAGATGCCCAGTTAACTTGGAATTTCAGATGAGAAACAAATAATTTTTAAGTCCTGGAATGTCCCATGCAATAGCATACTTTGATGAAAAAATTATCTGTGGTTTATCTGATTTTCAAATTTAAGTGGGCGTCCTGAATTTTATCCGGCAAAACTCTTCTCAACGCTTTGTACAAGCAGACATTATATTATGTATTTATCCGCTTCCTTATTTTACTGTTGACCTCATCCTAAGAGAACATGGCTGTATTAGTTCCATAGGGGTGCCAAGACAAAGGGCTGCACACTTGGTGGTTTAAAACACCAGGAATTTATTATCTCTCCGTTCTGGAGATCAGAAGTCTCAACTCAGGATGTCAGCAGGCCCGTGCTCTGTTGCAAGTCTCTAGAGATGGACGCTTTCTTGCCTCTTCCAGCTGTTGGTGGTCCTTGGTATTCCTGGTTTGTAGGCCATATCAGCACAGTCTCTGCCTCCATCTTCACATGCTTTCTTCCCTTATCTCTGGGTGTCTTTTTTCCCTTTCTGTCTCTTACAAGGACACCTGTCATTGGATTTGGGGCCCACCCTGATCCAGGATGATCTCCACTTGCGATCGTGAACCTAATTCCATCAGCAAAGACCCTATATCCAAAAGAGGTCACATTGACAAGTTTTGGGTGGATGTCTCTTTGGAGGGAATCACTATTCAATCCACTGTCATGGAACATAGGAATTGGACAAATATATGTTGAGTGCATGAGTGGGAAAGTCAGTGGAGGTGGGCATTTTGGGGTTCCATTCTATTCCACAAACATCTGCTGAGAACCTGGTATGGACCGAGGTTAGGGGGGAGCTGGGTATACGTACGTTTCTGTTTGAAGGTTCCTGAGGGAATTCAGTTAGCAGAGAAGTAGAGTTAGAGCTGTGTCGTGGGCACCTGCTGCATAGGGCTGGTAGTCCAGGCACTCAAGCCTCTACATGACGAAACTACAGAAAGTTCTAGAAAGGACGCTGAGCATGGCACCCCCATGAGCAGCCACCACACAGGGGTAAAAAGTGAAAGAGGGACAGTGGGCAGAGACAAAGCCATGCCCTCACACTGCTTATTTCAATGCCAGGAGCCCGTGGCTCTGTGTTCTTAAGGCAGAGGGCACCCCGACAGCCAATAGCTTCAGCATGGAGCCGGGAGAGTTGGCTTTACCTCCTGGTTTGGGAAGAATGGTTTTGACACCTGTTCATACCTGAAGAGCCCATAATCAAATCCTCCTGCTTCCCCTTGCACACTGGAAACCGAACGGAATTTTCAGGCGCCTAATTACCATGACGAGGCTGTCCCTGCAGGTACTGCCATAGTGATAAGCAGGAAACAGAGTGCAAAGCGTTATTAGAGAGAGGCCTGCTTAATTTCTGATGAACATTTCCAAACTATTATAAGCACCATCCCCTCCAAATTAATCACCCTGAAAGGATACATTTGCATTTCCAGGGCTGTCTTCATGGGACTGTGACTAGGGCAGTCACACACAGGGTGCCATGCTCAGAAGGGCCTGGAACATTATTGAATGCTTAGCTTAATGCTCTCGTGTCACTGTCTTCAAATTTTCCATAATTTTTCATGAGGGACCCCCTATTTTCACTTTGCATTGGGACTCACAGTTTATATAGTCAGTCCTTATTTTGGGTTTGTTCACAATTATTTTGCTGTTTCTCACGGGGACCTGCCTTTAGGGGAGGGAATGAGCTTTGTGGGGAAAGTAGAATTGTTAACGTGAAGAAGACAGATGTCGGGGCCAGTGGGACCTGACTTCAGATTCCAGCAGTGCTACTCCCTAGCAGCCTCTCTTTATGTGGCCTAAGTATCCTCATCTAGGAAAGGGGCTGGTAAAATCCACCCCATGGGGTGGTTGTGAGGATTAAAAATGTGCACGTAGACATGTAAAGCCCCCAGTTCTGTACCTGACGTAGCCGGGGTTCCACACACAAGTGTTGGTTGCTCTCAGATTCACCCTCTGTTGAGGGAGGCCAGCAAATCCAATCTTTCATGACGTGAGCACCCAGCCGTCATTCGGCCAGTGCCTACTGCTTACCTGCTTTTTCCCAGATGGATGAAGCAGAGGATATCCCCGACCTTACAGAGCTTCCCTTACAGTGGTAAGGGGAAGACTAGAAAACAAGCATGCCTATAAATAACAGAATTTCAGGCAGTAATCAATGAGAGGGAGAAAAACAAAATAGCTTAAAGGGATTACATGGACCCAGGGCAGGACTTGGGGGAGCTCCTCTGGACACAGGGGGTTAGGGAGGATCTTTTTAAGGAGATGCCTTTAGAGCCAAGACCTCATGGTATGCTGGAAAGACCCAGTGGATCCTATGGAGGCAACATTCTTCTCAGCATAGGGAGCCAAAGTGAAAACAGGTTTGGAAAATTGGGGTGTCTCTCATTCATAATCATAGCCAGAATATCTGCAGCAACATAGGCTCATGGGTGTAATGGGTCGATTTAATATATATCTCTTGGGTCTCTTACAGTGCACAAAAAACTGTACTGAATGAGGAGATACAAAATGCATCCATAATGGTCACAATCAGAGGAACTGGCAATTTAACTGAGGTGATGAATATATGAGGTCAGACAATTAAGTTGGTAAACTCATCCTAGAGAATGTGCTACATACCTCATTGCTGAATATCACTATGGTCACCTTCGAAGTACTCCCCTTGGGAAGCTATTCATCCACGCTAGTGCCTAGTCCACACTTCAAAGCCATTTTGGAACTCTTTTTCTAGAATGGCCATCAGAACTGTCATCATATTACTCTTAATGTCCTGAATGTCATCCAAATGTCTTCCTTCCAATATTTCCTTTATCTTCCGGTAAAGACAGAAGTCATTGGGGGCCAGATCAGGTGAGTAGGGAGGGTGTTCCAATATAGTTATTTGTTTCCTGGCTCAAATCTCCCTCACAGGCAGTGCCATGTGAGCTGGTGCATTGTCGTGATGCAAGAGCCATGAATTGTTGGTGATAAGTTCAGGTCGTCTAACTTTTTCATATAACCTTTTCAGCACTTCCAAATAGTAAACTTGGTAAACTGTATGTCCAGTTGGTACAAATTCATAATGAATAATCCCTCTGATATCAAAAAAGGTTAGCAACATCATTGCAACAAGTTCGCAAAGTTGTCAGACCTTGTATATAGGTAATTGCAGTGAACTAATAAAGAGGTAGTTTGGGAAGAGTGAAATACACAGTATTTATTAATGTCAGGATTTCAAATACGAATGTTGTTTTCATGGAGTGAAAAAGTCACTTTTAAATCCTGTCCTGGGATGAGGTGGATGAAATAAGTTGCTCAAGGGTTTGAGGCCAACAAACTGGGTAGAGACAACCCTTTAAATACACTGTCCTCTCAGCACCCTCATGCATACATTAGGAATGGCTGGAAGGAGACAAAAGATTAATGTATTCCCCAAATGTAAATGCAAATATGTATGACCCAGACCTCAGTGGAACTCACTCTGTTTCTTAAAATAATTGTAAGATTGGTTGCAACATACCACATGACCATTCTGTGTCCTGGGGGCTGTCTATGGTGCTGCAATATTTCTGTAAATGAGGGGTCTTGTATTCTATGTTCACATCTGCATTTGACTACTTTTCCTCCTAAAGTTCCCAGCAGGACTTGTTTTTTTCAATACTTAAATCAGTCAGCATTCTCCAAAGAAATAGAACTAACAGGATGTATTTCTACTCCAACTGGTAGATATTTTCTAAATCCTGTGAATTATTTCTCCTTCTTCTTTTCCCTCCTACTCTCTGTTTATACATCTTCCTATGTATAATTTGTCACTCATCATTTGTAATAGAATAGCTAGCATTGTTTTTTGTGAAATTCAGAAAAACATGCGAAAAGTTGATTTTATAATAAAACCAGGGTGTTTGTGTTGCTGATTTTTATAAAATTACATAATATATATTAAAAGACAAAAACTTGAATATATCTGTACAGTCATACGTTGATTTATCTTTCATTTAAAAAAAATTTGGTGATCTGATGGCCTTTAGATTTTTTTATTTATTGAAGAAAACTGGATCATCCCAATATTAAAACTTGCATTTTCATCTTTTTGGTAAAACAAACAAAATGCAAATGCCATTCTTTGTTGAACTACAGATATAAATCTCAACTCCTATAAGATTCTGGAATTGGAGATGAATTTCAGAGGTTATTTGCTCCAGTAAACTTTTTTTGGAAATGCTATATGTAAATTTCTCCTCACCACAGATTCAAAAATTTACTGCTCCAAGAAATAAATAGGCTAGTTTTAAAAAGAAGATATAGCCCCCATAGTCAATAAGATTAGCAAATGAATTTACAGTTATCTTCTCAGAAAATTAATCAGAATGACTTTGCATTACCACACAGAACCTTCCTATTTGTAGGATCTAGACTCATTTTCAAATAAACATAATAAAAACATCGTCCCTTAGCCACACATTTTATTTTAAAGTAGCAGTTGCCAAGCACTGTATTTCTTTTTATACATATGTTTACTGCTGAAGGAGCCTAAACATCTTGTGTAATAACCTTTTTTTTAAAGGGGAAGTTCAATTATTACAGATCCTTCATCTCACTCCAAAACTTATCAGCATGGTAAGATCGATGTGTAGCAAAAATTTCTTCGACAGTCCCTGCATTGATTTTATTATTGTGTACTACATGTTTCTGAATATTTGCTCTAATTTGTGATAACAGAATTTAATTGTTAGACGTAGTGAGATATTTAATAGCTATAGTTACCTGCATTTAATGGCAAGAGACCATGTCTGTAAATGAGAAAACTCACTATTGTAAGTATGCTAATTCCCACAAATTAATCTATAAATTGACATTTTTGTTGGAATCACACTGAACAGGATTTTTCAATGAACCTGAAACCTGTAGTCTAAAATTCATTTGGAAGAATAAAAAGAAGGTCCCAAACTATTTAACACAAAACAAGATATCAATACTCATTAAAAGGTATAGTAATCAAATGCTTAAACCTGATAGCTTAATGGTTAAACTTTCCCAAATAGTTCTTGCATCTGATTTATGCCTTGGGTGTTATAGGAATAGGAAGAGCTGTATGAGGAATTGTGGACATGGAGAGAGCAGGAAGTGTCTAAAGGGAGCGGGCATTGACACATCCATTACCCTTCCGGTACCCATGGCATGAGTTCCTGGGTGTAACCTAAGCCTCTCAACATGGAGGAGTAGTGTTGATAGCACTTAGATTTGCTGTGAGTTGTCGGAAGTAGGGAAAAGACCCTGTTTCTTCCATTAGTCATTATTCCTGGTTTTGAACAGATAGGGATGTCCTTGTGCAAATGCTTACACCAGTGCGCCCCTTACCATTATCAATAGAAAATGACCCTTATTTGGCATCAGAGGTTTTTTTTCCCCCTAGGAGGGAGGCCGGCCTCCAAAAGTCCTCCAGGAGCTAAAGTACCCAACTGTGCGAGGCTTCTCAGACCCAGATCAGCAGCAGCCCTAACAGGTCTAGCATTTGAATTTGGCTGACAAGTCTGACGATGATGTGTTGTCGAGCAGAATGCAGTCCGGCGTGTTCCTGTACCGTTTTTATTGGCTCTGCAATTTTTAAAACTCATAAAAAATGTTTTGTCAGTAAAGAAGCCGGCACATGGGGAACAGATAATTGTGTAATAAGGCATTATTTCCCATGGTTGAGTAGCCATAATCTGTTTTAACGATTACACATTATAACATCAATAAAGCTTTGGTTATTTATTATCTATTTTTCAAATCTTCTTCTCCCAGTAAAGGTATTAGGAAAGGTCAGAGCTGCTGTCAGACCCCAGTGATAAAGAGTAGGGTGGCGCTTTGGAAAACGGCAGTTCTCACAGCGTTAAGGACGATAAACTTCTTAAATTAGATTGTAAAAGTTTATAACTAATAAAAAAAACTCTTTTAGATGATTTTAATGTTATTTGGTCGTTTGAAATATTCCACAGATAGAAACAGATGGTAAGGTCATGAAGTGGGTGTGTATTCAGCATCATCAAATGTAAAGGCATTTTCTCCATGTTTGAGACGCAGCAATGGAGTCACGAGAACATTATAGATCACTATCTAATTTCAATGAAGATCAGATACTTTAACATGACAATAAATAAGGAAGGGGCTGAGGCTTCTATGTGCAGAAAAGGGGCCGAGACCAGCCAACAGATCTCCTTTTGGTAAAATAAATATGTTATTTCTCATTTTCTTTTTCAGAAAATCTTACCAGTTCCATTCTTGTGATGGGTAAGGGACAGTTCACCCGAGAATTGACAATCATTATTAGCAAAGGGTAATTTTTAATAAAAGCATCCATTTCTAGGAGGACAAATGTATTAGACTGCAAATTTCTTGAAGGCAGACTCTTGGTCTTTCATTTTACAGTCATTTCTTCAGTCATTCAACCTATAGTTAGTCAATACCTACTGTGCGCCAGGCATTTTTCCAGACACTTAGCATGTATCAGTTAATAAAATTCAAAAAAATAGTCCTTTTTCTTATAGAATTGTCATTGAAGTAAGATAAGTCAGGCAAAGACCAATGAATACAATACATAAATAAATTAGTGTGTTATTGTAAGTAAAACGGTATGTTTAAAAATGACAGGTGCAACAGGAAAAAGAAAAGAAAACAGGTTAAGTGTGATCAAGAGTGCTGAGCTGAGCAGTGAAGTCCTCTAGAAAATAACTCCCATTATTTTAACATGAATCCTACAGATCTTTATTTTATGTTGCATACACATACACGTATTTTGAATAACGACAGAGTTGATGAATGCACAGTATTATTTACTTTCTTTTATTCAATTAGCAATATGCCATGAAAATGGTCTACGTCAATAACTGTGTTGCTAAAGTGTAAATAAATAAACACAGGGACGTCCTCATGGAGAAGCGGATGTTTGAGTAGTGACTTGAAGGGGATGAGCAATAGACGGGCATATCTGGATGAAGAGAATTCCCGGGAGAAGGAAGTTCCGGTGCAAAGACATGCAGATGGGTGGGCGTGTGCCTAGTGTATTTGAGGAGCAGCAAGGAGGCCGGGATGTCTGCAGAGGTGTGAGCAAGCCAGGAAGGAGGAGAGGAACGCAGAGAGCAAATGGGTGGGTGGTGCTGGCTCACGTAGGGCACTGAAGGTCATTGTCAGAGCTTTAGATTTTACTTTGAATGAAACGGGGTGCCTTGGAGGGTTTTACATAGAGAAGTGACATAATATGACTTATGATTCAAATGGAATCCTCTCGAAGAGATATCTGCACCCCACGTTCATTGCAACATTATTTGCAAAAGCTAAGATGTGGAAACAACCTAAATGTCCATCGACAGATGAATGGATGAAGAAGATGTGATAAATATATATATATATATATATATATATATATATATATAATATTTATGTGATATATGTATGTGTGTGTTATGCTTAGTGAAATAAGTCAGACAGAGACAAATGCTATATGGTGCTCTTACTTATATGTGAAATCTAAAAAATAGAACTCATAGAAACAGAGCAGATTGGTGGTTGCCAGAAAGCGGGGACTTGCAGGTGGGTGAAATGGGTGAAGGTGGTAGCAGGTACAGACTTGTAGTTATTAGATAAGTATGTTCTGGGGATGTAATGTACAGCATGGTTTCTGTAGTTAATGGCACTGTACAGTCAGCCCTCCATATCTGTGGGTTCTGCATCCACAGACTCAACTAACTGTGGATTGAAAATATTCAAAGAAGAAAATGTTACACTCTTACTACGTAGTTAGGCCTAGGATGGTTGCGTCTGGACTGAACATGTACAAACTTTTTTTTTTGTCCTTATTCCCTAAGCAATATGGTGTAACAGCTATTCACACAGCATTTACATTGTATTAGATATTATAAGTAATCTAGAGATGATTTAGATTGTATGCAAATACTACACCATTTTATACAAGGGACTCAAGCATCTGCAGATTTTAGTATCCACTGGGGGTCCTGGAACCAGTCCCCCTCGGATACCAATGAATGACTATGTCGTATATTTGAAAGTTGCTCAAAGAGTAGATCTTAAAAGCTTTCGTCACAAGAAAAAAAATTGTTAACTGTAAGGTGATGGATGTTAACTAATCTTTTGTGGTAATCATTTTGCTCTCTCTATATTTATCATGTCATTATGTTGCACATCTAAAACTTATACAGCTTTGTATGTCAGTTATATCTCAATAAAGCCAAGGGGAAAAGGAACCCCCTGGAAGCTGGTTAAACCTACACTGTTAGCAGACAAGTACCAAAGCAGAAAGACCCATTAGGAAACTGTTACAGCAATTCTGGAGAAACAAGGGTGCTTGGACAAAGCTGGGTATTGGAGATGGTGATAAGTGCTCACACTCGAGATATGTTTGACTATAGAGCCAACACAATTTTCTGCAGATTATATGTGGACTGTCACAGAAAGGAGGAGTCAGGAGTGACTCTAGGGTTTGGGGCCTGACCAATTGAAAGGTGAAGCCATCATTTCCTGAGATGGGGAAAGCTGCAGCAGGAAGTGGGTTCAGTTCCATTTGGGACAAGTCGAGTTTGAAATGTCTGTTAGCCATCCAGCTGGAGATGTCAAGTAGGAGTTGGATATTTGGGAGAGCCTAGAATTTGAGCGAGAGGTCTAGATTAGACATACAAATTTGGAAGTTATCAACACCTATGATATTTAAATCTAAATATCACGTGCTATATGGTATTTAAAGCTATGAAACTAGATAAGATCATTAAAGGTGTGAGTAGAGATAGAGAAGAGGTCTCAGAATTGACTTTGTGACTAGCTCCATAAAAGTTGAATTACTACACAAAATGAATGAGTCATAGTAGCAATTAGGTCACTCCTCCACGAAATGATAACTCAGATAAATAGCATTAACACGTACTTGATGAAAGCAGTAACATGGAGTTATTTATCATGTAAAATGTGTCTTCTTCTAGGTCCAGGATGGAAGTGGGGGACCTAATGAAGAAGGGTACAGTGAGAGGAGAACGTGATAATTGTGTCATGTTTGTTCATTTATTTATTCATTTCAACAGATACATTTTAAATGCCTCCACTAGTCTTTATATTGAACAGTTAACATCTTTTTTGCCACCCAGCATCAGCGTGTCCCTTCTGATCACCTCAGTTTTCTTGCAGGCATTGCTTGTCCCCAGTTGTATGCAAGTCTGGAGGGGTAATAAACCCAGAAACCAGTACTGCCTGGGTACTGCCAGGAGATCAGACACGTTTCCTAAGCTTGGCCAGCTGGATTCTTTATAACTGGGCTATTCAGCTTTATCGATGGGCTATTCAGCAAGGAAAGAAGAAATCGTTAGTGCACATGGTCCAATAGAGTATAATTCAAGTCACCAATGCAAGCTCCACATACCATTTAAAATTTCCTAATAGCCCCCCCCCAAAAAAAAGTTAAAAGAAGTAGGTTGAACTCATTTAAATTATATATTTTATTTAGCCCCAAATAAAAATATTATCCTTTCAACATGTAATCATTATCAGAATTATTCACGAAGCGTTTTACATTATTTTTCTTGCACTAATTCTTTGAAATCTGGTGTGTATCATATGCTTCGAGCACCTCTGTCTTTGGACTAGCCACATTTCAATGCTTAGTCGCCACATGTGGCTAGTGTTACTGTATGGAAGAGCAAACGATTGAGTTTATTCATTTCCACATCAGCTCCCGGATCAAACAATACCTTCTAAAGGGTCGTTTCAGCAGTTCCTGCCTTATGGGCCTTCGGATCTCCCTCAGTTCTCGCAAAATCCTATCCAAGGTGTCCAGACTGCTGAGAGGAGTGAGTCAGTAAGATTCCAATAGCTTTGAATATAGCATCTTTTCTTAGGTTGCCAGACTAATTTCCTGTTACTTGTACTCCAGAAACCTGTTACTCAACATGCTGTTGTCAAAAGGGAATCCTAAAGAAGAAAACTAACGTGAAATTTCTCTTAGATGGTAACTGATTTGTTTATTCCACAGTGTAAAAGTTATCTGACCAGTGGCAGTGTTCTCTAAGAAAATCATGCGTCGTGATCTTCTTAAGGGCAGAGTTGGATTTATAGTTTTCTTGTATGGCATCCAAGATGACGAGTAATTAATAGGTGCCTAGAGCTCTAGCGCAAAATAAATTCCATTACATTTTGCCTGGAAAGCTTTCTTTTTACTGGTTATATCAGCCCCTTCCAAGGTTTTGCTTCTTACTGTAAATTTGGCCTACTTTTTTAAAATGGTGGTTACGGTGTTGATCAGATTTTGCTTTATTCCCCAGGTAATTGAAAAACCTAACACCCTCATCAGTGGAAAAAATAGATTGTTAGAATCCCTTTCTCCCATCTATGTATTTATAGACCCACAGAAGGTTTGTGGTAATACCGTTATAATGTAAACTTTAGAAACAAATGTCTTAAAGTTTAAAATTAAGTTATCCAAAGGTATATATAGTTATGGCCCAGACACTTGATTTTATTGACTCCAATGGAGTATTCCACTGATGGTCATGAAATTACTAGTTGGTTTTTACCTAATGAAAATAGAAAATGAAAACGTTGAAGCGAGGGTCTGGATTTTAGTTCTATTCCTCAAAAGCGACTTTGGTTGAGATTTGATAATGTAGTAAAAAGAATGTGAGCTTCTGGAGTCCTGCAGATCTGTGTATCCTCATTATAAAATCAGTTACCATTCCAGGTGTGAAATAGGCATCAGATGAGGACTGATGTGTGCAAACCTTCTGGCAGAGAACAGATAGCAAGCATTAAACACATGGCAGTCCCCTGTCATCCATGCCCTCCATGTGAATGTCTGTGGTTGGCACAAGAGAATGGCAAGACAGTTGCAAGAGTATGATTTAAACGGAGACCTGACTTCAAACCTGAAATCTGCCACATCCTAGCTATGTGATTGCAGGCAAATTGCTTGAATTCTCAAAGAGTCTCAGGTTCTTCATCTATCAAACAGGACTAAAAATATCAATTTCTTACTGTTACCCTTAGGATCAGATAAGACACTTGATATGTCTATTTCCTGCACATAGTACTCAGTAAATGGTAACTATTATGATTTGGCAACTAACATGTTTACATGACTCTGACTCATTTCTATTCATGAGAGCAAATACTCGATAACACATTTAAAACAGAGTAATAATTATCTGTTTGTTTAATCTGTCCTGATCTATTCAGTTCATATGAATACAGTAGTTGTGATCTGAAACCAGAGCAAATCACGTAACCCATAATTTCCTAAAATGTTTCTAGAGCACACTCCTGCCATAAACTATAACAAGATGGGTCATCAGGAAAATATTTTGTGTTCCAACAGGATTGGGGAAATCTTGATTAACAAGAGTCAAATTACTGTCATATTTATTGCAGGACTTTTCAGAGCCTTTAACAGATAAGCATGCATTGTGGCTTTCCAGAGGCAAACAGTGTAGTAGGGAGAGTTTTCTAACTTATTTGATCGATAAACAAACACGTTATCAGAGGGTTAGATTTATTCAGAAAACATGTGACGATGTGTTTACCAACCACTTGCCAAATGGCACAAGAAGTGATCACAGCAGACAATCCAACTTGCCCAGGGCAGCGATGATGAATTCAATCTGACCATGTGCACTAACCTTTTGAAAGCTGGACTTCCCTCCCCCGCCCAAATTGAGTTGCAGCCTATGAAGGAGAAACAAATTGCATCCCCACTGTTCACACTTCTGCTCTGTCTGTAAATGTTAGGAAATACCATAAAAGAATTTGAATTCCTGCAGTAATAAATATGCAAATACACATTCTCTCTAAATATGGCTAGGGTATCATTCCCCCTTTTACCACCTCAGAGTCCCTAAACAGGTTTGAATCTGTTGACAAAGCTTTTTAAAGCCATCTAGCTGAGTTTTCTTTTTGTACGCTAGCAATCTGTTAACCGTATTCCCAGGGAAGATGGATAAAGAGCACTCTCCTCTCTTCCTTCCCCCTCCTCTTGCACACACACACACACACACACACACACACACCCTCTCTCCCTCCCTCCTTCTCTACTTCCCTGGCTCCTTACTCTCTCTCCTTTTCCCTATTTCTTACTGCTTGGCAGTCTTGCCACTGGATGGGCAAATCGAAACTTACACAGTTGTCTGCCTTCTAAGCAGCAGAGGTTAGTCAACCACATTCTGTGCCATTGGCTAAGTCATTACTTGAAATTTGTTATGTACAGTTTATTCCTTTGTTCTCAGCCTACCACTGATATCAAAGGAGGTGCACACAGAGGAACAAGGTCCACCTGTTTGTGTATGAAATGCTCGAGTTCACTCCAGGCTTCTGTCTCCTAGTGAAGCAGGCAAAACACATTCCGGACGTTCACCGTCATTCAGAAGTGCAGCGGTGTTCCCGTCCAAAGCTGTGCCTGGAGGCCGGACAGCACAAAAAAGACTTATGGAGTATAGACAAACTTATTGCTCAAAGCTTTCACTTCAGGTCAGAGAGGACCTTTTCCTAAGGTTTGCATGATGCTACTTGGGTAAAATTTTCTTTAGACTCTGGTACACTCATGAGGTGAAATGATCATAAGCAGATTTGCAGGATCTGAATGGTGATGGTTATTAAGGCGACATGTCCTGTCTTCATGCGTATGGGAATAATGTGAGGTTTGCAACACTGAGGCAGAGTTGAGGTACAGAGTAGACAAGGGAGCCAATAGGAAAAAACTGCACCGTAGCTGGTGCTTCCCTTGGCATTGCCTAGCCCCCCCCCCCGCCCCCACCCCCCAGGGACTTCCCGTGTCTATGAGAGTGGCTGGCACATAGGAAGTCCTCCATAACTACTTGCATAAGGAACAAATAGATATCTTCAGAGAGGCTGCTTCCACGATGAACACTTGTCCCCTCTGTCTGGAGTTCCATGTCATGGCTGAGTTGTGTGATGGCTCAGGAGCATAGCATAGTAGCTTACATTGGTCTTGGAGGCAGAGAGTCTCGAGGGTTCGGCTCACGGCCCATCTGTATGTGTGGCTTTGTGTAAGTTACTGAATTGCTCTAAGCCTCACGTTCCTCATCTCTGCAGTGGAGATGGCGAGAGCGATGACAGATTCAATACAATAATGGAGTAAGATGATGTGTGTAAAATACCTTTGCACAGTACCTGGGATACAGCAAGACTTCAGTACATGTGCATATGACCAATGACCAATTTGACTCACATTGATTCAAATTGGATAACTCCCAGGTAGGACAGTATATAACAGGATGCTATGTAATTCAGATGTTGTATAAAAAATTGATAAATGCAGGTATTGGGTCCAAAATGAAAATGTACCACTGCATTATGTTGGCAATAACTCACCATCCCTCACCCTCACTCCCACGCCCACCCATCATCAGGGTAATAGTTGATAGCTTGTCTCATAGAATGCCTTATAAATAATTATTTCAAAACATGGCTCTGGGTTCATAGTTCTCAACCAGGGACAATCCCCAGGTCCCCAGGACATTCAATAGTATCTGGAATTATTTTTGGTGGTCCACCTGAGTGTGGGGGGATGCTGCTGGCATCATGTGGGTCGGGGCCAGGAATGCTGGTAAATATCCTGCAGTGCACAGGACGCCCCCCCACCCCCCGCCCCACAGACAATGATCAATAGTGCCCAAATCGAGAAACCCTGCTCTGGATTTTTGGTTTTAAAAATATGTAACTTTTTTTAGACTCAGAGTCAGAGTCAACAATTCTCAAAGATAAGTGATTTATAAAATTATTTTCAGTGTTTGAAAAGGGGTTAAGTGGGTCAGTTTGGCTGTGAGGACTGGGTAACGAGATCATTTGGGGGTGACCCGAACCTGTTTCCTTTCCTGGAGTGCACTTGCTGGTCTGCAGGATCAGTCTGCTGAAAATGCCTAAAGCAAATCTCCTGCTTTGGAATGTTTTTAATGAGTGGTTTTCAAAAACTCGAAGACACTGGCTAGCGACAAAGATCCTAATTAACCCAGATTCCACTAAAAATAGGAAGAGCTCATTGCATTTATGCAGAATTTTTTCATTAGGTGGTAAAAGAATGTGGCGAGGTAGGCAGGTCGAAAAGATAAACTCCGAATAATAGGAACTGTTGTTTAGTGAGCAGGGGTACTGTATTAAGTACCACTGTAGAGCAAAGTGAAGTTAGGTCACAAGTACCGTTCCTAGCCCTGTCACTTAGCACGTAGTTGTGAGTCTGGGCACTTGTTTTCTGCATCTTATGTTTTACTATAAGATAATGTGATGAATATAATTATGTAACGTAATAGTATCTGTCTCATGGCATTGTTGTGAGAATTCAAAAGGAGAAAACCTGCAAAACACCCAGCACAGTGACCAGTGCGTGTGCTTCCAGCAAATGTGATTATAACTAGAATAATCCTCACAACACTGTGTGGAAGGGAGACGTTTAAAGATGAGAACACTTCGAAATGAGAAAACTGTGTCAGAAAGAGCTGAAGCAAGTTGTCCGAATTCCCACAGGTAGGGAGTAGCTAAACTGGGTCGAGTGCCAAAGCCCATGTGGTAACCCAGGCCCCGAGAAGAGGTCTGACACGTCCTAGGACACAATACCTGTCCGCTGAATGAAGAAAGCTCTCCTTGCCGCGTCTTAGGTAATCCAGGTGTTCCGCTGGTGGGGCCCCATTTATTGCACTTCCAGTCTTGCTGACATCACAAGAATGGGTTCTCGGGTCTCCAGTGGGTGCATTAGATTGTTCAGATAACACACATGGCCCATACCACGCTGGGAAAAAGGCCCAGGGAGCAACAGTGAAAAGTGTGTCAATGTTTTCACCAGGCACTAACTCTCACAGAAGACAGGACATCATCCTAAGAAACCCCTCTGCTCAGATCACACTGCCCAGATGTTATCATTGCAGCTTTTTTCGCATGTTCACTAGAAGAGGCCTTGGGAGAGATGCAAATTGTAGGCTGTCCAGGGAGTTTATATGTGTGTGCGTGTGCTCATATATGTGTGTATGTGTGTGACCCCTCCTGGTGGTTTGTGTGTGTGTGTGTGTGTGTGTGTGTGTGTGTGTGTGTGTCCACCGTGGGTCTATGTGAGTGTATGTGTGTCCTGTGTGGGTATATATAAATGTGTGTGTGTATATATATGTGCCCTCCATGGGTGTGTGTGGGGGGGTCCTCTCTGGGTATATGTATGTGTGTGTCCTCTGTGGGTATATGTAAATGTGTGTGTGTTCTCCGTGTGTGTGTGTGTGTGCTCCATGGGTGTATGTGATTGTGTGTGTATGCCTATGTGTGAGTGCTTGTACCTGTCTGTGGGTGTGTGCTTTGGTCGTAGGCCCGAAGCACCCTTCGTTATGTAATTACACTGACAAATGCAATGGTATCTGATGAGTTTGACATTGGCATTGCGGGAATGGCTTGGGGTTGAGCTCCTCCTGATTATGTTTAATTGCATGGCCCTGTATTTGACACTGAGTCCAGTTTGAAATGGATGGTGTGATGCTTTTTCTCAGCTTGACGGGACTGAGATGGAAACAGTGGCCAATGAGCCTGGCCTCCCCCACAGCCATGAGGACTTTCTGTTAAACCGCCCTGAGTACTTCAGGGTCAAAAATTACAGCAACCCTGGGCTGTGAGAGCTCTGGACTCAGGACCATGCAGACCTGTGTTTCCCTCACTGCTTACACTGTTGTTCCCATTTGATTGCTTCTGGTTTATTTTTTGGCCCAGCCATCTGATGATGTATGAATCGAGGGACATAAACAGCTGAAATGACTCCAGTTGTTAAATTAATCAGTGTCCTCATTGTGGCACAAATTCTGCTGCTTCATTGGATGCAATTGCCTAACACTGAATATAGCTCAG
The DNA here is from genome assembly GCF_964194185.1 of Rhinolophus hipposideros. Taxonomy (NCBI): domain Eukaryota; kingdom Metazoa; phylum Chordata; class Mammalia; order Chiroptera; family Rhinolophidae; genus Rhinolophus; species Rhinolophus hipposideros. The sequence goes on along the minus strand of NC_138068.1, from coordinate 6,382,676 downwards.
AGCCCTCCCAACAACCATTCTTCACGTTGTCTAATACTAAAACCATTTTCTACATTCACCTTATTTTAAATATTTTAGCTACCTCTGAAATTGAGTCCTTCATAGTCTATAAACATGTAACTGCCCTTTGAACTAATAATTCCTTTCCTGAGAATCTATTTTACAGATTTATTTTTGCCTGAGTAGGACTGTAAAAATGTCCATATCGCACTTATTGGTAGCTTTTGAATTCATTCCATACATAGTTTTGAGTACTCACTATGTTCAAGACTTTAGGGAATTTAAACAAACATTTAAATTTGTTTTTCTTTCTCTTATAGAACTTGTGTTTTTTTGGCGGGGGGAGAGGAGGAGCACAATAAACAGAATAAATAATGTAAATAGACAATATTAAATTGTGAGAAGGAACTGGGACATTTGCATGGGTATATGTGTGATTTTTAAATGTGGTTGCAGGAAAGGCCTTACTGAGAATTGTCGTTTGAGTCAAGACCAGAAGGAGGTGGGGGAGGGATCACGTGGACGTCTGGAGGGAAAGTGATCGTGGCAGAGGGAATGTGATCGTAGCAGGTAGGGCAATGCCTGGCACGTTCTAGGAACAGCAGGGGGGCACATGTGGCTGGAACAGAGAAAACGAGGGAAAACTGGGAAGGAGGTGAGGTCAGAAGAGTGACAGGTGTGGGAGCAGGAACAGAGAGCATGGGGACTGGTGGCCATTGGGAAGACCTGAGCTTTTACTTGGAGTGAGATGCGAGGGAACGAGAGGGTTCTGAGCAGAGGAGTGACAAGATCTGACTTACATTTAATCAGATCCCTTTGGCTGCTGCGTGGAGATTACATGGCATGGAGGTAACAGTCACAGCTTGGAGGCCATGGAGGAGGCCATCGTACACGTCCGGCAGAGACAGAATGGAGGATTGCACCAGGACAGAAGAAGTGGTCAGAACTAGATATACCTGCAGGAAGAGACAACAGGATGTACAAGGTACCTAAATATCTATCAGGAGGGTAATAGTTTCACAAATATTACTGCGTACCCATTCGGTAAAATAATGAGAGAGAGCTATAAGAATATTTCTATGTTATATAGTTGCATGAAAGCATCAGGAGGAATAGCAATAGGATAGTAAAATTCCTGGGCTATAAAAATGCATATGTGCTATTTTTATTTTTTAAAAAATCTGAATACACCAAACTTGAATAGTGGTTTCCTATGAAAAGGGTAACAGCAGTTGGTGTGTGAAAGGTAAGTTTCAAACTTTACTATGGTTAGTGGTTAGTTTTTACAGATCCCCCCCCTCACACCCCCCGGAGCATTCCACTCATTGCCTTTTATTACTATTTTTTATATAAATGGAAAAAATATTCAGGAGAGGAAGCTTCACTTTTTAAAGATCATAAAGACATTTTTATAAAGAACCTTAACAAACCCCATGAACCATAAAGCAGGCATATGTTTTCAGAAGGGTCATGCCAAGGTTTGGTTCAAAATTGGGTTTACTGTTGCCAATTATAAAATGCTTAGGTGGATGTAATCTTTTATCTCTGGATTTGATCCCCAAATTTTCCCTTTTCTGTGGCCACTGAGAATAAAATGGGGTGCTGTTGATTTGCAGTTCGTCTAGTTGTTCAGGGGAGGAAATCCTAGTAACTCCCCAGCTCTTCTGCAGTTGGAACTGAGGTGGAAATACTTTCAGGAACTCGGCACTGCTCTCCAATTCAGAAATTGCTTTTCTAGTATATATTGGAGGCCCTGTGAAATGAAACTAGTTTTTCCAATGTATTTAAACCTTCTGGTTTACACATTTCATCTCTTTTAAGGATTTGGGGAGACCCAGTGACAGCACTGTCAATGGAGTGATGAAATGTGACTAAGAATAAATGGCGGGGTCAGAGGTCCAATCTCATCTAATCTGATCAAATCTATAAAATCTCCCCCATATCAAGAAGATAGGCATTTGACAATAAAGAGAGTTTTATAATTTCAGGGAAATCTGTAAGGTCCAACTACCAAAGCCCAATTCTGGGCTTTATCTTTGACTTTTTCTAAATGTGAAATCGACAAAAATAGCCACCATCCTACTCTATGTAGTTCTTAAGTAGTCAAAGATAAGCCACATAATGGAAGTTGTCATATTTTTCAGGAGTAGCAACAGTTACCATATAATTATTGGCTCACGCTGTATCCACTGTGACGGAATCATTTTTTAAAATACATGAACTCAAACATGCTAGAGGCTGTCACCAAATGCCACCAGTCTAAATTTTCTTTTGCTTAAGGGCACTAGTGACGAGGCATGGCACAACATATGGATTTCTTTGGAAGTCTGCCACGAGCAAGGACAGGGCTACCCGTGGTCTTGCTGTACTTGGTTGGAAAAAATTGAATTATAAAGAACAATCGTTCTCAAGTTGCACCTTCCATTGAAATGGGGACAGCTCAAAACTTGTCATAGCTGTCAGTCCTTTAATTTTTTAAAAAAAGTCATTTGCAAATTTTATAGGTTGGCATATCAAAGAGCATGAGTTAGCTCCAAGAACTGATGTTCCCCAAATGAGTGGTACCAGGAAAGCTTCTAGATTAGAGTCTCAACCCAGGACAATTTTTACCACCCAAGGGACATATGGCAATGGATGGGGACATTGTTGTTTGTCACAACGTGGGGAGGGTGTATTACTGGTATATAATAGTGAGAGACCATGGGTGCTGCTAAATATCCTACAATGCACAAGGCAGCCCTCTCCCTTGCCCCCAACAAAGCGGTATCCTTCCCCTAGTATCAGTGGTGCCGAGGTTGAGAAACCTTGATTTAGAGTAAACTTGGGCAGCTTCTTAATCCTTTTGATCCTTAATTAACCATACATACCAGAAATGCCAATAGTGATCCGTATTCACGTAGCTAACTTAAGATCAAATAAAATAATGTAAGGTGCCTTAGTCAGCTTGGGGCTGCTATAACAAAATACCATACACTGGGTGGCTTAAACCACAGGCATTTATTTCTCTCACAGTTCTGGAAGCTGGAAATCTGAGATCAGAGTATCAGTATGGTCTCATGCTGTTGAAAGCTCTCTTCCTGGCTTGTAGATGGTCATCTTCTCTCTGTGTATTCCCATAGCCTTTCCTAGGTGTGCGCATTCAGAGAAAGAGAAAGAGAGAGAGAGAGAGACTCTTCCTATAAGGGCACTAATCTCATCATAAGGACTGCACCCTGTGAACTCATCTAACTCTGCCACCCAAAGGTCTCCATCTCCAAATATCATCATACTAGGGATCATGTTTTCCCGAAAATAAAACCTAGCTGGACAATCAGCTCTAATGTCTCTTTTGGAGCAAAAATTAATACCCAGCCTTATTTTATTATAATATAAGACCAGGTCTTATATAATGTAATACAATACAGTACAATACAATACAATACAATACAATACAATACAATATAATTAATATAATGTAATACTGGGTCTTATATTAATTTTTGCTCCAAAAGACGCATTAGAGCTGATTGTCTGGCTAGGTCTTATTTTCGGGGAAACATGGGATTAAGGCTTTGCTATGGTCTGAATGCTTGTGTCCCTTCAAGATTTGTATGTTGAAATCCCAACCCCCAAAATGATGGTATTAGGACCTGGGGCCTTTGGAGAGTGATTAGGTCATGAGGGTGGAGCCCTCATGAATAGGATTAGTGCCCTTATAAAAGGGACCCCGGAGAGCTGTCTAGTGCCTCCCATCCTGTTAGGACACAGCGAGAAGGTGCCAGCTATGAAGCAGGAAGATGCCTCACCAGAGAATGTGACTCTGCAGGTGCCTTGGTCTTGGACTTTCAGCATTGTGAGCAGTAAGTTTCTGTGGTTTATTAGCTACTAAGTCTGTGAGATTTTGTTACAGCCGCTTGAAAGGACTAAGACAGGCTTTAACATATGAATTTGATTCAGTCCACAGCATACAGGAAATCTACACAAATGCTGATTATCATTATTGTCAGTCTCGTGATTGTCACTGTATGATGACCACTCAGGGGTATGATGAGAACACTTCACAGTAAACAGAGAAAGATTGCAGGGGTCTGTTGAGAGTGACCTCTGTGATCAGAACATCAGCAAGTGGTGGATGTTGAGACACGAGCCAGCAGCAAGAAGCAATGTTTCAGTCCCTTAATTATAATCAAAAACCCATTCCTCAGAGAATGGTATTGAATAAAGGAGTTGGGACTCTGCTCTGAAATAGCACTTTAAGAATTTTGTGGATAGAGAGATGTTTTCTTGATTTATATGTATGAAAACTTGAAACTGAGGTTTTTCTGTTTCCTTTTCTAAATACTAACTTATGGCCTGGCCCGAGTCACAGGCAGCTCTTTTTTGATATTTGTGGACTCTTTGTAAAAAATTGTTGAACTCAACAAATAGATATTGGGTTTCTGTTTTAGTAAAGTCTTTACTCCATACTGAGTGGGGAATAAGGAATGAATTATAAGTCTCCGCTGACAAACACGTTCACATATAAATATATTTCATGGTATCATATCCCAAGTGCCATGGCAGGAACTGAGCACGATCTATGAGGGTTTAAGAAAGAGCAACTTGCCAAAGGTGGAAGAGAGCAACTCATTAGGGAACCATGTCCAGGGAGCAGAACTGGGTCCTGATCAAGGAACACGCCTGACTTCTGAGTGGGGACCCTTACAACAGTGAACATCTGGATTCTAGAATCGTCACTAACTGGAAAATGGTGTGTGCCCTTTGTTCCTCCATTTTTTTTTTTTTGAATGGAAACGTCTACTTCAGTTATCTTGTCCTTGTCTGTGAAAAGTGTGAATGTTTTCCAAAAGATTGAAGGGTACTTAGCAGAGGAATGGCATGCTCTGACTGGCATTTTAAAGAGGTTTCTTTGATTTTTCTGTGGAAAAATGCATTGTAGATGGGCAAGAATGAAAACCCTGAGAATTAGAAGACTATTGCCATAATCTGGTTGAGAAACGACGATGGTTTGAATTAGAAAGTAGCATTGGAGAGGGAGAGAAGGAGAAGGATTTCGAATATGTCTTTACAAAGGAAGGTTATTTGAGATGGATAATAGAAAGGAATCAAGAATGACGGAAATGTAAGGCTTGAGCTGGTGTGAATGTGAATGGAAGTGTCATTTAATAAGATGATAAAGTCTGGAGAAGAAACAGTTTTGAGTGTACATGTGATGTGGGATGGGTGAGGGCTAGGATCAGAAACTCTGCACTAGATACAGTGAGTGTAAGATGGTAGTTGGATGTCAAATAGGCAACTGGATCTATGGATATATCCGGAGCTCAGGGAAGTGACCTGGGCAGGAGATCAAGATGTGAGAATCCTATATTGATAATATTTAGGGATAAGAACTGGATGAGACATTTCTGGCTATAAAACTGAAGAAGAGGGTTGATGATGACTTTTTTTGTACACTGCCATGTTTGGAGGTCAGGTAGAGGAAAACAACTGAGGAAGGGTTACTAGAAATGTAGCAAGAAACCGGAAGTGACCAAAGGAGAAAATCTTGGGAAGGATGGAGTGTGTCCCCTGTGTCAACTGCCACTGACACCAGAGAAGGTCTTCCATGCGTTAGCAACATGAAAATCATCAGGGAAGGTAACAAAACAATTTCCATGGAGTTTCAGAGCAAGAACCTAGATTGGCATCATTTGAAGAGAAAATGAAAGGTGAGGAAAATTTACTTGGGAATGAATATTCTTCTTTTGTCATCCATCAGTGCCCTAGACTTTTTTTCATGTCAGTAGTGTTTGATGCTTATGGATTTGAGACACTAACAGTCAAAAAGTTTAAGAAAAACAAAATCAACAATACAATTTTATTTAAATTAATTTTAAAAATTTTGTCCCGCTGATTTCATACACACAGCAAAGCCACCAGGAAATAACTCCCACGTGATCATTTATCCGACGATTCTTTTCAACAAGTATATACAGGGCATCTGCTACACAGTTTTCATGGTTGGTGCTTAGGGTTACAGAAGTGAAAAAGATCCATAATTTCCCTATCCTCGTGGGACTTAAATTCTATTGTTCAAGAGGAAAAAAAAGGGAAGTAAGTAAACAAATAACTGTAAGCTGTGTAAGTGCCGGGGAGGAAACAAACATGGTGCCTGGACAGCACACAATGGGGGCATCGGTTTTAGGTGGGTTGGCTGCAGAGGGGCTCTTTGAGGAGGCGATGTTTGAGCTGAGATTTGAATGCTGCAGGGTCCACCATGGTTGCTGGAGTGTAGCAGAGCAAAAAGCATAACCCAGCCATGCGTAGAGTCTGCAAAGGCCCTCAGTGGGAAGCAGCTACCATATTTATGAAGCATAGTGCTGTAGGGGGCAACTGCTTGGCCTGGAAAAGTGGGCAGGGGCCAGATTTTACAGGGACTTGTAAACTCATTTTGAACGTCTTTCCAAAGTTGCCTTAACTATTTCCAAAAAGAAAATATTTTCGAGTACCATAGGAATCAGCAGTAGTTTCTAGTGTAGCATTTCTAGACAGCATTTCTAGCAATTTATATTTAAAAAACTCTTAAACACTTTAGAACAATGACTCCGTTTCTAGGGATTTATGCTAAAGAAATAATTTTCCACATGCACAAATTTGTATATATGAAAATATTCGCTTATATTTCTAAAAACTCCTTAATTTCTACACTTAAAACTGCAGTAGTGGATTTTATGACATGTAAATTATATCTCAAGAGATTTAAGGTGTTTTTTTAAAGAAAAGTATGCCTGATATAGAAAAATATTGAAAAACAATCTAGTGTTGATCAATATGAAATTGGTTAATACATTTTGGTCCATACATACACTTCAGTTACACAACCATAACAGTTACTGATATGGTTATTTTATTGACATGAAAAGTATCCATCCTATTTAGTACTAAGTAAAAATAAGGAAGAAATAATTGTGATTTTGTTTTTAAGTTAGAAAGAGAAACATATCCTATAGATACATACGTAAAACGGAACATAATAGTCAATTTTTATGAGTGTTGAGATTATGGGTAATTTTTACTCATTTGTTTATCCTTGCCTTGTTATCGGATTTTAAAAATTATAATCATGGAGTACTTTGTGATTAGTAAAACACTAACATTATTACCATATTTAAAAGAAACAAATATTAGCAGCAACAGGGAAAGACCTTTTCATGAGTGAAGTGCCGGAGCTTAAGTACGTTGTTGGAGACCATTGAATGCAGGCTCCACCTCATTTCAGAAGACAGGAACGTTAAAATTGACATCAGATGTGATGACCAACTGTTTTGGAAAGCAGGCCAGATGGTATTCATCCCCGCTCTCTGGTATGCTGTAAGAGAATAGTGTTGGACTTCTGCCCCATAGAATAAATTACAGAACATCTTTGTAGCTAGGTAATTCCAAAGATCTTCCAGCAAAGATGCAAGATATTGTAAATATTTCTTGTGATCCCACCATTTGTCTTTGTAATACAGAATACATTTGTCCAAAGGAGTTCATGTTCCTACCCTTTGATTGTTCTTGAGTAGAATGCTTTCAACTGTGCAACCACATTCTCCGGCAGTTGAGTAGCTGATCAGGGAGGGGACAGAGCACGAGTCACCTGCAATTTGCACAGGTGACTCTTGTGCTTCCCTATGTCCACAGGCAATTTAGCCACATGGTTCGATGGCACAGCTGGGGAAGAGTAGTACCATGTTTCCCCGAAAATAAGACCGAACCGGAAAATACGCCCTCGCATAATTTTTCAAGATGCCATCCCCTGAACATAAGCCCTAATGCGTCTTTTGGAGCAAAAATTAATATAAGACCTGGTCTTATTTTCGAGGAAACACGGTAAAGAAAATGGCATTGCAAGGCAAATGGCATTTCCAAGGTTTCCTAAGAAACCAAGGTAGTGAAGGTGCATCACATATTCCCACTTTCAGTTGGCCAAACTTGAGCAATCATTTTTATTTTTATAGCAAAAATGAAAAGTCCATAGTAAAGACCTCAGTCCAACACCTATTACCTTCCATTTTTATTGTAAATGTGAAAACAAACCCAAGCCAATGTGGATTGGTAGTCCTTTGCTCAATGCTTCATCTTCCAGGCACAGATTATTCTTATTCTGGAATTTTCATGCTTCAGATTTTCTGAATTTTGGAGTCTTAGAGGTGCTAAGTGGCTAAAATTATCCATGGGATTTTTTATTTGTTTGTTTGATTTTTATTTTTTTAATTGGCAACAATTCAACAAGTGTATTTTGAATACCGCTTAAAGTGGTCTTCAATTGTTTGAGTTCAACGCATGCTTTTCCAAATGCTGGAATTTGGTGTGGTGTATATGCAAGGTGTGTGTTACATGCCACTGATTTGACTTCGGCCATCCTATGGGTGAGTGACGTCCATAGTGTCCTGTCCTCAACAGCCCTGCTCAGCTCCTGTAGACTCATGCCCGTGGCTTCTTCTATGGAGTCCATCCATCTCTTATTTAGTCTTCCTCTTGTTCTGTTGCCCTCTATTTTCCCAGCATTACTCTCTTTTCCAAAGAACCTTACCTTCTCATGACATGCCAGAAATAGGACAGCTGCAGTTTGGTCATTTTTGCCTCCAGCCATGTTTCAGGTTTAATTTGCTCAAGAACCCACTTATTTGTCTTCTTGGTGGTCCCCGTACAGCGCTCCTGCATCATCAGATTTCAAATGAATTGATTTTTTCCCTGTGAGTCTCCTTCACGCTCCAACTTTCTCATCTGTACGTAATAATTGAGAACAAGAGGGTGTGGATGGTCTTAGCCTTGGTCTCTAATGGCACGTCAAGAGTTAAATTCTAGTTCATCTTTAAAGGAAGTTTCAGGGCATTTTCTAACAGTGGATTCAAATCTTCGTTGGGGAAACTTTTCTGAAGCCTATGACTAAGATAAAAATTGGTTTTTGAGGCTCAGCTTCTTTCTTCTCTGTGATCCCACAAATCTTCCTGAGGGGCAGGGTGCAAGACTTTTAGTCAGGGATCTCTGAAGTCAACCTTCTCCTTGGTTCCTCTTTAATTTCTCGCTTTCTCCAACCTAAAGAAGTGTTTTGTATTCTGAGGGGAAGGAAAGCAGTGCTTTTACTCATCACATATTTCCCCAAGTTTGTGGCTCATATTCTGAGTCATTTATGTTCCCCAAGGGGTTACGTTTTTGAAATTCCAATGGCAGGAAGGAACCTCATTTTCTCGGCTGTCTGCCATCATATCCCTTCCCTGAACAAACTAGCCTGGTTCGGTGGTCTCTGCAGGGAGGGGTACATAGATCCCAATGGGAGCTCAGGAGAGCTAGGCCCGTGGAGAGGAAAACCATACAGCTTTTATTTCAACTCATGTTTCTGTGAAATAGGAAGGAAATTGATCTGTACCAATAATTATTATATAAATCAACATTGGCATCTTTACCCTGTTCTTATGCTTGGCAGTCATTCCTCAGGCACACTGTGCGTGGAAAGGAAGCCAGAGGGAGAGGACGGTGGAATTTGTCACTGCAGGGTCCATAGCAGCCCCTGGGCTCCTTGAGTCACTGCTGGTGGAATGTAGCTCATTGTAGATTCCCTATGTACCACGAAGTGAAGTGGATTTACAGACAAAGCTTCCTCATTTTAATGAAACTTACCCTCCCCAAATTGCAAAACAATAATACTCTTGCAAAGCAAATGCACATTGATAATGGCAATAATAATATAAGCACAAGTACATGGTAAGACAAAGCCAACGTAAAGCCATGCCTACTTCTAGGATCTTCCCCACTCATATGTCATGATTAAAAGAAATCTGATAGAATTGTCTACCTGGCTTTAAGTGTTGTAGGTTTGACGGAAGTTTAAATGGACCATTTAAGGTAATGGTCATGTTTAACAGTGAGAAGCAATGTGCTTTTCAAAAGAAACTTGAGGCAAAAGCCTTTTAAAAATGGATCTTTGGATGGGTAGGTGGGACTTTAAAAATAAAAATAAAAACATGGAAATAGAATTTCTATCTTGTAAAAAAAATATTTCTGATGAAGGTTTTTATTAGGATTATGAGCCCATAACTTAAATAAATAGGTGTCTGCTCTTTAATTTATAAGAATAATCAGTTGACATCAGGGAAGTTGGAAATTTGCCAGTTTAAAAAGAATTTACAAAATTGGCAATTGTGCCTGAAAATGACTATCAAGATTTAGGATAGGTGGCTACTGGTGTCCTTCTTTCATTTGAATCCAGTACCTTTCTGAGATGTCTTTGTAACCCATGACTATTGAGAAAAGCCAACATTTAACGTAGGCCCTTAAACCACTGTTCAACATGCATTTTAAAAATAACAAAGCATATTGAATCATGTTGTTCCCCATAAAATATTAATAATTTTTAGTTGGAACAAAAAACGTATTTTACTATAAATACATGAAAGTATGTTTACAACTATTAAGATACTTATTCTTTGGTCTTTATCAAAGAGTTTAAAATTTTCCATTTTTAATTTAGTCAGACAACATACATACGTAATGTAGTGTCACATGAATATAATATATAATAAATGATTGTATATGTACTGAAAGGTGTGTTCAAAATATTTTAACTAAGAGGAGTGCATGGAATTTTTGTTTTTAATAGGGTTGGGCTTGGCGACCAATGACATAGTAATTAAATTTGGAGAAGAGTCAAGGTATAAAATGAAAACTGGTGTGGGAGGCGGGGATAGGGTTTAATATTTCTAACATATTTTCTAGCCCCTGATACAATATCTGCCCTTGAAGGATTTATAAATTCCAGGCAATCAGTCCCCCACCCCCCGCTGGCCTGCCCATTTCCATAGCCTAGGCCCACAGAGGGTACCCGATGGCCTGGCCCTGTGCTCCTCCTCTGTGCCCACGTCCATCATTGTCTTTGCTCAGGTCACGCTACCTGACTGTCTCCCTTATTCCTCTCTCCTTGCCATATTTCTCAAGACCCTCCCTTGATCCAATCTTACCTACAAAGACCTTCTTGACCATTGCTGATGGAAGCGACAATCTTCCTCGTCTGTAGTTCCAGAACAATGGTTCACGGACTGAGGCAAGTCTAGATGGCTCATGGTGATCTGGTAGCTCTTAAAAAATGTGATTTCCTGCTCTTCCCTCCAGGGAGTTTGAGTCAGTAGATTTGGGGAAGGGGAGATGTTGGGAGTCGCTTCGGACTCTAGTCCCAGAAGCTCTCCAGCTGATGCCAATGATAAGTCATGCTCAGAAATCCACATCTGAGAGGTCTTGTTTAGGCGCTTAGCACTGCCCCTTTGGGACATCCATGATCCTTTTAGCAATTGTCTCATTTTTCTAATTAGCCTGTAAATAACTCAGAGTAGGGGTTATTGTTGTTGTTTTACTATAGTAGGTAATCAAGAAATCATTTATTCATTATAAGGATTTATAGGTAGATGGGTCTTAATTCACTGAAGTCTTTTTAGAATGGCTCTAGAAGCCAGTGTAAAATGCTAATGGAATTAATGGAGTCCTGAGGAAAAAGCAGATAACAACCATAATTGAACCACTTACATGTCAATAGGTAGGTTTTCATTTTCATCCTTGAATTTTATTTTTTTAAAAAGGATAATCTGAAATGCTTCCATGTGTTTCTTTTAATCAACGTAAATGAGCTTTAAAAACTTAAACTATTTTTATAAATTCTCTCAAGTTATCTCTAGCCAAAGAGTGTTCAAAGGATTTTATTTTTAATGAGTGGAGCTGTGAATCGGAAAAAAAAACAAATATGCAGAAACCTATTAACAGGCCAGTACATTAGAAGAAAAAGAAAGACATTTTCTACTATTAAAAGAGGGCTCTAATTTACATGCAAATGTGTGGAGGAAAAAAAAATGTAGGCTGGAATTTATTTTTAATGGACAGCAGATCTAGATAAGAGACAAGAGGTACAAATTGATGGCCTCTCAAACCCACTGCTGGTTGGAACTGCAAAGAAATGGACCAGTGCCCTTAAGGATGAACTGTTTCAATAATAATCTTGCCACATGAGAAAAATTATTAATTCATCCAATTAACGTTAGTATGTAAATTATTCATTAGCGCAACTACCGGAATAAAATTAGAATTTCAAGGTTCATCAGTTGTCCATGCTTCTGTCTTCCATAGAAATGCTGTATTTTGGAAGAATAGCAACTACTTTAGTGAACTATAATTACAGACGGCCTAGGAAAATATGGGCATTGAGTGCTATTATAAATTTATTCTTAGCAAAAATTATGTCTTGTTATTTTGACACCAACAGAGGGCTCAGCCTATTGACTATTTATTTGAGATTTTAAAAAGTCTCCCTAGTGCATGGATGGAAGCTGGTGGTTTTGATATTTGTAAATTAGGGAATTTTGTATTTTTTGTCTCATAAATGTAACTCCACTAGCCCTCTTTTTCCCAAAAGCTCAGATTCCAGCCTTCCTTTAGGCAACCAAATAGTGTCACATGAACGGAATCAAAAGATTTCTCATCTTTGTTCTTCCTCAATTTGTCATCACCCCTTCCTCTTTATCTATCAACAATTTTACATTTTGCTGTCAGTTAAGTAAGAAGCACTTCAGCAGGCAGTATTTATGAAAGCCTAACCAGGAATAATTTTCACTGAAAATCTCTTGCTCCAAAGCAGGTTCACTTCTCATGGCATGGAAATTGTACCCCCAAACCATTTATCAACCTGATTATCTCAAACTAACAAATCAATTTGATTTCTCGGAAAAACCAAACAAAACTCTTGTTTGGGCAAAGGAAGCTTAAAAATTATATACATAAATAATTTTTATATTTATATATATAAATATAAATATATATATATAAATAAATACATGCCATATACACAGGCATGCCATATACACATGCATATACACATTATACATGCAATTTATATTCATTAGATGCATCAAGTTCTTTGTCTAGGGTTTTCAGCCCATGCTGTTCCCCTACTCAAAACTCTTCATGGCATATTATCTCTTTGAGAATCAAATCCAAAGTGCACACTGTGGCCTATAAGGTCAGAAAAGAGGTTTTCTTCTTTATCTCTCAAATCCAGTGATCCACTTCAGCTTTTATGTGCTCTACTTCAGACACAGGGGCCTTTTTCCACCCTTGAACTCAACAAGCTTGTTTCTGTCTTGGGATTTGCACTATTTGGTTCCTCTACCTGGAATGCTCTCCCCACAATCTTTCCATGGCTCTTCTCTCTCTCTCTCTCTCTCTGTCTCTCTCTCTGTCTCTCTCTCTGTCTCTCTCTCTCTCTCTCTCTCCCCTGCCCCTCCCCAGTCCAGCGCTCACCTTAAATATCACCTCCTAGGGAGATCTTCACTGGTCTGTCTAAGGGAGCTATCCTGGAGCTCTCCATCTCAGTGGTCCTCAAACATGAACACATGTCACAGTCACCTAGAAGGCTTGTTAGAGACTGCTGGTCCCCATGCCCAGAGTTCTGACTCAGTAGGTCTGAGTGAAGCACAACAATTATTAGCATTTCTAAGAAGCTCCCAGGTCATACTGATGCTACTGATCTGAAGATCTCTCTTGGAGAACCACTGCTCTACTCCGTTGTCTGATTTTAATTGTCAGCCTGACACTGATCACTATCTGATGTTTTTTTCTTGCTTTACTTATTTGTCTTTAGTTTGTCATCCCCACTAGAATGTAGGCTTGATGAGAGCAGGGAACCTGTTTCTTTTCTTCATTACTATCTTCTCAGTGCTTAGAACGATGCCTAATGCATTAATGAAAACTCAAATATTGACTCTTTCATTCACATTCTATGCCGGGTGCTAGGTGAGGAGCTGGGGGACCAAAATTAATTAACATGATACTTTCTCTGAAGGACTCATAAACTGTTGAGGAACCCAATGCACAACATACACAAATCTCTAACATAGTGTGACAATCTCCATAACAAACCCGTTGTCACCTGACAACACAGAAGATATTGGTTGAAGTATGGTTTTCCAGCATTCGGGTGGAAATGAATGAGTTCACGAAAGAGTGACCTGGATTGGTAGTTTTATAACCTATTAAAGTTATCTGTGCCTCTGGACACCAAAAGGGGTTTGGTAACTGGGAAATGCTAAAGAGTTATTTGATTGGCCATCTCTCACAGAGATCATTAAGAATTTGCTGTTTTAAAATAACTTCGGATGGGAAAAATAAGTGAAAATTTTTTCCTATTTGCGCTTACAAAGCCAAGCAGAAAGAGTCTCTTGGGTGGTTCATCGTTAGCAATGGATCTTTCCATTAATTTAGAAAAACAACATAACAAAACCAAAAAACCGCTCTGTCTGAGACAAATAGAAAAAAAAAAAAAGAAATTTGGAGTCTTCACATGTGACCCAGGAAAATAGATGTTTAGATACAATAAACTTCTGATACCTGTATCTGGTTGGTTCAGTTTCCTCAATTTCAAGGGAAAATATCAACAGTGAGTTAAATCCGTCTTGCCCTTTGTTCTTAAAGATCAACTGAAGATTGGGGACATACCTTGTTTTCCCGAAAATAAGATCTATCTGGACAATCAGTTCTAATGAGTCTTTTGGAGCAAAAATTAATAGAAGACCTGGTATCATTAATTATACTATATTATATTATACTATACCTGATCTTATGTTATAGTAAAATAAGACTGGATATTACATTATATTATATTTATATTATATTATATTATATTATATTATATTATATTATATTATACCCGGTCTTATAGTAAAATAAGATGGGGTCTTATATTAATTTTTGCTTCAAAAGACTCATTAGAGCTGGTGGTCTGGCTAGGTCTTCTTTTCGGGGAAACACGGTATCTCCATTGGGTAGGACAGGTGTCCTCCTTACATTAGAGATTACCTACCTTCTTTCTTCCTGTGAATGAGCATTTTATTTGCTGCTCAGGAAAGGAAGACAGATTATTTTGTAAACAAGCCAAAAGAAGTCTGGTTCTCCAGTTCCCAAATTAAGACTCTGTTTATCATTAATTTTCATAAAAATAAACACGTTGTAATGTTTTGAGTGCATCAGAGGTAAATAAAACCAAACCATATTACAAAATAAATCGGTGGAAAGATGCCTTTTATATTTCACAGCAATTAGCTGCGTGATTGGTTATTGCTTTGCCTTGAGTTTCACATTGGAAAATCAAATTTGAAAATTAGGTTGGGAATAATGCAAAGCATTTGCTACCCTTATTACCAATTACTTTTTTTTTGAAAGCTGTAGTTATGCATAAAACTATTTGAATTTCAATGTCGTGAGCAAAATTCTTGAGGTGGAAAGTTTCATTTAAAATACGAAGTTGAGAAAGAAATTCATTAGTTGACTATTACCTTATGACTTTGGGCTGTTGTAATGAGCCAGTAGCATTAAAAATTATTTGTTGAGCAACTGCTTTTCGGGGCCTTTGGTGTTTACAAAGCATAAAAGACGCATATGTTTATGAAAGATGGTTCGTTGGAGATCAATTTCGGCACTTACATATTCATAGACTCTGTGTTTTGAAAATTCTAATTGCTAACACCAAATTAAAGTCATTGCTGTTTTAAAAAATGTTCCTACATTTTATTATTGCCATGTTCTGCACATTGGGTTATAAATATTTATATACATAAGTGGAATTGTGTCTCTTAGCGGCTCTCTAAGGTAGATACACAGAAAAGAAGAATGTTTTCAGCAAAACAAAGAAACAAACCAAAAACCCAACAACAACAACAACAATTACCGAGAATTAGTCCTTTGAACTCTGTTTTTACTTCCTAGCATTACCTTTGCAGAGCGCCGTGAAGCCCCCAGAAGGGAGATATAGACAAAGCAAATTTTAAGAAAGCAGTGAAGTGGAAGCCTTCGACAGCCGTGGCTTTGCTCACGGAGAAAGTGTGCAGTGTGATGGGGATCTGATTTAAAAACAAACTTTCAGACACATCAAAAGGACTGCTATGCTTCCTGTGTAATTCCTAGGGCTAGTATTTCCACTCCTGTAATGATTATTGCTTATGAATGTTGCATATTAATTATCTGCCTTGACTCACTCCTCTCATTAAGCACCTCAGAAAACTACCAGATTTCCACCTCAGTCTGGGCCAGATTGATCCATTGGGGGCAAATCTAGGTGATGTGTTTCTTGGGGGTAAGGGTACGGGTTCATCCATTGGAAAGCTGTTGTCCCAGTTCATGCAAGGAAAAGCCCACTGAGAGGCTTTATTCCTTTCTGAGACTTGTAAGGATAACTGCAGCCATTGATGTGGTACCCACAACATGCCAGGGACCACATCTGTCATCGTCTTTAATCCTTGCCTCATCCTGAGGTAGATTCTCTGTTGATACCCCCGTTTTGAGAAGGAGGAAATTCGTGCTCAGAGAGGTTGTAAAACTCATTCAAGTTTCCAGAGTTAGTAAGTGGTGGTGCCAGTATTTAAAGACAGGTTTTAACTTCAGACCTTGAGCTTTGAACACTACACAACCTGTGACCTTATACTGTACAATCAAACAGGGATTTTCAGTGTATCCAGGTGATTTTAGTCGGGTGACTTTGAGTCATTTTCTAACAAGTTACATGGAATGTCTCAACTTGTATAAAGTTCAGGTACCATTTATAGGAAACATATTTTTTTAATCAAGTGTATTACAGTGACATTGGTTAGTAAAATCACATAGGTTTCAGGTGTACAATTCTGTATTACATCATCTGTATATCACATTGTGTGCTCCCCACCCAGAGTCAGTTCTTCCTTCACCATATATTTGACCCCCTTTACACTCTTCTACCACCCGCTCTTCCCCTTTACCCTCTGGTAACCATTGAACTCTTGTCTGTGTCTATGAGTTTTTGTTTATTTGTTTGTTTGTCTTGCTCCTTTGTTGCCTTCCATATTATATCCCATCTATGAGTGAAGTCATATGGTTCTCGACTTTTTCTGTCTGACCTATTTCCTTAGCATGATAATCTCAAGATCCATCCATGTTGTTGCCAATGGTACTATTTCATCTTTTCTTATGCTGAGTAATATTCCATTATGTATATATACCACATTATCGAAGGACACTCTGGTTGTTTCCATGTCATGGGCACCATAAATAATGCTGCAGTGAATATTGGAATACATATGTCTTTATGGATAAATATTTTCAGATTTTTTTTGGTAGATACCCAGAAGAGGCATTGCTGGGTCGTATGGTAATTCTAGTTGTAATTTTTTGAGGAATCTCCATACTGTTTGCCATTGTGGCTGTACCAATTTACATTCCCACCAGTAGTATATGAGGGTTATAGGAAACATATTTTTGTAGGACCCTTTGTGGGTATAAATTGCTTATATTATAAAGTTACTTAGTAACCAAGAAAAACTATGACAATCTTATTTTTTATTTCTCATCTACAGCTATAAAGCCACAGCAATTTTTGAGTTAATTTCAAATAAAACTCTAAAACGAGCAAAGCTAAAGTTGAAAACATCACCTTAACGTAATAGATGTCATTTTGTTGCTAAATCTGGATTTCTGCTCACAAAGTGAAAATGTGCTGAATGACAGAACCAAGGGTTTCTGAGTTTAGCATGGTCCTAGCAGTTCAGGCCTGGTAGTGACTCCGTTCTCCCATCATTTCTTTTCTCCATCTGAACTGCTTGTTGCTTCAGTGTACTACGGCCTTTTACACCATCCACTGGTATGAATGGATCACCTACATATTAGGCGCACATCAATCCTTCTCTTTGTAAAGCAGTAATTAAAGTATAGTAACATCATTTGACCTCAACTCAATCGTACATTCATACTTTGGGACTGAAAAGGCGTGATGGTATGTAGATATACGGTAACTATTATAGACATTACTCCCACCTTTTCACTTCCTGACCCCGTCCTGAAACATACAGGATGATTCCATGTTCCCGCCAGCATGAAGTTAGGTGTAGCGATGGACATTGGCCTGTGAAGTACAAGTGGAAGCAGTAAGAACAAGCGCACATACTCCACGTGCTCTTTCCCTACTTCAGTCATTGGGGAACACGTTTTGACAACATTTCCCTACGATTGAAGGAGCCTGCATCCCTGTCAATCCAGGGCCCTGCTGTGCAAAATAAACTTTGGTTGCGTTAATCGCTGAGATTTAGAAGTTGTTTGTTATAGTGGCATAGCTTAATCTTACCTGACTAATGCAGAAATCATCCACACAATGAAGAATAGCCTCATGTTAATTTGGAGGGGTGTTATTATTTAAATGAAACCGTGAAATTAAAAGGGTCACTTGGGACATCGTTAGAATCCCAATATAGTCTTAAGACTTTTACAGAGCCCTCAGTCTGCAGTCTGTAAATGGTTCATCTCCGTCAAGTTTTGCTCCTTCTCTTGGAAATGACATTTTCTGATACCACCTAGCTATAGTTGCCTTTTTCATTTAAAATTCTCTGAGCAGTTATGCTCAGTCCCAGGACATTGCTGACTGATCCTAAATTGATTGGGTCAAAGGAAAAGCAATTTTTTGGTCTCTGTTAGCCAACTTCACCTAGAAAATCCTTTTGTGTCTAGAACTTTAGGAGAGCACAAAGAAACAGATAGTCCATGATTGAGATACATGTTTGTTGTTGACATTCTAGCTTGGTGGATTCAGCATGTATTTCAACCCATTTCTCTTTCGAGTCTGGGAAATCTAGGTACCTACATTTATAGCCTCGCCTACAGCTAGCTGTGACCCAGGGATGCACTGTGGCCTATAAAACCTAATCTGCAATCATTTCGGGTGGGTCCTGGAACAGCTGTTACTTTACCAATAAAAGTGGTAGCTTAATCTGGCTGTTCCCTACTTCTTGCTGTGAACACAGGTGTAATAGCTGGAACCACAGCAGCTGTGTTTTGATTCTGAGGAAAAAGCCAAGAGACCTTCCCATATGGGGTCCCTGAAATAACACCAGCAACTGTCTACTTCCAGACTTCTTGTGCCCTGAGAACAATAAACTTCAAAGTAGGCTTTCTGTTACTTATCGCTAAATGCAATCCCAACTGGCATTTACATTCATTCCCTTCCTGAAACCTCACATCATGCAGAGGTGGCAATAGTAAGACGATACCCATTCTAGAGGTCAGAAAATGAAAATCCAGATAGGTAAGTTTGCTGCCTTCCTAGCAAGCATTGCATTCTGTGATGTGTAGTGTAAACTCTATGAAGAAAGGGCCTTGTTCACCATGGTCTCATCATAGTTCATCATAATTCTTTACCATTGTATCTGCTGATATGTCTGCAATATGCTCCAAAAACCTGTTACATGAATTAATAAAGGTAATACAGAGTTAAGGAAGAATCCCTGTTCACCACGATTCCCAGCTCTTAATTAACCCTAGATCTTGCCGACATGAATATCTGGCTCCCTGTCACAAGCCCACTCCTAATTCCGTTTTTGCAGAAATGAGAGTTCTACAGATATATAACATGAGATTGTCCCTTCAGGGAGGAAAAAAAACACCTCTTAGGAAAAAATCGATTCTACAAAGGGTCTCTCAAAATTACAAAAGCCATCACCAAACACTAAGATATTCTAATTAGCAAATTCCTCCTGGCATCATGCAGACACCCAAAGGAAAGACAACAGCCAGATCTGTTTGGAAAATTTTCCTAGGGGAAGAGGTTAGGGAGGAGGAGGAATCTCAGTCTGCTAATTAAAAGAATGAACTTGAGCTAAAGAGCCATGAGGGACTGTTGTCGTAGTAACACAGTCCAAGTAAGAAAGCATGTCTCAGAGTTGCTATTCAGAGAAAAACCTCTTGGTCTAGAAAGTGTGGCTTGTGATTCAAGAGACCAAATTTCAGGCCTAAACTTGGAAGACTTTGGAGCATTTATGTCATGTCAGTCACTCTAATCCCCAGACACAAGGAAGATTACTTTTAATGTTATGCAGAGAGCCAGCCGGGAGAGAAACACAAGATAATTCCCAAGCATCATTTGTTAATGTTATTAAATGTCATTGAAAAGAAAATAATTGGGAAGATTCAGTCTGTCATGTCTTCTCTCGTTTATTGTGAGTAGCTAAGAAAAGTTTACATTTAAGTAAATATGTCATATTAAAAAGCATGTCATTAAAATGCATTAACTATCAGTGAGGTTGTATATCAATATATCAGTTAGTTGTTGCTGGGTAACAACACGCCTCCCATGAATGGAATGACTCAGTAAGCATTTATTATTGGTTAGGAGTCTGTGGGTCAGCTGGGTGGGTCTGCTCATCATTAGATGGGCTCTCCCACATGCACAGGGGTTTGTTGGCTGTTTGTCACCCAGAATGGCCTTGGCTCTCTCCCATGTGGTGTCTCATCTCTCAGGCTTGTTCACGAAATGGAGTCAGGGGTCCTAGAAAGAGCAGAGGTGATGGGGCTCTTAAGTGCATTGCTCAGAACTCACACACGGTCAATTCTGCTGCATCCTATTGGCCAACGTAAGCCTCAACGATTAGCCCTGGGTCACGGGGTGAAGAAGGAGACTCCATCTCTTGTAAGGTTAATTGCAAATAGCGTGGAAATGAGGGTGGAAGAATTGGGGACTTTGAAAAAAAAAATCAACCTACCTCGTAGGATGCTCTTTTTGTTTCTCAATTTGAAAAATGATTTATCCGTGTTCATCACAAACGGTAGCGAGTTGTTCCTGCGCTGGAAACAGCTGTAGCACCTCAGATGAAAAATGTATGATTGGATGATAAGACATCATCTTCCAGCGGGGGCAAGACCGAAATTAACTCAAGTTAATAGACAATTGTAGATTAGTGCTTTGTGCTCAGTACTGACTTAGGCCCGTGAGGGCTGCCATGGAAAGATGAGATGCAGGCTCCATAGAAGCAGACAGAGCTCTGGACTACCTTGATGTCTTTTGTGGGGACACTTGATATGTGTCACATATATGATACTGTATCCGGCAAAGCTGATGTATTGAAAAAAATATGCTAAAACAGGGTAATGTAAAGCAAGATGTCTTTTAAATATCTATAGTCTACAAATTAACTTGCATCCCCCATATAGAATGCAATGTACTAGTGCTTGCTACAATGTATTTACAGGACAACATTTAACATGCCACTTCTTGGTGCAGTACCATGTGGTTGTAATTATTTTCTCCTTGGTAGGTGTAATTTTCTCTTAATGCCATCCAGTATTATTCATTTTAGAAGTTCCATTTGGTTTGGATTTTTGGGGTTTTTGCTTTTGTATTTTATTTGTCTCCATATTATATCCACATTCTCCTTTAAAAATAGTTGAGTATATTTACAATAACAGTTTTACTGTCTGTCAGCTAATTTTGTCTTTTCTGGTTCTGTTCATATTGACTTATTTTTCTCCTGATTATGAATCATGTTTTTCTGCTTCTGGGCCTAGTAATACTTGATTGGATTCAGGACATTGTGCCTTTCCCATTGCTGAATATCTGGATTTTGTTGTCTTTTATGAAATGTTAAGCTCGATAATGGCAAACAGTTGAAAAAACTGCACATTGGTTTACTCTATTCAAGTATTTTGTAAAGTGTCACTATCATGGATATAGGACAAGTGTAGCCCCCCACAAAGGCAGAGCCCTTCTGGGGACTCTACTCCAAATTCCAGGAAGTGAACAAAGACTGTCCACTCTGGCTGGTGAGTACTCGGATGAACCTCAGCCTTATTTGGTAAAAGCATGGTTCACCTTACAGCTTCTAGTCATTCTTTGCTCAGCCTTGTCGAGTTTCACGCTACACTTGCACAGCATATTAGTCAGAAGAGAGCTCCGCAAATAGGTAACTGGAGTTCTTTTTCTGTTAGCTCCCCCTTCTCTGGAACTCTACCCTGTATCTTTCAGTAGCCTTAGCCTCCATGACCTCCAGTCTCTGTCTTCTCAGCTCAGTGAGGTCACCACGTTCTTCTTTGCCTTCTCCCTTCTTTCTCTCGTCCTTTTCTTTCTTTCTTTCTTTCTTTCTTTCTCTCTCTCTCTCTCTTTCTCTCTCTCTCCCCCTTCCCCCTCCCTCTTTTTCCCTCCCTCTCCCCCTCTCCTTCCCTCCGTCTCTCCTTCTCTCCCTCCCTCTCTCCTGCCCCCTCTCTCCCTCCCCCCCCTCCTTTGCCTTTACCCTCCTTGAGATCCGTCTAGAGTCACCTGTAAGCATAGAGTTGAGACAACAACAGGGCTCATTTTCTGTGTCTGTCTTCCTTGGGGATTACAGTTGTCAGTGTCGGAAACAGCTTTTGTTCTGTGTTTTATCCAGTTTTCTAGTTTACAGGTGGAAGGTAATCCCAATGCCAGTTATTTCACTAAGACCAGAGTTAGGTACCATTTTGAACCAGCAGCTTCACCCAATGAGTTATCTACACCAAGTGTCTTCCCCTGGGGTGTTTTCAGCCAGACTGCTCCTTACCATCTCTCCCAAGTAACTACCGTGTTTCCCCGAAAATAAGACCTGGTCGGACAATCAGCTCTAATGCGTCTTTTGGAGCAAAAATTAATATAAGATCTGGTATTATGTTATATATCATATATCATATCATATTATAATATTATATTATACCTGGTCTTATAGTAAAATAAGACCCGGTATTATATTATGTTACATTACATTACATTATATTATATTATATTATATTATATTATATTATATTATATTATATTATATTATATTATATTATATTATATTATATACAACCCAGTCTTACTTTGCTTCTATAGCAAAATAAGACTGGGTCTTATATTAATTTTGGCTCCAAAAGACACATTAGAGCTGATTGTCTGGCTAGGTCTTATTTTCCGGGAAACACGGTAGCCAGCTTGTGGTAGGAAAAGGATGCTCATTTTAATATTTTATTAAGCTTATTAAATAGCTAAAATGTTATTACAAAAAGAAACCTGACTGAAATCCAACCTCTCCAAAAACCAGACATTCTGTTCTCTTTTGAACCAGAATATTCTTACTGCTCTAATTGGCACAGATGATCGAGATGAGATTCTTTTCAGGAAATATCCTGGACTAGAATCACACACTCATTTCTGTATCACTGAGAAGTTCAGATGCACAGCATTTTTCAAAGTCAGAGTTCACAGTGGTACAAACAAACATGTAACTGCATCTTATTATTTATTGTTGTCGTTATTTCTATCCTATTCCAACAAGGAAACTGGTTTACCTTGGACATTTTTTTCCTCATGAATTTTCTTGCGTTTGGATTAGAAATATAGTTAAGTTTGACATTTCCTCGGATGCATGCACACCCTTACCAATTTATTCTTTGCTGTAGTGCTTGCTGTGGGGATTATGGCTCTAAGACATTCAATAATAGTGGGAAGATGATAGGTTTTTCTGGCTCATCATTCCTAAAAGAGCACCACATACAAAAATTAGAAATAGGAGGAGGGCGAAAAAGCTGTGTCTGCTTTTCTTAATTTTGTATTTGAGTTAAGCCTTTAATATAAGTCCTTATTAATTAAGTTCTTAATGGAAGTAAGCATATTTAGACAAAATATTTGATTTTTTTTCTTAACTCACAGTGGATTTCAAAATTATGTTCATGACCCCAGGCTCAATTTTTATGAGTATTTTTCAATTCTTGGTCCAATAGAACAAATAAATCATTTGCCACATCAGTGCACTAATGAAATGTTGCATCACTAAGTTGCCCGGCAACGTCCCCAGGGTCATTTGTGGAACATTACACACACACACACACACACACACACACACACACACACACACACACACACCCGTATACACTAGGTGCAAACCTTCAGCTGGTCACATTTCCCTGTTCTGAAGAAGACATCTTGGTTCCTATGAACACACAAAGCAAGTGATGCTTGTGGTGGCAACAATTTCAGATTAATGGCCTACTCGAGTGTGAAGACAAAAAGAAATGATAGCCAGTTCCCAGTATTAATCATTTCTTGACAGCCTGCCCTAATAGCACCATTTTTAGAGTGGTAAATTCTGTTTTCAGACTGAAATCATTCAGTTATATATCACCCATGTTTGTAACAGCTTTTCTAGTTTTCAATACAAAATCCCAATCAGGAAGGTGCTCAGGAGACAGGAGGTGGCGGGGTGATGCATTTTCAATGAATCGGAAGCTTTGTGTCAGCTCTGATGCTGAATTGAATGCAAACACGGTGATATTAATACCATGACCAGAGAGCATTGCTGTGAAGCCGCAGATAAAAAGCACATGCAAAACAAGCGATAAGCTCCCTTTCTTAATGACAACTCATTCTCACTGTCATGAAATATAAATATAAACGGCACAGTTGCCCTGCAGCTTGTTTGATCTATCGATATGTTTCTAGACGGCACACATCTACTTTAAACACTGCAATAACAGGTTGAAATCATAAGGGCTCGTTGTCCATTAGTGGAAATTGCAAATATCTGTTTGAAATTACAAGTGGTCATTCCAACCACAACAACCTTAATGGAAAATAGAACTGATATTTGTGTATCAATCCTCTTTACAAGTCTCTGTGCTTCAGTCACTTCTTTCGTCCCTTATCCCTTTGTCCCCTACTCTCAATACAAAAGGCAGAGCCATTCGGCTCCAATCTAAGTCAGACCTTGCTGCTCCTCTCCCCACAGCGTCCCCAATCCTTCCCACCACAGGGCATAAGCCAAAGCTTTAGTAACACCCACGAGGCCCTAATATAGGGGTCGGTCAGCTATGGCCCCAGAGCCAAATCTAGCCCATAGCCTATTTGTACAGCCAGTGAGCTCAACAAATATATTTTTTACATTTTTAAGTGGTTGGAAAAAATGAAAACAAGAATAACACTTTGTGGCATGTGAAAAGTACGTGAAATTCGAAATTTGAAGTCTGTAAATAAAGATTTATTTGAACACAGCCATGCCCATTTGTTTACAGAGTTTCTGTGGTACAGTAGCAGTGAATTGTTGTAATAGAGACTGGATAGCATGGGGCCACTCAGCGGTCACCCTGCCATTGTCCCCAACAACTAAGAAGCTTCAGCCACATTCTCCTCATCTGTCGTCCTGTGAACACGGTGGCTTTCGCATCACTCCTCCTTGGGCTTAAAATGGTTTTTTTCTGTAAATGTCTTTATAGCTTTTCTCCTCACTTGCTTCAGGTCTTTATTCAGGTATTTTCTCGCTAAGACCTTCCGAATCACCTTTTTCTATCTTTCTTTTTTTTAAGTGCAACCTTTCTCTTTCCCGCTCTCCTTTCCTTTGTCTCCAAAACTTGTCTTCATCTGATATTGTCCAATTTTTGCTTACTTATCTTGATGGTTGTTTGTTCCCGCATTCTAGAATGCAAGTTCTGTGAGGTCTGAGGTCAGGGCTGTGTTATGGTTTCCTTTTTCTTTTCTTTTCTTTAATTGCTAAATTCTCAGGACCAGGCCACTACCTGGCCCATAGTAGAAGCTGAATCAATATTTGTTTCAATGTCTGAATAGACACACATGCACGTATTGTGACTGTGTCATCTATTTAGTATGTACAGTGAAAGAGACTGTTGGTAGAGACTTTCCTCACAAGGGACTGAAATGCTGAGGGTCAAGTCTTCGGTATTGAATGTGCCTTCCCAGAGATTCTTACAGATTCTGCCTTTTTGAATGGTTCCTCACCTCCCTTCCAAGCCCAGCACTATTTTCAGTCTCTATGGGCAAGGTCATTTCTGTCTCAGATTTGGTCAAACCCGGTATAGGCCGTTTACTGACAAAAGGACCTGGAAATTCTTTAGATTCTGTTTCCTGAACCAGCGCTGAACAAGGCTCTCCTCTCTCTGGCCTCAGAATCCCGAGCGCAGTTCTCTACATTCTGCTCACCCCATAAGGATACTTATAAACCCCATCCTGACGGAATGCTTTCTTGCACCAGGCTCTCTGCACAGCCACAGACTTATTGACGCCTGAGGAGAGCCGTGAGTGTAAGCAGTTCCTTTGGGATCCATCCCGGAAAGCACCACAGGGGAGTGGAGACATGCGAGCTGGAAGGCAGGGCAGGCTGTAAAATGTGCACTGAAGGGCGGGTACCCCTCAGGCAGCGGGGGCTCCATCCTGCTGGGACCCCGTGGCACACTGTGTGGAACACCATCCAGGGCTTTCCCCTGCAGGTGAGGAAGCAGAGGTACTGTCTGAGGCTTGTTCCTGGGGGGTTTCTCCCTTGTCCCGATTCTTCTGATCTGTCACACGTGCAGCTAAAGTCATCCCCTGGCCAGAGACTTCCATCAGGCAGAGAGGAGGAAATCAGCTGTCACGTGTGTTGCAGTAGCCTTACAGTGGCCTGTGAAGTAGCCCGGGTGGTGTGGTGGGGCAGGGAGGGCCTCCACTCAGGCCCTTTCCATCATGACCTTAATCTTCCCAGTGACTAGATGAGGTCGGTCGGAGTGCCCCCATTTTATAGACCAGCACACGGGGACTCTCAGAAATGATGTTTTTTGCACAAGAGTGGCAGAGCCACAGCTCAGATTTGAGGCTGTCAGACCCCAAACCCCTGTTTATAATTGTTTGGCTATACGACCACCTCGAAGGCCACGTGGCCAAATGGTCAGCTCTTCAACCTGTCCATCCCACTGCGGGCACGCACATACAAATATGTGCTTTCTGCCCCTCAGCCTCACCAAAGTCCCCCCAGATTTCCAGACTTCGTCCTTAGACGAGCACTGTCTGAGGACCTCTTCCATTTCCTCCGCATAGCTCAGTGGCTCTTCCCTTCACTTGCTTCATATAGATACCACCTCCTCAGTAAGGCCTTCAGAACCATCCTGTTTAAATGCACAAACCCCCTGCCTCCACCCCTTTGCCTGGACCTTCGGTCAGAAGTGGCTGGACTATAAGCATGGGTTTGGGGCTGGATTCGCTAGGGTTAGGGGGTACAGTCAGCCCCTTCCCCAGACTGTTTCCTGTCATTCTGAGAATGATTACATTTCTTAACATGGCCTCAAAGCTCCACCTGTCCTGCTCCCCACTTCCCAAAACCCCAACTACACCTCTTGTCACAAATCCCGTGTGCCCTAGGTGTTTTTCTTTAAGTTCTTCAAATGCTGTATGCTCCCTTCTAGCACAGGGTGTTCACACACACTCTCCCTTCTGTCTGTCATACTCTTCCCCTTCCGGGCCCTTCAGTTGTCCCCTCAAGCATCACTTTCTCGAGGGAATCATTCCTGATACCTCTATCCCCTCCCCTCCTGTGATGGGTCAGGTTCCATGTTCACAGACTGTGTTTCTTGTCTACGTGGAGCTTCTCTCACTTTGATCCCAAACTTTCATTCACATAGTTGTATGATTCCTGTATCTGTTCTTCCTGAACTGCAGGCTGGCATCATCGTCATTGTAACCAGTCATTATTGCCGCTTTTCCCTCCTGGCAGATGCCCAGCCTGGTACCCATGTCTCAGTCACACGTCTCTCAGTGGTGTCAGCATGACCTGAGATGGGTTAGCACATCCATACACACATTTTTCAGTGTCGTTTAGGTCACCCCGGGATGTTCCTACCCAACCCACACAAGATTTGTGGGACAGTTTCTGTCTTGTTTTCAGTGAGCTATTTCCTCTCTCAGCAGAACTGAGCTAATTTGTTTGAGCATGACCTCAACTGCACCCGTCAGTGGTTAAGTGAAGGATCTCACGAACTTGCATCTTTGGGTTCTCTTTTTAATTCCTCAAGGGGAAAGTCAAATAAAAGTCACTTATCCTTCAAAGCTGAGTTTCAAAGGGACTTTGAATGAGCATCTACAAGATGGCCAAGACAAATAATGTATTTGGGGAGGGGTGGCAATTGGATTCACCTCCCAGATGGTATTTAATGCGTTTACCTTCTTACAGGACAAAATATGAGGTGAAAAGTAATTCAACCTTCGGACATGAGATGCTGTCATAAAGTGAATAGTTTTTCATCCAGGCTTTATCTGACTTTATTTTAAAAAGAGCCGCAGTAGTCAAGATAAGCTATGTTATGTTACAATGACGAATACTGCCCATCACAAGTCTCAGTGATGTCACACAATACAGGTTTACGTGTTACTTATGTCACAGTCCAATGCGGTTAGGCCGCCTTCCTCCATCTGGATCGTGGAGTCTACAGAGTTGTTGGGGCAGAGATAGAGGGGACACAAAGTCTCTGAATTGCATTGGCCTAGAAGATGTATACATCATTTCTACTTTTGTCTGAACCAACTCCAAGGTTCACGTCTTAGGTTTTAACAGGATCACGCATGCTGCTGTAGGGGACACGGATGGAAGAGGGAGATTAGCTAGGAAGCTATTGCAGTCATTTGGTGGTAGAGGGCGTACTCTGCAGTCAGTGCCCCACACAGCTCCTTGGCTGGTTGGTTTCCTTACCAGAGACCGCATTCTCACTTCTGCCTGAGATGATACTAATGGTCCTTCCTTGGCTTCATTCCCTGCCTCTTCCCCGCTACCCAACCCCTAACATGCAACGTGGGCTCTGTGTTTGTCCCTTACTGAGGGCCTCCTGGTCAGGTCTTATTTTGCATCTGCAGAATGGACTGTAAGCACATATTCCATATTTACATGTAATGCCCTAGATACTCTTCGTTAGCAATCAGCATTACCCGTGTGCATGATGGGATGCATTGCATTGACCACGTAAGCTGACTGGCATTTGCAGAGCTGTAGGTTTACATGTCATGAATGAAGTCAAGCTGTTCTCATTTTTATTATAGCTCAAAATGATCTGGCATTAAATCGGTCCTCCCATATGTTTCTGGTAATAAAACTTTCTTGGAATCATGTAATATTTAGGTTTCAGCCATGAAGAACACCTGCTGTGGTCTGCTGGGCACTGCGAGCGAGAAACGTGTCTTGTTTATACCTGCTCCCAAAGCAGAGTTTTGCCTTTCACTGCACAACTCGATGAATGTCCAGCTTTTGTTTGTGTTGGGAGCCAAATCAATAGTTACAACAAGTGATGCCAGCCATGGGTCAATTCTTTCAAGAGCAAGCACAGGGGAAGAAGGCAGCTTTAGAATAATACAAAGACAGCATTAGTGGGAGAATAAAGAGACCAGGATTCTAATTCCTTTTGTGCTGCTAAATGACTCCGTGACTTACTGCCTCTACTCTTCCCTTTTCTCATCTGTATTATACGGAGATTAATTTGTCATATCCTCAAGCCCCTTTCATCAGTAAGATTCTGTTATTATATACTGTTTACAGAATATATTGGGAGATTAACCAGGTCTTCTGAATGCATCTTAAAATAAAGAGATGGAATTACCTTTGATGAAGTGTTATGCAGCCACGGAAAGTGATGTTTTAAAAGAATAATGAAGGATCATCATGTAAGGAAGCATTCCCAAGACAATACAATCCCAACTTTTTCTTTTTTTAAAGAAAATATACGTAGATATGAAAAAAAAGAAACAAAAAATTTAACAAGTGCTTGTTTCTGGATGATTCACACCTGTATGATTCTGGTTTTATTCCTACTATTTTTTCTGTATTTTTCAAAATTTCTAAAATCTGTCAAAACTCGTTCGATCCCTTCTCATTGCCTCTCAGATGTGAGTCTTTGTCAGATGCCCAAAACTCAATTTCAACCACACAGACCCCTGCCCGTCCCCACCTTTTATCAGAAATATTTGTAAAATCCCTTTAGTTAAGACATTAAATTCACAAATAATCTAATCTAACTGTACCTCAGATATAATGCTGTAACTATAATAAAGGGGAAATAAAAGCAAAGTAAATCGTGACAAAACAATATGCATTTTCAAACATAAATGCTTGAAATGAACTGCATTGGCTAGAACAGTGAAATCTCCTGACGCTTATACCAATGATGGAAGCGTTGTGGGTTTGGCAGCCTATATGTAGGCTGATCTAGGAATAGAGACAGAAATTCAAATACCATGATCCACATGGTTGTCGGGGACAGGGTTTTGCAAAAGAGGAAAAGATGGTCAAGTTTCAACGAAACAAAGCATAGGTTTCTCTTGAAATTACACGGTAGTTTCATAGTTGTAAAAGTCTCTGAATAATAGAATTCCTGCAAGAATACATCGTGCCCCTAGTATAAGGAGTTTAGGTTCTAATCTCAGTTCCTTGTAAACAGGGTTTTTCACGTGTGAAGGACCTTTGAATGTTAGGCAGAAGGTGAGATCATTGGGCAGGACCGTTGCACGCATTAGAAGCTTAAGTTGCCTCGTGTCTTCACTAAATGCTTATAGAACCCCACACTAAATGCTTATAGGACAACCAAGAAATGCCCATGCGTTTGCACAATTCCCCTTCAGGGAAGCAAGAAGCCCTATTGTAGCCCAGTCCTGCATTTGTGGCCTCTCCTGTGCAGGTACCCACCAATTCCCTATATCAATTCCTTGTTGCCTGAGGACGGCGTGCCAACTCATGCCTCTGTACTTCCGTAAATGCTGGTTCATCCATCTGGCACGTCCCACCACCTTAACTTCCTGCCAAAATGTCGTCACACTGCATCCAATCTGAGACGTCTTTGATATCTGTGATGTACCATTATTTATATGCCACCAGCAAAGAAGAAAGTGCTGCCAAGACACCTGTGGCATGCCACTGAATGTAAGATGCTTCCCAATTCCTGAGATATAAAATGTGGGGGAAAAAAGCGAATTTTTTTCAAATTTGTGAAATCTGGCCTTTGCCCTTCAAAGTCAGGCTGCCTTAGGGAGGCTGTTTACCCAAGTAAATACGAGTCCAGCCTCAGAACCAGTGACCTAGCTCTAATGCTGGCTCCCTCGCAATGAGCAGTGCTGCCTCCCTGTTCTTTACTCTTAACGTAGGGAGAATGATTACGCTTTTGGAGAATTAAATCAGATAACTCATGTAAAGCACCAAGCTTGAGATCTGGCACAATAGTAAGCCTCAATAATTTCATTTATTATTATTAATAATAATGGGCAGTTGTAATGTCACCTCCACTGTGAATTTGCCCGGGATTCTCTCTATCAGAAGCATCCCTTTTCCTGAAGGTCCTGGGAACCTCACATCCACCATACATCATCCCCCCAACTGTGGTAGCCATTAGGAAGTTCAGCAGGGTCTCTAGAAGTCTTCAAGGTACCTTTGGAAAATAATATTGACATTGATGTGCTCTCTCTCTCTCTCTTTCTCTCTCTCTCCAGCCCTGAAAGGAGAAATAACTTGCTTCATTCCTAGAAAGTGGTTAATGTGTACTCAGTGTGGACTCTGGGCTAGGCGCTGTACAAGAAATTCCCAGGCATGATCTTCTTTAATCCTTGTGAAAATCTATGTAACTTTACTAACAATTGTCACCCCAATAAACTTTAATTAAAAAAAAGAAGAAAATCCTATGAGGTAGGCATAGCATAGTCTTAATTCATAGAGGAAGAAATTACAGATTAGCTATCATCCCAGGGTCTCTGATTCCAGAGCCCCAAATCTGAACCTATGACATATCTTTGGTTCATTAAATCAGGGTCAGAACCAAATCTCTATAACCAGCTGGCTGGTCTTTCAAGTTCCTGTGTCTTTTCTGCCATTACCCTACCAAAATGTTTATGTAATGATCTTTCACATTTAGCCTTTGGATATAATTATATTGGATCGTTTTTCAGCAGCCTCTTAGTACTGAGTAAAGCTGTATTAGAAAGAAAGGATTTTATTTTATTTTTTTATCTGTAATTTCAATCCCAAATAGTGAGCCAAGTTGAGAAGAGAGAGGGCCAGGAGATGGGATTCTATTAATGCGTCCA
The DNA here is from genome assembly GCF_964194185.1 of Rhinolophus hipposideros. NCBI lineage: Eukaryota > Metazoa > Chordata > Mammalia > Chiroptera > Rhinolophidae > Rhinolophus > Rhinolophus hipposideros. Next base: position 6,351,046 of record NC_138068.1, on the reverse strand, counting down.
GCCTGGCTCTATCCTGGGATGAATTTCTGAAAAGGAAAATGAACTAGCAGTCTGATGAAGCAAGCATCATTACAGTAGACATGTGGCTTCTCCAGATAAACAGCTTCGGTCTGATTTCTCTCCGGGGAACACTACAATGGTGTAGTTTTGCATTTGATGGCTGGAAGTCAGAAAACCAAATGCTAGATTTTTGTTGGGGCTTTGAGGATTCAGCCCCTTCATTCTCTTCTCTCCCCAGTAATTCATGGTTCTGAAGACAGAGCAAAGATGATGAAAATTGTAACTAACAGCTTAGTAAATACGCAGGTCATTTTTCCTTCTTATTTTCTTTGAAAAGATGGCATTGCAAATTTGCCAACTCTTATTTTTTTTTTTCTTTTTTTTTTTTTTTTTCTGCCCAAGGCAGTGAAGGCAGAGCTATCTGTTAAGAAATGTGTGGAGCTGCCAAAATCCTGCTGCGCAGCCCCCAACATCTGGAATTCAAACTGTTGCAAATATGGGGAGTAAGAAATCTATTCTCCTGCTGCTCTCAGCAGATAAAGTAACGCTCATTAAGTCTCAGAATGATGTCCAGGGTTGCAATTTGACGATTAGGATGCTTATCATCTTGTAGAAGTCTTGCCTCATGTTACTGAAGTCACATAAAAGAGCCCCAGATGCTGCCGAAAATAGGGGGGATGTTTTCCTCTGTATATACTTTCTCAATTTTAGTTACACACACAGCCATTCGATATTCAATAAATATTTGCTTCCTGAGAACTCAACCAAACACTTTTAGTGGATCCAACCATGGGTGTTCAGAATGATAAGCCTATTGTCTTATAAAATCTTTAAGGTTGTTTTCAATCATCAAAGAAAGATTAAATTCGATTGAGTGTATTTTTAGTATTTTGCACTTGTATTTGAATTGTTTCGTAGGTTTTATCTATTTCAGTCCATTAGCAATTAAAGTTGATGGCAATTTGTGTCATACAGGATGGTTTTAGCAGCCTTTTAGGTCCCCCCCCACCTCAAGTTTTCTGTTTTGCTGTGGGTGTGCCAGGCTGTTTCACCACAGTGGGCATGGGCTCCTGTCTTTCAGTGGTGAGTGGGCCCCGGCTGGTGCCTGTGCCTGCTGCATAATCGCACTTCCGTTCAGACGTCGTAAACACTTCATGTGTTCACCATGGACCGGCCCACAGAGAAACGCACAGGCCAGGAGGGCTCCGTGCCTGAGGACTCCGTACCCCGCTCTGAACACTTACATGCTCCCCACAGGGCAGGCAGGGAGAGGGGTGCCTCCCACTCCAGGCTCTGGGTCAAAATAACTGCCATGAATGCTACTAAACTTATGACGTTATCTCCTAGTTTGGGGTAGGCTGGTTCATTCAGAAAATGGAATGTTTGGCGAATGAATTTTCAGCCTATTGACCTACAGTTGTTGCCTTTTCCCACTCTGGCACATGCCATTTCCTGGGTCATTCCATGTGCTGCTCCTCCTATTAAATCTCTTCTCTCCATGTTGCTGACCTTCCAGGTCCACTGTGTCCCACGCCATGTGGAAGCAGGGGAGTCCCCCTTCCAACTGTCATGCTCTTGTGATTAGCATCCAAACAATTCCTTCCAATGGGTGGTCTATGCTTGCAACTATTGTGTGACAGCCATAGTTCCTCGACACACACACAGCCCCAAGCGAATTCAAGGTTGGCTTTTCTGATTTGCCCAGTTCTTCGGAGACCTGACTTTTATCACTCTCAGAGTTTTCTATTACATATATTATTACACATGTAATGACTTTGACCAACATTTCCTCCTAGAGAGTACCCCCAAACCAACAGGCGTTCTCAGCTTATCTCTGTTTGCAAATCTACTTATTTTTCTCCAGCCATCGTGATAGGGTGTTTCAACAGGTATTTGGAACTAAAGAAATTGACTTATAAATATGTATGAAAGTCAGAGGACAGATTACCTGCAGGTGAGAATGCACACATGTACATGTTGTGTAAAAGGGAGAATGCAGACCGAGCAAAAAGGCAACCATTTAAAATCAGGGCTTGAAATATTTCACAGAAATTGAATTTTGCAACTATTGAAATTTCATTACACCAATAAATCAGCTACTTTTTCAGTAAAGGGCCAGTTGGAAATATTTTAGAGTTTGCAGGCCGCCTGGTTTCTGTCCCAACTACTATAGTCTGCCATTTATGGCAGGAAAGTAGCCATAGACAGTATGTCGAGGAAGGAACCTGGCGGTGTTCCAATAAAACTTTATTTACAAGAGGGAGTGCTAGGCCAGATTGATCCACAGGCCATACTTTGCTGGTGCCCGATTTATTTGATTTCATGTAGAGCAGAAGATATTTATGTTATCCCACAACCTGTAAAATGTATACCTTCTATATCTACTTGCTCTTAATTGGATCAGTAGCCGTGTCATTGTGTCTTTGAATACCATCTTTTAAAGTAATTCAGCAGGTTATACTATTTTGAAATTGCCAAGTTTGCTTTGATTTTTCTGGGCATGCAATCCCTCCATATTTCTGAGAGCTGTCAACCTCCCTATGAAGAATTATTTAATTAGACATCAATCATAAAATAGTTACTAAATTCTCACTTGGCAAAATGCTGCAGTGAATTAAGGAAAACTTAGCTGAGGCATCAAATGTTAGAAAGATTAAAACCTTAGTTGCAGCAATGATAATGGTATTTAGCATTTATGTGACTGGCTCTGCTAAACCTTTATACCTTAAAAGAGATGGATGTTATTATCCCCATTACACATTTGAGGGGACTCAGTCTCTCAGGTTTTAAGTGATGTATGTCGTGACCAGATATGTCTGAACGCTACATGGATCATGTTGGTTATGAAGTTGACTTTGGGTGTTCCCAAACAAGCAAGTCAACAACTCATACACTTTCTACATGAGTAAGTAAAGGGTTGACCTTTAATATCCCTTCAAATATCCTTATTGGAAATAATATTGAGTTACTCAAAAAATATGCCTTGAGCATATCTCAGACATTGCTAGATTTTGGTGACACGGGTATTTTCCCATGGTGTTTGCTCTCTAGAAATAAGAAACTGTATTTCTTATAGAGCAGAAGATATACTTTACTGTAGTAAAGAAAAGAACAATTCCATAAAGGACAAGGATAGTCCTAAGGTTTGAATGTAACACTTAGGGCTTGTCCGCAGTAATGTAGCTAATGAAAATAAATCACCTAAAATTTGGGTGCGGTTATTTCATTTAAAAGGAAAAAGGCTATGGAAGGCTTGAAATTTTTCAATTTAAATGTGAGAGTTGGAAACAAAATTCCAGCTAATGACAGACATGAACCTGGCAAGAAGAGTCAGTGATAAGAGAGGTATTTGCACTATAGCCAGTATACCCAGGAGTTTTATGAATGCAAGCCACGGAAACCAAATATAGCAAGTGTAAACCGAAGAGAATGTATTAGAACAGTCCAGGGCCATAGAGTTGGAAGATGCACAGAAGGAAAGGGAAACTGGTCCACCAGACTTGGGAATGACCCAGAAGCAAGGAATCAGGAAGGTTAGCATTTATCTTATATCTGCTGTGACCGGATTCAAGAGGCCAGAAACATTTTCTCTCTTTTGATCAGTTGTTAAAATCATGGGAGGGAGCCCTTGATTTTATTCACAACCAAATCCCTTTCCCCTGTAAAGAAAAGAAAGTACCTTTCCCACACTAGTTTCCATAGGAAGAAACAACCCTTAGGATTATCTTCCTACCAACACTACATAAGAATGGGGAGAGAGCATCCCCTAAAGGAGATGGGAATAGAATAGGCAGGCAAAAAAAAAAAAAAAAAAAGTCCCTACTAAGCATATTCCCTAAAGACAATCAATTTATGAATGAGTCCACACCCGATTCTTGGATTTATTCAGATAAATGCCAGAGTTTATTTTCAAGTGATAACCAGTGTATTCCATTTGGCCAAATCCGAGCTCAGATAATTAGCTTTCATGTTTCCAAATTATTCCTAAAATGCAAATTGGATTCCTCATTTCTCTATCCCAAATGGTTGTAAGATATAATTATGCACTATTAAACACCTGTTCAATTAAAATGAGGTGGGTGGGGAAACAAGAATTATGGAGTAATTGAATATTGCTGTTGTGGGGATGTGAAATTGATTTTCACGATAGGAAAACGCCTATTACAGAGGTGGCAGAGACCTCTGTTAGGTCTATGCCTCTCTTCCAGGAAAACGACAATCGGAGAGATGTAATGTCGTGTCGGGCATTTTTATTCTCTTCACTGCACGTGCCTCTCTGATTGAGCTCAGGAAGTTCACTGCGTTTAGTGCATGCAAGTGAGGTAATAGTTGATAACGAATCAAGAACTTCCTTGACAGCTTCTATCTCTAGGTGGGAATCTTCCATTCAGCCAACATTTTATGAGAGCCTCCTGTGTGTCCGTAGGCTAGGCTAACCTTGGAGTATTATAGGAATGAAAAACATCATGGTGTCGATACTAGAGAAGAGTTCGGTCTAGGTGGGGAAACAGACAAACGTGCTAATGTTGTGGTGGGAACACAAGCTAAGTGTATATTAGGTGCTACGGAAGCCTTGAATAGGATCACACCTAACTTGGGATTCTAACACAGAGTTCCTGCAAGATGCGGCATCCTTGTCTCTTACCGAAAATATAGCACAGTGGTCTGCAAAATATGGTACCCCGACTAGCAGCGTAAGCCTCACCTAGGAACTTGGTATAAATGCAAGGTCTGAGGTCCCTCTCTGGATCTACTGAATCAGAAATTCTGAGGATAATAAGCCCTCCACTAAGTAGTTCTGATGTGCCTCGAGTTTAAGAGCCGCTGATACCTCAAAATGGCTAAGAATACAGACTTCCCTATCAGACTGATGGTTCTGGACTGCAGCTACCTGTTAGAACCACCTGGGGAATTTTTTAAGTTCTTGATGCTCAGACTAAACCATCTAAATCAACTCTCAAGGGTTGGGGCACGGGCCTCTCTGGCTACATGGATGCCTGTAAATACATATTTTAAGTTTTTCCAGGTGACTTCAATGTTAGGCCAAAGTTTGCTAAATCCAATCTTCTGTTTTGAATACCTTCTGAGTGATGAACCAGTAGGTTGAGAGCGGATGTGAACAAGGAAAAGAATGGAGAGAAATAACTTCTTTTTTCAATATTGCAGGCCAGACACTGAACAAGGGGCTACAATGCAAAGAATGAATAGAAAGCAATAACAAAGGAAATGGAAAGAGGGGGCAAAGGAAACAAAGCTAGTGAACTATGTGCTACACACTCTACAAACATTACTTTATTCAGTTCTCATGACAACCCTTCCAAGAGGTTGATATTAGACCCATTTTAAAGTTGGGAAAACTGAGGCTCAAAATAGTAATTTCTCAAGGCTATGAGACTAGTAAGAAGCAGAGTCAGTAGTTAAACCCACAGTTATCTACCGCTAGTTCCTAGGCCCTTTCTTTGCTTCCTGGAAGGTGGTGTAGCCCAGTGGATGGGCATGTGGGCTCAGGCCAGACTCTTCACTCTCAAATCCTGGACCTTTCACTTTTAAACTGTGTAACCTTCAACAAATCATGAGCCTCTGTCTCATTTTCCTTCTCTGTAAACCAGAAACGTTAATGGCACATAGATTGTCGTAAGGTCAGATGAGTTGATGGAAATAAAGCTTTTAGAACAGCATCTGGGCTGTTAAGTGTAGACGCATTTGCTAGCACAATAAACATAATTTTCAGAATCACAGGACTGTTATAGGAGGCCCCTGTTATCATAAAAATCATTCAGTAAAAGGAGATATTAATACAAATATAAACAAATACATTGACTACAATGTGACCACTTTCACAAAGGAACAAAAAAACTTCAGATGAATTAACAATTGTGTATATTGACATTAAAATTTAAAGTATGCGCTTGTCCTGGAGGTTCCACTTTTGTGAATCTTTTCTACGGAAGTGAGAAAACTCCAGTGGAAACTAAAGTACAAATGAGTTTTTTGCGCTTTGCTTTGAGGGTGACCAAAATGAAAAAGAAGAATCAGAGAAAGAGGAGGAGGAAGAGGAAATGAGAAAGGAGAAGAGAGGAGAAAAATCACTAGAGGGAAAAAAAAATAACCCAAATGTCTACCAATTATGGGGTAGTACAATAAAAGTGTGGTATATCCGTAAATAAACTATTATGCAGTTGTTTAAAAAGTTGGATTTCTCCATACATGCTTAAAGGAATATCCATGATATGGCTAATGAAACAAACAAAAGAAGCAAGTTGCAGTGCACATTACGTAGTATGAGCCCCTTTAGAAAATAAACACAAAAGCCTACATTGGTTTATATTAGTTTACACAAGCATAAAAAAAAGTGGTGGGGAAGGTTTTGTATCAATTTTGTTCATATTATTGTTTCCAGGTTTAGAAGTAGATGAGTAGATGAGGGTTGCTAGCTTTTTATTCATTTGGATTTGTTTTTATTTTTGTTTATTAAATAAACAAAGATAAATAGTGCTTGTGATAGTAGCAAAACTAGTATGTTTAACTCTTTGTCTCTCCCATCAAACTAAGAACCCCTGGAGGCAGGAGTCCCAGTGCATTCATCTTTCCATTTCCAGGTGTACTATGGATGGGGGCACATGGATATTGAGAAACCCCATATGTTGTGTTGAGCTGCACTGTTGAGAAATCTCTAAGTGAAGAGTTGATATGTGGCTTGAAGGAGAGGGGTTGCTTGGTAATGACTCCCACAACAAACAGGTTTAGTTTCCTTTTCTACTTCAGGGTCTTTGACACCCAGCGGTAAGGGAGAAAATCAATATTGTCTTGACAATTTAGATTTTGTGTGTGAATACCCTGGGGAAAATGAATTCAACTTTTTGTGCTGTGAGGTCTTCATTTGCAAAACATGATGATTTGGGTCAGGTTTGCCAATCACTCCTGTCTGTTCTCCACCCAGGGAAATTATGGAGATAAATGAGGTTAAAATGTGAATGTTCTCTGCTTCCTTAGAAATAAATACATGCAAATTACAGAGGTTGCAAATAAAATGCTGGGATTGAATAAATCAAATGTTGTTATTTGACTGAAATCAGAGTTCAGGAACTTCCGACTGTATATTTCCTTGAACCTTCCTACTACGAAAACATTGTGCAGTGCTCTATGCTTTGGCAGAGAATGTGTTTGCAGTCTCCAACATGGTCACCTGATGATTTGATCAGTAATCAGCTAGGGTGAAGATGATGTGAGTAACTTATTACAGGGCAATGAAGCATGCTTAGAATTCATTGCCTTATGTCCTAGCAAATGTGAAATATAGGCGAGCTCATTCCCTAGCACCTTGAAATCGTTTCAGAGGTAATAGATTAGTCAGCTTCGCTTAGCAAGCAAGCCGTGTGGATTATTTGTCATTTGTAGGTGGGCTTTTTCTTCCCTTTCCCTCTTTGTCCCCAAAATGGGGGTGACTTATGGAGAGATGCGCTTCTGGGTTCATTTTCACCCTTGCAGACTCTGTACCGTGTCCACAACTGGGATCCAGACAACTTTGTGCAAAGCAATCACATTTCATTCGCCACAGATGGTGCTTTGGCCACGAGGGCAAAAAGTTGGCTCTCCCATCTGTGTGCTAAGTCAATATTCCAGTCTGGTCTTCTGGCAAAGTTGACTTGAACCTGCAGCAGAAATTGGGGTGGGGTGGGGGGGGGAAGGCAAAGAAAATAAATATGTAGAATTGAATATGGACTGGATCCATTGACAACGTCTGCTTCTAGACTTATATTTTACATTTTTTCTTGAAAGTCCATCAAGAATGTAACAGAAGGAAAATAGACAATGTCCTTTAGATCTTTCTTGTAAAAGTAGAGCTTTCTAATAAAGATTAAGTTCTTAATGGATTTTCCCGAAAAATCCCTTGGCTCTGGGTGAACATCAAGAAAATCCTCGTTTAGAGCAGGCACTTAAAGCGAGAATTGCTTGGCCTATTCCTTGATTCCCAAATCCGGGCCAGTGACAACCATGTTTATATTTGTCAATGTGCTGGCAGTCCCAAAAGACAAAGATATGAGTCCAATTATCTTCAGTAATAATTTATTGGCTAATGTAATAGAAAAGTTCAGAGTAATCTTCAGGCCTGGCTGAATCCAGGTGCTCAGAATCTGTCCTTAGGGATCTAACTGTATCTCTTCTCTTTGCTTTCTTCTATTGTGGCTTTAGTCAGGCTCTTGATTCCTTATAACAAAATGGCCTCCAGCAGTTCTAAATATACATCCTATCAGAATAGCAACCCCACTATAAAGAGAATTTTTTTTTATAGTGATTTCACCATAATCTTAAGGTTGTGTGTTATTGGTTTGGCTCGTGTACATTTCTGAACCAAATGTGCTATCCAGGTGGAAGAAATGCTCTGCTTGGTCATGGCTTAGTCATCTGACTACTGTGGGAGCAAAATGAGTAGATTCAATCCTACAAAAACTGTATGGACTAAACTACGGAGGATTTCTTTCTGAAAGACAAAAATGATAGACTATTATCAAAGAACAGAGAATGGATGTTGGGCAGTAAAAAATAAACCAACCAACAAACAAAAATGTATGTCTGTCAGGGATGGAGATGACATCAAAAATCATTCACATCCCCAGTGTTTTCTTTAGTGTGGTCTCTAGTAGAATAACCAAACTATGACCACTGTGAAAGTCAAGCCTTGGGAAAGAGCATTAGTGAGCCACTTTACGTTCCCTTACCATCTCTTCCTTATGCTTTTCTTCAGAAGAGGTTCATACAACTCAATGGAGTATGTACCCTACACTGAAAATCATTACAAGGTCCTTGCATTTTTATTCTTGATGACAAAATTAAAATGCACCAATGCCCTCAATATTCTAAAGGAAAAAGTTCTAGGGCTCACGTAAAGCATTTTGAAACTGGAAAGGATTGTTTAAAGAGAGCTTTTGAATCTAAGAGTGCTTACATTTTTAAACACCAAATTGAAAAGAACAGAAATGCTTGTATTAAATTTTAATGTTAGGGAAATAGGCTCTGTCAGGAGCTACAAGGCTGTGGAGCTTGTAAAGTAATGTGAGTGCATTCAGACTTTAAATTCTTCCTAAATGCCATAGGAACCATTTTACATTAGTCACATCTGAACAAAAGAGGGAGGTAGTTGAAGTTCCAGGAGGAAAACTGTAGCTAGAAGCCATGCTCCCCCACCCTATGTGGACTCTATATTATATGGTGGCCCTCAGAAACCAAAGGGTTTATTCTAAAAAAAACAAAAGATTTGTGTCCATGTTGTAGAGCTGGAATTTTAATTCTCTCTCTTGGAAGATGAATACAAATGTAGGACAGGTTTGAGGAAGATGAAAAGACCAATTTGAGTGTCAAAGGAGAGGATAACCCTACAATTTAATACCATGGCTCATCTTCTAATTAAGTGAGGATCCAGATATATGCCTATTGTCAGTGAGGACATTTCAAAGAGAGAAGCTTCTTCCTTCAAACAGGGTAGATTAGATTTAAAAATAGTCTCTGTAATCTATGTTTGGCAGTTCCTTTGATGGGCTTAAATGGGGACTTATATAAAAATGAACCCCTCAGTGTTCTCCTAGCACTTTGTCCATACCCCTGTCATAGAAATTCATTCATTTCTTCACTCACTCACTTACTCATTTAAGAGGTATCTACTGAGTATCAGTTATATCCCAAGCACTATGGACTCATCAAAGAACAAGACAGACAAAGCCAGTAATCCCTTTGGAGTTGATAGCCCAAGACTCAAATCAAACTCAAGTAACAAGCAAATACACAAAATAATTATGCAACAACTCATCCAATCTCTTTAATGTTATTTTAAAAAGGAGAGGAGGGGCTTCTGTTTAAGATTTAAAGTGACATCATCAAATGCAAATTGTGGAGCTTGATTTGATTCAAGCTTTAACCTATCAATTGAAAAAGAAGACTTTGAAACCACTGGGGAAATTTGAACACAAAATGGCCCCGGATAACACAGAAATAAATGAGTGTGGCTGTGTTCTAATAAAATGTTATTTATAAGAATGGGGGAATTGGGAACTCAGCTGATATAAGCATTGTGCACTAAGTTTGAAAGGAAACGTGCTGAGGTAGTCAGGGCAGGCTGCCCGTAGGAGGTGAGCCTTGGTGTGGACCTTGGATGATGGAGTTGGGCTTTCGGTTCAGAATAGATAGGATTTCATATTAAGTTTAGGGGAAAGAGAATCTCAAAGACATGGATTAACTTACACATTGTACTTTTTTTTTTTTAACTGTTACTTTGGTTTTGAATACAAACTTGGCAGAATACCTGGGATGCAGTAGATGGTCTGCTGAGTTTGTGGAATAAATGACTGCATGAAAAAAGATAGTATCGTTGGACCACTGTAGCTTTTCTTCATCAGAGCTCTGTACTTTATTCAGCAAAAAACTTTCCTAAATAAATCATTAAATCCAAGTGTATTCAAAAGTTAACATTAAGTGCCAATGTTGGAAAAAATTGAATAATAGCGTTTGTATGTTCAAGATGGGCTACATGAATATCAGACCAAAATGTGGCTGTCACAGCTACATGAAGGTCCTAATTTCATACCAATGCTTTGCATATTTGCTTTATTGAATCGCTTAATTCTAAATCATTTTTTGAAACAGAACAGGGTATGACTAATTAAAAATATTTCATGCAACAAAGCTCTATTGGGCAACTGTTGGTCAAAAAGTCTGTTATGATCTGGAGATTTAAAAAGAGATAGGACATAATCCGTATCTTCAAATTTTTTTATTTTAACATGTTTGTAATTTACGTAGTGGTTAATCACTCCCTTACTAGTTATGCGATTTGGGGGAAGTTGGGTAACATCTTTGTACCTGTTCCTCTCTGTGTGTGTGTGTGTGTGTGTGTGTGTACTCGTATATTACGGAAAATTTCAAACATACACAAAAGTACAGAGAATAGTATAATGAAACCCTATGCATCTTTCAACGAGATCCAACAATTTTCAACCCATGGCCAAATGTGTTTTTCATCTAAATGTCCTCCCCTTCCCACCTCACCCCTCAACTATTGGATTATTTTGAAACCAATTTGGTACCTCTAAATCTTAACGTAACCACAACACCATCATCATCTACAAAAAATAACAATAAATTTTTAAAAATTTTATAAAGTATCCAATCAGTATTCAAGCTTTCCTGATTATATTATACACATTTTCTTTTTAGATAATTTTTCTTTTTTTAAATAAGGATTCAAACAAAGTCCGTACATTGTCTTTGACTGATATGTCTTTTAATGTATAAGTTCAGCCTCCCTCTTCTTCTCTTCCCTTGCCATTTATTTGTTGGAGAAACGAGATTGTTCTGTAAAATTGCCATGTGGATTTTGTTGATTGCACCCTGTGGTATCATTTAAGGAGTTACTCTGTTGTTTGTTTTATAAGTTAAGTTGAGTTCCCTTCCCCCACCCCACGGATATTCCACAGGTGGGAGGTGGGTGATGCTGTGTGCTTCTCCTTACCTCCCATTAGGATGTCTAGTGCTGTTCTTGTGATGTCTTGATTGACCAGTGGGGTGAAGAGCTGGCAGCCTGACCCATCCATTATAGCGTTCCTTTTCAGCTTTTCACCTAATGGCTTTAGACCCATTATTATTTCAATAGGCATTTGAAAGTGGAAAATTGTCTAGTCTTACCAGTCCTTGTAGGTATATTACCTGGAACTCTTCTGTGATGAAAACGTTTTCCCTGGTGGTTATGCTGAGGTGCAGTTCACTCAGGGCTGGCAGGAAAAATGCTTGATTTCCACCCTATAATAATCAGAGTTCCACCAAGATGACCAGTAAGGGTTTCTTGATTTTTCGTACTATTTTTCAGTATTATTATAAATGTACAGAGGGTACCAAAAAATGTATAGACATTTTAAGAAAGGAAAAAAAAAACTATTAAAGTTGTAATAATATATACCGATAACAAAAGACGAATACAAGTCACGTGTGACTTCTGCAATGACAAGAGGTGTTCAAAGTGGTTCCCATCAGCATCCAGACACCTCTGATGATGGTGAACTACTGCTTGAGCAACGTTGACCATCTCTTAAAATGTGGATACAGTTTTTGGCACCCTTGGTATTTGTAACACATTTGTTTTTCCTTCCATCATCTTTTTTGAAGCCCCAATTCTTTTTATCTTGGGTGGGAGTTCCTTCAGAATGCTCCTGGGTCCCTTTAACATAATTTCAGGAGTCTTTCATAACTTCCTTGGTGACTGCCACAGCAAGATGCTCCTTGCTCATTGTGTGCTTTGGCTGCCCAGACCTGAAATTTGCCATTTTCCGAAAAGCGATGGTTCTTGTCACGGAAAACGGAATCTGAAGAGCACAGTCTAGGGGCTGGGGTAGTTTGTCATCTTAGGCTGGTCTTTTGTCTCTCAGCCTTCTCAGGGACAGAGATAAAATATATGCTTGTTTCTTAAGAAAAAAATAAAACAAACCATGATTTCATATTGCTATTACCCGTTTAAATTTATGGTTACAAGATTTTTATTTTATATTTGAATCTCTTTACTTTTGTGCTGAAAAATGTTGGTTCCTAATGATGAAAACATAATTACCTATTTGCCTTAATTTAATCATGTCTATAAATGTGTGTCAGAATAATCCCAAGATAATCATTTGTATATGTATGATTAATCAAGTATATCTTTTTGTGTGTGTGTGTGAAAAATAATATCACCATTATTATTAAAGCAGTTTTGTTCTTATATATCCCACTAAGTTAAATTTCTGTGTTTTAAAGTCACATAAAATAATTTCTATTTGGTTAAGCCACCAATAAATACTCATTAGGTTCCTTTGTTTTATTTTAAGGGTTGTTTTGATGGGGGTTGAAATCACTTTATTTTTTAATTAAATTTATTGGGGTGACATTGGTTAGTAAAATTATATAGGTTTTCAGTGCACAGTTCTATCATACATCATCTATATATTGCATTGTGTGTCACCACCTGGAATCAGTTCTCTTTCCGTTACCATATATTTGACCCCGTTTTCCCTCTTCTACCACTCCCCTGTCTTCTTCCCCTCTGTAACCACTAAACTGTTGTCTGTGTCTAAGAGTTTTTGTTTGTCTTGTTTGTTTGTTGCTTTCACTTTTATATCCCTTCACTCATATGTGGGATATAAAACTGAATGCTTTTTTAAAAAAATGTTTTATAACTGTGTACAAATTAAACCAATAAATCAAGAAATATCCAGAGAACTTTAGCTTCTTGACCTAGTTTCTCCTTCACCATGTAGATAACTGTTTATTTTTAACATTTCTGGTTTATCCTCTCATTGTTTATTTATAATATAAGCCAATGTGTATATAATGCTCATTTCTTAGATTTAATGTACATACAACATGTATTGGTATCTCCCTTTTCACTTCACACTGTATTCTGGAATCCACTCCACAGCAGCCTATTCGTACCAAGATATTCCTTATTTTTTCAACACTTGCAAAGTACTCCATGTGCGGACGTTCTGTTGCTTATTAAATCAATGTTCTGCATTTGACTTGTTCCCAGACTTCTGTTTCAAACAGGGCTGCAATTAATAGTCATGTACATATGCGGGTTTTGTTCGACTTTTGTTGTTTCCATTTTGCTTTGTTGCCGGGCGTATCTTTAGGACAAGTTCCTAGAAGAGGGAATGCTAGATCAAAAAGTAGAACGCTATGTAATTGTGGTGTCCATTGCTAAATTCCATGTCGTATTTTGTTTTCCTGCCAGCCACGTGTAAACATGCTTCTTTGCCCCACACCTACCCCTACAGATTATTTTTGTCACTCTAATAGGTCAGTGACAGTGACTTCTTCACTGCAAAATGTCAAATTGTCAGAGCCGACTAGGCAAAATCATAGATCCTACCTAACACCAGACTTTACTAGTAATTCAAACTATAAAGCGAGTAGAAGCAAAGACGCAGCGTGCTTCTCTGGAGGGACCCAAACCATCAGACGTGTGTTCCAAAATTATTCCTCTCGTCCACAATGGAACGTGCTTCAGTGTCAGAGGAAGACTAACACTGGCGATCTAGGTGTGTGTGTGTGTGTGTGTCGCCAGTCACCCATCAGCTCAGAGGAAGCTGTCAATGTTTGGGGAGTCTTAGTTTATAGACTCTGTTAGGTGGGCAGAGGGGCAGTCTGTGCAACTGAACTTCTATTTTCCAGCTATCCCTGCTCCTCCCATTAATAAATTCCAGGGGTTAGTTTAAGACAGGCAATCTAGACTAACTGGTGTATCCTGATGAAAGTGTTAGCATGTTTACAGGGAAGCCTATTTGACGACGAGAGGGAGGGAGTCCCAGATGCACTGTTTAACTTCCCATTATCTCGGTGAGTTTACCTAGGATTCATCTTCTGAGTCAGGGTTGAGCCCCTTTTCTTATGTTCAAGGTACATTTGCACTTTCTTGTCTGTTCCACCTGTTCATATTTATTGCTTATTTTTCTACAAAGAGTATTAGACTCTCTTTTTGTTTTGTTTTAGAAGCTCCTTATGTCTTAGGATTATCAATCTTTTGTTATAAGTGCACATATTTGTTTCTCCATTTTGTAATTTATATTTTTACGTTACTTATGGTGCAAAAGTTTTTTTATTTTTAAGTAGTCAAATTCACCAGGCTTTTTCTTTATTGCATCTGGACTTTGGATTATAATTAGGAAAGCGTTCTGTATACTCAAATCATAGAGGTATTCATCAATTTTTTCCTAATATTTGTATTATTTTGTTTTTTCTTTACATCTAAAATCTTTGACCATTTGGGAATCGTTGTGTACATTGCGAGGATTATACCAACTTTCTCTTCTACCATGTAGCAGTCCTGTTATTTGAGCATCGCTTGTTCAAACGTCCATCTTTACCCAATTGAGTAGCAGTTCTGAATTTATTGCATACGAAATTTGCGTATACAGTTGGGTCTATCTCTAGATTTCTTTTTCATTAATTGTTCTCTATGTCCATTCATGCACCAATATTCCACCATTTTAATTTTAGTGGCTTTAAATAAGTGTTAATATCTGGTAGGGCTAGCTATTCTCCACTTTACCATTATTCTACCTTTTCAGGGTTTCCTGACTTTTTTGCCTCTTTGTTCTGCCAAATAAGCTTTATAATAAACTTGTACAACTCAAAAAATGCTTTTTTATTTTTACTGGGATGAGGTTGAATTTATAAATTAAGTTCCAGAGTATTGACATTTTTATGATGCCATATCTTCTTATCATGTTGCATCTTCCCTTTTGTTCATGTTAATTTTTGTGTCCCTCAGGAGTATTTTATAGTTTTCTTCATAGTTCTTGAACATTTCTTGTTATGTTTATACCTAGGTGTTTTATTCATTCATTTTTATTTCCTTTCTCTCCCATATATCTTCTACAGTTTATCATCTTATATATATATATATATTATATATATATATATAATATATATATATATATAAAGGCTATTTATTTTAGTATGTTGATTTTATATCTCTTACTTTATTAGCTTATCTTATTGTTTGTAGTAATTTTCCACTGATTTTTTAAATGTTTTTCCAGATATATAAATGTCATGTGAAAATACGGATAGTTTTACTTCTTTTTTTCTAATTCTTATATCTCAAATTACTTTTTCATACTGTTCCTTAAACTGTAAGCTGAAACACTAATTTTATCTATCTCACAATTTTGTTGTATATATTAAATAACATAAAATATGTAAATTGCTTAGAGCAGTGCCTGAAATGTAGAAACCCACAATCAACATTATTGCTATTCCACAATTAGTTATCTGATTATGTATGTCTATGTGTGTTTATGTGTATATATATATATATATAAATTCGTATGTTTGATGAAACATTATAGAGTTACGTATTTCTTTTTAATATCAAGCATTTGCACATCTGCAATTAGGAATTAACTGGGTTAAAATCACTTTCTGAAGCGGTTAGTGTTTGCAAAACTTTGGTCATGAGTCTCCTTTACAATTTTTTGCCACATCGTATATTATACCCTTTCCATTTTTATTTATTTGTTATTTTTCTTTAAATGGAAAATCTCTCTTTTTTCTTTAAATATGTGTAAATATATATGCATGTAATCTACAAATAAATAAATATTATATGTAATGTCTTTTCACATGTCTTTGTACATATTATATATTATATATTACATATATAAAATATGTCACTTGCTTAAATGGAGAAACAGTATTTCTCTGATATATATTAAAATAAAAGCATTACCAGGTTAAAAAAAAAATTAACACCTGAGTTCATTTCAAACCCAACATTTTGGGAAACGTAAATGAATTTATACTTTGGGCAGGAGTGCTCTTTTCATTGTCTCAGATCTTTGCCACGCTTACTTTTAAAGACCTCTTGAGTAGTTTTCATAATCACTCTTAATTACAACTTGAATATAAACTCTATAAAGATGAGATCCTTGGTCTTTTTCACTGCTTCATAAATATTGTGGAGCTAATTAATTAATTCAGTGATTTGCTCTCTTTCTTCCTGTGGGTGTAGTGGGAATTGCCACAATATTTTTTTCTACTGTGGTTTCTGGTTAGCATATGAGAACATTCTAGAAGAAATGGTAGAACTGGGAACGTTGTCTCACTTCTAGAAAATTCATCAAAAAATCAAGAATCACGTTGGTTGGTGGTAACTTGTTCCTCAGGATATTTGGTTTTGATACCAGGCCATGTTCTCATTCACGTTTGTCCCTTGCTTCTGCAAGTTTCTCTGTAGATTAGTTTTGAATCATGAGGTTTTAAACTTTTGCAGAGGGTAGTGTTGATGCTATAGCAATATAATTAGAAATTTGGAAAGGTGGGGTACAATCCAGCAAGGGGATATTTGGTTTTAGTTAGATCTGCAACTTATATAAGCAGCTATAACTTAGTCTCAAATGCTAAAAGTTGCCTGTAATTAGAATAATTATTCATAATAATTGATGGTTAAAATTATTGTAACTGGTGCTTAATGGGCTTACTTTACGTATTCTTATAATCAAGAATGTGTAAGCAGCCTGTTTATGCCTTTCCAAGGAAGCTTCGCAAAAACTGTCCCTTTAAAAAAAATAAGGTTGCTTTATAAAGCATGGTTGTTTCATGTTCTGCTTTGTAAAATGACATAGTTTCTAAATTTTCAAAGTACCATCTGCATTTTATAATTAGAGCAGTATATTTTTCTTCCAAACATTTGACAAATTAAGGATCCCAAGGTCTCAAACATAATTTTTCACAGCGTGTGTATAATGCTGGAAGCTTCTGTATATATCAATTCAAGATGAGGATAGGCCATTAGCAGGAAAAACAAGATTAAAAGAAAAAAAAAAGAACTACAACGTGGGATAAAAATATGTGAGTTAATAAAGTCATGGTTCAGGCATTCACGAGCTTGGGGGATTCTCTAACTTCCTCTGGGCCTCTGTTCTTCTCTGAAAAATGGGGATAGTAGGGAACGTAGGAAAGGGGTCTGAAAGGGAGGAGGGTTCAGTTCAACAAATACTTTCCAGAATCTCTATCACACGTCAGGTCCTTCCTAAGTATGTGTGAGACAGAAAAATAAAATGAAGCCCTGCCTTTAGGGAACTTGTAGTCTATTCTGCAAGACAGGAAAAGAGAAATAATTACATTATTATATAATATATCATATTATATATAATACATATATAATATTATATAATATAATGCAATTATCTCCCCCTGATATATATATATATATCACTAGATTGGGGGATATATACCAGGGGTGCCAAAAAAATGTATACAAGATAAGTAGATTTTCTTCCTTCCTTCATTCATTCAACCGATATTGACAAAGTGCTTTTTATGTGTCAAAGACTAAAGATGCTGGATTTTCACCATTGAACAAAACAAAACAATGCCTCTACCTTCATGGATGCCTGCCCTTTTGTACGTGCCCTGAGAGCAGTATGAGGCTATGAAGAAGAACAAAGCAGGGATAGAAAATTGGGGTAGGATACCCACCACTACTTTAGCTATGTTGTTGGAGAGGCTTCTGTAATAAGCCAAGACTGCAGGCAGATGGAGGTGTGACCTACAAGCCCCAAGGTGGGAGTGTACTTGGAGAACAGCAAGAAATGAAGATGGAGCACAGATATTTTAGGGCGTTAGAGACCATGGTAAGATTCCAGATTTTACTCTGTGTGTGTTAGGAACCACTAGGTCATTTTGGGCAAAGAATGATGTGATCTGACTGATGTATTTTCAAAAACATCACTCTGGCTGCTGTGTGAGGTAAGGGTCGAAGTGGGGAGAGATGGTGAGAAAGTTGGACAGACAGCAAGATACTGTGCTGCCCAGAGGAGAGGGTGTTTTTACACCAGGATGTAATGCAGTGGCTCAGGAGAGGCAGTCAGAAACTAGGAGAATGCTGAGCCATCCTTCGCCCTGTGGAAACTGGGGCATGGAGGAAAGTGCAACCCAACATCTACAGAAAAGCAATGCTTTCAGAGGATAGTACGTGCTCAATTGATTCCAAAGGATTGGAAGCATAAAGACGAGGAGATACGTTGAAGAACCAGAGGGGAGTCTGGTAGGCATGAAATGTGTTTCCAAAGGAGCAAAAGGTTTTGAAAGTAGATAGTGGAGAAATACAGAACAGCATGTGGATGAGAAACATTTGCAGGAGGAGAACTGGCTGGAGGGGCTTCCGTTTTTGGGTACTAACAATATATGAGGTCTAACAGTTAAGTTCGTGAACTCATCCTAGAAAAAGTGCTACATCCCTTATTGCTGAATATCAGTGTGGTCACCTTCGAAGTACTCCCCTTGGGAAACTATGCACTGACGCCAGCGCCTAGTCCACCCTTGAAAGCAATTTTGGAACTCTTTTTCGGGAATGGCCATCAGAGCTGTCGTCGTATTACCCTTGATGTCCTGAATGTCATCGAAATGGCTTCCTTTCAACATTTCTTTTATCTTCGAGTGAAGAAAGAAGTCATTGGGGGCCAGATCAGGTGAGTAGGGAGGGTGTTCTAATACAGTTATTTGTTTACTGGCTAAAATCTCCCTCATAGACAGTGCCCTGTGAGCTGGTGCATTGTCGTGATGTAAGAGCCATGAATTGTTGGCAAAAAGTTCAGGTCGTCTAAGTTTTTCACGCAGCCTTTTCAGTGATTCCAAATAGCAAACTTGGTTAACTATTTGTCCCCAAATAGCAAACTTGGTTAACTATTTGTCCAGTTGGTACAAATTCATAATGAATAATCCCTCTGATATGGGAAAAGGTTCGCAGCATCGTTGTAACAAGTTTGCGCACTTAATTGTCAGACCTCGTATAGTTGGAATGGAACAACTAACGGGTGTAAAGTGGGTGTCAGGTTCCAATGCAGCCTCATGATATTCATGTGATGCTAAGGGAGGGAGCTGGTAAGGGCAACATGTTGGTGAATGCTAATGAAAAACTACTTATTTAAAATCTTTCCTACTATACTTGTATATAAATCCTTCAATGTGACAATCCCCTTTCTAGAAATTTATTCTCTCAAAGAGTGAAGGAGATGTGCAAATACTTAACTACAAACATATACAATGCAACATTATTAGTGTTTAGAGTCAAAGTGTCCCATAGTATGTGATATACTGGTCGATATAATATATCCCCACAATAGAATACGGTGTATTCATTTATAAGGATGTTGCACAAGGATATTTAATAATATGGGAAATATTCATGATACATTATTAAGTGAACCAAAGTAAGATAAAAACAGTTGTTTCATATTATCCCCTTTGCTTATGAGAGTCTTCATTATCTGAGATGGTCTTATCTGAACCCTGTGGTGTAGGAGAAAGTAAAAGTGCTTGTGATATAAAAGAATTAATTAATAATGTACCGCAAAAAGTAGTCCTGACCTACATATCCCTCCCTGGTCTATAGCAATATCTATCACAGTAGTGACCTAGTTAATAGTTGATTTGGGGATGTTGTAAATATCTAAACAGGATCAGAAAAGGACCAAATCTGTTTATTACTTATTGTAAACAATTAAAAAGAGTTCTATTCACCAGCTTCAGTCCCAGGACAAGATTCTGCATACATTCCTTCCTTTTAAGTGGGTATCTATTTCTAGTTCAGGATCACTTTCCTTCAGATTTTTTTAATTAAAGTTTATTGGGGTGACAATTGTTAGTAAAGTTACACAGGAGGGGATGAGATACACAGTTTAGACGTAAAAACATCAAACTTATCTTCCATGTACTAGTTCTTGGGAACTAGTGTCTTTCATGTACAAGTTCTTGGGAACTACATGAAGGCAAAGAACCTAGGCATCCATTACTGGAAAACAGCAGGGATGATGGCAGTGTACCATCAGTGAGGGTGGCAGCACGAAAAAAAAAAAAAGATTCTCCATACAATCATGATGTGTGTGGTTTTTGAAGGAGACCCTAATAAAGGTTCCTCCTGGATCTGACTCATTGTTCCAGAATCAGGGATATGCAGAGGAGTAGGGCAGGGCAGGTAGGCAGGACAAGATGGCAGAACAAGATGGCTATAAAGCCAAGGGCAGCAGCCTTGTTTTGTGATGAAGGTTCAGAGCTTCTGAGTCCTGCTGGACCTTCCAGAGAAGTGGCAGAATGTGAGAAGTAAGAGCCACCCTCTAGAGTCAGACTTCAATTTTTTTTTTAATTGGGGAATATTGGGGAACAGTGTGTTTCTCCAGAGCCCATCAACTCCAAGTCATTGTCCTTCAATGTAGTTGAGGGGGGCACAGCTCAGCTCTAAGTCCAGTCACTGTTTTTCAATCTTTAGTTGCAGGGGGCGCAGCCCACCATCCCATGCAGGAATTGAACCAGCAACCTTGTTGTTGAGAGCTCACACTCTAACCAACTGAGCCATCTGGCCACCCCTTCGGAAACTTAGTGGCATCTCATTGTCTTCAACTTAGTTGTGGAGGGCGCAGCTCACTGGCCCGTGTGGGAATCGAATCCGCAACCCTGTTACTCAGAGCTTGCGCTCTAACCAACTGAGCCATCCGGCTGCAACCAGACTTCAAATTTTTAATCAAGTACCCTTGGGCTGTCATTCTTTATGAGTTTAAAAATATTTAGCTGTTTTAGAGGATGAATTTTGCCGATGTTTTCAGGGACCTAGCCAGATTTCCCCCAGGATATTGTGGCTATTTATCTGCACTTGACCTCGGTGAGAGTCAAGCCTAAAATATGCTTCGACAGGACATCATGACTTAAAGAATTCCTTCCCCCACAAAAATCGCTATTTTCAAATGGTACAGAAAATAAGTGCACTTTAGATGATATTCCCAAAACTACTCATTTCCTCTGGAATATATTACTGTCCATAGGAAGTATCATTTTGATCCAAAGAAAAGTCCAAATTCTCAAAAACAAACTCACATATATGAAAGTCGAGAAAAGTCCAAATTCTCAAAAACAAACTCACATATATGAAAGTCGATAGCATGAATTTGTTTTTCTACATACTCTGTGGGCTTTTCTGAACCTGCAATGATGTTCTCCAATCCCTAGGATGTTTTAGCTTCCACAAGGAGCCTGTATTATTGTGGGTGTAGTGGTCCAGGGAGCATTTGTGATTCAAAACAACCCAGATCCGGGGAATTCCCAGCCAAATTCACAAGGGTTACCTTTAAAGTTGAAAGAATCCCCTCCATACTGTACTTTTCAAGTTCGAACATTGCAAAAAGATTAAGCTATAATGTTCACAAACCACATAATTTCCACAAATAAATGTGGGTTTGGGAAAGGCCTAAGGATTTTTATTTTTTATCACACAGTCCTGCCTTGAGATATTCAATGGCTATAGACCTTTGCCTTTTTAATATCCTGATGATATAAGCATAGTACTTATTCATTCATCCATTCAAGAGTATAGTTAGATTCTACGCACTCTTTTTGGTGCTAAAGTTATAGCAATTAACAAGATAGAGCTCACATCCTAGTCAAAGATGAACAATGAAAATAAAATTCCTAAGTAAACAAAACATAATAATTTCAGGTAGTTCTATGAAAACAAAGGGAATAAAGGAATGGAGTAATTTGTAGGGACAAATCTGGATAGAATAATAAGAGAAAGACTTTTCAAAGGAGTGTATTTGCATACAGATCTGAATGATGAGCAGTAGTGAGCTATGCAAAGGTCCCTACAGAGTGCATTTCCTTCTAGCAATAATAGCAAGTGCAAATGCCTGAAGGTTGAAACAAATTTGAATTGTTCAAGGAGCACAGTGAAATATGGAGAGATTGATGATTTGGGGTAGATAGGTACACAGGGATTGAAAGATGTAGGTAGGTTCTTAACAGCTACAGATAGAACTTGGTTTGTGATTCTGTTCTATTAGAGGGGTGAGGTGCAGGAAGACACAATCTGATTTCTGAAATGTTATTCTGGCTATGTGGAAAATTAATTGAAACAGGGCAAGAGTGCAAGCAGGGAAACTGGTTAAGGGACCGTTGTCATCATCTAGGAAAGAGATTGTGGTGGTTTGGACTGGGGGAAAGCTGTGAAGATTGTTTGCTTAAAAATGTGTTAGACATTACATTCAGACTTCAAGAATATTAAAACTAACAACATTTTGAAAAGGTGTGTTTTCCCCCCGGTGAAAAAAACAATATCCCAGAGAGGTAGAACTGTTGCATATATTCATGTAGTGGGTAAATGGCAGACACCAACTTAGTCAAGTTTCAAAGACTGTGCTCTTAAGGACTGTACCATGACTTCAAGGAAACAGTTGCTGTAGATTATTTTCATGGGAGGGTGATGGGAGTGAAAGCCAGAGTATCAGGATATGGGGGTATTTGACTCTCATCTAGGGGGACATTTTGCTCCATAGGTCTGTTGAGTACTGTAACAGGTCTGAGAGTATGTCCTGTTTGCAAGTGAACGGTATCATATATGCTGGCAGAAGACACAAGTTTCTTGGATCAGAGACAAAGGACTTTATTATGCCTCACAAGGAGCATTAGCTTTGGCTTGGCTTGGCTCCCATTGCCCTCCAGGTCCCACCAGAGGAGGGGAAAGGGAGAGTTGCTAGCACAGTAGGGTCCCTGAGTGGGTTTGCATAACAAGTGAGCAACACTGAGTTTGGGGACCATCACTGTTACAGAGAGCTTTAAGTAAGCCTGCTCACATTCAAAGTTGCTTGCTGTTAACAAGAGCCCCGAAAAGTGACCTCAGTAAAGGGCAGTCAGGGCCTTGCATTTTTGGCATACCCAGCACAAATATGCAGGGATGCTGGGGGAAGGGAAGATCCCATAGCAACTGCCTGTCTCCCCTCACCAGGCCTACAGCTTCCCCCAGTGAAAACAGAGACATTTTTGTAAGAGCTGCTTTCTCTGGATGGATACAGGAAGTTGTCCCAAATTTAACCCTCACACTGTTTTAGAAAGGGGCAAAGAGATGCAGAAGAAATCAGAGTACTGATAAAAGAGTTTTGAATGCTTTTGGCTGCATGTAAGGAATATTTCACTTTTCAGGATGTTAAAGAAGTGTTTCATTGTCACGTCAAATGAGTTCTGGAAGATGGTGATTTGTTAGTGATCGCTCAATGATTCAACAATATCAGGCCTCCAGGTCAGCCTACCTGCAATTCTCTAAACTTTCCACTTATAAGATGTGTCTGACTCTTCGGAGCATGCTGTCCCTACCCCAAATTTTCCAAAGCAAGGAAGAGGGTGCAGAGCATTTCTTTGCCAATGCCATCTTTATCTCGAGGTGAAAACTCACTTTCTCAGGAGTCTGCAGGGGACATTTCTGCTTATATCTTATTGGCCAAAACTACATCACATGACCATCTGGGTCACATGACCACACTTAGAATGGCATCTGCTCCTCTCTTTCCTAAGAGACCTCTGCCAGATATTTGAATAAACTTGAAGTTCTGTGGCTGAAGAAAAAAGGAGTTGACGGCCTTTGGCACACTTCTATCCCAGTTCCTTTCTGGCATCTAGACAAGGGCACTGGGCAAGAAAGATGAACCAGAATCCCATAATCACTAAAGCAAGTAGTGGCTTTGTAGATGCTTTCCCATGGGTAACAATGAGCCTGGTTTGACGAAGGATACAGAGCCTGCCAATTAATTTGGCAAAGAGCTCCACTTCAGTGAACTTTAAATAAAGAGCACAAAAGAGGACAAATGGGAATTATTTTGTAATCTGACTGAAGCCTTGCGTGTTCCTGAGTCACTGAACAGAGCCTGGAGAAGGTCTTCTTGGCATATGCTGTCAATGGGCCGAAAGCAGAAGGGTGTGGAGAGAAAGCTGTGTTTATTCCTGGAACCTGTCACAAAAATCCCAAACAAGCAAAATGAATGCTACGCTTCTCAGTGGGTAGCATAGCCCCGGATTCGGCACAGTCTGTTTGCTTGCAGGTTTAGTCAGCATTATTTTCCTCCTTTTATAATAGTCACCATATTGACAGTAATTTGCAGGTTTTTAAGTTCTGCATATGTTCCCCCTGAAAAACCACCCCCCCCTTTTTTTTTTGCTTCCCTGAGAACTTATTCAAAAAATACCTGAGGTTAAAAAAATAATAATAATTAAAAAAAAATTTGAACTATCGTGCATTAATCAGAAAACGTCTTTGGGAATTTCTCTCAGCTTTTGCATCTAACGCATTGCACGTGTTGACACGACAACGTCAACAGGACACTTATTGTTATGAATTGGATTCATAATCATGGAACATTTGCCATTGAGAATTATTTTGCACTGTTAGATCTATATTTTTTAAAGGTTTTAAAAAACCAACTTCCTTTTACTTGCAAATAGCACATTTACTGCTCTCAAAGTCTGTTATGTTACGTAATTTATTAGCGGTCCTGAGTGTACCTAGAACTATGACTGTGTTTTCATAGGGGCAGCTGTGTGCGTGTGTGTGTGTGTATTTCTATTTAGGAAATCTGAAAGGGCCATCAAGGATGATTCCTATAGTCAACTGGTTTGAATACTGGCCCAAATAATAATATATTTTCAACTAGATCATTATCACTGGAGACCTGGTGGAGTCTGGTGGTTCAAAGTATGGCTCTGAAGTCAGCCTCTGGGGATTCAATTCTCACCCTGACATCTGACCTTGGGAAAGTTACTTAATTGCTCTGAGCCTCAGCTTTCTCACTTATCGATAGAGTTAATAGCAGCTACAAGAGTAATATTAATAGCAACAGTAGCGACATGGTGGTGACGATACTATAGCTAATATTGAGAGAGAAGCACGTTCTAAGCCCTTCTCACGTATTCACTCATTTACTATGATTAATATTAATAATTATGGAGGTCTGTGAGGAGCAGATGCAATGTTATCTGCCTAACGCAGTGCTTCATATCTTGTAAATATTTTAAAACATGTCGTAGCCCAAATGTGATTAATTGAATGAATGAATTGGGCAAGTAAGTCAAAATGGAACAGAACAATTATGTATCTAGACCCGCCAAGGAGCCCTAAGCTGTGTTAGGTATTGAATTTCAGAGGCATCGCCATGGTGTTTTCAAAGTATATTCCCCCCCTGCCAGAATTCACAAAATACGTTAATCAGAGGAAGGATCCTTGGTCTAGATTCTTTTAAACCAGAGCCTGAAAGGTTTCCACATGTTTGCATGTCGATCTGGGTATTTCTAGCTAGAACTTCAAGAGTTTAATTAAATATTTGCACAACAGACATTTTCCAGTTCTACCACCTGCCACAATTCCAGATTGGCTCATCCCTTAGCTGGCGCCATTCCCTTTCTGGGTCTGGCACACAGCACCAGTGAGCACAGCCAAAGGCACCCAGCACTCACCACATGAAAGGCTCTGACCGGCTTTCGGTGGCTCCTGGGTTCAGCAGACCTCTGAAGCCCTCCCCTGCTGACTTTTTAATAACGAACACAGAAACCTGGCCCCCACCATTCATTCATTCATTCATTCATTCATTCATTCATTCATTCATTCATTTACTCATCCCTTCTCCAAGAGCACCCCGGGGGTAATCTCTGAAGAAAGTGAACCAGATCACAGGTATTAGAATGCTTACAAGCATCAGCAGTTTCTCATGAACCCCCCTCCCCCAAAAGCATGTCTCCTATAGCCCGTGACACCTGCAGGATCCCCACCTCGCCTGGCTCTGTCTTCCTTTTGCATTCCTCTCTGTCTCTCTGCTTCCGCCACACTTTCTTCCTGCCTTTCAGTGAATGAGCCAAACTCACCGAGCTTTACTCTGCCCAGCGCACTCTTCTCTATCTTTTCCATGACTGACTCAGCTCACACACTCCCACCCCATGAAGGCTTTCCACATCAACCCTACTTAAAGTAACTCTCCCTTCCCTACTGTCCAGTCACACACATTGTAGACAGGCACTAAATAGTTAGTTAATTTAAATAGCACAAATAATGCGTCTACCATATGCAAATTGTTCTCTTTTAAAGAAAGTGTTTAGGTGTGTAGGTATGACCAAGGAGGATTCATGAGACTTTAGGTGATGTTTTGGAACAAAGACAATCGTAGTAACAGCTAATATTTAGAATGGTGCACTCCAGTTAAATGACTCCAGGAGCCAGGTAGGGAAACAATGTGATTTTAGAGAAAGGAGAAAGGAGAAAGGGTTAGATTCATGGCCCAACTTGAGAGTCGTGCCCCGCCTAAAACAATGCACATGGAATTTAAAAAATAAACACAAAAACTGTTGCCTTTGCCACTGGTTCACTCACTGACGGGTTCCTAATTCTTGCTGGAGTATTTACTCTGCAAATGCTTTCCTACACACTCCATCTGCATTCTTACATTTAGCATTCACAGTAGCCCTGTGAAGGAGGTACTGTTACTGATGTCATTTATATACTGTGGTCCTTGGGTTTATTGAGCAGGGCAGACTTTTCTGTAGCGGGCCGGACAGTAAATATTTGAGGCTTGGTGAGCTACATGGTCTCTGTTGCAACTTCTAGTATTGAACTCTGCCCTTCCAGCTTAAAAGCAGCCACAGCCATGACACGAGCAAATGGGTGCGGCTGTGTTCTAATAAGATTTGTTTACAGACACAAGCAGTGGGCTGGATTTAGGCTGCTATAGTTTGCCAACCTCTCTTATAGAGGGTAGGTCATTTGCCTGCATTTAAATAGCTGTTCAGTGGTAACTAGGGCTTGAACTCAGGTTGTCCTGATTCCAGAATGCTAGAGTTTGAATACCTCATTTCTATCCCGCCTCTCCTTCCCATTGGCCCATCCAATAGGTCAGGGCCATCACAGTTGTCACTCACTATAAAGAACATTTTTTTGACTACTTACTGTACACGAGACAATGTCTAAGGGATCTGTGTGTGTATTCAATCATTTAATCCCCATGGTGTTGAAGGAAGAGACATCACTCGGTATCTGAAATAAAAACCTGAATCTCTCGCTTGCCAAGAAGTGAGAACTGCTCTGGTTAGGTCTCCCTCTGAACTGGCAAGGAGAGCTGCTGACGTTTTCATGTTTGCAGAAGTGTGGAGTTCCAGGGCTGGTGGGCTTCCAGAAGCTGGGAGTTGAGGTGGGGCTTGCGTTAGCTCTGGAATCTGGTTAGTTGCCTTAGGCTACTGTGGATTCCCTTGCACAAGGTGGTGGTGGGTGAGTTGTCATGGGTAGTTTGGGATGGATGTAAACCAAGGGGATTACTTTTCTCGGTATGAACTAGGGTCCAAGTACCATCCGCATTTTTCTCTCTTGAATTTGGATGCCAGGAATTCTTTATGCTTATAACAATTCTATACAGGAGAAAATTTGATTGGCCCCACTTTTGATGTTTGAGGAAATGAGGCCCATAGAAGTTACGTGACTTGCCCAGGATCTTAAGGCTGGTAAATCGTAGGGCCAGGATTTTAAAATTGAAAGTCAGATTCATACTCTGTGCTCCTCACAATGACCCTCTCTGCTTCCCATGTCACATGTTTGCTTTCCGTGAGAATCACAGTTGCTTACTTATGGGCATTCAAATTAATTCGTAGTTTGAATCCATACATGTTATTCATTTTAACTCATCATTTGTTCTCATCTCCGTTCCCTCTTTTAGGTAACAAATGGCCACTTGCAAAAGAACATCCACAAGGCTGAATTCCTTGATGTGAAATGCAGTGCCACTTAAGGTAATTGTTCTTCATATTGAACTTCTAACCAAAAAGTCAGGCTTGCTTTTACTGAAAGGTTAATAAGCAGAAATTTTGACTTCACAGTATATCAAGACAGATAAATGACTCTAGGAGAGATGATGCAAAATGATAGCCTTGTTTAACCCTACTGGGTTTGTTCTTGACTCGGAGATCAACCTTGCAAAAGGTTAAGTGGAAAATTAAGGGAGAGACAAGTTTATTTCTCTGCAAATTCGTGTTTCACCTTCTACAACTTACAGGACTCAACAGTCATGGCCAACATTCATGGCAGAGCTAAGAGAATTATAATTAGAGAGTTACAATTGTCTCCTATTTGACCGTGGGCTAACTCAGGGGACAGAAGATTTGGACTTAGCTCTATTTTAACCAATAACTTAGACGCAAAATCCTGGGAAATAGGTTGACTCTATCCATATGTATTAGTTTCCCAGGGCTGCTGTAACAAAGTACCACAAACTGGGTGTCTTAAAACAAAAGAAATGTGATGTCTCGTAGTTCTGGAGACCAGAAGTCCAAAGTCAAGTTGTCTAGTGTTTGTCAGTCGTCTTTAGCATTCCTTGACTTATACTCATCCATACATTGCTCTAATCTCTGCTTCTGTTGTCACATAGCTTTACCCCACATGTGTCTGTCTCCAAGTCTCTTCTCTTCTTCTTATAAAGCCCCAGTCATGTTGGATTAAGAGCCTAATCTACTTACTTTGATGAGTCAAAGTAAATCACTAATTATATCTACAATGACTTCATTTCCAAACAAGGTCCCATCTTAAGGTACCGGGGATTACAACTTTAGCATATATTTGGGGGGACACGATTCAACCATAACACCAGGATTTCATGTTCTCATTTGTTTTATGATGATAAGATTGCCTTCTTCATAGGGGATGCCAAAGGGAAGATAATGAGATTCAAGTCCTTTGAGGAAAAAGTACTCTGTAATTATTAAACATATCACCGCCAGACAAAGCCAAAAGATGAGGACATATTCATGGGCAGCTTTTATAAAGACTAGAATTCTTTTATTACAGGCTCAGCCAACTTCCTTTTTATAGGAGCTAAGCTCCCCGAGGCGTATTTTTGCCAAAATAATAAGTAACTTCAAAATAAGTGAGATATACACAAAAGGACAATAATTTCTGCCCTAGATGTGATTCTGCAGTAAGTTTCACAAATTGCTTCCTTTATATATAAACTGGACATTTCTTAAGAGAAAACCACTTTTTCCCCAGAGATGCAAAGGAGTGTTTCTTCTGTTTGTTCTGGAAGAAAAAGGAAGTTTTCATCAGCACAGACCATCCATATTTGGCTTTTTCACTGAGCTTGTAGAAAACAATGTCAATTCAGACAATAATTTCATGGAGGATGTAGGAAGTACTCTCGGGCCTCTCAAGAAGTAAAGTTTGCATGAAATGGAAAAAAAAAAAGTTCCCATAATCTTGTTCTGGGTTTTGCGTCTCATTCACTCATTTACTCAGCACATATAGAGACCACCAGATGTAGAGACATACGCTGGTACAAAGATATATAAGATGTGATCCCTGCCCTCAGAGAACCCACAGGTGAGTGGAGAAAACATAAAGAAATGGCCATAATGTGTCAAATTCCTAAGAGGTACTTCCAAAATGCTGTGGATACAAATGATGATGTTGAAAGAAATCAGGGAGGGTTTTCTTGAGGCAGAAACAACAAAAACAGGGAAAGGCCAAGGACTCTAGATTCCTTATTATTTTCTCTGTGTGGCTAGAGTATAGACTTTGAGGTCTGTGTGGAAAGTGGGACAATGAGAGGTAAGCTGGGGTCATATTGTAAACATATTTTTTATTTGTCACACTGAAGAATTTGGACTCCAGCATCATAGAGTAATTAATGTTTTTTCATTTCCTTAATACTAATCTTTTTCTTAATCTCAGCTTGTTATAGAAAACTTAAAATGTAGAGGAGTATAAATATAAAAATTAAAATCACCTTTAATCTCAACATCTAGAGATAGTTTGTCTTTTTTTATGTATATCCATCAGTCTTTTGTATAATTAAATACTTTCAATATACTGTGTTGATTTTAATTTTAGTTTATTATAATGTTAAAGTATTTATAATTTTGTCTCTTTCCCTTTGTCTCTTTTTTTCACTTAACATTCCACGGTGGACTTGGTCCTGAAGGAATTTTCCTGGATGGTATTGTGATATATCTATATTTTTAGGAAATTTAACTCAGGTAGCAAAGAGAGACTGTCGTCTAGCATGACATCAAGGTAGCTTAATGCCAAAATTTGAACTCCTACGATTCCTAGCTGTAGAATTTATTTCAACTTACCGTGCGATTCACAGAAATAAAATAAATGGCTACTTCTTTATGAAGGGGAGGTTTAAATGATAAATGAAAAAGAGAACGTAGATGAGGAAACATGGCAGGTTTTAAGCAGTGCATTTATTTTCTAAAAATAAGGATTTCTCTTTATTTAAATGTACAGTCTGAGCATAAGTATGTGATGCTTTAAGCCTAAGACTTTCAGAAACTGCACCATTATAAGACACATAAACTTTGTTGACAATATCACAACAATCGCAAATAATTTGTTGAGAACATATCTCAGATTAAAATGGCGTCTTAGCCTACATCAGATAGTTTTTTATTTACCTTTGAAATTTAAGGTGATTATAATACTAGGAGAATGGAACACAAAACGTCCAATGGGTGTGAAATAAAGGAACTGCACAGGAATGTAAGCTTGTACAATATCTCTCAGTCTTTGTCAAACTCAAAGAAGGTTTAATGCTTTTTATGTGAAAAATCAGTAGTTTTTGCAATTTCAGCACTATTTAGTAGCATCCAAAAATTGCACTAAACCAGAGAGTTCACAAACAGTTAAGACAAACAAAATGATTTTTATGTTACCTTGTCTTAAATTAGAGGTTGTCAACTATTCTTTTTAATTCACCATTCATCTGTGATGACATTTTATATCCTCAAGGATAAAGAAATGTAACTTAAGTATCCAGAGGGAAAAAAATCAAGTTATCTGTGAGGAAACATAAGTCATGCTAGTGCCAACCTTCCCTTCTGGGCGAGAGGGAATTAGACAGCCCTGACCATTATTGAAAGATAATTTTCAGGAAACAGTAAAATCATGACTTACATACAGATGCTAAAGGGAACATGATGATTTTATTTCACTCATATGAGGGGTCCAGACTGATGTTATAATCAGTTCAGAGGAAAAACCAAAATAGCACAAATTCATCTGGAATAAAGAAATGTCAAGATGAACTGCAAGCAAAGACAAAAACTGTTTTTCCTATAGTCAGTTTGAACCTCTACCATATAAGACAACTTTGCATATTTTACTATAAGACCAGGTCAACATAATGTAATTAATATAATGTAATGTAATGTAATATAATATAATGTAATATAATATAATATAATATAATATAATATAATATAATATAATATACCGTGTTTCCCCGAAAATAAGACCTAACATGACAATCAACTCTAAAGCGTCTTTTGGAGCAAAAATTAATATAAGACCCAGTCTTATATTATGTTAGATAAGACCCGGTCTTATAGTAAAATAAGACAGAGTCTTATATTAATTTTTGCTCCAAAAGACGCATTAGAGCTGATTGTCCAGCTAGGTCTTATTTTTAGGGAAACAGGGTATATATCCATCCCACTAAAACCAAAACCATTTTATCCTAAGTTCATTTTTTTTCTTTGCCAGAATCAAACAATGTCCACAATCACTTTATTACCACTTGATAAAAGGGAAGTATAAGAAGCAGGAAGTTGGCAGGAAGGAAGCATTTTAGCTTAATTGTGCTTAAAACATCTCACTCTTACACAAATACAAAAATATATGTCTGTAAATATATTGTAAGTAACCCTCCATCATTTCTCACTATATCCCCAGTGTCTTGTTCATTACATAGATTATAATAGATACTTAATAAATCTCTGTTTAATGATTAAATAAATGCTTGGTGAAACAATATGAAAGGAAGGATATATTTGTGTGAGGTTTTTGATGCCCTCACAGGATGCTTGTCTATAGAGAAAATACTATTCGGAAGATTTTTTTAAAAATTTGTATTTAATTTATTAAAGTTATAATTATTTTAAAAATGCTAGTTTTCTCTTAGGCAATTTAAGAGTGTAACTCACAAATCTCATATTCTATTTTTAAATTCAGCAGATGTTAGCAATCGCTTTTAAGGGATCTTTGACCAAAAAGTCTTCCTTCAAAAGCTTAAACACCACAAATATTTTAAACAGCTTTTATAAATTCAGTATATTTACTTTCTTTAAGTACCCCAAGAGACTGAATTAATAAAAACAACCTTCCTGAATATTTACCAAATCTTTTTAATTTACTAATGTTAAAATTTATAAAAATTTGAAGTTTTTATTTTCTTAAAATGTTTCAAATGCATAAGCATAAAGTATGAATAATTCATTATTTATAGAAAAATATTAATACTATTGTTTCGTTACTATCAAAATTTTTATACTTGATTTTAAAGTTTAAGAAATGTGTTCACATTTAAGGAATATAGTTATCATTCCAAGTAAGTGAATTTATTCATAACCAGAGCTTTCATCCACAAGATTTTTAGTGACTCCTGCTGGGACTCATTGAGCTGTATTTCAGTTTCCTTGTCATGTCTCCATAACTCCAAGATCTGGTCAAGTCGCCTATTTCCCCAAATTCGAGTTATACACATTTACTAATCCATATGTCTATTAACAGATTCTGTAACTCTCACCCAAGTCTGTCACTTGATTTAATTTTACTTATGCTTTTACCCCCATTATCTTAAAGCACATCACATTGACCCTTGCTAAATCAGACTTATGAATTTGATGGAGTTTTAAAGACGTATAGAACTATCATTTCTACCCAAGGATAAAGACTCGTCAATTTGATGAGCTCATTTTTAAAATATATTCTCAAATTTGTACAAGTGGTGGAGATGTTTATAGTGATATCCAGTTGGATTTTGTATATTTTGTCTGATTTTTATTTACACTCATGAGGTCATTCTCCTGGCAGGGAAATGTAAATATGTATTCTAAAAATAAAATCAAAGACACCATCCTGCTATTCATAAAAATGTATCAAAGAATTTCAGAGAAGGAAAATGACTGTAAAATGATGGCAATGATCAAAAGAGATGCAATTTAATAGGAGGGTTTTGTTAAATGTAATCGTAATAGTAAATACAAGTTTCAAAAATAATTCTTGAGAGAGATGGCAAAGAAAAATAAATATTAGATGTGTGGATTAAAAATCTCAGATTATATGGATACTATATAATAAATACTAGAAGAGGTAAGATGGAGCTCATAGAAAACAAAGTGTGCTTAATTTTCCATCGTAGGTGTTTATGTACTTAGAAAACCTACAACAGATGTCAAAACTAATTATTGTAAGAGAGCGTGATACAAAATCATCATCCTCTTTATCATTGTAATCCTCTATTGTAATATCAACAAAAGCTAGGAAAGGGGGTAGGGTCTAGGGTAAATAAAAAATTGCTTAGTTTTTTATCTTCTACAAAAAGTTAGACTTTAAAAAATGTTGACATGAACATGGACAATAGATTTAAATATATTCATAAACTTATGAAATTGACTGCCCAGGAAAATAAAACTAAGATGGTGTTGGGGAGCTGACTCCCAAAAGAGATCTTCAAAATAACCTTCAGATCAAGCAAAGCGAAGTTTATTGTTTATTGCAGTAATGGAGGGCAGTGTGTCAGGAGCGTCTCTGAAGGGGAGAGCCAAAAATAGGATATCTGGGAGGTTTTTTGTGTCTTGGTTTAAGGCAGGTTTTTCAATGCAGGAACCTGATTGGGATTTGGCAAAGTTTGTAATATAATAGTTGAGGTTTGATGGATGTGGAGAGTGAAGATTTTGAAGTGAATCTTTAAAGAATAAACAATAGTTTGATGAATCCACTTGAGCAATCTGTTGTTTAATATGAAGAAGGGACTATTGTTCTTTGTACTGAGGAGAACAAGGTGAATAGTCTATTGTTCAGATAAATAGATTTTTCAGCAAGTTCCTGCAACAAACAATACAGTTTCTGGCAACTTTCTCTTTCTGGGCAAGAATTTCCTGGCATAATAAAGTCATGTTAACGTAGAGAGTAAGTTGTATTGTTATATGGTATCAATTGTCACCAATATTTTTTTAAAATATCGGAATTATTAAAAGTGAAAAAGAAAGTACAACTTGTAAAGGAAAGGAGGAAGATGAATCACAAAATGAACATAATATCAGAAAACAAAAATTAAGAGGGCAGGAAGAAAACCAAACACATCAATAAATGTTAAAAATGAAAATTATATATTTGATCCCCTTTACCCTCATCTACCAATAGGATTTATAGATGACGTAATACAGAATTGTACACCTGAAATCTATGTAACTTTACTAACAATTGTCACCACAATAAACTTTGATCAAAATAAAAGAAAATTAAACTATCCAGTGAAAACATGCATTCAATTATATACTAATCAAAGATGAACACGCTTTACAATGATACTTATAGATTGAAAACAAAGTACAGGTAGTGATATCTCAGTTTATCACAAAAAACAGTAAGAGGGGGTGTTATATTAACACAAGAAATTAGATTTCCAAGTAAAATGTATTAATGTCGTAAAGGAAATTCATTATTTTAGGTTTGTACTATTTGTTCAACATCTCAGGACATGTGTAATATCAGATAATAGTCTGCAGGCACTGTCTGTGTTGCTTTAATTTCATTCACTCATTCATTCATTCATTCATTCATTCATCAATGCTGGGCACCGAGACTCATGATGGGCAAGTCAGAAAGGTTTCTACTCAAGCTCAGTCTAAAGAGGGGTGGGGAACAGACAGGAGAACTGTTAATGCATCATCAAACAACATAATTTCAATGTGTGATAAGTCTTTTGAAAAAAATAAAACAGAATTTTCTGAGGGCAAGTGATTTGGTTGGAAGGAGGCGACTTTTTGGATTCAGAGATCAAGGAAGGCTTCTTGGAGGAAGTGACACAAGCTGAGACCCAAATGGCAAGAAAGAATCAGTCATGTGAAAATCTGAAGGAAGGGAAGAATGAGTGAATGCTAAAAGGCAGAGCGGGGAGTGAGTTTGGTGTACTTCAGGAACAGAAAGAAGGCTTTGTGGATGGTGAGGGGTCTGGGGGCAAGAGGTGCATGATGTCAGGGAGGTACAGGAGGGCCCCGGGGTCTATCGGAGTTGGAGGCCAAAGCAGGGGTGTGGGTTTTGGTCTATGCACAGATAAAACATGATTTTGTCCAAGTCATTTCGAAAGGAAGACCAAATGTTGTCTTTGAGCTAAAAAAAAGCTAATGCAATGTCCTACATCTTCTGGCTTCTATCATTCATGGATGTATGTTTGCACTTACTTAAATCAACTGATGTGAGAGTTAAATTTAAAGCTTACAAGGGAAATCAAAGAAATATTTAAAATATATTAGTTTAGCTTTGATTCTCCCTACAGTGTTTCAGCAAAACAGACTTTTTTATTGCACTGGCTCCTTAGAAGCTCTCTTGAGTTATTTGCTTTCATTTCAAAAAGCCCACAAGCACCTAGATTCTTTAAGAATTCTGATATTGTCAATGACTGACAGTGATGTCAGATATTTTTTAGGAAGACATTATCACAATGATGATCTTATTTCATATTTTAGGCATAACAATTTAATGTCTATTGCTTGTAATGGGATAAAATGGAAATAATTTCAATTTCTATCAATGGAGAAGGGAGAAATAAAATGCGCTTTTGTCATATGATGGAATATGATTCAGCCGTTTAATGGACTAGATCTATGTGTATCAGTCTGTACAGGTCTCCTCAAAGTGAGGAAGGGGAAAGTAAGTGGTATTAAAATAGCTATAGAAAAATACAACGGTTTCCCTGAGAGCTATTGGCATATAAGTGACACGTGTGTGAGTTTAAAGGGTACAAGTATTGATCTGATACAGTTTACATGTTGCAAAATGATGACCCCTACCGCATGGTGGCATGAGATTGCAGGAGCGTGAGAAAATTTTTTTGGGGGGGAAGGATAATTTCACTATTTTTAAAAATATTATTATTAAAATATAGCTAACATACAACATCATATTAGTTTCAGGGGTACACCATAGTTATTCAACATTTATATTCTGAAAGAAGTGATCACCAGGAGAAGTCCAGCAACCATCTGACACCGTACCACACTCTCACAATATTATTGGCTATAGTCCCCATGCTG
Source organism: Rhinolophus hipposideros (assembly GCF_964194185.1). Taxonomy (NCBI): domain Eukaryota; kingdom Metazoa; phylum Chordata; class Mammalia; order Chiroptera; family Rhinolophidae; genus Rhinolophus; species Rhinolophus hipposideros. Next base: position 6,314,641 of record NC_138068.1, on the reverse strand, counting down.
TACATTATATCCCCAGGACTTATTTGTTTTATACCTGGAAATCTGGACCTCTTATTCCCCTTCACGTTTGTCTCTCCCTTTTTACATTTTTCAAGTACAGGTGACTTTCAATATTATTCTATGTTAATTTCAGGTGTATGGCATAGTGTTTAGATATGTATATAATCTAAGAAGTGATCCCCCTGACTAGTCTGGTACCTACCTGGCACTATACATAGTTATTACCATATCATTGGCTATATTCCCTGTGCTTTACTTTACATCCTCATGACTATTTTGTAACTACCAATCTCTACTTTTTAATCCCTTCAACTTTTTCACCATCCCATCTATCCCCCACCCCCAATAAATCTAGTACTCACCTGACACTATACATAGTTTCACTATCTTGATTCTGGTGACGATTTCACGGGTGTAAACATATGTCGGAACTCATGAAATTTTACACTTTGTATATGTGCAGTTTGTTGGATGACAATTGCTCCTCCATAAAATGGTTGTAGTTGGTCATTGGCATAAAAAAAGTGAAGTTGTAGTGATTTTTCTTCCTTACCAGTGCATAAAATGGTAGTGCACCTTAAAATTAATGACATCCTAGATTTTACAAACTATACCAATAAATGCCTCTGGTCTGAGATTCTGGTGGCTGAACTTTACGCTATTTTCAGCTAAAAACATGCTAACCAATATCATAGGAAATATCAGAGTAGGATAATGTGGGGATGACTAGGAATTTGTTTTCAGCCATGCTAAGATTAGGATGTTTTGTGAGAGGTTGCTGTCTGTCCGCCAGTAACTTTCTAACGGGTCATTACATCCTCTCAATTTCTCTCTGACCCATTCCACGCATAGCAGCCCTTCTGCCTTTGCCATAGACTCCCACACTTAGCCTAACTCATGGCTGCCTTAAATAAAACCTACCTTTTCCCACTTCCCCATCTCTCAGGGAAGCCAAGGTCCTGGGACTAAACGCTGGCCAATGACATTAGAGTGAAGGTGGTGTGTGCAGCTAATTATAGGTACCAGTCTCAGGAAGGTATCCCTAAAATGGTAAATGTATCTGCCTCTCGTGTTTTATTGTAAATATGTCTGGTTTTTTCCTGCCTCATAATTCATTGACACAGAAACTATGTTTTCAAAATAAAAGCCCTCCAGACACAGTGTAATTATATTTGGAGTGAAGTGAAAATGCTTTTACTCTGGGTGCCAATGCTGTCGACTGCTAATCCCCATTCTGCATCAGGCTCGTTCTGTGTCTTTGGACAACTTATTTAGTCTTTCGGCTTCAGGTCCCTCTGCTGTGAAATGTGGATAATATTACAGGGCTTGGGGGTGCTGTGAGGATTAATTAACACGGACAGAGCACTTTGAACAGAAGACTTTGCCCTCTTTACACATTTTATCCAGAGATTTCAACAGACTGTACCAGTAAGGCTGGTCCCATTTATCTCTGTTTTCCAGACCAGGTTATGAAGCGGGAGAAATTAATGGCTTGCCCAAAGTCACTCAGTAAACCAGGGGGACAACCCTGAGGAGACCTCTGGAATATTGACTTCTAATCTTCTTGTAACAGCCACTGGATACTTGCTTCATTTTGAAAAAGGGCTCTATAGATGCCAAATGCCTTTGTCACCTAGTTACTTCTTGCTGGTCTGTTACTTGTGTGTTGGCCTAGATTTTCCTGGGTTGGTTTGCACTGACCTTGAGGGCTCTTCTCATTAGAAAGGAAACTCGAATTTCTGGGAGAGCCTAATGAGCACAACACTCTAAAATCTGTATTCCAATCGAGTTCACTAGAGGTTTATGTTTGCTTTTGTGTCTTTGGTTATAAAACTTAAGACACGAGGGTCACCCGTGCAGAAAAAGTCATTCTGTTTTTCGTTTTTTTTAAATTGCATTGGGAATTGATTTTTTTTTTTAACGTACATAGGACAAAATTAACATTTCCAATACTCCTGCCAACAAATAATAACAACTGCTAATATTTTAGCTTAGATATATTTAGCCCGGGTTTTTTTTTTTTAATATGTATAAAAAAATCGCTTTAAAAAAAAAAACTGGACCATACTGAATAGATCATTTATTACACACTGATCAGTGTAAGCAAAAACCTTTTTATTCTCTCTGGCCTCATCTCCCACTACTCTGTCCTCATTCTCTAAATTCTGATCACCCTGATCTTTTTTTCTGTTGTATGTACCGTATGCTGTCCTGTCTGAGACATTCATACATGTTGTCCCTGTCCCCTCACCACCTTCTCTCTACCTTCACCTAGGTCATAGCACCTACCTTCTACTTTCTATCTCGTCTCCCTAATTTCTTCATCCACCCTTCCCTTCCAAAGGGGTCAGGTCCTCTCTCCATGCTCTAACGTCACGTAACTTTCTTTTGTGCATAACTTTATACTTGTTTGAGTGTTTCATTAATGTCTTACACTAGCAGTGGGCCGGCAACTCCACAAGTGGCTGCATGAGGGCAGAACCCGGTCTTTTTCCATCTGCTCCGTTGACCTCGCCGCCTAGCAGCCTTGTACAAATACTATCTGTTGAATGAACAGGTAAGAAGTGACACCTCTTACATCCGTTTTAATGGTTTTGATATGGATTTGTAACAGAATGGTATGTGTGAGTCTTTCTGGTGACTCAATTTTAGCAGAAGCCTCTAAATCCCCGGGCGGGAAAACATTTAGAAAACGTACTAAAGCAAGGTGCTGGACCATCTGTGCAGAACTTGCAAACAGAGTAGTTCAAAACCATCCTGTCTGCATTACTTGATCCTGGAACTTGGGCCTAAATAAGACTTCGTGGTTCAAGAGATTCAAGAAGGAAGGTTCTTTGGCTGAGAGTTGGTTTCCTCCTCCCCACGAGGCAGTGAGGGCGGAGCTACCGCGTCAGCAGAGGAGCAATATTCCAGAGACTCCCTCCAGAGGCTGATGTGAGTCCCTGCCAGCGTGGATAACACAGGGACTGGTGCCCGACCCACTCCTTAATAGTCTAAAGGTGGAGGCGTGGGGTCAACTCGTTGCCTTGACTTGTGGCTGCCCAGGAATGAGCTGACTGTCCTCTGATGGAGGCAACATTGAGTGAGCTTTTCCTCTGGCCAGTTGAACATGCAGGGAACAAGCAGGGGTTGTCTTAGAACAGATCCATCAAGAGGACCACCTGGACAAGGGCAAAAGGAACCCAACGTACCCTGGAGCTCTGGGATCCCAGGGCGCTCCGGGGAGTAAGGAGTAGCCAGACTGAGAGGACAGTGAAAGTGGAGCTCTCAGCGCACGTCTCTCAGGAACTCACAAAATCTCCTAGACAGGAAGAGCGAACACTGATACACCTGCTGCCCAGAGGGCATCCGCTTCAAGGCAAAACTGGGAGCAAGCAAACCTTTCCTGGCTTCTAGCCTCTCCTTCCCCTCTGACCTCCCGCCCTGGGGAGCCCAGAGACAGTAGTGATTAGGTGGAAGAGAAGGCAGAGCAGACCTTTGGTAAGGAAGCCATCCCCAATCCCCACCACAGTCCCATGCCTGAACTGGGGTAGGGGGTAAACTGTAAATGGAATGGTATTCAGTGTTATACGGCTGTGAAGCTGAAAGGCACTCTCTGTTACCTAGTAGGCAAAAAAGCCAGGGTCCTTATGGAGACTTCATTCAGGTTTAGAGGGAGAACTTTTCAATCAGCCAAGCTTAACAGGGAATGATTGCACCCCATTGATCCCATTTCCTTCAGAAATTTGTTTCCACAGATGTACACAATTCCATGTGAAAAAATATGTTGAGATGTATGTATTATATTAAGATATATACATATATTAAGATATGTGTATTATATTGAGATACATACATATATTAAGCTATATGTATTATATTAAGATAAGTATGCATATTATACCACTGCAGTGAATATTCTTATAACTAAACATTTGTGCCCTTGGGTACATTTCCAGAAGGGGAGTTGTTGAGGACCAATGACAAGCAGTTATCAAAGTTTTATAATTTTGCAATAGACATAATCACTTATGCTCTACAACAGTTGTATCCATTGATATTGACTTACATTCTCATCAGAAGCTTCATTTCTATTTCCTTAAGGATATATGTGTGAGGGCCTTTAGAAGTAGATTTTCATATGGTCTCGCCATTTCCAGTCCCGTCTAATCTATTTTTCATTCATCATACAGATAATATTTTGGAAAAAAAGTCAGGTGTCCCTCTATGATTTCCGCCTTTTAAATAGAATGCAGTCCCCTTGCTGTGGCCTGCTAGGACATGGATTGCGTTGTCTCACACTATCTCTAGGACTACTTTTCATACCACTCCCTCCTCTGGACTTAAGACATACTGCCCTTCTCTCAGCCCCTTGAACTTGCGAAGCTCCTTCCTGTATCCTGGCTTTTTCAAGTGCTCTTCCCTCCAGCTGGAATGTATTTCCCCTGAGGTTTCACATAGCTTCTCATCTTTCCTGTCTTAGCTCAAATGTCACCTCCTTAGGGAAGCCCTCCCTGACTCGCTCTCTTATTTAGGGTAGGGCTGTTTTTCACTTCCTATGCCGCACATTACTCATTTCCTTTCTATCACCCTCTGTAGCTATTTGAATTGTTTATTTACTTGTTTATTTTTTCTGTCTCCTACTGGGACATAAGCTCCATGGGGACAGCTTATTGTGGACAGTCTCTGCCCCTAGAAGGTGTTCAATCACTATTTGTTGAAAGCAGGAAGGAAAAGCAATGGTTAACCAAAGCAGACCTGTTCCCCGAGGGTCTTCTCCCACCTGACGATGATGCCGTCTCCTAGGTCATCCTCATTTAGCTGGCTGAGGACAGGTGGAGGGAGACCTGGCCGTGAAGCAAACAACCTCTGTCCTTAGTGATAGCCCAATCATTTTCATTAGCGCTGTCTCACCTTGCCAGACGAGAGGCTGCATATGTTTCTGTGACTCTCCCACTGAGAGCAGCAGGGAGCCGGGCCAAAGCTCAAGTTATTTTGGGTAAAGATGTTGGACTAGTGCCATTTGAACCTCAGCCTTGGTATGTTGTGGTACTTGGTGAAAATACAATCTCCTTTGGCAAAGCTAGGGAGCCCATCATCTGCTCTGGAAAAGTGCAGAAGCCTCTGGATTTCTGCACATAATTTTCTGTCCTGAAGAGCTAAATAACAACAACAACAACAACAACAACAACAACAACAATTGGCTGGATGACCTGCAGAAGGAAAGTCACAAGTCTTTCATATTTCAAGCCAGAGCAAATTCTTGCTTTCAATACTTCAGATGAGGAACCTTCGGATTAATTTCTGGCACTGCACTGCTATGGCTACAAAGTTCTATTTCACTTCATGGCGGAGTTTTGTTTCATATCCACAAGATGTCTGAATAGAAGGGTACTATACATGGCTTCCATTCTGAACTCACACTGATTTTATTTTAATTACTGTGTTTCTAATAAGGGTAGCATTGCGGACTGAACGTCTGTGTCGCTCCAAAATTCGTATGTGGAGGGCCTACCCGCCAGGGTGGATGGTATTTGGAAATGGGGCCTTTGGGAGGTGATTAGGTTTAGGTGAGGGCATGAGGGTGAGGCCCTGATGAATAGGATTAGTGTTCTTATAAGAGGAAGAGAGCAGAAACCTCTCTCTCTCTCTCTCTCTCTCTCTCTCTCTCTCTCTCTCTCTCTCTTCCCTCTCTCTTCCCTCTCTGACATGTGAGCACACAGCAAGAAGGTGGCTGTCTGCAAGCAAGAAAGAGGAATCTGCTGACATCTTGATCTTGGACTTCCCAGCTTCCAGAACTGTGAGAAATAACCCTGTGTGGATTAAGCTCCCCCAGGCTGTGGTATTTGTTATAGCAGCCCCGGATGAAGACAGGTGGTATCAGGGTGAGGAGGAAGGTGACACAAGGGGGCGCTTAGGGCGCAAAGAGTAAGGAAGTGCTACTCACTGCCAGGTTGTGCAGATGGAGGCTCAGCACTACCCCGCCTCCTTACATTTTGTACCCTCATTTGTCTCGCCCTAGTCCAGCCCTGGGGAGGATACTCTTTATAACCCAAATTAAATGGGCTCAAATACACAAGACAAAGAAAACCAGATTGTGTCACTGAGAAATGCAAGAGGTAGTTCTGGTTTCCGGGATGGTTGTGTCTCCAGCTCCATCTCCAGTCCCACTTTCTCCTTCCTTGGCTTGGTTGTCAGAGAAGCGCTCATTTCCGAAACGAGATGGCTGTGAGCAGTCGTGCACCTCAGTGTTTTCATCTCTTCCGGCCAGAGAAGACGTTGATTGGATTTTCTGGCTCATATGTGCCAATCCCTGTCCACGGAGGGCATGTGCTGATTGACCAAACATGATCAGGTGTCCAGCCCTGTGGTGGGCAAGATAGCGGCCCATCCCCACCCATTCCACCATAGTCACTCAGGCTGATGAGCAGTAAACCCCAAATAACAGAGATTGGACCAGTTGGCTGAGGTCACTTTCACCTCTGTCAGCCTCTAGTTTTATGGGAAAGTGCCACAGAAAAATTTGGAATTTTCTCAGGTAATCTGGGCCTTATGGGTGTATCTGTATACAGTTTTATTGAGACGCTTGAGGCTTTAAATGGTCGTGGTGCCTCCGACAGGACTCCTTTGGTTGCAAGTGATGGAAAACCTCAGTCTGAGCTGGTTTAAGCAAAAAGGGGAATTTTTTAGCTTGTGCAGTTAGTTGAAGAATGGCTCTGGTGAGGTAGAAAGTACACAATACCAATTCTATGTTGTTCTTTCAGAAATAGAGCCATGCCAGGATGGAGAATACATTCCCCACTGCCCATTGAAGATAGGTGGGGCCATATGACAAAGTATTAGTGGAATTCAAGAGAAAGAAAGGTGTGAAACACCTGGATGCCATTTTGATTTCAAGGCCGCTTTTCCTCCATGCTCTCCTCCCAGTTCCTGGGCAGAGGCAGTGACTAGACCCATCAGCTAGAGATTGAACTTCCTATCTTCCCAAGACAATCTGCCCACCTGGATTGTTTCATGAGCGAAAAACTCACATCCAACGGAAATCATTGCGTTTTGGGCTGTAATTGTTATACCCACTTCCCATGTGCTTCAATAACATAATAGGTCCCGTGGGTGCAGGATAAGGGGATTTGAACAGTGTCATCAGGATTTGGCTTTCTTCTCTTTATCTCTTTCTGCTTCTTCTATGTGGCCTCCACTCTCAAAGCTTCTGGGCTCCATCTATCTAGACTCCATTTCAGCCACATGCAATGTGAGTCTTTGCCCCGGGATTCAGCAAAAGTAATGCAATTAAGTCTTAATCAGACAGCTTAGGTCATGTGCCCACTGTCTGCGTCTGTCGGTACATCTAAAGGAAGGCAGTGGACAAGGCGGCACACCTGTACTGGAAGTAGAGGGGAGATACGTACAGTGGTTTTCGAACCTAATCCGTTCCAGAAAACGGAGTACTGAAGTGTTCAAAAACCAAGCCACGGTTTCCCCATAGAAAGTAATGCAAAATGGATTAATACATTCCAGACCTTTAAAATCAACCCCTAAAACTGCATATTTCGCATGAATTTTACTATCGAATGATACCGTAGATCCATAAAATTTATGGCGTTCGTAAACTGAAATGTTCGTCAATGCAGACGTTCGAAAACTAAAGCACCACTGTATACACAAAGTTCTAATGGTGACCACCGTTGAAAGAAGGGAATCTGGATGTTGCGGAAGCAAACAGAAATGCATATGACAAATAAGAAGTCCTACGGGTTGAAAAACAGGGACTGAATAATGATTTTTATGTGTGTGTCACACTTATCTCCAATGAAACTGAACTGTGTGTGATTGTATGTGTGGTTGGCAGGGTATGGTTGTACAGGTTGTGCACTGTGCAACTCTGAGCACTTCTTACACTCTGAATTATTTCATTCCTGTTCCACCACGGTATGTTTTGGACAAGTGTAAGTGGCTGTCCATCTTGTGAATAGTATAGCATAGTCTGAGTGTTTTGAATGTATGGCAGTTTGACGTCACCAAAAACAGACAAATAAAACCATATACTGGATTCAATCTGGCAATTAAAAAAATCACTTATCTCTTCACATCTAGTTGGATATTTTCTAGTTTGATTTTAATTTCACTTCTAGCTTAATTATTTATGGATGTTGATTATATTCAACATTAACTATCAAGGGAAAGATTTCTCAGTCTGTTTTTTTCAGTAATTATCCCTGTTATCGTGAGCCATTTACTTCAAGCTCTTCAGGCCTAAATTCTTTTATTCTTTGTTTCTATGATACTATGGATTTGGTCTACAAATGACATGTTGGGCAAATGCCTTCCATGGACACATCTATTCATGGCAACCATGGACAGTTTTTTTGTTTTGTTTTGTTTTTAAGTTCTAAGCCTTCAAAGAGAATTCTTTAAATGATTTTTATCATTTCATCCTCTTTTGGTGAGAGATTTAAACTTAAAATATCATTTATATCAAATGACAACGTGATGACAGAGCTAATGGTTTACTCCACAGCAAAAAGAGTCCTTCCTGCCAGAATATTTGCTTTTTGATTGTCCCAATTTAGTCTCAGTTCTCCTATGATACATTCTTGGGTCTTTCTCTTCTTTAAGTGACACCCTTCAAACCAAGGTGACTCAGAGCTGGTGTTCCCAATGAGAAAGGAAAGATTCATATAATCTTAGAGTTGAAAGGCCTTCGAATGTCATGGGATCAAATACTCCACTAAGTAAATGAATCCTGTTCTCAATAGGTCAGACCAAAGGTCACACAGCCTTGGTTTGGTCACCTCCAGGGAACAAGAATGATCATATTTCCGATGCCATATTTGCTTTTGTGGATAGTGCAAATGATTACAGGTCTTCCTTGGAAAGCCAGCAGAAACGGCCATCCCACATGACAGCCGTTCTTCAGAAGGGGTATCGGACAGTGTGTTTACCTGGTAAATACACATACCTCCTTTCAATCCTAGCCCTGTGGGACCTGAGGCCAGTGTCTTAATTCTTCTGAGCTTCCCTTTCCTAAAATGTGGATGATGGTTTCTATCTCATTATTCCATTAACAGGATTAGCACAATGTCTAGCAGTCCGGTGCCCAATAAATGGTAGCGACTATCAACTCAAGCCTGCGTCGGGAAAGGAGTACAGTCAGGGGCAGGTGCGTGCAAAGTGCAGTCCTCCTTTCATTTCCTTCTACAGACAGCATTCCATGATGGTTATGAGGGTGAGCTCCATTGCCAGGCTCTGGAGAGGTAACTATGGACTTGGTATTTACTCGCACAAGGGGATACCTAACTCGTAAGGCACGGGGGAGTTGAAAGGGCCTAGAGCAGTACCTGGGACTAAGGATTTATGGAGCACCTGCTCAGGGCCAGCCTTGGGGGATACACATCTTAATGAAACCAAATCTTAGCCCCTGGGAAACATATTAAGGTGGGAAAGACAAACTCAAACAAGAAAACTGGGGTAAATGATGTCATGGACGGCTGGGGCCAGGATGCCCAGGAAACCCGAGGGAGCGCACAGCCGAAGCCCTGGCAGTATCCCTCTCCTCATAGGCCAAGGTCAAGGCAAACCGTGGCAACACCCACCCCCAACCCCAACACACACACGCACAACAGAGGCAACTATCAGCCCTTTTCAGGGAAGACATGAGGCTGAAGGGAAAGGCAGGGTAGGAGGAGGTGGGGAAAAGGTGAAATTTCCTCTCCTTCTAAAATAAGCCAACGGCGCTGAAAGAGAGGGAGCGTTATCTGGGTGGGCTGTCAGCGAGGTGACGGAGGGGTGCGGGTGGGGGTGGAGCAGGGCGCGCTCGGGGGTCCAGGAGCAGGGGAGTGACCGGAGGGGGACGCGGGCGGGGCCAGGTGGAGGAGGGGGCCAGGGGAGGGTGCGAGCCTGCGGGTGGCCTCCGTCGGGCGCTGGGGCCCGCGCGGCCCCTCCCCTCGGACCCGGCTCCTTCCTCCTCCTCTTCTTCCTCCTCCTGGGCGGGGGGCGGGGGCAGGGCCGGATCCCTGAGCAGCCGCCGCTCCTCCTCCGGGCAGGCGGGCTGATGAGTCAGCTGACGCCGGCGCCCCAGCCTCGCCTCGCGCGCCGCGCTCTCTGCGCTCCCCCAAAGTGGCTGCCAGCCGGCCGCCCACTCTCAGGGTGGGGGGGGGCAGAGAAAGTGATGTGCGCCTGCTAAAGCCACGCCGAGCAGCAGCCGAAGCAGCTTCACCTCTTCACCTTTCCCCCCGCCCCCACGCCTTCTCGTGACCCTGCCCTCCGCGCTCCCCCAAGCCCCGCCGGGTGCGTGCGCTCGGGTGAGGGGGTCGCCGGCTGTCCGGGATGGCTTCCAATTTTAATGATATAGTGAAGCAGGGGTACGTGAGGATCCGGAGCAGACGCCTGGGGGTACGTATCAATCCTGGTTATTTGTGTCTTTTTCTGGTCGCGGGTCCGATTGTCTTTCTCCGGAGCCAGCATCCTCGCAGGGAGGAGGCAGCGTCCCCGGCCGCGCGCTGGAGGGCTGCGCCCGGGTTGTCTCCGCCGGAATCCGCACCTCCGGGGGCCGCCGCGGGCAGGCCACCTCCCGGTATGTAATGGATCTATCTTTATCTCTCGGATGACTTGGCTTTCTGATGGTGGCCGCGTGTTCGGCTTCAGTAGCCACTGGAGCCCATGTACTCGCAATAAATATTTCTCGGTAGCCATGGGAGTTCGAGCTGAGAACCCGGGCGGGGTGCTGAGGGCGCCGGATGCCCCCGGTGCCCCTCTTCCCACTCGCCGCCAACTTAACTTTTCCATCGGATGGGTCGGCTGGCTGTGAACAAGGTCAGTGACCCATGTGACCCCAGGGAGAGGTTTGTGCCCAGGGAAAGGTCTCTTCAGGATCCGGGAATGGCACAGTGACCCACCTCCGTCGCAGGTGTTGGCAAAGGAGATGTGGGTGGCCTCGGCTCAGGCCGACTTGGGGCAGATAGCCGAATCCGAATGGGCCCCTGTCCTTAGCCTGGGTGGCGGATATCTGCTGCTGGAATACACAGTGGAACCCCTGGAAGATTATTTAGGGTGGAACCTGATACCGGGTCCTGAACAAGTGCTCCTGAAATAAGTACTAAAAGAATGAATGAATTAATCGAAGGGTACTTGTAGGGGACAGATGTTGGCACATGGATGGCTGCTCTCTTAAAACTCCCTCTCTTTTCCCCTTTCATTGATGGAACTTCAGAGGGCACTCATTCTGCTCATCTTTGGGCTGGAGTGACGGTGAAGGAATTCCTGAGGGCGGGGGAGGATCCTGGAATAATTCTTTTTTTTTTTTTTTTTTTTTTTTTAGTTTCAAACTACCCCATTTCTCTTTGCCTTGTGTCAAGTATTGTTCTGTCTTTGTTTGATAATGTCAGTAATGGTCTGGAATGGCCCTCAGTGGGAGTAGACTTATAGTGATAAATGTCTTTCTCTACAGATATATGTCACTGGCACCCTTTCTCTTATTTGGTCTTTGGATTTTTTTTTTTTTTGCGTGCCAGATAATTTTACTGAAAATTCAAAGGAAATTTTACCGTGGTAAACAGCTAGAAAGGAAAACCTGATGGGAAACATGTGTAGCTATTAAAAACTCTTCCCTGATTTGTTTTAGTCCCTTTTCTTCCTTCTTTCTTTCCTTCCTTCCTTCCTTCCTTCTTTCCTTCCTTCTTTCCTTCCTTCCTTCCTTCCTTCCTTTCTTCCTTCCTTCCTTCCTTCCTTCCTTCCTTCCTTTCTTTTCTTTCTCTGCTGGTTACCATCTTTTAGTAATTGTGTCCCTTGTTATTGTGAATATATAAATATATAATTAGGGAGAAATGTAACAGAACTAATCAAACCCTATCTCCCCCGCTTAAGTTTCCTTGATTTTCTTTTTTGCTATGCAAATATTCTTATCAGCAGGAGCAACTATTGTTGGGGTACTTAACTGAGTGACTCTCATGCAAATGGCAAGAAATAATAGGAACTTTATATTTTTGATAACCTTATGGGCCAACCAGAGTATTACGATATGAAAGGCAGTGTTCAAAAACACCATTCTGATTTTAGATTTACTGTCATGTTGGTTGAGGAAATTGTTAAGAGATATCCATTCTGTGGTTGGGAGCATTCCGATAGGAAGAGGATATGCATTATTAATGCACAAAATGTGAATTATTCATAAGGATCGGGGTTTATGCCAAATTGTGACACATGGTGATTTATTTGAAAGACGAGGTACCATAACTTTCTAGCTTATGGTAATTGAGATTATTTTTCTACATTATTACAACTGACACAATATAGTCCTATGTGTGTGCCAATGTTTATGGACAGATATTTGAAGCAGAAGGAAAGGAAATATAGTTTAATTTGCATTCATTTTATATTTTACAGTATTTTGGATGCCCACGAGCAGCATACTTTCTCAGGATTTATTCCTTTCGTCTGTGTTAATACTCAAATACATTTTGAATATCTGTTGAATGATGGTATATTGCTCATGGAGAGAAAAGGTCAAAACTATAATCAAAGAAATCTGGTCTTACTTGTTCACATTGGTTTTATCACTAGTTCATGTTTTAAAAAAATGTTCTTATGATATGATGTATGTACGTAAACCAAGGAGGCTGGTTACAGAGTTGTCAGAAAGTGGTACAAACTAAAGTTTTAAATGGTGGCTGCTAGTAATGGTAAAGAATGCTTTGGAACAATGGTATAGGGAGCCTCTGTCCAAAGTGAGAAATGTTAATGGTATTTAGCTAGGCTGTGTACAGCCTAAAACGGCATGCAACACGTGTAAGTCTCCAGGAGAGGGAGGGCATTGCGTCTGTACAGGGTGGGCACTCGGGACGTGCACATTGAAATCGGCACTGAACTACAGCGTGAAGGCATGACTGTGCAATTCATAAGCCTCTTTAGGAACTAATATGACATAGTGGTTTTATTAATGGAATCCAGACAAGTGTCTGCGGATTAGAACCGTGTTTAGGAGGGTTTATAATTAAACAAGAAAACAGCATTTCATGGTCAGCAGCTGTCGTGCCAAGAAATGCTCCCTTGGATTTGGAAAAAGAAGAGAACAACTTCTGTTTCTATTACTCATTAGCTCTATGACCCTTGACCGCGCTTGGCCTCAGTTTTCTAACCTGTACAGTGAACACTATTGAGTTATGTTGGGAGCGTTAATGAGGTAATACCTGAGAAAATGCAGTGAAAGCACACAGCACTGATTCTGGTTGTATTATTTCTTTTATATAAACAAAGATGAGTTAGGATTGGTGGAAGGATATAGGGATTATTGATTTCCTTATCCTTATATCTAGGAGTGTCCTAAAGCATAAATGTTTCCGAAGCTGAAGACATTCTCATTGTATGAAGCTTTTACATCATGTACGTTTATTTATTTTTTTAATGGGGCAGGAAGCATTCTAAGACCATCCCCATTCAAACGGGTCGTGGACAAGTGATCATCTTTAGTTGAGATCCTAAACAGTTCAAGTGGCTGAGCAATTGAAAATGTGTTGACGTTTGTCTTTGAACATAGAAAAGCTTAATGAAATTCAACATATGTAACTCAGTATCTGAGTATCTTCAGGATCTTCACATCTTCATTCTCTAGCTTAATCTCCATTGGTTCTTGGAGGTTTCAAGCTGTGCCCTGGTATAGCATTTGTTCAGGAATGTCCATGTTACTATTTGGGGGGCTGTCGGGAGGGAAGGGGAGCAGCTGTCCACAATTACTTGGCTAGTCCACAAAAGGGCCTAAAAATTTATTCTTAGATGAATGGTGAATCGGGCGATTTGTACATCATTAACCTGACTGTGTGATTAAATGGCACATTTGAACTGTCCTCATTGGGTTTCTTCCTTTACCACTGAGAGGATTTCCCGAGCAATAATTGCTATGACTTGTCCACCATCCAAGCCTCAGAGTTTAAATTCAGACTTATTCTCTTTCTCTGCACTCAACCCCTCCATTGCTCATCTCTAACTACGCCTGTGTGCTCTGTCTACCAAGGAGCTCCTCTCCTGTGTAGCCCACTTCTCCACCCGGAGGTCTGACAGATGCCTCAGACTTATTGAGTCCACACCCTTGATTGATTTCTCCAAACCGGCTTCTACAGGAGTCTGCATCTCAGCCACTAGAGGTCCCAACATTTTAGTTGCCCTGGTAAAAATCAAGTAAGCAAGCAAGCAAACCTTCATGTCATTTCTCTTGCCTTCCCTTCTCTCTCACTCCCACAACCCATCATCAGGAGATTCTGTGGACTCTATCTTTGAAACAGATCTAGAATCCGACTATCTCTCACACCATCTACTCTTACCACCCTGGCCCAAGGCCCCATCATCTCCTCCTTGTAATATTGCAGGAACCTCCTAATTTGTCTCTCTAGCTCAAACCACCAGTGTCTTTGCTTGCAAATCACAGTAAAAGCTTTGGCAGGAGCTCTGAGACTCCATGCTGACTTGGATCCTTTTCTATTGCTGTTCCCTCTGCTTGGAATGCTGTTCCCCCAGGCTCCCTCCCTTACCCCCTTCATCCTTTCCTCAAATGCCACCTTCTCGTTGAAGCCTTCTGGACACAGTTTTATTTCTTCCCTCCTCCTCCCCTTGTATCTCTTCCTGTTTTTCTTTCTAGACTTATCATCCCCATCATATACTGGTCTGTATATTTTCCTTGTTGATTGCCTGTATCTCTCAAATACCATGTGAGACTCCACAAAGGCTGGAATTCTCTTTTAATTATATTATAGCTGAACCCCCCTGCCTGGGACAGGGCCCAACAGAGAGCAGGCACTCGAGGAAGGTGTGTTGGGTGAATGAATGAATCCATCACTATGTACTGGTTTAAAAGCATATTCTCTAACATGAGACTGTCAAAATTCCAATTCTGTGGCCGGTTATGTGACGTTTAATGAGTTATTAAACATTTGTAAGCCTCAGCCTTCTGTGAAAATAGGGAGACTCGTAATACCCACCTAATAAATGACCCTCATAAAAGGGCTTAACACAATGCTGGATGTGGTGGAAACCCAATTAATGTTTATTACTGCTCTCACTCTTACCACTCCCGTACTGTTAGAGGACAGTGACACTGAGCTGGTTATTATTTCCACTGCTTCTACTGCATAGCTCTCATCCACAAGGAACTAGATGATTAGGTAGGAAAACAAACTTAATATCCATAAATAGCATACAAGCACAGACACTGTTTACCCGTGATGCTAGCTATAGAAGGAATATGTACCATTGTAAGGTTTTTCATGATCCTTAGATAAATGGCAGAGATATCAAGGAGAGAAAGAAAAAAAATCGTCTCCATGGAACTTTGGTTTGAGTGAGCTCATCAGACTGAGAGGCATTTCTGTTCATTTGGGGTTTTTCTGGGTGGCAGAGAATGAATTTGAAAAATTGGTTAGTGAATGGCCAGATTTTGGGAAGACAGATTTCTGACCCCTCTGTTGCTTTGTTTCACCTGACCCCAGTATGCCAAAGGGGCTCTACTATTTCATTTGGAGGTTTTGGATTTATAGATGATCAGGAATCTGCATTTTTATGGCACCGTGACAAAGTTATAATAAATATAACATGAAAATCATAGAAGTAGAATAAATTCATCATATACTCTTGGTGCACACGTATCTGTACACACGCATGCACACACCAACACACATGGGCATGCAGTAAGATATATGAAGTGTGGTTTTTCTTTCTCAGGAGAAAGAGACCTTGGAGATAACTTTATCAGGAGTGAGATTTTTATGGTCAGATAGAATACACAGGCCAAAGTCAATACTACGCAGGAGTTGGACCCCATTTGAGTCAACTTCACCGGTTTCCATGCTGGGAGTACTTTCCAGCTGGTATTTTAGCCACTGTCATTCAGTGGTCCATGTGGATGGTGTGATTAATTATGCATAAAATCAGCTTTTAATCATCAGCCCCAAAACTGATTTAAGCAAAGAATGGCCAATTCAGGGCCTTTGTGTGTAGATATAAACCAAATTACTGATGTGATGACTTTCCCCACATCTGCCAATGTATTTTTTTAAATCATATTCATTAGGTGACTAGAAATACTTATTTTAAAGCAGTTTTGTAATTTTGTTGGGGAATCGTTAACTTTGGTATTTTAAGAATTCAAGTTTCACTGGGGATATATTTGCTGCCATTTACTGTATCACTCGCCAACTATTCATTGAGTGCCTACCGTGTTTCCCCGAAAATAAGCCCTAACTAGAAAATAAGCTCTAGGGTGATTTTTCAGAATGACATCCCCTGAACATAAGCCCTTCTGCATCTTTTGGAGCAAAAATTAATATAAGGCCCGGTCTTATTTTCGGGGAAACACGGTACTACTGTGAAGCTCAGGATAAACCATCTTAAATGAGACAGGTGCAGTCAAACATCCTCAAGGAATTAACATTCTAATTCTGGACTTACATTGTTAACTTGAAATTAATATATTCACTCTAATTTAAGGTGAACTAATCTGAGTAACAGGTCAACCGTTGAAGAGAAAAGATGTCTTCCAATCTCTCCCTGCTCCCTGTTTGCGAAATGAGGATGGACAATTTTGATTTTCCTCTTACTCCAGGAATGTGATTCCAGTCAGTTAGCAAGAAATCTTTGGAGAGTCTAAGCCAGGAAGAGATTCTGATGCCCTCCTCCTGCCACCCCCTGTTTCTGTGAATTTCAAAGCGAAATTGCGAGTTTAGAAATGCCACAGATACAGGCGAACGTTGAAGTTAAAATAGCTTCTTTCTAGAAGGCAGATGGCTACAGTTTGGATAAGTATTTGGATGCTGATTTTTACCGAGCAGGTGGGGAGGGGACTATCTTTATTTTCCTAGTGTTCTGAGCCTCTGCTTATGCCCTGGATCCCGGAGAACACAAGTGTTAGCTCTGCGTATTATGTTCTTTAGTGGAGTGCTTGAACAGGCTCTCGAGGGAGGATGCAGGAGATTTTTGTTCTCAGGTGATGCTTCAGAGCTTCTATCAGATTTTCAGAGTTTGGACCTCCCTGGCCCAGACCCTCTCACCCCCTACCCTCTGCATCTTCCAAAAGGTTAAGAACCCCTGTCTCATTTTTTAAATTATTATTATTTTTATTTTTAGATAATAGTAAGTTCATGTGCAATTGTAAATAATAATACAGAAAGATATCCCCTGTCCTCTATCCAGCTTCCCCCACAGACATCTTTCAAGTCTGTAGTGCAGTTTCACAGCCGGTTTACTGACATTGCTACAGTCAAGATACAGATGGGACATTCCCTCACGGTGGGGTCCTTCTGTGGGGGTGAAACTCGGTGAATCAATAATTAGTTTGCAGTTAGATCCACCCTGATAGTCCACTGTTTTCTTTTTGTTTCTCCCCTCACTCACTAATTGATTTAAAAGTCTGTTTTGTTCCCTTTCCTAAGTCTACATATGCCTCGTTAATCCATTTTATCAACAAAATCCTAACCCGAAAAGAGCAATTTGTTAATCCTCAGGACACTGGAATGGGTTTTGCAACTCCCTTGAGTTTTCACTTATGACACACAAAGCCCCAGACCTCGGTGGCCGAGTCCAGAGATAACATTATCTTAAAACGGGCCAGACCCCGGGACAGCCCTTGGACCTGCCTGACCGACTCCCCCTTTCCTTTGTTTTTCTTGTGTACCTATAAAACCTGTCCATTCTAGGAAGGGGAGATGGACTTTAGACAGGACTCTGCTATCCTCCTGGAAAGTTGGCATTCTGAATCAGCCTGCTTTTCTTTCCACCAACCTTGGCTCTTGATTTTTAACTTCGTGAAGTAGCAGGAAGCCAGATCTTTGCATGGTACCACTTCCTCCTTTTACAGCTGCCCCTTGGGCTCCCCAATCCCACAGCCCTAACGCCCTGACAACCACTAATCTGTTTTCCATTTCTGCAATTTTATCATTTCAAGAATATCATATAAATGGAACCATATAGTACGTAACCTTTTGTGCTTGCCTTTTTCATGGTGTGGACGCAGCATAATTTGTTATAGCCGTTTCACTTGTTGAAGGTGAATCGCATTTTGGAGTGGTGGTTTGCAGTTTGGGGCTGTCATGAATAAATCTGATAGAAACACTGTGTATGGGTTTTTGCATGAACGTAAGTTTTCATACCTCTAGATAAATACCCAGGAGAGCAGTTGGTGGGTTCTATTGATAGCTGCCTGTTTAGTTTTTTTAAGAAATGGCCAAATTGTTTTTCACGATGGTTTTGCCATTTCACATTCACACCAGCAATTCATGAGTGATTCAGTCTGCATCCTTGCCAGAATTTGATGTCACCATTTTTCGGTGTTGTCTCTAGTTTTTATTTTAGACCTGCTGATATATGTGCATTGGTATCTTGTTGTGGTTTCAATTTGCATTTCCCTAATGGGCAGTGATATTGAGCGTCTTTTCACCTGCTTATTTGCCATCTGTATTTACATTTTGGTGAAATGCCTATTCCTGTTTTGTGTCCATTTTTTTAAATTGGATTTATTTTTTAACTATTGAGTTTTGACAGTTTTTAAAATAGATTCTGAATGTTAATCCTTTTCAGACATGTGGGTCCTAAGAAAAAATATCCCATGTATTCAATACCATCCTCTAAAGGAACTCCCATCTGATGTTACCATAGGTGTGTCACTTCTCACCCCAATACCCCCCTACAAACTTATCTCAAATTTGTCTAAACCTTTATCTTATCTACCTTTCATTCATATATACAATGAATACTTTAGTGGTTAATAGAAAGAGAAATTAGCCTGTTTTATGAATGGACTAACTCAAATTAAATTAAAACACTACTTTGAGTCCAAAGTTTTACTTAATATAATTTTCTCTGTTTAGCAAAGCAATTAAAGTCTTAAAAAATGCATTTTATTATCTTAGTGCCACACATTAACTCAACCAAAGAAATTTGTTTAAAAAAATCTTTAAGAAATCATACCTCTTTGAATCCTCTAGCAAAATTTACTCTTCATATGAACAATTCCTTGGGGTTTCCAGGGATTTTTTTCTGCCAATATGCAGATATTTGGGCTAATTTGCAAAACCACTTTTGAGCCTGGGTTGTATTTCACCAACAGTGGCCCCCAAATCTACAAGTTAGGAAACTAGTCAGGTCTTCTATACATAGCTGTTAATTCAGATGCAAAATGTGGTGTGAAGGGAGCTTTGAAAGGAACATTTCCCTGCGAGTTTGCCACTGGAGAGGTCTTTGTTCTTTGAATCTGTCCTTCTCCACTAATGGTGGATCTTCTCTGATTTTCTCCTGGCTGGTGGTTCCCTCTTGGAATCGATTTTTGCTTTTTACTTCCTGCCTCAAAATGGTCTGCCCTGACCACCACATCTAAAGTCTTCTACTTATAGCCCTTTGGAACATTGCTCTAATTTAAGCATATGCCTAGGCTATCTTAAGATTCATTTTCTTATTTTTGTGCCAGATAATTTCTTCTCCTTCTCCTTCTCCTTGCCCTCCTCCTCCTCCTACTTCTTTTTTTGGTTACGTTTTCTCCCACTAGGATGTAAGTTCTGTAAGACGTTGGCTATCTTGTTCACTGCTGTATCCCAGCTTTTAACCCATAGTAAATGCTTGATATTTGCTGATTGAATGAATGAATGATCTCACTGGCAGTTCAGAAAAATACAATGGGGTATTCAAATATAAGAAGACAAATAGAAAGCTGTGCCTATGTCCATCCCCACCTGCATTGGTTGTAGATTCTATTCTCGAGTGGTAGAATGTTCTAGAATTTCTCATAAATATTGTTAGTATATAACCTGCAAATTCAGTATCGGGGATACAGCAGTTAACAGTGGAAGTTTGGATTGACCTTCTTAAAATTAAGTTTTATTTGATGCTTTTGTGAATGAGTAATATGTACACTTGGGAAACAATTTAAACAAGGTTTATAGCATTGAACGATAAGATTTCCTTTCATCCTTGGCCCCAGGAGTCATATAGTTCCCTTCCCCAGAAGCAATCACTGTGATAGTGTCTTCCAGAATAGTCTATGTATCAAAAGTTTGTGTGTGTGTGTATGTGCATAATATATAATTACATACTCTTCAACATGATGGTTTTCTTACTTAGCAACATACCGTGTTTCCCCCAAAATAAGACCTAGCCAGACAATCAGCTCTAATGCGTCTTTTGGAGCAAAAATTAATATAAGACCCGGTCTTATTTTATTATAATAAAAGACCAGGTCTATAATATGATATGATATAATATAATATAATAAATACCAGGTCTTGTATTAATTTTTGCTCCAAAAGACACATTAGAGCTGATTGTCCAGGTCTGTCTTATTTTCAAGGAAACAGGATATCATGCTTTTCAAGAATTAGATAGGATTTCAGTATATGGATACATCGAATATATTTATTTGCTTATTTTTCCTTCCTTCTCTCCTTGCTTCCTTGCTTCCTTCCTTCCTTCCTTCCTTCCTTCCTTCCTTCCTTTCTTCCTTCCTTCCTTCCTTTCTTTCTTCCTTCCTTCTTTTTTTCCTTCCGTTCATTATTGAATATGTACATGAAGTAGGTGTTATTTTTATGCCCATTTTACAGATCATTCCCAAGAAGTTAAGTTTTTGTCCTAGTTACACAGCATGGCAGAGCCTGGATTTGAATTCAAGCTGCATCTCTTTTGGAGCGTTGAGTAATTCCTTTTCTTCCTCTGTTATAAACATTGCTGCAGACCACCCCTCATCTCACCCAGTGATGACCATATTGGTGAAGCAATTCTTAGAAGTGGGACTCATTGGCCAAACATCTTCATATGTAAAGTTTTATCCAAGTTGTGTTGGAGGGTGTGCCCCAGCATGCTATGAGAATGCCCCTTTCCTCTCATCTTGCAAAAATGTGCTTTTTCCCAAGGGCCTGCTAGTCAAATAGGTGAGAAATGGACCCATTTGTATATAGATTTTCTCAAGTATTAGACTGGACTGGGTTCTTGGCAATTTTGTGATTTGAATCTTTTTCAAATCATAATAAAATCATAGTTTTGTAATCTTTTTTTCTTTGAAGAGTGATATTTACTCAACTACTAAAAAGTAGTTATTAAGTAAGGGTTTAGAAACCCATAAAAGATGGTTACTTTCTTAGAAAAGCACCTTCCTGGGAAATGCTATATAAAAGTGACCTAGAAGATATGATACATGATATGTTAACTGAGATATGTTAACTATTTGTTATTTTTAATCTAAAAATAAGTATGAAATTGAAAATTTGATCAATATATATTGGGTAAAAGGATATATCTATTGACTCAAATAAATACATATTGACTAATATAGCCTAACCAATACTTTTCTTAGCTTGGTTAGTCTTATAAGATGCTTCCAGTGGGTCTAGCTGGGAGGGAAGATGTTCATATTTTTCCTGATAGAATATATAATTTCTGAATATTCCATATATATCAAGAACCACAAAGCCTTGCTTAATTCTGAGTCTTGAGCCTCTCTTTTCTCTCTAAGCTCCAGTCACGTGAGCTCCCTTCTGGCCTTCACAGGGCACGCTCTTTTTCCTTCACATCCTTTGCACTTGATGCCTCTGTTTATCTGTAACGCTCTTCCTTGGCTGGCTTTTCAGTTATAAGCCTGGAAGTCACCTCTCAGAGAATTGTTTGACCATCCAATTGCGGGTGGCCTCGCTCAGACATTCTCTATCTTGCCCCCTTTTTGTTTGTTTCGGGCTCGTTCCTCACCATTGTAATAGTTTTTTAAATTATTCATTTCTTTAGTGTTCGTTTCTTCTATTTGCCTCTGAGCATGGAGAGGGCAAGATCTTTTTTCTGTTTTGTTCATGGCTGAATTCTCAGTGGCTAGAATAGTGTCTGGGCAAATATTAGGTGCTCAATACACAGTTAAGTAAATGACTGAAACCCTAAGATAACATTTTGCATATTAAATTATGAAACCGACAGAAACCCTAGCATATGATGTGTACATATGTTCGGAAATCCCAAGAAATTCCAAGAGTTTTGTGGGATTCTCTTGGGTGATTTTGTTTGTAGCCTTTTTGCAGTCTCCCACCTGCAGTGCTCAGTGCAGGGCAAACACATGGAGAAGAGAAACCTGGCTGGAATGAGAAGGGCCTGATTTTGACCCTGTCCTGCTGCTGGCCATCTGCTGTGACCAGAGCATGTCACTGAACTTCTCATACCTCGGCTTCCATTGCGGCAAAATGGAGACATAAATGTCTGACCTTCCTCTCTCACTAGGGGGCCGCCTCCAAGGCCGAAGTGTGATTGTGGGTGTAAAGAGCATGCCAAGCACCCAAAACAGTCTCCTTAGTCCCCAGTTGGTCTCCCCAGTGGCCCATCGTTGGCCTCCTGAGTGGAAAATAGCACAGAAAACTTTGGGTGCCACCCTGCTGCTGTGACATGTGTTAGGCCCAAAACAAGAGCAGAAAGCTTTTCAAATGTATGACTTTGGATTTCAAACGGCAGAATTGAATTTCTGGCAAAGAAAAAAAAAAAAAAGGAAAAAAGGTCCATTCTACCATGAACAAAAGATGGTATATTTGCCAATTCTTTTTAAGTAGTGTTTTACATTATATGCACATGGTAAAGAAATAAAATAATGCAAAAAAAAGTATAGAATGAAGAGGAAATTTCCCTCCTACTTCAGACGTAGCCATTCTAGGAAGACTCTTGTATATATGTCTGGAGATATTTATGCACAGGCATACGTGAAAATGCATGTGTTTGTGTGTATATAATTTGTTTTACATATATGCATTCATATTCTTTAATATTATTACGTATATACACTGTCCTTTTACTTTTAACTTATGTTGGGGCACTTTACAAAACTTTTTGTGGATGCCCAACATTTATTTATTTGGCTGTTCCACATTTCTTTAATTAGCTCAGACCAATAATGGACATTTTCCGCTAACTTCTAATTTTTGCTACTTAAACAACGAAGTAGTACCATCTTTGTGCACACACTTACACATCCATGATTCTATGTTTCTAAGAGAAACCCTAAAAAGGAAGTTGCTCTTGTAAAGTGGTATACAAACATTTACAGTTTTGATAAATAGAGCCAGATTTCCTTCCAAGGGGTTGCACCAGGTATTCTCCCACTCAGAGAGCTCAGAGACCTTGTTTCTGCCAGCCCTAACGTGTGTGTTTGTGTTTGTGTGTGAGTGTGTCCTTTCAAGGATGTTCTCCTGCCTCCTTCCTTGGCTCAAGCCCCACTCCCAAACCTATTCTGTTTACAGCAAATTAGGTCACCTGAAAAATCAGACCCAACCCTATCCTCCCTTTGCATTAAAACTCTCGAATGCCTTCTCCTTACACATAAATATTCTGCAATGTACTAAGTCCACTGTGATCTGGACCCTGCCCTATCTCATACCACTCAAATCATTGTTCGAATCATGGTGCCCCCAAATCAGGGCTCAAATCACCACACCCCGCAATCAGTACTCAAGCCAACATACTTCCTTTAGTTCCTCTTGTGGCCAAGCTCTCTTTCCTTTGTTACTGCCTTCACATACGCTTTTTTTTTTTTTAATTGGGGTATATTAGGGGACAGTGTGTTTCTCCAGGGACCATCAGCTTCAAGTCAAGTCATTGTCCTTCAATCTAGCTGTGGAGGGCACAGCTCAGCTCCAAGTCCAGTCGCTGTTTTCAATCTTAGTTGCGGGGGGGCACAACCCACCATCCGCTGCGGGAATCGAACCGGCAACCTTGTTGTTGAGAGCTCGAGCTCTAATCAACTGAGCCATCCAGCCGCCCCCACATACGCTTTTTCATTGATTAGAAAATTCTTCCTTTTACTTTCTCTACTGCCTTCTCATCCTGAAAATCACAGCTGGTATGTCATTCGTTGTGTTGGAGATGCTCTCCTAGCGCCATCCCCCATCTAAATGCTGGGAGGAGCCACTTGCCCCATGTGGACCTTGAAATTTAAATTAATTAAAATTAAATAAAATTCAAAACATTCAGTTCCTCATTCACACTAGCTGTATTTCAAGTGCTTCAATAGCCACATTGCATTAGTGGCTCTTGAATTGGGCAGCACACATACACAGTATTTCCATCGTTGTGGGGAATTCCATTGGATCCTGCTGCTCTGTTTCTTCATTACACTCATAGCCGTTTTAAAATACCTGTCTTGAGAGTAAAGTGTCGATCCTTTCACCCTCACTAGTCGATGAGCTCCACAAGGGCTCAACTTGTTCTCATCACGCTTCTTGCTTTTTCCCGGGTGGTGGGGGTGGGGGAGGTTCAGTAACTTTATTCAATGAGTAGATGAATGATTGGAAGAATTCCTCCCCCGTTCTTAGCTTTATTGTTGTGCCTCACTGATTACTAGACCTTCTGGGAAGAGGGTGGAGACTCCGTGTACTTACCCAAGTCCCCATCAACATTCCAGTTGGATTCCTTAGCAGGACCCCAATTCTTTCACCATCATCATCTCGGATTATTTACCCGTTCCCATTGGGCTTGACATTTCAGCATCCCTTGCCTAACTGTGGAATGGGGACTGGGGTTGGGCGAGACCTTTGGAGTGGGCATTGGATGTGCCCCCCTAGATCTCTACCCCACCCTTCCAGGACTGAAACAGTTCTCTTCCCAGCGGGAGTGATAGGGAGTGTTATGTAAAATGACATCTTGCTGCTGATGCTGAAAAAAGCTACCTGGCCAAAAGCAAAGCCACTTTCCTTAGGCACAGCCCACACGCAGTGACTACCCCAGCTTGGGACAACTCTACAGACATCCAGGTTCGTGCGTGTGTGGGGGGAATCTTCAGAGGACATTGTGGAGAGTACGTCACAGCTGACGTGTCCCCTGGACTCCATCCGAAGTGTTGTTCTTGTGATCGCCCCACTAAACTTCTGAATGCAAATCTCCTTAGATTCTGCTTCCTGGCAAACTCAACTTGCAGCAACCAGATTTATAATTGAAAATCTGCAGCTTTAGCTCAGCCTTCCAAAAAGGGATCCAAGACCATTTCTAAGAATACGTTTTTTTCACTTGACTTGTTGGCCCATGGTATCTTCCTGTATTTCAGCCAGTGTTCTCAAAACTAAAATGGTTCTTTAGGTTTATTTTCGTAAAATGAAAGTTTGGTGGCTTATTCCATTTACTATTGTTGTTAAAATGCTCCAATCTCTTCAATAGCTTCATCTAATGAATGCATGAAGGAAATACTTCCATTGGTTCATCACATTGAATTTGGACATTATTTTTTATTTTATTTTATTTTTTAAATTTTTTGGGGTGACAATTGTTAGTAAAATCACATAGATTTCTGGTGTACAATTCTGTATTACATCATCTATAAATCCCATTGTGTGTTCAGCACCCAGAGTCAGTTCTCCTTCCATCACCATATATTTGATGAATTTGAACATTATTGGTATCAACCATGTTTTTCTCTGGGTGGAAGAAGCTCCGAGTAAAGAGGAGGCAAGATTTACATGCGTATTAATTTAGCTTTTATTACTTGAAAGGCCTAGGTGCAGTTCTTTTTCCTGAGTACTTGTTTACACCAACCACGAAAGAATTCTGGTTAAAGCTTGTTACAGCCAGAGGAAAGGAAGATGCGTTTGTCTGTGGATTTGATTCCACTTTAATCATGAACAGGCTGTGGGGTCATTAAGTAGACCACTCACTGAGAGGAGACAGTTTGGTTTTTTTCAGAGCTGTCAGTTTCATTGGGCGATTGCGATTTCTGGGGAACATTCGTAAAATGTTGGAGTTACAGAAGGTATGCTGACTGGCAGATGTTTCGAGATTGATTAAAGATTTAGAAAGAGAAGTACGTTTCCCCGGGCTGCTGGACTACCTTTTAATGAGATTGACAGATTTACACATGGGATTGAAAAAGTTCTTCATCATACAGAAATAAATTTGTAAAGTTAAATTCGTTGGAGAGAGATGGGTACAGGATAAAGTGTGTGTGAAGGAGATTGGGCATTCTACTGGTGTTTAACTTTGAAACTTATTTTTCAGAGATAGATGGACTTGAATATGTCAAAGATGAAAAAATCCTTTTGTTAGACTAATTGCTCAAATATTCACTCAAATAATGGGTCAGCTTCCCGCAAGTTAAGGTCATTCTATCCAGGGATTTTGTAATTGTGATTTGAGATGGGCATTAGGCATACAGAATTAGAAATTAGCAATTTTTCATTTTACTTTCTAAAGATTCAAACTGAGCGAAAAATTAGCATGTTAGTTAGAGAATTGACTAACAAGGAGAATATAGGGGTTATTAAAACTATACATATTTTTTACTATTCTTTGACCTGGAGAGGTATGCAAGTGAATATTACCGTGTTTCCCCGAAAATAAGACCTAGCTGGACAATCAGCTCTAATGCATCTTTTGGAGCAAAAAATAATATAATTATAATATAACATAACATAAAATAACATAACATAACATAACACCAGGTCTTATATTAATTTTTGCTCCAAAAGACGCATTAGAGCTGATTGTCCGGCTAGGTCTTATTTTCAGAGAAACACGGTATGTTACATTTAAGGTATAACATATAAAAAGAATAACATCAGTTCAAGAAAAGGGCCAGAATAAATAGACATTCATAGTGGTATTAACTCGTCTGATCCCTGTATTTTACAGATGGGGCAACTGAGGCCAAGAGCGATTCCATGCCTTCTCCAAGGCTCTAACCCCTTAGAAATCATGTTTTTAAGCAATAAAGTCTACAAGCTGGTGACTAAGAGTATAAACCTCAATGAGAGGTGGCAGACAGATGTTTTTATGCCACTGACTCACTGTGATTTGGGGCACATTACTTACCCTCTCCTAATTTGTTTCCTCAGTTAAATGGCGTCAATCATTACGGTTCTTCTCTCATAGGAATGTTGTGAAAATTAAATACAAGAATTGCCGTAGTGCATTTCGTAGCCTCTAGGTTGCCTCTGCATTTGGAGCCTCTGGCTGGTGGTTTACTGGATTCTTTAGCCAAGCTTGCCTCTAGGAACATGGTGGGCCCCTCATGAATCAATGAATGAATGCCACAAACCAAAAGGTGGAGGAACTGCCTCAGTGTGTTACTGAGGCTACAATTGTTATCAATTAAAAGTGTCAATTTAGTCTTCATTGGAAGACATACTGGTATTTCATTCTTTGAATGTCTATTTCCAAACTCTTGTAACTGAAGTGTTGGTGAAGGGCATCTTCTAAAGGGGGGAGCGGAAGTTTGGAAGGTGGTCTAGTCTGTTGTAAGGTGAAAAATCACCCCCTAATGAATGTGCAGCCTTCAGGATTGCTTTCTTCTACTTTACTCCATTGCTGTATCTTCTGGTAAATTGTCCCGATATATTGTGAAGTGTGAAAAAAAGCAAGTGTCAGAACAAAGAGAAATGTTGGCACAAATGTGTGCATATATATGTATTTCTGCATGAGCATAGAAAAATGGAAAAAGGAATGGTTTCTGGTAGAAACTATTGTAAACTAACAGCTTTCTTCTAAGAAGTGGAACTGATGGAGGGAAGATGAGGTGCCTGGTCCTTTACTTTTTTTAATGCTTTTGTATTTATGTTTGTTTATTTATTTTACAATGAACATTCATACCTTTTGTACAACAAAACAAAACAAAAATATATGATCCTCATTGGCCAGAGACAAAGAAGTTGGGAGAGAAGACTTTTTAGTGAATTCATTTTATTTAATATACATTGAAAATCCATTCTCTCTCTGATATGGGCATATACTCATATATTGTGTTATTCTGAAAACTGTCATCTAATAACGTCACTGATCTTTTCTCTTATGCGTCTGTTGGGACTTTGGAGAGGAACAGCTCATATTCATTCATATGTAAAGTTATCCATTTGTTACTTTCACTTTATATGTCCCTTTGCAGGAGAGGTAGCTAGACTGGTGACTTTCTGAACATTAACAAAATTATTTTGGCTTTGTCAAAAAACATTATAAGACATACTCACAATTAGAATGAACTATTCCTTTAGTGATCATTATAATGTCGTTTCAGTTAAGAACATCAGTAGCTCAACATCTCTCTCACTGTCATAAATTAGAAGATTACGTTTTGTTTTTCTACATATCCTATTACGTTTATCAAGAAAACAAGAGCAGCTCCAGTTTGTCAAGAGAACATTAACAATGGTTAAATCTGGGTTTGAATCCAGCCTCAGCCCCTTATGGTGTACTTACTGTCCTTGTCCTCATTTTAGAGATGATGGGTTTGGGGCTTAGAGAGGCTGCATAACTCAGGGTTACCCAGCTAGTAACAGGAGGGGCTACGGGTCCCCATCATGGCTTTCTCTGCTTTGTCCTGATTACACTGACGCAGGTCCCTGTAGCCAGGCCTTGTAATTTTAATGTGAACAGAACTAAGTGAGTGCCTTCAATTACTACTGCAGGATGGCCTCTTGATATTTTTTGAACTACTTTATTTACCCAATTCTCTGAAAAACAAACTTCAAAGAATTACTAATGAGGAAAAGAACTAAAAACTGGATTTGAAGGAAACCACAGTGAATGTCATCCAACTAACTTGAAAACAATGGAAGGACAGTGCAGCGGGAGTGACTGAGCAGTGTTTGTGAGTTTATTCCTTCCAGAAAGTAGACTGCAGATAGGTTCCATAAATAGAATCTTCAGAACAATTTTAATAACCAAGATCATCTCATTCAGTACAGTGAACTAAATTTGAACCCTGTGCACAGAGAATAGGAAAGACCACATGGACGTCAGTAAGTGACATTGATGTCTGTATTTATTTTAATATCTCGCTTTCCATTTTTCCCCCTCTCTAAAATTTCATGTTTGCAATTTTTACAGATTTACAATGTCCTAGCCTGCGTTTTAAAATCTATTGTGTTGCATTGTGAACATTTTCCCCAATGGTAACATAATCTTTAAAACCATAATTTTGAAGTCTATGATATCCATTGAGGAAGTGCAGAATTTATTTGACAATGAAAACAGGTAAGGTGTTTCTAATTACAAATAACACTCAGGTTTACAACTCTGCCAGTATTTTTGGATTGTTCCCTTACAATGGATGTGATCACGGTGCTAGAGAGTTGAATATTTTTATGACCGTTGATGTACATCTTGAATTAACTTCCTTAAGGGACATAACAATTTACACCACTGTCAGCACGATCAGAGGGGACAAAGACGAGTTTTTCAGATGAGAAATCTGGCAGCATGCCACAGACGAAGCCGAGTTCTGTTTGTTTGGCAGCCATCCATTCACTGATTCTAGAGCCTGGCTTCACATCCCCAACTAACTTATTCCTACAGTGTATAGTTCAGCGCTTTGCATGAAGATACATACAGTGCTTTGCGACTTCCATGATTTAGACCCTCTGTAAATTCTTTTACTCATTTAGAAATTTCATGATAAGTAAAGTTAAATACACGCTTTGCAATGGTGAGCTGTGCTGTCTTCAGTACATTAATAACGACTGCCAAATGATTGCATTCTGGTTTTTGTTGTCCTGGAACTGGAAAAAGGACACATGATATCTGTTTCTGAAATTTTAGCAAATTTTAGTTCCTCAGGTAATACTCTGAATGCAATTTACTTGCTATGCTTGCTAGCAGTGGAGAACACTGAATTAGGTTTTGTGGCTTATGCCCTTTATTGAGTATGTACTCCATTGATAAAAGTAGCTACTATGCCTCCTGTAAAGCTGGGAAAGTTAATAAAGAGGGCTTGTGCTCTTTTTACTAAGTTCTGTCTTGAGTGAATGTGCACCTCTGACTCAGTGGTATATACATGCAGTTCTCAGAAACCACATTAAGAGTTGAGACGTATTTAATCATCATGATGCCCTGACCTAATCATTCTTGTGGTTTCACATAGTTAATACACTTACAATCATTTGTGGGTCGAGGCATTTCATACATTCGTTCACTTATTTAGCACCTTTTTATTGAGTACCTACTACCGTGTTTCCCCAAAAATAAGACCGGGTTTTATATTAATTTTTGCTCCAAAAGACGCATTAGGGCTTACGTTCAGGGGATGTCATCCTGAAAAATCATGGTAGGACTTATTTTCTGCTTAGGTCTTATTTTCAGGGAAACACAGTGTGTGCAAGACTCAGTTCTGGACACTAACAGGTAACTGATGAATCAAAATAAGCCAGAAAACATATTAATGATAAATGCAGCCATTTAATCAGTTATTTTGTATTACTGTAATGATTTTATGCTATTTGATTTAAAAATTGTAGAGGTATTCGCATAGCTCAAAATTTAAGAATTAGAAGGTAAAAAGGGTACACAGCAAAAATTCGCTTATCCCTCTCCCTATAGCCATCTAATATTACCTAAATAGGCAATCGTGTTTTATTTTTTATGTATTTTTTTCAGCTATATTTCAGGCACATATCACCTTATACATCTACATATGCATATATGTGTACGTATGTGTTACATGTGTACCCTATTTTCCCCCACATATACTCTTATACAACGAGCCAAAGGAGGTGGGGGATGGAGCCACGTGGACACATGAGGAGCTTTCCAGGCAGGACGAACATGGCACAAAAGGACAAAAGGTCCAGGGTGGGAGTGTGTCAGGAGTGTTCAAGGACCAACAGAGAGGCCCGTGGCCCTGTCGCAGACTGAGCATTGGGAGAGGAGTAGAAGATGTGGTGAGGTCAGGGCGAACACGGGTAGTAACTAATTCCCTGGAGGTACATAGGGCTCTGCCTAACATTGCCAGCCATGAAGCACCCTCCTACTCTCACGTCCAAAGTCAGTCTACTGATTCAAACAGCCCATGATTTCTGTCAATGCTTCTGTTATTTCCACATCCATATTACAACCAGCCACATTGACATGTTGAATAAATGGCTTGATTCTTCTACAGAAAAATCCTAATTTGGCTGACGCGCTAAAACCTATAAAAACGCTAGCTTTTGGAAACCAACCTTTATAAAATCAGCTTAAAGAGGCATGGTCCTCTGTCTCTCCCTATCTTGTATTATGGTCCTCAACAAAATCTGTTAATTATACAATGTACAAGGTCGACAATTAAGTTCATGAACTTGCAATGATGTTGCTAACCTTTTTTGATATGAGAGGCATTATTCATGATGAATTTGTACCAACTGGACAAACAGGTAACCAAGTTTACTATTTGGAAGTGCTGAAAAGGCTGTGGGGAAAAGTTAGACGCCCTGAACTTATCACTAACAATTCATGGCTCTTGCATCACGACAATGCACCAGCTCACACGGCTCTGTCTGTGAGGGAGTTTTTAGCCAGTAAACAAATAACTGTACTGGAACACCCTCCCTACTCACCTGATCTGGCCTCCAATGACTTTTTTCTTTACCTGAAAATAAAGGAAAGATTGAAAGGAACATATTTGGATGATATTCAGGACATCACGGGTAATACAACAGCTCTATGACCATTCCAGAAAAAGAGTTCCAAAATTGCTTTGAAGGGTGGACTAGGTGCTGGCATCGGTGCATAGCTTCCCAAGGGGAGGACTTCGAAGGTGACCGTAGTGATATTCAGCAGTGAGGTATGTAGCACTTTCCCTAGGATGAGTTTGTGAACTTCATTTTCGTACCTTCGTATACAGATTACCAGGACCATAGCTATTAAACATTTAATGTAATTTTGTCACATAAGAGCAAGCCCCACCACTTGCAAAGTGATACAGAAAAGTGGAAGTGGACAAATTATCAAGGTAAATGGTAATTCCAAATCCGCTTGATTTGCTCTGAAAATGTGACCCGACTTCCTTCTCCACTTGCTCAGTCTGACCACTATTTCCTAGAACTATGCCTGCCACCTAGTAAATAGTCAATGATGTTAATTGGCATTATTACCATCCTCGATGTTATAAGGACTCATTCTTAGTGTATATTTAATACCTACTACGTGTCAGCAGTAGAGAAACAGCAGTCACTGAGTTCCCATCCCTGTCTTCATGGTGCGGATGTCGAGACAGATAAATACTCCTATATTATATGTGCAGTGACTGGTCTAGGTCAGTACAGCTTTGGGGAGATCGCACAGACTCTGCCTGGCTCCAAATCGTGGTTTCTGGGAAACTTGTCATTCTCTCTCTATATCCTTCTCCTCATCTATAAAATAGAGGCACCAATTTTATTTTTAAAATGCATCTAAGAGCTCAGTAAACATTAGTTTAGGATAAAAGGTGCTCTAAAACGGTTTGTTTGTTTCACAACTATTTGTTGAGCGTTTGCCAAGTGCCAGGAGCTTAGATGGCAGTGATGGTGTAGTGTGAATAAGACAGATGCGGACTCCGCCTTCTAGGTGATCCGACAGGGGCTGGGGTAGGGAACAGATGGCAAAGAAATAAAAGTGGTAGGTTGAGCTAACAAGTCCATGGGAAATTTAAATCAATACATTCCACAGCTACACTGTTCCATAGAAATAAAATGTGAGCTGCACATAAGAGCCACGCGTTGAATTTTAAATTTTCTAGAAGGCACGTTTAAAAAGTAAAATGAAACAGTTGAAAGTAACTTTCATAATAGGTTTTATTTAATCTAATATATCCAAAATGCCATCATTTTAACATATAATAAATATAAAAATTATTAATGAGATATTTTACATTTTTTTCTACTAAGTCTTCAAAATCTGGCATTTTATTTATTACAGCCCATTTCATATTAAACTAGCCACATTTCAAGTGCTCTTAAGCTGCTTGTGGCTGATGGCTGCCATGTTGGACAGCACAGGTGTGGAGTGACTAGGTGTGTGCTTTACACTGTGTGGTCAGGAAAAGCTAAGACTTTATGACAGGAAGTCCCCAGCCATGCAAAGACGTGTGGGAAACCCTTCAGGGTAGAAGCTAGAACTTGGCAAAGAGCCTAGGGCAAGAATGGGTTTCCTGTGGTAACTGAGAGCAGATCAAGAAAGCCAGTGGACCCAGAACACACAGGACAAAGCGGGTAATGGTATGAGGTTGGAGAGCCACCAGGGGCCAGATCTTGTAGGAATGTTGACTTCCTAGTGAGGAGTGTGGGTGAATTCTACGTGTGTTGAGAATCATTGGGAGGGTTTAAGTATGTAGTGATATGGATGAGCCGTCAGTGCTGCTGTGATGAGAGTGAAACATTAAGAGGCAAGAATGGAAGCCGAAAGCGTTGGAGATACTTTCAGACCAGCTTTGGAAGGCCAAGGATGGCTTGGAGGCAGTGTGTCACAAAGAGAACTTACCCAGGCAAAGTTCAGTTGCGGTGGGATACCATGTTTCCCCGAAAATAAGACCTAGATGAACAATGAGTTCTAATGTGTCTTTTGGAGCAAAAATTAATATAAGACCCGGTCTCATTTTACTGTAGCATAAGACCGGGTCTTTAATATAATATAACATATTATATAAGATCAGGTCTTATACTGTGTTAATTTTTGCTCCAGAAGACGCATTAGAGCAGATTGTCCAGCTAGATCTTATTTTTGGGGAAGCAGGGTAGTAAGACACAGATGGTATTTTAGACCCATAGGCCTCAAACTTTTTAGTTATATAATTCATTCAATTTAAAAAAAGTGACTCCCAATAGCTGTATATTCAGTTATTCATTGTACATGTGCTCTACGGCCAGTCCATATGTTACAATATTATATTTTAGCAAAATTTGTGCTCTTATTTATTACTCTCCCCCTCCACACACACACACACAAACCACACGCACAGGTTTTAACATTTTCTTCACTTCACTGCACCCTAGTTTGGAAGTGACTGTTTTAGGCAGAGGGAATTGAACAAAGGTCTGAAGATGGAACGAACTGTGACCCATGTGGGGAATGGCAGTAGTTCAACACATCTGGAGGCAAGACTGTCAGTAGGAAGGTGAGTGGGGACATAGGGAGGGAGTGTTCAGAGCTGTTTCTACAGAGTTCGTGCAGGGCTAGGTCAGGAAGTGCTTCTAGGCTGTGGGAAGGATTTGGGTGGATTTGAAGTAAGATGGGAGGCCACTGGTGGGTTTTAAGCCACGAGAGAGGGTATCCGGCATTTTGGTAAGCACCTTGGTTTTGTTGTCTCATCTTAATTGTCTTTAACATGTACAAAGCGAGAACAAATGATGGGGCTTAAAGCGAGGTGGTGACAACAGCCTTTGTTACCGGCTGGAAAGTTCTTGTCCTCTTCCCCACTTTCTCTGGTTACATTCTATAAGTTGAAAACTCATGCTGGCAAAAACCAGAGCTTTGATCACAGAGTGAAATTTCGTTCTGGGACAGACTGCATGTCAGTTCACCCTGACCCCTACCACTGCTGCTCCAGAAGCAAAATGCAGCCTGGGGGTTAATCCAATAAAAACTCTCCAGGTATACTGAGACATAGAAATGTCCATCGGAAGCTTTTGGACAAGAGGATGGATGCTTCATAAAATACCAACTTCCCTTTTCTTTTGTTTGCATTCTTTGTTCGTGCATACAAAATTCCTGGGAAATGATGGTGCTTTAAGAAACAAGGCTGTTCCTTTTTCTTTGTCATGGGTTATTTTCTCCCTTCCTTGATTAGGCTGACTGGCCCTGGAAGGGGCTGTTTTCTGTATCCACAAATGTTCAGTACTTGTCACATTTTCTACTTAATCTTAAAATATACGTATGTGAACTAACATATAACATTTTTACAACAGCCAATTTTAAACTTTTCATTAGAATTAGAGAGACCAAGCCCTTTCATGTTAAATTTCTCGTCCTGGTTAAGACAGGCGTTTTACTGCTAATCTCTTGAAAACACTGCCAGAGATATCTATGGAGGCATTCACTTTATAATAATGGCTAATTGGAAAACCTGATGATATTGTTCGAACATTGAGAGACATATCGCGCGAGCTTTCCAAATGGATTTGGCCTAGGATCCCATGGCCTAGTTTGAGAGAGAACATTCCTCCTTCCTCATCTGCTGGAATCCAGTGAGCCCATCCCCCTCTGCTTTGCTCCAGTTCACTTCCCTTGCCCGGGGTCGTGTTGGCTTGGAAGGCTGCCTGGATTTGTGCGCTCCCTGGGCCAGAAATACTCTCCCTGCTCAGCCATTGGGAGCACACCCTGTCTACACATTTATCCACTTGACTTCACTCCTGGGCTTCTGCAGTTGAAAGAGCAGCCCGTTAGAATGGGAATGAGCTGGGGTGGGGAGCTCAGCAAGGCTGGCTTGGTTACCACTCTGCTCATTACACTCACCTCGACAGTACAGAGTAGCATCTGTGTCTGAGGAGAGGCAGAGCTACCAGACTCCTTCATCTCCTACAACAACAACAATAATTGTAATAGCTGCCATTTATTGGGTATTTTCCATGTGCTCGGTCCTGAACTAAACACTTTCACATACGTGTGTGTGAAGGCTCACCGTGACCTTGTGATCTAGGTGGCATCACTTTGGAGGATGAGAGTGCTTTTTCCGAAGTCACACGTTTCTTGGGTGTGAATGCTGACTTGACCACTTCCGACCTGTGCGACCTTGGGTGAATGGCCTAACTCCTAGAGGCTTAGGCTTCCCCATCTTTAACATGAGAATAACGTTCGTATCGCCTGTCTAGAACCGCTAAACGAAGCAGGATGCTATAATGTCTGGTATATGGCAGGGACGCAGTCAAAGTTAGGTGTTGATATTGCTTTGCTCATGAAGACATTTAGGTGTAGGGAAGTGAAGTAGCCTGTCTAGCTTGTTCACACTCACACAACCAGTCTTTCCTCTGGCCTTATTGAAGAATGAAGCCAAAGAAAGTGGAGTAGAAAAGGTGGTAGGTACCTGATAACTTAAAAAATGCTCATGGGTTATCCATAATTCCCGGGGAATTTAGCAAGCCATCGTCTTGGTCTTCATTAACTGTTAACCAAGACTAGGTAAAGATTCAAAACTGGAGTTTTTATCATTTATGGTGCAAATGGCAGAAAATCAAATTAAAAGAAAGGTGTTGACTCATAAAATTCAAAGGCCCCGCAGTGCACCTAGCTTGAGGGATGATTTGTCCCAAGAGGCCAGATGACGCTGATGGAAACTGATTCTCTCTTGGACAGTCTCTTTTTATTCTTGGGGCTGTAGGGTGACTGCAGCAGTTCCAAAATTTGCATCCTTTTTAGATTCTTAACCAGTGGGAGAGAAAAAGTGTCGTTCTTTCTCCTAAGAGTTGAAGAAACATTCTGAGCCTGGTTCTCACTGGCCAGAATTAGGACATATGTTCATCACGGGACCATTCATGTGGTTCAGATGATGGGGTAGACAAGTTGGCTCAGGCTGTATTCAGGCTATTTTCTTGAACTTGAGAATGCATCTACCTCACATATACCAACAAGAAGAGATGGTTTCACAAAGGATGTTTGGAGTGTTGTTTACCAGTGGGAGTGAATAGATACCAAGTGACACAAGCAGTAGAAATCCACTAGACTGCTGAATAAATAATGAGTAGTTCCGCCTATGAACCTTCAGAGGAGGTTCCTTCTTTATTGACTTTTCTCTGTTTCTTTAAACTTTTCTTCCTGCAAGATAATACTTAGAGAATGAAGGGGGGGGAATTATCACCCTCAAGGGACAACAGCCAACAGTAATGCAATATTTTGTATATTTTCTGCTGCTCCCCTGAATATTGTAGTACATCCATCAGTTCTACTCAGGTCATCATGACATTTGATGTTGAATAGCTGAAACTTGAAAGGAACTAACAGACCTGGACAACTAAAGTTTGTAAAAGATATGAACTGTGAATTTCCTCATTTTGGGGGTCAATTTGGGAAGTTGATTCTGCCATGTAGACACTGTTTATTTAACAATGTTAATACCAGCCAATGCTTTAAATACAGGCCCACTTAATTCTTCACTTTTGGGATCGTGAGAGCGGTACAAAGGGAGTTTGGTGAGAAAGTGTGGCATTTTTAATAGTATTTTTTATATCAAAATCCTACACTTTACTATTTGTATTTCAAAAATTACACACTTTTTAAAACAGAAATTTGCTAAAAAGAATAAACTCCATTTCAGTGATGTATTCATACCACAGTCTATTCCATAGCAAAGCATTTGCTGTTAAGAAGCTATAAGTTGATTTTTATAAGTACTTATGTTACATAGGTAGGTTAAAATGAATGATGTAAGAAGCTAAACAAACAAACAAGCAAAAACTCTGCCTCCTAGGCCATGTTCATAATTATACTCAATTTCAGGTAATATGGAAATCATATGTTCCATTTGACAAAGTGAAGAGCAGAGAAGTTAGTTAAATTCCTTTGTCCCAAATCTTAAAACTGGTCAGCATCTGTAGTCAAAAATGGGCTCCAGGGTTCGGGAAATCTAATCCTTGTTTCTACCACTGTTTAACTAGCTGAGGACTAATAAATTGGAAGTGGGAATGAACTAAACTGCTTCTTTTCATTGTTCATCATGACGTCTCTCTCCCTGACTTACCTTCTGAATCTTTTCACTTCCATATCCTTGACTTACTCGTTGTCAGAGAGATGGCTCAGTATAGAGCGAATACATGCTTCGGTTTCAGAAACGTACGTTCAGATCCCATCTGTGCCACTTCACTTTCTAATTGCGCCACCTAACCTCAGAATCTAGTTCTGTAAAGTGGGAATAACCATGAAACCTAGCCAATAGGGCTGATGTGAGAATTACAGGATTTATGGTCGCTTGACAGATAGTAGATGATCAGGAAATATTAATTCTAGATGATTAACACATACCGTGTTTCCCCGAAAATACGACCTAGCCGGACAATCAGCTCTAATGCGTCTTTTGGAGCAAAAATTAATATAAGACTCAGTCTTATTTTACTATAAGACCGGGTCTAATATGATATGATATGATATGATATGATATAATATAATGTAATACCGGCTATTGTATTAATTTTTACTCCAGAAGATGCATTAGAGCTGATTGTCCAGCTAGGTCTTATTTTCGGGGAAACAGGGTAGAAGGTGCTAAAAAATGAGCTATGATTATTGAAGATATTCTAGAGTCAAAAACTGAAATGCCTTTGCGACAAGTTGCCAACATAAATAAGTGAAGAAGCCTGGTTAGGAATTGGGGTAAATCACACTTGCCCTGTCTCATATCCAGCTTAGGTATCTTGTTTTGTTAGTTTTTCTCATTATTAAGGCAAAA
Organism: Rhinolophus hipposideros; assembly: GCF_964194185.1. Taxonomy (NCBI): domain Eukaryota; kingdom Metazoa; phylum Chordata; class Mammalia; order Chiroptera; family Rhinolophidae; genus Rhinolophus; species Rhinolophus hipposideros. The sequence goes on along the minus strand of NC_138068.1, from coordinate 6,276,591 downwards.
TTGGAAATCTGATTTTTGTAAAACTTGATGGTTAAGTATTGGTTCATTTGTTGTTTTTATTTTGCTTTTTTGTTTTTCTAATTAAATGCTCTGTGGGAAAAATCTCTTCCATATCCAACGGGCTGCCGTTTTGTCACCACTGATCATTCATTCATTTCGTTTATTCATTCAACAAACTGCGGGGAGGTTGAAGGTAATTCAGAAGTGCAAGTCACAGAAGCAGACTTTCAAAGGAAGAGAAAAGACACTGAGATTGTTGTGAGTTGGCTAATAAATAGTTTTCAAATGTATGAAGGGAATTTAAACCATGGCTGTTGACTAATTATTCTTTGTCTTTTAGAGACTGGTACAAAAAAGAAAATGGATTTATTTTTAAGGAGAATAATTATGAATAAATATGAAGGACATTTTCTGGATACTGGATTAAGTTTTAGATAGAACAGGAGAAAAGGACGTGGACCCTTATTTTATAAAGGCTTTTAAACCTAGGGCAAATTATCAGTGGGATTTGTTAATACAGTTTGGATGACCTTGGAACAACCCACCATCCCCACCCCCATCTGGAATTCTGGGGCTGTGATTACTTATTCTGAAAGGATTCAATAGTTGTGCCCACTGCTTTGCATTCACTGTTCCCTGCAGGGTGCAGTTCAAGGGAAGAGCTGAGAAGTCTGTAGTGATTTGGGGTTCTGATTGCTTAAGAGAATCTTTTGCCCCTCACATGCCATAACTGCTCCAGTTAATGGACACACGCTTTGAATCCAGGACTCCTTCCGGAGAGAGAGAAAGGAAGTTTCCCTCAGGGGACGTCACATCTTCCAGCTTGACAGATGCCAACTTGAATTTTGCTCCTCTTTCATTATTCTGAATAATTCTGCAAAGCCTCCTCACTCCAGGACTGCACTTAGTCGAGAATTTGCCTTTTCCACTTGTCAAAAGATGCCATGGTCCCTATTTCAGCTTTCAGGCAGAAGCGGGGTTCCAAGGGTTCCAGCAATGGCAGTGGGTCTTTTTTTTTTTTTTTTTTTTTGTACTGACTTTGCTTCAGGTGTGCTTTAAAAATTTGAAGCTTTAACAGGGTCTTAAATATTCTTTCCTTTTGCTGAAGAACTTCAAGTTATTTTAAAACATATGGAGGGTTGCCTAGTAACACTACAGTTTCACTCGCTGTGAAAAGAGGCTTTTGCTTTCTTTCTTTCTTTCTTTCTTTCTTTGTTTTATTTTTATTTATTTATTTATTTGGCCACAGAGAAGAGTAATGGAAGACTGGGTTCATTTAGAAATGAATGAAAAATATGGTTTCTCTTTGGGGCTTGAGGTCACATAAAAATGGTATTAGAAGGAATGTGTAACACCAGGTTTCTGTCTGAGGCAATCAATGACAAAAGTGCAAGGAGATAGGCCTGCACTTTATCTCTGTTACGCCGACTAGTTTGAGTGAAGTGTATTACATGGAGTTTAATTATGAGCATCTTCCATCCCTCTTTCTTTTCCTCCCTCCTTCCCTCCTTCCTTTCTTCTCAGGCTGTCAAAACAGAAAACTGAAGACTGGTTTAAACAGCAGAAAGTTATTTTCTCACAGTTCTGGAGGCTGGAAGTCCAAGGTCTTATAACCTCGTTTAACTTTAATCCCTTCCTTACAGGCCCTATGTCCAAATACGTCACATTGGGGGTTGGGGCTTCAACATGTGACTTTAGGGGTGCGGGGCACAATTCAGTCCACAATGAGCAGCATAGATAATCTTAGTGTTCTACGGACCTGACTGCAGGCTCTGAGACATGAGTTACTTATAATTGCTTTCACTCCTCTTCTTCATTCTGCTGCTTTTCTCCTAGTGGGAAATAATTAACCACTGATTAGGATGAAAATGGAGTTGGAGCCATTACCTGTTTTTACTGAGGAGGGCCAGGTTTGTGACTAACTTGTAAAACAAACTGAATGTTGAACTTGGCAGAGTTCTGTGGGGGGCGTGGGAGTCCTATGAACTTACAGTGGTCCTCAGTGCACCTTTCCACGGTCAAGGACAGGTGGTGTTTCCTCTGTCTCTTTCTCCCTCTCCTATACAGAAGAAAACTGAGAGAAAATGCAATTTAAATTAGTGGAACCATTAGTACTACATGATACAGGAAACCTAGGCTTGATTCCGTTGAAAACTCCTGATTAGTTGCCATCTCTGAGCCAGACACACGTCCTCAGAATAGTATGAGGAAGAAGACCAGCAAGATCCCTGTCTCTGGAACATTCTTTCCCAGTTGAGTCAATCTTAGGCTGCTAGAAGTTGAAGGGGACTGAAACTTGAGAGACGTGGTTTGTAGGGAAGGTAAAATGAATAGTATCCCAGAGGCTTGGGCTGACTCCCAACTACAGACGTAGGTGTGAGGCAGGCACAGTGTGTTTTGAGGAAAGCCAGCTACCCTCTAACCTTTCACAGAGATGTCGACGAAAAAACATCCAGCCTAAGAAGAAGTTTGTAAGAGTCTGTTTGACCCAAACTGATGACAATTGCCGGGAAGCAAAGTCTCAACGGATTGAGAAAATGCTCCAGTCAGTTAACTGTTTTGCAACGTATTTTATATGTTAGAATCAAAGGAGGAAGGCTACATGAAATCCATTGGTTGTAGATTAAGGGGGTGTGAGAAAGCAAAGTGGGGAAATCTCTGGGATTGGATAAAAAGTAAAATGGAGAGACACACACCTCTTTTACATTGGTGGGTACAGGATAGTGAATAGCATTTTACAGCACATAGAGATGGTATTTGGGGGACCAAAATAACAATGAGGGATTCTATAGCTTCCTGCTCTGGTCTAAAAAAAAGGGTTACTCTGACATTCCAAGGTTATGTTATCTTAGATGCAAAAAGACAACAGATAGGTTCACTTAAGGTAAAGATTGACCTTTGTCAAGGAGTGGTCAAATGACTGTGAATTATGTGTACTGTGGAGTTCTATAGTTTTAAGAAGAATGAAGGAGATATAGAATGAAGTATGTACCTTGTTTCCCTGAAAATAAGACCTAGCTGGACAATCAGCTCTAATGCGTCTTTTGGAGCAAAAACTACTATAAGACCCGATATTATATTATATTATATTATATTATATTATATTATATTATATTATATTATTATATTATTTTATACCTGGTCTTACAGTAAAATATACACATGTGACGTGGTGAGGTCTTCTCTGTACTCTGTATTATTTCCATATTTTCATGAAATGCTTTATGATCCAATACATAGGTTCCTCCTGTATTACACTGGGAGTGTTTGGTGGGTGGAAGTGGAAATTTTCATTTTTGTCTTTTGTCTACTTTGGGTCATGGTGGGCTTTCGATGAGGGCTGTTGAGCAAGGGAAAAGAAAATTGAATAAATGAATGTGTTATACTTGAACAAATAAACGAGGAAGAAATACCTAGTACCTTTTTAGGAATTAGCAAGAATGTTGTTGTTACAATAATTCTGGTTCAGTGTTCAAAATCATGAGTTACCCATGGGTTCAGTTTTCAAAAATGGAAATTCCAAAAACATTTGTCTCAAAGTATCCTTTTTTTTTTTAAGATAATACTTATGTTACTATATATTGCTTTTGAAACAAATTATCACACACTCAGTGGTCTGAAATAACAGAGATGTATGAGCTGACAATCTTAGAGGTCGGAAGTCTGAGTTGAATTTTACCGGCTACAATCAAGGTGTCAGCAGGGCTGGTTCCTTCTGGAGCCATTAAAGACAAATCCTTCCTGGCCTTTTCCGGCTTCTAGAGGCCACCTGCACTCCTTGACTCATGGCCCCTTCCTCCATCTTCAAAGCTCATCACTCCAACCTCTGTTTCCATGGTTTCTGATTTTGCCCGCCTGTCTGTCTCTTACAAGGATACATGTGATTACATTGTGCCCACCTGGATAATTCAGGATCATTCCTGCATATTAAGATCCTTAGCTTAGAATATAGCCAATAATATTGTAATAACTGTGTACGGTGTCAGATGGGCGCTAGATTTGTTGGGGTGATAGATGGGAGCGGGGTTGAGGCACAGGATGAAAAAGGTGAAATTGGTAGTTACAAAATAGTCATGGGGATGTAAAGTGAAGCATAGGGAATATAGTCAATAATATGGTAATAACGAAGCGTAGTGCCAGGTGGGGACTAGACTTATTAGGGGATCACTTTGTAAATTCAATAAATGTCTAACCACTATGCTGTCCACCTGACATTAATATAAAATGCTATTGAATGTCAAAATAAATAAAGTGTAAAAGAATCCTTAGCTTAATCACGTCTGCAGATTATGTGTTGTCATGTAAGGGCCACATCTTCACAAGTCCGGGCCTTAGGATGTGGGCATCTTTGGGGGGACATTTTTTCTTGGTTATCAACAAGAAACCTTGTGGCTATTGATTACTAAATCTTAACTTTGAGCTCCTATAAAGGGGAACATCCTACCAGTGTCACTTGAGATCCAAGTGTGTGGAGTTTTGAGCTTGTGTTCTCTCTTGCTTAACCCATCTCAGAAAGTTGGTTTGTTTACCAAGTATCCACATCATTTCTTATATCGGTTGCCAAGGAAAAGAGGCATGGTGCAACAGAGGAGAGCATGCTGTGATGGGATTTGTGCCTCGTGAGGAGATGCTAGCTGCCTAGAAATGTACATTAGTAATACAGAGAACTCAGACTGGCCACCCTCCAGGGTTGTCATGTGATGGCATGTGTGTCTAGAGTACGCTTTCATGTAATTCTTAATGCTGCTGTAATTGGGTGACGCATGAGCAGTCCCTGACACAATCCTTCTCTTTCTAGTTCTACTTACTTTTGACTCTTAAAGTGGACAGGGGAAGCCAAAAGAAAGGTGTGTGTAATAGTAAAATGTTCACTTGCCGTGTGTCACGCGCCCTCCGGCTAAAGATAGACAGCAGCTCAGCACCCAGCTCCAGTGTTCTCATTTCTCTGGATGTAATTCCTTAAGTGGGCAGAAGTGTGTCTGGTTATATAACCCTGGTACAGTGGGGAGAGGAGCTATATTTAAATACGCATGTGGAGAGCCCATTGTCAGCTGCGCATACATATTTAATAACTGTAAGAAAAAAAAAACATTCCACGAGTTTGACTATGAGGTGGGGGTTGATTTTATTCAAATTAGGGTTCTAATTCAGTCTAAAAAGAACTGAGCAGTACTGTTTAAATGATTGCCTCTTAGAAAAGAGTATGTGTTGTAGCTTTCGTCCTGCTTTATTTAAAGAGGCTTTTATAGCAGATGGGAAGACATGAGTGAGAGAAGAGAGATCATTGAAATTCAGCCCTTTGGAAACACTAAGGCTTTAGGGACATTTTGTTGTCTTCTTTGGGTCTGGGAAAGTATGCTGCTGTGTCTGAGCTGTATTTTCCCATTCCAACATCCAGCGCTAACATTTATCCTCACAAATGTTCTGGTCTCTCCAAGTGATAGAGATGGCATCCAACTCGGAGGGTTTGACCCCAAATGCGTGTTCTCTGCGGACCCCAGATCTAGCTTGGCAATACATGATGAAAAATTAACATAAGTATTCTCTCCTTCATTCATTTATTCGATTACTAAATAGGCACTTATTACTACCTGGGATCAGTTTCTACTCACAGAATACTTCTAACACCAAATGTGCGTGGGGTTTTTCCACACCATCCAATTAATTCTCCAAACTTTGGACGCCAATGGGAATCCCGCAATTCAATTCAGTTATGACACTACCGAATAGTGCAGACCCCACAATTTAAGAGCTCAACCACAGACTGCCCCCCCCCATTTCACATGCCAATCACAAGTAGTGGGTCCCCAAGGTTTCCCACACGTCTGTCCATCTTGGCTACAAATTGGGGATTACTCGAATTTCATAATTTGCAAAAACGGATCGCAGAACTCAAAGAAATATTTTACTTCCATTACTGGTTTATTATAAAGGATACAAATGAGCAGCTACCGGAAGAGGTGTACCTCCAACCAGGTCTGGGAGCGTCCTGAGTCCAGGAGTTGGGCGTGTGCCACCCTCTCGGCACCTGAAGATCCCTGAACCCCATTGTCTAGGGTTTTTGTGGAGGTTCTATTCTGTAGGCATGACTGATGAAGTCATTGCTCATTGGTGACTAATGCAACCTCTAGTCCTTCTCACCTCCCTGGAGGTCAGGGGTTGGGGCTGAAAGTTCCAACTCTAATCACTAGGTTGGTTCCTCTGGCAACTAGCCTTCATCCGGAGACTACTAGGAGCCCAATGGAGTCACCTCATTAGTCTAAACTCAGGTATGGTTGGAAGGGGCTTGTTATAAATAACAAAAGATGCTCTCTCACCTGACCACTCAGGAAATGACAAGGGTTTTAGGAGCTCTGTACTAGGGACAGAGACAAAGACCAAATATATATTTCTTGTTCTATTACAATATCATGATACTAAAGATCAAGATTTTTGCTTGGGAAATATAGAAATATAGAAATATGTAAGACTGGGAAATATAGAAATTAGATTTAGTTCCTGCCCTGGAAGAATTTACAAGGTGGGGGGAACTCACTTCTAAACCAGCAATTAAGTATAACATCTTTGCCTGTAGTCTGTAACACTGAATTTAAAAAACAGGTTTTTTCTCAGAAGCAATTCTATTTTTATAAACTGTCTCCTGGTTCGAAATTCCTCATCTTACCAAGTTTCTTGAAAGCTATGCATTCGCTTTTAAATACAACATATATCAAGATTCGTGTTTTTTGTTCCCTAATAATCTTTCAATTTCTTTTATTTGTGGATTTGAAAATATATGTTGCTGTGTACAAAATCCCTAAGGAATTAGCAGGCTGATTTGATTGAAATACAACTTCCCACACTCTGTGCAATGCTAAACCACTGAGTTTAATAGTTTTGAGTTCTAACCCCTTCTGTGTCTCTTATCAAGGTTTTATTTGCATTTGGTTAACTCACCTGGCTTAACGTGGCCTCAGTTTCTCCACCTGACTAATGGGCCTAAGTATGGATTGTTACAAGGATCAAATTCTATTGTGTCGGAATTCCATGAAACAAAGTAATGCTGTAACAGGTGTAAGTGGTGAAATAAATCGGAAGCATCATGACTTAGGTAACCTGGGATACCAAAAGAAGCCTAACGTCTGTGTGTGCTGGAGTCACACGACTTGAATTTGAATTGTCTAGTCATTGAAGTACATATGCCTAGTGTAAATGCTAGCTTTGACACTCCGAAGCTGTGTGGCTTTGGGTAATTTATGTAACATCTCTGAGCTTTAGTTTCCTTTCAGTAAAATAAGAGTAATAATAACAAGTTTACTCATAGGATTTATGATGATGAAGGTGCTTGTGGGGATGATAAAATGATGGTGATGATAACACTTCTCAGTTATTAAACCCTTCCTTGTTGCCAAGTAGTACTGAATATATGCATTACCTCACAGTATTCTTGAGGACCCTCTGTGGTAGGTAGTGTTATAATTCCATTCTTTTTTTTTTGAATTAAAGTTTATTGGGGTGATAATTGTTAGTAAAGTTACATAGATTTCAGGTGTACAATTCTGCATTACATCATCTATAATCCCATTATTTTTAACGAGGAAATTGAGGCGTAGTGAAGTTAATTAACATGTCCAGGTTCACCTAGGTAGAAATTAGCACATGTAGGACTCTGGTGTAGACTTGACTGATTTTTAATGTGTACTGTGTCTTATTTAATGTTTTTATTGTACTCTGGTAATTTTTATTGTACTCGGGCATTTTCTTGTGTGAAGATTGAAAGAGACGTAATATATGTTAAATGTTTAGCATTCATCCCGTAGTGAATTCTACAGAAGTCCCAGGTATGTAATTAACATTAGATCTATTTCTTTTTTACTTAGAAATTATAACCTTTATGCCATTTCTGTTATTCCCTTTACCATGTAAAACTGTCCTGAAATGATTAAATTATTTATTCTCTACAGAGGCGCAAAAGTTATCAGTGCCCGTATCACTGAAGTTGAGGGAATGACAAGGTTTCTGTAATATCTACTGAAAGGCAGGAACACATTCTTCTTTCAGGTCAAAGTGTCAAGTTTGAATATGACTTGCGCTCGTTTTATTTTCTTTTTCAAATAAATAGCTTGTATTTTAAACAAATACCATTAAGTCTATATGATCATCCTCTTGTGATGCAGTTAAGAAAAAGTAATGAGTTCTTTAAACATGATGTTTATACCAGTTCATTTGAAAGTGAATGATGCATTCATAACTGTTGTTTTTGAATTTGGCTCTATGCTATAAAATAACTGATTTGTCTGATTTTATCTTTGAGCTAATACTTGTTTTGGCTTCAGGGAGAAGTGATGCATTAGAAATTGCATATTATCTGTGGCAAATCTGACTTGTAGGCTTTTAGTAACACCTCATTTCAAATAGTCAAGGGAGAGAATTCTGTTTTCTGAGCATTTTGGTCTTTTAAAATCAAGTGTGTACACGTACTTGCCTACGCATGCTCCTTGATCTACAGTTTCTGCTGAACCTTGGCCTCTTGCAATGCCCATGGCATAGGGTCCCCCCCCTTCCAGTTGATTGGACCCTACGTATCTCAGTAAAGCTCCTAATCCAGCTCCCCATATATGCTCCTCGTAAAGTTCTTCCCATCTCGGTTAATGGCAACTCCATCTTTCCAGTTGCTTAGGCTGTCAACCTTCAGTCATCCTTGAGTCGTCTCGAGTCGTCTCTGTCTCTTTCATTTTATTGGTAGATTTTATTGGTAGCAAATTCTGCTAGCTCTCTGTTCAAAACACATCTAGGATTTACTTCTTAGTATGTCTTCTGTTATCACTCTAGGTCACAACTCCATGCTTTATCACCGGGACTCTTACAATGTCTTTCTAACTCACTTCCTTGCTTCTACCCTTGCCCCTATTTGGTTGAGATGATTTTTGAGATGAGAAGTTAGAGCATGCCACCACTATGCTCAAAATTCCCTAAGTCTCAGATCTCACTCAGAATGGAACCCAGAGTCATCACGGCCTCTGAAGTTTCACATGGTTGCACCTTGGGCTCCTTCTCTGGTCTTCCCTCCGACCACTTGTCCATTCACTCTATGGGCTGCTTTGCTTCCTTAAATTACGGCAAGCACACTGCCTCAGGGCCTTTGCACTTACTGTCTACTTGGAATGTTCTTTCCCTGCCTGTGGCTCCACTTACTCTCTTATGTCATCTGGCCCCCTGTTGAATGACACCTGTCAGAGGGACCTTGTGTGAGCAACCTCTGAAAGTAGCACTTGTCTTCTCCCATTGGCCATATCCTTCATTTTCTGGCTTCATGACCCTTGTTAGCAGCTGTGGTGTCTTTCATGACACAGTTTCTGACACCAAATATCCAATTCTCCAACACCAACTGGCTATCCAACAACTCTTCAATTCAATTCAACTCAACTCAACTCAACTCAACTCAACTCAACTCAACTCAACTCTGTTACAGATTCCTAGGGTTAGCATAGACCCCAGTGGTTAAGGGCTCAGTCCCACTAGACCACCCTGATTTCAGATCCCAACCACAAATGAGGTGCCCACACTACCCACACTTCTGCCTGGCAACTACAAATTGGGGGTTTCTATGACTCCTTCCTTAGTTTAATAACCTGCTAGAACAACTCACAGAACTCAGGAAAACACTTTACTTGCATGTACCACATTATATAAAAGGTACAACCCAGGAAGAGCCAAATGGAAGAGATGCGTAGAACAAGGTAGAGGGAGGAGAGTCTACATGGAACTTTCATGCCTGCCACTCTCCCAGCACCGTGATATGTTTACTAAACATGAAGCACCCTGACCCATTTCATTTAGGGCCTTCTATGGAGGTGTCATTACACTGGTAGGATTGATGAAATCATTGGCCATTAGCGATTAAACGCAGTCTCCAGCCCTACCTTCCTCCCCTGAGATTGGGGGTGGCAGCTCCAACCCTCTGGTCACATGGTTGGTCCCTGTGCCCATCAAGAATCACCTCATTCACATACACTCATGATTGAAAGGAGCTTGTTATGATAACGAAAGGTGCTCCTAAAACGCCTATCCTTCCCATCACTCACGAAATGCCAAAGGTTTTAGGAGCTCTGTGCTAGGAACCAGGGACAAAAATGAAATATGTATTTCTTATTATGCCACACCCGCCAACTTGCTTCATGCTGTACTTGGATGTTGACTATCTGTGTGCACCTGTTAGAATTCAACTCCAGGAGCAGCACGTTCCTTTTGCCAGTTTTGTCACTGAGTGTCAGAAGAGTGCCTGGTCCACCAGAGACACTCCATCAATACTTACTGAATGAGTTACTTAATTAAATTAAATTGTTCATTAATTCCGTAGTTAATGGAGGAAGACTACAGATAGAGGCAGAGACGAGTGAACGCACACCCCCTGAGAGTCAGCATCCAAGGAACAGAGAGAGAACAAAGTGGTTTTCTGAAGAGCTTTCTGGTTTGAGTTTTAGTCCTTTGTGACATTGTTTCATTTCTTTCTCTTGGAAAGTCCCTGAGCTTCACCTGTCTCCTGCAACTAAAAATCCTTTTTTTTTTTTTTAAATAAGGTTGAATGGGTTTTCCATTTGTTGTGAGCCAAAGTACCTCAGCTAATGCAACCCCTTATAAGCCTAGACGAGTAAAAGAAATGTGGCTGGCACTTAACAGGTGCTCAGTGAATATTTTCTGTGTGTTCACCAACCACTGACTCTTTGAGGGCACTTAACTTCAACACTCCAGCAAAATGTCACAACTATTCATGAAATACCTGTGTTTAAGGCCAGCATTAGGAACCATGTTTGTTCTGGCCCCGGAATCCAAGCATTTAGATGCAGTCTTGTTAATCTCCTGCATGCCGGGCTTGAAAAATTGTGCTGGCGAAGAAACGGGGTGAGGGGTGGTTCTCCCACTCACCTCTTAACATGTCCCCTGCACCTCCCAGGTCTAACCCAAAATGGTCCTCCCATTTTGAGGTGGTGGAGGGATGAGAGGAGGAAAGTACTGCGGTGGGAGAGGGGAGAAAATACTGTGAAAGGGAAGTATTAGGACTTGAGAAGGGACGTGGCCTTATCCTCAAGCAGGAGGAAGTGAAGGGGCAGCTTCCTGCAGGTAAAGATGCAACCTGGGGTTTTGTTCCTTTGGTCCCATGGATCAGTCTGGTCCACTTGCTAACATAAGCAAGTATGTGCTGATAAGTGTCCTCTTTATGATGCACTGAAACTTCACAAGCCTTGCTCTTTGAACCCTCTGCCGCTCCCAGAAACCCAAACTCAGCCTTTCTGACCACATGCTCTCCTTAAATGATCTGATTTGAGGAATATCTGTTCCAGTGACTAACACTGAAACAGACCATTGGTTGCTGTCGGGACCTCTTACCACGGTGCTGTGGCCTCGGAAGGAAGGTGCTGGCTGTGTTTTCTTCATTATTCAGTGAGGAAAACACACGCAGAGGATTTAGGAGATTTATTTGAAAGTATTTATGTAGTAAATAGTACTGTCAGATGAAGAATATTCCCTGAAATATCCCAAAAGGCAGGTAACACATTGTATTTTTGTTAGTTTTATTATTTTATTTCTTCAGGGCTTGTAATAACTGTGGGACACCTTTGTGCGGGGTGAGAGGGAATATGGAAAAATCTAGATGCAGATCGGGTTTTGAGATGTCAAACCCTATTATTTCACCCTTTGAGGTTTCTTCACCTTTAAATGGAGCCAGTAACCCTAGGCCTCTTATTGGGAGAGTTAAATAGGCGGCGTTTATGTAGAAACCTAGAGTCGAGGCTCTCATTAAATATTGACCATTATTATCCATTGGCACGTAGACCACATAAAAACTGTACTGCCTACTTTTACAACTTAAAATTATTATTATTATAATTTAGGCAATAATAAAAATAGAATATTTCAGGCAATCCTTTCATCTTTACTGAAATTATAGAGGGGTTTGTTAGAAGATGTATTCAGGTCTTCCCACTTGGTGATTCAATTTGGTTTGAAGATTTGCCTGCAGATTTGGGGCCAAACACTTAAGAAACTGTTTTTTCTTAAATGTGTGCACGATTTTTTAAAAAAAAATTTTTATGGCAATTCCCAGCCACAAGCTGCATTGTTTCCTTTCTGTTCTAACCACTTTCACTCACTAAGTTTTACTCTGACTTTGGCTGCTTCTCCCAGTTAAAGTTCAGTCTTCTCTGATCTCTAGCCGAGAAGCCGGCATAAAAGCAAATCAAGAATGTTTTCACCGTTTCCCACATTCCTCTCTTTTAGGTTTGATGAGGTCAGATTTCAGAATTGCCAACCTGACAGTTTTCTCCTTCTTCTCTTGATAATGTTGGATAAAAGCAGGCTGTTTAAAGAACACTTTCAATCTGAGGGTTGTCCTTTCTCTGCATTGTGAACGGTGAGCCCCCGAACCTGGAACGACAGCTTGGCGCCAGGATTCATGGAGTTCTAACTGGTGAATATTCAGGAAAGAAATGTATTTGTTCCCTTTGATCCATAGCTGCTAGGGATGGCTGGGAAGTGAAACAAAATGTAGAGGCTGACAACTCAGGTATTACGAATGTTAGAAATAATGATCGTCTCCTTAGAATTTGGACTTCCTTGCTGCGGACTCCTGGTTTGATTATAAACCAACCAAGTCAGTTATTTGGCACAAACCAAGTATGCTTGGTTAAAAAAAACAAAACAACAACAAAAAAACTTGATACATAAAAGATGTCCAATTGCTGGATGCCTCCTAGAGCCTTGTAATTAAATTAAACAGTGTTTTTCGGAAATATCTGGACCAACTCCATCTTTCAATAATAGATAGCTCTTCGTACACGTGGCTGAACTCCCAGAGAAAACAGTAGTAGTCTTATCAGAAAGCAGCGTATTTCTTTGGTTTTATTTTTTGTTGTTGTTGTTCTGAGCACCAGTGTGAAAGGCGAGTGTAATTTCTTATTCAGAAGTAGAGATGTTTTAAGATCAATTGCTTACCACAGAAAGTAATGTCTATGAAATAATGGGATTTTATTTATCATAGGCAAAATTTATTAAGGTGCAGCTCGCCTGGTCTTTTATTTTACTGAGAAGTGATTCAAAATAGTTGAGATTTCAGTAGAGGTCTGATAAGCACGCTGCAATAATTGTACTTGCAGCAGAAAGGGCAATATAGAGAATTTCTTTCATTAATATTTCTCTCCAAAGTTGAAAGCTTGAGCAACATGCCTGAAAGCATGGATCTGGCTTTTGAATGGCCAAATGGATTTGGCTATACCACTGCAATGGCAAACTTTAGGATCTGTGGTTAACAATTTGCCTTCTCTCTGGGAATGGTGGCTTTAAAAGTTTTTATTTCATTTGTTTTATTTTAGTCTCCAACAACTAATATCTATTTTGTGGTTTGAGGAGTGTGTAGATCCGTGGGCTTAGAATTTCATGAAGCTTCTTTATACTTGCAATTCCCTGGTTGTTCCCAGGAAAACAGCGTTTAGCTTGCTTCTTTCATGGAACCGTATGTTGTCATGGCTTCCACAGCTAACTTCAAATCCAAGAGCAGACCTCTCACGTTGGTGTTATTAGATGCTGTATGCTCCAGCACTGGCTAAGAAGGACGCTAAACCCAAAGGGCTTTTGGGGAGTTCCCCAGAATGGAAGCTAGGAAACAAAGTTGCTTCCCTAAGAACAAAATAAAACTCAGTACCATGGGAAGGAGGAACCCAGTATAAAATAGATCTTTTTTTTTTTTTTTTTTTTTCCCCCCGGAAAGAGAGAGCATTTAGAAAAGAATTTAACAAAGCAGCAAAGAGATACAGGAGAACAAGTTGAGGCTTTAAGATACGTAAGGATGTTAAGTGTCAACAATGGAAAGCTATGCATTCATTAAAAAGAGAGAGGGCTATACCTATTGAAATGGAAAGGTGCTTTTGATTTATTTTCAAGTGGAAAAGTAAAGGAGAAAGTTGGGCAGCATTATACTTGGTGTGGTGCTCTGTATTAAAACAAATGCATACAGGTTTAGATATAAATAGAAAGGCAGAATGGTCTCCCTGTTTCATTTAGGTTTGGCTGCATATAACTGAAGACTCAGAATCCTAGTGGTAGAAATTTCGTTTTCTTTCATGGAAAAGAAGTCAAAGTTAGTCTGATAATTCTACACTTCTCAGGAAATCAGATTTCCTCTATGTGTCTGCTCCATTTTCTAGAATGTGGGTTCCCGCCTAAATGTTACCTCACGGTCTGATATGGCTGCCGGAGCACCATGCATCATGTCTCTACAGGCCAGAAAAGGGAAGAGAGGCACGAGGGCAAATTCATTTTGTCTGTTCCCTTTTAAAGGTTTCCTGGAAAGCTCTCACAAAACCTCTTTTTCTATCTCCTTGCCCAGTATTTAGTCACCTGGCTTTGCCCAGAAGCCTAGAAGATACAGTGTCTCGGGGGCATGCAGCCCAATTTTGTTAGAATCGACTAAGGAGAGAGTGGTGATTGGGAGGCAATTTGCTGGAATTGCTGTAAGTGGCAATGTCCTGCACCAGGACTGGAGATGAGAAGCTGGAGGACTTCCTTTGTCTTCTCTATACATGTCCGTGTTGATTGTCTTAAATGAGTGTGTTTTTTTTTTCATTTTTTTGTTTTTCGTTTTGTTTTCTACTTAAAAAATTAAGGAATGCAGATGTTAAAGAAGTAAAAGGGGAGACATGGTCACTCATCAGTCCATGATTAGCAGCATAACAGAAATGATAGTTCTCTGTCTTGCTGGAACTGTTTTTTAATGTCAAAGCATCTTTGCCTCGTTGAATGGTCCTCGCTCGTGACCCGGTGCTGGGCCCTGAACAGGGTCAGACAGCAGGGTGCTCACACAGTGTGGATTTCATGGTTTTCTTATCTGTATTGAAATTGTCTGCAGAGATATAATGCTAAGGACAAGTACTAATTCTCAGCTGCCAGTTAGCCTCCTAATGCCTACATGCCGAAGGCTTTTGGGTGTTCAGGTCTGGAGACATAATAATAAGACTAAAAGAGACGGAATGTTTTAGTGAGGCAGTAGTCGCTAGTGGACACGGATGTGTGTTCTTGAATCAGGATGGCTCTTTAATTAACCTCAGTCTCTCACCTCTAAAATGGTAATGATAATCGTTCTCCCATATCATGGAACTGTCCTATCACTTAAAGAAGAGTACGCCAGTCTGGTGATTGGCCACTAGTAAACGCTCAATACGTGCAAGACGGATGTTCTTGTTGCTGGCACGTGGTGTGTCAGGCATCCTATAACTATTTTGCATTTTAGACCCTCTCTTACAAGTCTGTAAGGGTGATCATTCTTTATAACAGCTTTTTTGGAGATATAGTTTAGATACCATGAAATGGGCTCTTCAAAAAGCATACAATTCCGTGGGTTTTAGCCTATTCTCGGGGTTGTGTAACCATCACCACAATCCGCGTTTAGAATGCTTTCATCGCTTCATGGTGGCATGGAAGGCGGCAGGTGGGTCTGTGCCTCGCTTGGCAGAAAACTTCTAAGTCACATGTAGACTTGCGACTCTGTATGCCAGGCCTGCTGCTGCTCACAGCCTTAGTTGTGTTTCTTTTCCTAGTAATCAGTCCTTACCAGGCCCTTTTTCTTTTCTTTTCCATTTCGTGGTTGGCAGTAAGTTTTCTAGCCAGGCCTGGTCTGGGGCACGATTCCAGGAAGCTCTGAGCCCTGCAGTCTGAGTGGCATTTCCTCAGGCTTTGTCTAGACCTCCTGGTCCAAAACTAATTGCTCTCATGTGACTTTGAGAATCCTTTGAAGTTTTGACTATTTTGTCCTGGGACAATGGGCGTGTCTCCGCTTGTTGGGAAATCTGTGTCTACTGGACCCCAAAGCTTTCTGTCCCATTAACAGACATGTCCGTCATCTGGATATTTGGCTTCCAATGTGACACGTGCTGGGTTGTACTGCATTTTCAAACACTTTGGGTGTACACTGTCTTGTTAAACAGTCTTTGATCAAGTTCTTTCAAATCTGAGGTAAAGGTTTTAATTTTGAGAAGACTACTGTATCTAACGTCTTGTTTTTCTCAAATTCGACACTGTAGACATTTTGGGCCAGATGAATTTTTTGTAGGAGGGGCCTGTCCTGTGCATTTGAGGGTGTTTAACAGCATCCTGGCCTCCACCCATGGACACAGAAAGCGCCTCCCGAGTTGTGACAAGTAAATATTATTTTCGGATATTGTCTAATGTGCCCTGGGGAGCAAAATTTACCCCCCCTCCCGAGCACTGTTGATCTAACCATGCAGGAACAGTGTTCATCGTCTAGAGTCATCTGTCACTCAGAGGTCGACTGTTTTTATGAGGTTGGACAATTAAGTTCACAAACTCATCCTAGAAAAAGTGCCACATCCCTCATTGCTGAATATCACTGTGGTCACCTTCGAAGTCCTCCCCTTGGGAAGCTATGCACCAACACCAGCGCCTAGTCCACCCTTCAAAGCAATTGTGGAATTCTTTTTCTGGAATGGCCATCAGAGCTGTCGTCCTATTACCCTTGATGTCCTGCATGTCATTAAAATGTCTTCCTTTCAATATTTCCTTTATCTTCAGGTAAAGAAAGAAGTCATTGGGGGCCAGATCAGGTGAGTAGGGAGGGTGTTTCAATACAGTTATTTGTTTACTGGCTAAAAACTCCCTCACAGACAGTGCCGTGTGAGCTGGTGCAGTGTCGTGATGCAAGAGCCATGAATTGTGGCAAATAGTTCAGGTCCTCTATCTTTTCCACACTGCCGCAGCCTTTTCAGCACTTCCAAATAGTAAACTTGGTTAACTGTTTGTCCGGTTGATACAAATTCATAATGAACAATCCCTCTGATATTAAAAAAAAAAAGGTTAGCAACATTGTTGCAACAAGTTTGCGAACTTAATTGTCAGACCTTCTATAATCTGGATGATATGTAGCAAAAGGCTATTTCACAGTATTTTAATAATCGGGTTTATACATGTTTTTAACCTGTTAAATTAATATGAATAGTAATAGTAAAACATGCAGTTTGGAAAATAATGTATAAAAAGTAAAATAATTACTAGCTTTTATCAAGCACTTATTAACTGTTGGGTACCTTCCATACAAACCTGTGTCGTAAATACTATTATCCCCAGTTAACAGATGAAAACATTGAGGCTTCAAAGGATAAGTGATTTGCTGAAGTCAGACTGATGGTATTTTTATTAACCTTGATTTTATCCCAGGCTTCCCATTTTTAGAGCTTGGGGTGTACCTGTCTTAATATTAAATTTGTGATATAACAAACAATGTTTTTATTTTTTGATCATTGGTTTTGTTATTTGATTTATTTCACAAGATAAATTAGTACTTTTTTTCCTCAAGAAATGCCAAAATTAAAAGATGAAAATTATAGTTTTGGATTGAGTTTGTAATTTTAGAGAAAATATGTCCCCTAAATGCTGTTTTCAAACAGCAATGTCTGTGGTTAGCAACTGTATTATATAACTTCTTTTTTGGTAATCATCTCATTTTTGACTATTCTGCTAATAATGAGTTGGTAGACTGTCATTTTATTGTCAGGAATAAATTCAATTCCTGAAAAGTGAATTCAAAAAGGAAATGCCCAGTATGACTGGACCAAGAATCAAAAAAGAAAAAAAAAAAAAAAGGATAATCCTAAAGGTTTGCTTTTGTTCAAACATTGGTTATTTGAGCTCCAGTTAGAAATTACGGTCTGGGAGGCAGACAGACTGGATTCCAAGTATTGACTCCACAGTATGTTAGCTAATATATGAGTGTGATGTAATATATTTGTGTGGCTATGATCACATTGCTGAAGTCTCAGAACCTCTGTTTTTTCATCTGTATAATGGGAACATGAATAGGTCCTAGCGACACTTAAATGAGAAAATGTTTGTGAAATACTTAATCTAGTCAGCATTCAGTGAAGGGTGGTGAGAATGATGATGATGATGATATGTTATAAAGAGTTGCTATATTGACAGTGTGTAAATCTGCTCATCCTTCAAGAAAACTAAACAAAAACAGTTCCTCATTGCCCCCTCACCCCCTAAAAAAAACGGGCCAATCAACCTTGCAGGTGCTGTCAATTTTACATCTCTACATAACAAGAATAGTTTTTGAAACTATGTTTCTGTGTGGTAAATTGCCCATGCAAATATGCAACTGTTTCCTCCAGCTCACCCAGGTTTTTTTCTCTTGAATTCTTGGCTTAGATTTTTTGACAACATGGCTATTTATCACCCTCTGCCTTTTCTGGCAACATCTGTTCTCTGTGTGTGTGTGTTTTCAAGAGTGCTTTCTCAACCGTGGGATTCATTTCCTTTCTTTGAGAGTGCCACTCTCATTTTTTGTACTGAGCCCTCTTGTAAAATGACTTTTACTCATTGTCGCCGCCATTTGTGTGGACGTGTGAAGGACCGAGCCTTGCTGCAGTGTTTCCTTCTGAAATCCTAATAGTGACTCAACTTCAGAATAGGCATTTTTAATGAAAACTCCCTAATTTAGGATTTTCTCTTTTTTTTTTGCCATGGCAGATAGATGTCTTTCTAATTTGGTTAGAGCCTGTTTCTAATTATCGGCATATATTTATTTTAGTCTATAGGGAAATACTATCATCTTGAGGTTCTGTGGTTTTAGAATGAAACCCATTTATGTTTGAAAACAATGATGTGACAGATAGAGGCTGAAGCCTTTCTCCATGATATAGAAAATAGCATTTTTGTAGAATGCACCTTTTAAGAAAAAATGCGGTTATATAGTTTTATTTAAAAGCATGCCTCTCCACCTAATCTGAATGTTTGCGATCTATATATCTACGACTTTTTTTTTTTTTTTTAATCTTGTCTAAAGATGTTAAGGCTTGTTTGGAATGTTAGGTCCATTCTGAGGCACAGTGATATCCAAGGGCAAATTTATGAAATTCTGGAAATCTCATGAATACCATGTATGACTTTTTCCCATTTATTTATTTGCTCATTCATTTATTCACTATCATTTAAAAAATAAAGGAATGAGTATCTAATGCTCTCCTAGGCCTTAGGATTCAAGGAGGTTAAGATAAAATGTGATGGTTTTTTTTGTTTTTTATTACCTTCTAGGGAGAGAGAGAAAACATAAATACGCAGAAGACCAATGAGCAAACTAATTCAGATATTGATTTTAAGTTAGTGTGTGGGAGCTGGAGGTACTTTAGATTTGGTAGGTGGGACGGGGGTCTCTGAAGTGACTTCACGGTAGATTGTGAGTGCATGGATGGCCTCAATTACTTTCATGACCTTTCCTCAGAAACTGTATTGGCCTCATTCGCCGACTCTGGGCTTGACCCTGTGAGATGAATCTTAGCAAACTTGACGCGAGCCGAGGCTTAGAGAAGCATTTACAGACTTCTGATTCTGGGATGAGTGAGTAGACACACCTTCCCTTGTGCCTCCTGCTAAGTAAAGCTAAAAACCCTGGACATTACGTGTACATGATATAGAGCCAGGCATACATATCAACCCAACCTCAGGCTCTGCAAAGCGGAGAGTCTCCAGACTGCCTTGGGACCTCAGGATTGGAGGAACAACACAGCCATGAGTTCTCTGGCTTTCCTCTTGGCCTCATATATCTCAGACTTAGAGTTAAAGAAGCCAGCAACCGAGAAATGCCAAGGGGTACCAAAAAAATCTCAACAAAACCCCCCTTTTTTCCCTAGCCAAGAGACCAGGAAATGAGGCAGCCTAGCAATACAGAAAACGTTTTAGAAAATGACTGCTTTACATCAGCCAAACACCACAGAGTGGACTGTGTCTCCACCCCCACCCATCCGGTGACGGCTGTGTGAGGGGCCTGGGACTTCCATGCTGGAGAGTCTCTGTAGTCAGGAAAATATTCTCCTCTACCCTCTTAGGTGCTGTACCTTGGCATTGTGAATTAAACCAACAAGACCCAGATTGATAGGAAAAAGGTATACAGATTTCATCGATACTTTTACATTCATGGGGACTTCACGGAAAAGAAATAGAATCAAAGAGTGCTTAGGTTCTCAGTCATATACACCATTTTAACAAAGGGTGGAAAATGTGGAGAAGGGACTAGACAAAGGAAAGGGGATCTGAGCTCCTCAGGGTAGTAAATCATGGGAAGGTGACCAGGGAAGTTATAGTATTGTTGTTTAGTACAGTTTGTTACACACTTATCTTGGTGCCATCTCTGGTCTTCCCAGTATGAGAAAAAGAAACACCTTTACAAATATAAGTCGGTGTCACCTGGAAAAGAAAACTGATGCTTGACCTTGAGGCAGAAAGGGGGATGGAAGAGAGCTCTTCCTGTGTCTGCTGTCTCTCTGTTGCCTTCAGCTCAAAGTAATCCTTGTGCCAAAGTAGCATAGTTTGGGCTGGTATATTCTGGTCCCTTTCAGCTGTAACAAGGTGGTCCACCCACCACGGTGGTGTCTATGAAGGTCAAGTGGGAAGCCAGGACTTCCGTCCCTGCCAGTCAGTAGTTACCCTCCCCACTGCCGTGTCAGAAGAGTCCAGGGGAGCCCGGACTCCCACCCTCGCTCAGCCGTGATGAAATGCCCACCCTGGTCCCCACTGGGGGGCTGCCAGAGGAGACCTAGTGGAGAGTCAGGATTTTCACCACTGCCCAGGGGCAATGAGACCCCCACTGCGGTGTGAGTGCAGATGACATGAAGAGACTGACCTCCTACCTTTATCCACTGGTACTGTCGGTCCCCTCAGGTAGCAGTGATTTTTCCGCGTGCTCTCTCTTTGACCCCTGCTTCCTCCATGAGGATAAGCCCCAGCTAACCTGCTGGTGGCTCTGAGATGTGAAGCAGAACTGAGTCACCCCAGGCCAACTCAAGACAGCCCTGGCCTCACCTGCCCACGCGTGAATGAGCCCTGCCATGATTAATGAAGCCAGATCTGATCAGCAGAACTTCTTCATCAACTGTCATATTCACCAGAAGCGATACATGCTTGTTGTGTTACTGCTAAGCGCTGGGGTGGTTTGTTTTGCTGCAGTATCTAATCAGTAGAGAAGTTGCACCTATGACCTGAAGGATGAAACGGAGGCAGCCCTCTGAACAGCAAGGGGAAGACAGTTCTGGCACATTCTTTCATCCCTCCTCAGAGAGGAATATAACATTTTGGAGGCTGGTGCGTCATGAGCGAAAAAGAAAGTGCAGGAGATGAGGCCTGACAAGTAGGCAGGGGTCAGATTATACAGGGCCAGCCTATGAAATCGGAGCTGAGTCTTGGTGGTTTGGGTTTGATGATCACTCAGTGACCGCTTTGCATGTCCTTGTGGAAACCACAATGAGATCATTTCTTTTTAACTGCACCAAAGGCTAATTGAGTGCATACGACCAAATGGCAATCTACAAATACAGGCTGTAATCATTAACTCCACACGCCCGGCATTGTGCCAGGGGCTGGGAGAGCTACTTGTCTGTCTCTGCATACTAGAAAGTGAGTCTCTGGACTTCCCTTTGTACGTTGCTGTGTCTCCAGTGCTTGGAACAGGACCCAGCATGTAGTAGGTGCTTAGTAAATGTTTGCAAAATGAATGAGTACATGAAGGAACCAATACGTGTGCTGTCCTTGTCTGCATGCAAATCACCACCGTGTTGGATGGTGTGAGCTGCCAACTGCTATGGGTCACTTCCCAAGCAATAGACGTGCTCTAAATGCGTGAACTCATTCACGTCTTGCAACAACCCGGTAGGGAAGATAGTATTAGTAATTCATTTTAAAAGCACAATAAAATCTTCTACCTATAGGCTCACATATACAATATATACACAACTGCATAGTCATTATGCTTAGTAATACAATGCTTACATAAATTTAGGTGCCTAGTAGGCATGGCAAACTTATTACACGCATCCTCAAACTGCACATTCTCCCTATACATCTTGGTCCTGTCTCAGGCTTGCTCAGTTCATGGAAACTCCAGCCTTCCACTTGTTTGAACAAAAACATCTTGGAATCACCCTCGACTCTTTGCTCTCATCCCTACATCCCATCCCATCCGTGAAGCTTGTTGGTTCTTCTTTCAAAACATATCCCGATTCTGACCACTTCTCATCCCCTTCCCCACTTCCATCTGGGCAGTGCTCCCCACGGGGTTCATTGCAGCAGCCTCCGAACGAGTTTACCGGCTTCTGCCTTTCGCTCCCTGCAGTCTACTTAACACAACTTGGATTATATAACTTCCCATCTCATTCAGAGGAAAAGCCAAAGTCTTTACAAGAAGAGCCACACGTCCTGCCCAGTCCAATCCACTCTCACCACCATCTCTGTGTTCTCTGGACTTCTGCTGGCCTCTTCATTCTTCCTCCTGCACGCCAGGCATGTTTCTGGCTCAAGGTCCATTTGTGGTTTCTTTTGCCTGTAGCCCTCTTCCCCCATGTATCCACTCAATTTACCCCCATTTCTGTTCGTCCATTTCAGATATCACCTTGTCTGGCAGAACTTCCCTGATTACCTTACTTAAAATCAAAATACCCATCACTAGCAATTTCTACCGAGTTTCCTTGGTTTGTTTTCCTCCATGGTACTTAACACCATATGACATATTATCTGTGCACTATAACACACACACACACACACACACACACACACATATGTGCATAGAAGTCTGATTAACTCATCAAGGGCAAGCCCAGGAAAGGCAGTGGATTTTCCCCATTTTTATCGACAGCTATAGCACTATGACCTAAACAGTCCCTTGCACATGTTAGGCACCCAATAAATATTTGTTGAATGAATTAATGAGTGATATCAGCTCCCATATATTTTTGCTCATTCAGTAGTTAAATATTTATGACGTAATTGTTTTTTCTATAAGGTTAGTTAAAAATAGTAACAAACTAAATAATTATTACTGTGTATAGTTTTTTTAGGCAGTTCTGTTCCTCTCTCCTCCCCTCTTCCTCCTGCTTCGTAGGTATGGAGAACAGAGAGGAATTGGAGAGAGAAGGAAAACGATACGTAGCTTTCTCTTTTCGTGTTGGTACTCCCGACTGTGTACTGACAAGGGAAAGGTTTCTTTCCCATGTGTAGTGACCAAAACCCTGATGCTGCCTTTTCCCATGTGTAGTGACCAAAACCCTGATGCTGCCTTTTGGGACATTGATTTTAACTGGTTATTAAGACACAAAAGACTCAGAAAGAAGCTTTGACCCTCTCCCCTTTCCTGTCCAAGAGGTTCAGATGGCAAGATCTGCTCCAGGAAAGAAATCTTAGCTTATTCACCTCAGCCTAGTATGAATTCAGTATGGTAGTGTAGGTAGGAAGCCGCCACGCGGGGACCTGGTAGCCAGATCACCTCCCGTGTTCCAGTGAAGCTAGAATTTACCTGCCACATATGTTCTGCTTTCCCTCGACTCCCGATGCATTGCCTACTTCCCTTGAAATCCCATCACTGCCTCCTCCCCTTTCTCCTTTGTCCAAAATGACATATATACCCAATTTCACCTCACTATATTGGAATTTTCATGCTTATGTGAATTCCCTGTGCGCACATATTAAAATTTGATTTTCTCCTGCTACTCTCTCTCTCTCTTAGTTTGATTATTAGCCCAGCTAGAAGAACTGAGAAGGTGGGAGGAAGCGTATTTTTTTTTAAGCCCCCATAGAAGCAAGAGTGTTACCGGGGTAGGGTCTCACTGTTCATCACTCGAAAACCAATAATTGAGAGAAAAGGTTGGTGAAAAGAAAAGCAGGTTTGCTCAGAAGGCCCGCATTCCAGCAGGATGGTGGACTCCTGTACAAAGGTCATCTCCCCCTTCCTGGAATGGTCAGAGGTTGTATCGGTACACAAGCAGAAGCAGAACAAAGGAAAGGGGGAGTTAGTCATGCGACTCATCCTGGAAAACATCTCCTGGGGTCTGGTTTGTTCCTCGATGGTTATCTCTGACCTGCTTTTATGGGTGACTCACACGTCATCTGACAGAAAACCGCAGTCCAGAATTGCAGCCTGGTTGCCTGGTGTCTGGAGGGCTGACTCAGTTTCTTGCAAGTTCTGCTGATTAACTAGATTAATGAGGTATGCATGTAGCCTTGGGAAAGCAGAGCAATTAAATCGGGCAGAGAGGGAGAGAAACAAAGAAGAGGAAAAGAAATAATAAACTACAAAATAAATCAAACCATAATTCCGTAGACCGTGCTAGACTGATAAATCCTTAAAGGTATACCATCATCCTTACAAGAACAGTCTGTGACACATACTGATTCCATGAGAATTTTTCAAATTAACGTGTTCCTTGTTTGATCATTACTAAAAGATGCCTATTTTTATATTTATAAGTGAAGAATATGTAAATTAAGAAAGCTGTAAAATAAGGCTAAGATGGTGGGGAGAGGCTAGTTCTTGCAGGTTATGGAATGTCTTGCCAAGACTTTGGTTTTTACCCTAAAGTTTAATATAAAACAGCCACAGAAATGTTTTAAGCAGTGGATTGACGTGGTCAGACTAGTATTTTCAAGAGGACTCCAGATACAGGACGGATTGAAATGTGGATGGATTGAAATGTGGCAAGAATGAAAGCAGGAAAACTCTCTGAAACTCAGGAGAAGGTGGCTTAGATTGGGCTGACAGTCCCCAGCAAAGAAATAATGATGCGTGAGGTTCAGCTAGAAGGTGAGACACACAGGATTCGGTGATTGATGGATTGTGTTAAAAGATAATTTTCAAAAACGGGTAAAATCATGACTGCCATAGAGATGCCGAATGAACTCGTTAAAGAGTCTACTTAACGTGTTCATTAAAGGAGAGAACAAAGCAGAGCATTATAGCCGGTTCAAAAGGCAATTCTAAGGAAGCCACACATTTATTGATCCTGCATGGTGAAAGAAGCCTCCCACAGGAGGCAGAATTAGCTTCATCCACAGTGGGGGAGGGAGGTCAGTGGCACTTCTACTGAAAGGGACAGAATTTGCATCTTTGTGGCATAGAATCCTTTTGCACTTCTATGAGTTATCTACAATCTAGAGCTGAGAATAGTTCCTACGGATCAGAGGCCCATCTCCCTGGGAAGTGTGTGTGCTTAGAGAATGCAAAGCTTTCCATTAAAGCACAGATTTTCCTCTATAAGTGTGAGAGAGAAAGAATGAATGAGGCAGGTGGGGAAGGGTCCAATATAACTCACAATCTTTCTATGAGCAGCTGAGCCCTATCCACTGAATGAGGACCTCACTGGTGTAGAAACAGATTAAAAAGCAGGGATAGCCTACTTTTTATACTTAATTTACTAATAGCATTTTCTGTGATATAAGAATTATTTTTAATGATGGCAATTTCCAGTTTACAGATCTGCCATAATTAATTAAACCAATCCCCTGAAACATTTTTTTAGAGCATTTCCAGTTTTTATGTTGAAGAACCCTATTCCCATATGTTTGCATATTTCCCTAATTATTTCCTCAGGGAGGGGGAATGTTCCTAGAATTAATATTTCCGGGTCACCGGGCAGGCATAATTTTGCCTCTAGAAAGGTTGTGCTAATTTACTTCACCATCAGCGAAAGAGTGACATAGCCAATTTATTGCCTGTGGGTGCTTTTAAGTATTTTGAATCCTCTTTATAAAATTTTTATTTCATGATTCATCATCCCGTTTTTCTGTTTTTTTTTCCCCCCAGTGAATTTAAAATGTACCTTGCTCCCCACTGTGCAACTTCTCCAAATTAGCATTTCTTTCCTTGCAAATGAGAGGTATACTATATAAATGATAGGCATGGAATTGTGCTGTTTACTCATTAAAATGATTTTTTTCCTTCATACAATACATGATTCTGAACCAGCTCATTTTTTCCGTAAGTGGAGTTGGTAGCAGCCCGCGAGTTATGATTCAAGGATGTCACCGAACCCTCCTGTTTCAGTCTTCATCTGTCACCTTCTGAAATCCCATAATGACAGAGTCATTTCAAGAACTAGAAAGTGTAACCATCTTGGTCTCAGCGATGGACCAGGTCAAATTCTGAAATTGTGAAAGGAGAAATTGGCAGGCCATAGCAGATGGCGGAGGAGTTACTTTCTGGGGTCCTTCGTATCTCCTGTTTCTCTTTGGCTAGAGTCTCCGCCCCTTTACTGCCAGATTGCATCTTTCAGGGCAATTTCCTGTAGCTGCTGGGTTCTGCTTGGATGGTGGCGGTTGCTTCCTCAGTCTCAAAGCAGCAGAGGGACCCAAGACTCTGAGAGGACAGCTGGGGCCTCTGGCCAGACATCAGCAGCCGAAGTGGACGGCTGGGTATTTCTGGAGAAGTGACTGGTTAGCCCAGGTAGGAGACTGCCCCCGCAGCACAGAGACAGCCAGGGCTATAGTTTACTGCAATCACAGCTAACAAGAACAAGATGCTGAAGAGATACAAGGCAGGCCAAGAAAAACTGAGAAGGTGCATGAGATACTTCCAGTGTAGTTAGAAATCCTTAGCACATTTGGGTTCCTGAACTTCTGTGAAGGATACCAAATACTTTGTCACTTAAGGAGACAGAGTGGAATTCTTTTAAAAGCAAACACTTCTTGCAGACGGCTAGGATACCATGGAGTCCTGGACTAGGTAGGGTGTGAAGACCTCAGTTTCTGAAATACTCCATTAAAAACTGTCACTGTAGGTGAACTCTTAGTGCCAGCGAACTTAAAATCACGAATGCAAATGTCTGACATCACTAAGCTATAAAGTTATTGTCCAGACGAAAGAGCCTACAGTTACCACTGAATGTCTCTTGTTAGATGACGTTAAGTGTGAAAATAAACTTCTTACAGACGGCTCAACCCTCCACGTAGGTTTGTATACCCCCTGGAGTCCAACTTTTCTGGGAAAATCCTAAGGTGATGGTTAAGAATTTCTTCTCCAGAGTCAGGCAAACCGAGGTGGGAATCTGGCTAATTTCTATTAGCTTCATGCTGGTGAGTAATACCTAGTGAGTAACCTCACTATGGTGTTTCCTCCTTGGAAACTGGGGATAATGACAACACCTGCATCCAAGAGCTCTTGGAAGGGTTAACTGAGGTCACGCATGTGACAGGCTTAGCATTCTGCATGGCACAGAGGGTCGCCAATGCTGGCTGTTGATGTGAGCATTCTGCATGAGAAGAATATTTGATTTGTTTAGGAGAGTAGGTGAAAATAAGGTCAGAGTATGAGAAATGCGGCTAACTTAGCGCTATGCGGCTGAGGATATGTCTTTAGAGTAGGGGAGAATGCTCAGACAAGAAGAGAAAGTCGATGTGATAACAGAAAAGGATGCTGGCAAAATGGAAAACAATCCTCATCTCCGTGTGTGTGTGTGTGTGTGTGTGTGTGTGTGTGTGTGTCTGTGTGTGTATGTCCCAAATTCACCTTGACCTTGTAGAATAAGATAACTAAAAAGTTAACTCTATCCCAAGGACAGAGAGGGGATCCTAATGTCTCTGCATGGAAATGTGCCCTCCAGGATAGTGTGCATTTATTGTGGAGCCATGAATCCCAGCAGTGGACAGAAGTGTGGTGGGGGGGGCGGAAAAAGCATCACGTCAACACTTGAATTTTATGGAAGCAAAATTTTGCCTTGCGGGGAGGTGTGGAATATATGGGGATTCTCACCGCCTATTTCCCCCACGAGGAGGATGTGTTAAACAGACTTCTATGTTCATCAAAAAGTGACCTGAGTTTAAACTGTTGAGAAATACTACCATAGACCAGAGGTTGGCAAACTGTGGCCACATTTGGCCCATGGCCTGAATTTTAAATGAAGTTTTATTGGAAGATAGCCACACCATTCACTTATGTGCGTTTATCCTATCGTTGCTTTCCTGCTACAGCTGCAGAGTTCAGTAGTTGCAACAAAGACCTACGACGTCAAAGACTGAAATATTTACCATCTGGCCCTCTACAGAAAAAGTTCGCCGACTCTTGCAATGGACTATAAAGAGCAAAAATGGTCACATCTTACTTAAAGCTTTCCTCTCTTCTTGAGCTTACACGTTGGCTGTATATAATTTCCTCTCAACAGGAATTTTTTGATCAAAATTTGCTTTCTATTATCTTCATAACTGTCCGTGCGCCTTCTGGAAGTTTCATTTGTGCCTCTGTTGTTCCAAGCATTGTGAGGGCCTGCTAATAAGTTTAGGAACTCTAAACAAATCGGTAGTTGTTTCAGCTGCTTCTTGGCACTGGAAATCTTGGTGAATTTACCAGAATATTCCTTGTTAGGGAAAGAAGCTAGTAAAAATGTCAGGGATTTGAAACCAGAGCTAAGCACTTATGAAGGATATCAAGTTTTAAAGAAAGGAATGACAATGAAAAGATAGTAGAAATCATATAAGGGTTGGTGACAGTTTAAGCCTGGAAATGAGGTACAGTAAAATCACCACCACCACCACCATCACCAAAATACACACGGAAGGAGATTTTCATGGAGACCAGTTAGACTAGTGTCCACATTACCATATTCACTGAATCTTCCTGTTTCATTTTCTCTAAACAAAACTGAGATATTTCGGATATGATTTTAATCCTTTAGTACCATGTGTATTTTCTAGGGTTCTTAGGAGACGAAGGGTATGGCAGTTGAAATTGGGGTTTTACTGAGTAGATGTAAGGTTTATCTTCAGTGCTTCTGCCAAACCCAAGATGACATCACACATGGCCACTTGTCAATAGACTTTTTTGGACACAAGCCAGGCAAATAGCAGTTCACTT
Source organism: Rhinolophus hipposideros (assembly GCF_964194185.1). Classification (NCBI taxonomy): domain Eukaryota; kingdom Metazoa; phylum Chordata; class Mammalia; order Chiroptera; family Rhinolophidae; genus Rhinolophus; species Rhinolophus hipposideros. The sequence goes on along the minus strand of NC_138068.1, from coordinate 6,247,940 downwards.
GTGAGGAAAATGAACACAGTTTTTAAAAAGTTAGAAATGCTATCATCCAAGGTTGGATTTGAAAGTTGAGGCATAATTAGGATAGTTAAAATATCCTAACTCAGTGAAAATATTTGTTTTTTTCCAGTAGTGGGCATGTTTCTTGCATACCCTTAGTGTCCTCAATTTCTAACGTTTTCAGGGACGCATACAAAAGAAAGTGGTTGCCAAGAGAAGAATGACAGTGAGAAAACTATTTCCCACACCTTTTATTTGAACAATCAGAGTGACAGTCATTTCCACTATAATTACAGTCCTCTCTCTGGTGGTGGTCAAATTTTAAGGGAGGGAGCCGTTTGTCTCATCCGTTATTCAGACAAGTGAGAGGATGGTAAGGCTTCTTTGTACTGACAGTGTTAATTGTCTCAGTACTGACAATGTTAATTTTCATGACTGGGTCTCCATCCTGAAAAGGATTTTGTGCTTGAACTCTTAACTATGGTTCTCGTAACTCGACTTCTTCAAGTTACTTGGCGTATAGTTACTTGGCCTAGTGCTTAATTAGACTGTGGTCTGACAGCAGAAGAAATAGGATTGGTGAAGAGTGTAGATAACTGTTATTAGAGTAGGCTGTAATTTTAAGATCTTGGCTAAATAGCTCTACATTTTACCATTTAAAAATTTTAAGCATTTTATTTTGAGATAATTCTAGATTCACTTCCAGTTGTAAGAAATATCACACAGGGTGTCAGATGGGCACTTGTCTTATTAGGGAGACCACTGCCTGGATTGTGTAGATGCCTGACCACACCTGAAGCTGAGGCTGAATAATATTGAATGTCAACTATAATTTAATATATATATATATATAGTCATGGGATGTGGAATAGAGCATAGGGAATAGCGTCATTGGAATCGTAATAGCTATGTACAATGTTAGAGGGGTAGTAAATTGGGGGTGGGGGTTATCACTTCATGAGGGGTTTAAATGTCTAACTATTACATTGTGTTGTACACCTGACAACTAATAATAAAGAAAAAAGAAAAGAAATATCACACAAAGATCCTGAACCTTTACCCAGTTTCCTTGGTGATAGCGTCTTCAAAACTACAGTGCAATATTATAACCAATTAACATTACAGTCAAGATATAGGACAATTCCATTGGGTTTGGCTCCCCCCCCCCCAGCCCCACTCAGCATAATTCTCTGAAGACTCATTCAAATTGTTTCAGTATTGTAGTTCATTGGTTTTTAAAGTGAAGTAGTATTCTGTGGTACGGGTGTAGTACAGCTGGTTTAACCACTCACCCATTGAAGGATATTTGGGTTGTTTCCAGTTTGGCACTGGGAACAAATAAAGCGGCTGTGAACATTCACGTACAGATTTTTTGTGTATGTGTGGGACGTTTGTATTTCTCTGAGATTGGTTCCTAAGAATGCAACTGCTGGTCGTATGTTGCTTATGCAGTTTTTTAACAAACTGCCAGACTGTGTTACAGGGTGGCTGTACCATTTTATATGTCCACCAGCCACGTCTGAGGGACCCAATGTCTCTGCAGCCCTGGTCAGTGTTTGATGGCGTTATGGTTATTATTTTTATTTCAGCCAGTCTCATAGGTGTGTTGTGATATCTCGTTGTGGTTTCCATTGACATTTCCCTGACGGCTGATGCTCTTGAACATCTTTTCATATGCTGTTTGGTCACCTGGGTACCCTCTTTGGTGAAATGTCTGTTCCTTTCTTTTTGTCCACTTGTAATTGCATTGTTGGGTTCTTTACTGTTGAGATGTGAGATATCCTTATATACTCTAGATACTAATCCTTGTCAGAATATGTGGTTTGCCAATATTTTCTCCCAGTCTGTATCTTGTCCTTTCACGCTCTTAACAGGGTTTTTTCACATAGCACATGTTTTAAGTTTTGATGAGATACAATTGGCACGTTTTTCCTTTATGGATTGTGCTTTTGGTATGAAGTGTAAGAACTCTTTGTCTAGACTATCATCCCAAACATTTTCTCCTTTTTTTTTCCTAAAAGTTTTATACTTTTGTTTTATATTTAAGTCCGTTTGGAGTTAATTTTTGTATAAGGTGAGTCGTTTTAGGTTCAAGTGTTTGTTTTTTCCCTAATGATACTCAATTGTTTCAGCATTGTTTGTTAAAAAGGCTACCCTTTCTCCACTGAATTACTTTTCTACTTTTGTCTGCATGTTATAGCCCTTGATAAATTCAATGACCGTGTGAGATGCAAACCAATAGAGTTGATTTTAATTACTATATTGTTTTACTGATAACTCTGGATATTTAAGAAATGATAAATGGGCTATTTCTCATACTAGTAAGGAAGTCTTTAGAATATCTCAGATAGATAGTTTCCATATTTAATTGCATTTGAAATCAGAGCATGTGCCGTATGTACCTATATTATTTGTACTGAGTTGGGATTTTTATCTCTGGAAGTTTTTCTCAAATGTTCCTCCTGATATTGTTATCAAAACATGAAGAAATTTGCTTTCAAATACTTATTTTTTTTTTTTTTGATTCCAGTAATTGTCTGAACAATATAATACACCCATTGTGGAAACAATTTTTTTTTTAAATTTTATTTTCCAAAGCAATATCACATTTATGGCTTGTGAATATTTTACAGGTGAAAACATCAAAAAGAAAACATTTAAATGCAAATGTCAGTACATAATATCTGAGTCGGTAGAGATGCTGAGTGAAGTCTTTGTATATCCTTCCAGATTTATCAACGATGCTGGTTAGTATTCAAGAAAGCCTCAAGCAAAGGTCCAAAGAGACTAGAGAAATTTTCCGATGAACGTGCTGCGTATTTTAGGTGTTATCACAAGGTAAGCCTCGATTGCTGTTGCTTTCTGGAACTCTGTTCACAAGTAGGTAACTCCAGTTCGTTGAGTCTGAAAACTCATGTAGATTAGTTGACACAGGTACAAATAATACTTTTGCCGAGGACAAACATCTCTCTAAAATAACATCTGCTTGCCAATTGTTTAAAATAATTGACAAATGTAAAGTTACTCTTCTGGTTTCCTACTGTTTGTTGTCTTTCCGCTCTCTAGTGTAGAACTTACCATGCTTTTTTGTAAATTTTTAATTTGCATAATAGACCCCACTTCCAACCTCAAAGCCCTTGAGAGTAAGACTTGGATCTCAAGTGTCTAGCACTGTGACTGGTGCAGACTAGACCCTCATCAGAGTTTGTAATGTGTGTGGGGGGGAGAGGACATGGGAAGAAGCTAGAAAACTGGTGATTGATGGAGGAAGTGCCACCCATTAGCTTATTTCTTTAAGCTTTGTGACTAAATGTAATTCATACTTTCCCTTTTCTTAGTAGTAGTGAGATTTCTTCACTAAAAATATAGTAATTGTGTATTAAAATACAGGATTCGGGAGTGGAAAGCTAAGGTAAATACGAGGTATACTTACTAATGAAATTCACAAATTTGGCCCATCTTTCCCTCCACATGGCAATATGTTTTTCATGGTTTTTGGTATTGGGCAGTCCATGTATTTTCTCTTTTCACAAACATGTGTAAAAGCACATGGTTAACACTTCTTTTTCCCCAAGGCTCTAGCTCTTCTCATAGTGGGAAAGCACTACTCTTTTGACTATGGAGAAGAAAGAGGACAAGCGATGAATACTTTCTAAAACTCCCCAAATCCAGTTCATGAGCAGATGGTGTTGGCTCCGTGTTCAATGCATAGAGACTCCGAATACACTGCACAACTTCTGTTGGTTCCGCTGTGGTCCTGGCCACTGGGCTACGCAATTCTCAGTCCTCTAGAGTCTACTCAAAACACCTATCTCACATCGTGATACTCCAGCTCAAAACCCTCAGCCAAGTCCTTATGTTGGCCTACACACTCCCATGATTGGCCTGTTTAACCTCATCTGCTCAATCCCTCCCTCCCGCCCCCGCCCCCCATTACTCTGCTGCAGGCACCCTGGGCTCACTTTCCTGAGGACATGTCAAGCACATTCCTACCTTTGAACTTGTTTTTCCCTTTCCTTGGAATGCTCTCCCCCTAAATATCCACATAGCTCAGGTCATTGCTTAACTACCTCCCCTGAGGCCATTTCTTGACCCCAGTATTTAAAATGGAATCTTTGACACCCACCCCACCCCACCCAACTCCCTTTGTTTTTCTCTTTAGCATTTATCACTAAGTACATATTTACTTGGTTTCTTATAGTCTTTGCCACGCAATCACCATAAAATAAGGTCCACAAGGGCAGAGATTTTTTTTTTCGGGGGGAGGCACTATGGTTCACTATTAGCTATCAGTGCCTAACACGTAGTAGACACTTCTTACACTATTGATTGAAAAGCAATACATATTATCAACAGAAGACATGGAATACATGTAGATGTCTTTTATATGTCATATTTTTATTTACTTACCAGAAGAAATATGTCCTTGAGACATCTGAAGCCAGGAAAAGGAATTTTGATTTGGAGGCACTGGGGGAGGGGGTGATGATGGGGCAGAGAAATCCAGGACTGGGAAGTTTTATGAGGACTAGACTCCAGTGTAAAAACCAAAGTGAACTGAAAGGTTTCCCCCTTGAATGTTAAACAAGTGAGGGGACATCGAGGACAAACTTGTCCCTTCCAGACTTCTACCTGATGGCTTTGGTATTTAATATGCAAATCTTTAAGGAACGTGGTTAAGCCACATTCTCTTTCATCTCTAATAATCATTAACCAAAGTTCAAAGCATTAAAACGGGAGAATTGTCTACAGTAAGCCTCCAAGCCTTTGATGCGTTCCTGTAACTGATTCATTCCCCTTCCTCTTCTAGATCTGATACATTTAGTATTAATCTCCTGGGGGCGTATAAAAAACGAGACTCACTAGGAGATATGCACTTTTTATCTAAATGCTGTGTAATTTATGAATCTTGATAATAAAATAACTGAGGTTATAAGTAGGACATCGTGACCAGATTTCAGTGTTTCGACTATAAATCCATTTCCAGAAGAAATGAGGACCTGTCCATTATGCTTTTTGGTCAATATGGAGATGATGGGACATATGCAGACATATATCTCCTGTGGGAAATCCGCAGCATTTATGAGCATACAGTGCTGCTTTCATTTAATTTTTAAAGATATTTTTAAAAGAAAAATGCCGGTTTTGCACAGCTAATTCTTTTTCAAGGTTTTAAAACCAGACACCGGCTGTAGAATTTTACAACTTCCTCACTGCAAATGGAGCGAAAGGTGCTCTCAGGCAAAACTTGGAAGATAAATATAGGAATAATGCACATACAGAACAATTCAGTTTTCAGGAAGCACCCCTCAAGGACCCACAGCTGTCAGAAACGGCTGTGAATTTGATTAACATTAACTGCAGCAATATTAAGACTCCAGTGATTTTAAGTATAGTTCCTCACCTTCTTGTTAAACATAAGTTCACTGTTTTCATTCAGGAAATCAAAGTTGCTCACACTCGCCAGGAGGGGTTGGGCATTTTTATGTGTAGTTTTACTTTTTTGGAAATGAGTAACCATTGGGAGGAAATCTAAGAGGAAGAAGACTTCCTGTGGCTTGAGGCCTAGGTAAATGGGGGTGCAGAAGCACGTATGCTGGACCGGAAGTTGGGAAACCAACTTTCTAACCCTGGTGTTGCCACTATATGTGTCCTGCAAGTGGCTTAACTTCTGGGTGAAGGTGACCTCCAAGGCAAGTCATGTCTTAGCTTCTCCATCATCACACAGTGCTGAGTCCGTAGGATTCAGTTCACCTTGGACCAGAAAGACGGCTCCAACAAGTTCTCGAATAATAGCGTTTCCCAAAATATGCGCTAGGGAGTGTGGGAAAGGAAAGTTCTGGGCGGACCAGGGTTCTGTGGTCAAGGAAGTTTGGGAACTGCAACCTTTTCATCCTCAATCTTGAGATTCCTAACTCACGGTAGCTCATCATAGCTTGGAGTCCTGTAGTTCAGAAACCTGAGTCACTTTAAGTCCCCGTTTCCAAAACTGACTGGGCCACAGAGCTATCATTTTTTTTTTTTTTAAATCACATATTCCATGGGTAACTAAATTTAATTCTAAGGAACACAGTTTTGTATATGCTGCTTTTGTATGTCACCTTGTTCATGAAATGTGCACTTGCCCCACTGTGATTTCAACAGTGAGCAACTAGGATGGATTAATCATTCCTATTTCACTGAAATCATAGAGTCAACTTGTGTATCGTATGAATAAATGTGAATGTATTTGAAAAATGGGAGACTCTGTAACTGCAAGAGTCTGCCGTTATTATTTTTGTCATTCTGCCAAGCTCCTTTAGGCTTATTTGTTCTGTCATTCTATCCTTTCTTAGTGACTAGGTCACTCTTGCATCTCCCAAGCTCAGTAACAGACCTTGTTCTTGGTTTCTGCAAAAATAGGATTCCAGGTTCCTCATAATGAGCTAATGTCCTAAAAATTATTTCTCTGGAATTTCTGCCAACTTATCTAGTGTGTGTGTGTGTGTGTGTGTGTGTGTGTGTGTGTGTGATAACTTTTTCCAGTGATGCACTCTTTTTTATGTAGTTTCTCCCTCATCTAGAACATTTCCTCTTCTGGTGTGGCTGTCTACAATATGTCTTTTCAAAATCTTAAAATATGTCATAGTCTCTTCTTTCGGTACTTTCAGTACTTTGAAGTCATCCTCTCCAAGAAACTGTCCACCAGGCCCTGTTCCAGAAGTTGCCCTCCCATATGCCCATGAGGACATGACTCTTCACATCTCCATGAATTAAATTATAGCTATTACTCAGATGCTTTTCCCAAATGCTAAATGCTCCATGCTTATATTTCTAAGGCAGAGGTAGAGTGGGGAGAAGGCGTGAACGCAGGCCAGATTTTCCTGATCTAAGTACTTTTACTAATAAGGAGGCATATTGGTATGCACCAGTGTGCCAGAGGCTCCTGAAATACGCTCAAGACTGAATTAACTATTTTTCCTACCCAAGCTTGGTTCTGTGCTGGGGTTCTCTGCCTCAGTGTCCGGCACCAGCATCCATTCTCTTCTTCCACTCAGCAGCCAAGGTGTTGTCCTTGCTGCTCCCTCTTCCTTAGCCCCTCCCCTGATCAGTCCATCACCAGGTTTACGCATGTTCTCCCTTCATGGATACCCTTTTTTCTCTGGTCCATGTGGCAGACCTTTTCCGATCCCTCAAAATCTCTGCTGTGTCTTCACCTTCCATGTGATTCTTTCCGACTTAGCCAGAGTTAGTCCATTTGCTGGACCCCTTCTGCACAGATGCACTGGTCATGCTGCAGGTAGTGATTTCCTTTCACGTTGGTGGCTGATTCTGTGTGATTGGTACTGACCCCTTAATAATACCCCTTCTTCCTTGGTGATGGACAGCTGATTTTTAGTTGGACACAAGGTTACCTGTGTAGTGGATAGGTCATTGTGATTTTAATTTGCATTCCTTAAGGGCTTATGATATTGAATATATTCATGCACTTATTTGCCATCTCTGTCTTTTTCTATGAAATAGCTCCATGTATTTTACCCATTTTTTTAACCGGATTTTTTTTTTCTTTAACTATTGAGTTTGGTGGGTTTTTTTTTTTTGTTGTTGTTGTTATTTGTTTGTTTTTTAATGTAGTCAAGATAGTCATCCTTTGTCAGATAATGTGGTTGCAAATATTTTCTTCCATTCCATAGCTTATCTTTTCATCCCCGTAACAGGGGTTTTTTGTTTGTTTGTTTGTTTTTTCAGAATAAAAGTTTTAATTGTGATGTGGTCCAGTGTTTGAATTTTTACTTTTATGGGTCATGCTTTTAGTATCAAGTCTCTGCCTGGCCTTGGATCCTGCATATTTTCTCCTTGTTTTGTTATTATTTTTTATTTCTAAACGTTTTATAGTTTTAAGTTTTACATTTAAGTCACTTCATGATTCATTCTGAATTTCCTTTTTGTATAAGGTGTGAGATATGGGTTGAATTTCATTTTTTTCTTTTTTTAACCTATGGATGTCCAATACCATTTGTTGAACAAAGTTATTCTTTCCTGATTGAATTGCTTTTGCACTTTTGTCAAAAATTATTTAGGTATAGAAGCATCGGTCCATTTCTAGATTCTCTATTCTTTTCCATTGAGCTATGTATGTCTCTGCTACTACTAGGCTGTCTTGGTGACTGTAGACACAATCCTTAATATTAGGATGAATGATACCTTCCACTTTATTCTCTTTATTCTCGACTAAGGTTGTCTTAGTTAGTCTTGTGCCTTTCCAGAAAATTCTAAAATAAGCTTGTCTATGTCTACAAAGCCTGTGTTAGGATTTTGAAAAGAATTACATGAAACCTATAGATCAACTTGTTGGAGAACTGACATCTTTTCTATGTTGAGTCTTTCAGTTCATGAACATGGTATGTCCCTCCATTTATTTCAAATCTTCTTTGATTTCTTCTGTCAGCATTTGTAATGTTTAACCTCCATCTCCTACATGTTTTGTTAAGGTTACACCTAATTATTTCATTTAATTTGGATTAAATTTAAAGCCCTTTTGAAGTAAGTACTTGCATAAGTCGTTTTTGGCCTATAGCCTAATAAAGCAGCCATCTAGTTTAAACGATTTTTTTCTACCCCATAATTATTTGACTAATCATTTGAAATGATTAGTTTCCCTTGTGTTTTGGAAGGAGCTTCAGTTTTTTTTAGAGGTTTCTGAAAATTTCATCTGTTTGCTGTCGCTGGTCTATTTGTTTGACAAGGTTATATTTTTAAGAAACATACATGTAGCAAAATAAGAACAAGACAAAAACAAACTTGACTCACAAAGTTCATTGATTGCAAATACCTCTTTTTCCCCATTCACACTTATTTCTTCCACGAATTTCTTACGAACATGTACGTTTAGGACGTGGTCTATGTGATTTCACATTTGTGTGTATGTGGAAACACTTCATTATCATCCAAGCACACACAGAAGTTCTCTGTAAATGATGTCAAAAGAAAAAGGGTGGGTTTTCTTAAGTTAGTGAAAAATCAGTCAGTGGTTTTGAGTGCGAGTGAAATCACAGAATATTGTTCGCCAAGTGAGTTACTGGGCAAAGCATTGATGAAGGTTGGAGATCACTCACCTCACTTGAAATTATTTTGCAGATTTCTTCCTCTTTTTCCTTCACTCTTCTTAATGTTTAAATTATGAACATCGTATATGTTTCACGTAGCCTATTTAAGCAATTCAGACGTATAAGAAGTAAAATGAAAGAAAATAATCCTATCTTGGGCCTTTGTCCTGGTCCTCAGAAAAAAATGCTAATAAATTAATGTGTACTTTTCAGACGCTTTTCTCTGTCTATACAAATAGAAACATGTATATAGATCCTATTTTTAGAGCAAGGATGGAGTAATTAATTACATATTGTACGTACTGTGTTAGAGGAGGCCATAATTACAGATTTCCCCAGGACACTCTTGGTGAATCTGTAGTTCTTGCATAACTTTTAGTAGCAATTGCTTTCATATTCAGAATATTATGGTTTATGAGATAAACTAAATGGTTACATTAATTATACCAGTCCCCTTTCCAGTCACATTTTGACTGTAATTCTGAGTCAATAATTAGTGGCTCATTAATCACACCTTATTAATTTAACAGTTCTAGAGTACTCTTTAATATTGACATACGTGTAATCTGTTTAAAAATACCCAAATTGGTAGACAAAAAGGTCTCCTTTTTTTTTTTTTAAGGTTTCCTTTTTTTTTTTTGCTAACACAAATTTTATTATGGTGAGAAATGTGTACATCTGTCTTTATGTGCTCATGTTAATCTTTTTGGAAGAAAAAGTCTTAGAAGTGAGATTGTCAGGTAATACCCCACACCTTTCAAATTTTTGTAACTACTGCCAAACTGTGTCCAGATAGATTATGCAAAATCACACCCCCACTGACAGCTTAGGAAAGAACCCTTCACCCCAGATTCCATGCTCTGTATAAGTTTCAGATGCAAACTTCTCAGTTTAAGCACTTTTTTTTTGGTGCGTGTGGCTTTTTATTTTTAAGGAAGACACAATGAATAGATTGTTTAAGTTATTTTCCATGTATAAATAAGGATCCAATTTTCAGGGAGACAGTTTAGATTTATAACTCAGACAGGCACTTGTCCAGTTTATTTTAAGTGACCACGGGCATGTAGATATTTTTGGAAAGAATGAAACCATCTACATGGGGGTTGGGATATAACCGTCTAGACTGGTTCTTTCTTAAGAAATCTTTCATAAAATGTTTGCTTAACCTGCTGTGTTCAGGGTACTGAAGGGACACTTGTGGAGAGAGATGTTTTGTGCTGACAGTATTTGATTAGAACTGAGCGTGTCTCTTATGTGCACTGTGTCTTAAAACCGTTGGTGCTTTTCTTAGGAAACAGTATGAAAAAGTTGAAAAGTTTGGAACGTGTTATAAGAAGTCTTGGCACTTTTTAATAGACATGTTTATTGGTATATTTAGGATATTCTGAAATTTCAACACACAATAATAATAATGTACAAACAAGTGTTACCACAAAAACAATAGTAATAGGAATAGTGTAATTGATTATTTTATTAACACTTGAGAAAACATGATGGACCCCAAAAGGAATTGCTTTCATATTACTTTTATTTTCAAAGACACCTACAAAAGTCAAAGGGGCTTATGCCTCTTCATTTTCAGTAGGATAATGGCTTTAATTTTTTTTTTTTTTTTTTTTAAGAATAAAGCAATTTGAAGCTTCTGCAGAGGTTTGTGATTTGCATATACAAAGTGAATTGCTCACTTAATTCATTCAGTCCCACAGGGGGAAAAATAATTAGGATACAGCCTACGAAAGCAACGCGGCAAATTGCATTTTAGGTAGCTGTCTCATTTTCACTCTGTAAACATAAATAAATCATCACTTGCACATTACTAACAGCAAAAGAAATGGAAACATTGGAAATCAAATCCTTGTTTTCCTAAATGGATTCTGACGTTGCACTACACCCGAATATAGTTAAAATCCTCACGCAATGCCTACTAATTGCATCATTTTGACAGGACTATACCAGTTCCTCAAGGGAATGTACTTTTAAAAATCCGATTTTATTTATCTTCTCTTGAAACACCAGAAGAAATTTGAACAGTCTTCCCATCTAGTGACAAAATAATCCATTTGGAAAATTGAGTGGTGTAATTTGTAATTGTTTTCCAAGTTGTTAATGCAAAACTCTATAGGTAGGAAATTAAACTTTTAAGGTATGGCCACTTTGTTAATCTCTGGCTATTAAACATTTATTTCAGTGAATATTATCACGTATGAGGAATAAGACATCTGGAATATGGCTTTAAAAGCCAAAATAATTTGGCAGTCCTTATTTGGGAATTCCTAATTGGAGAGCATACTTAAAGATTTATCAGGAGTTTAGGAGAGTGGTGAATGTTTTTTTTTTCCTTTGATGGAGTCATAATACTTGGTGTTGTTGACAATTAACAACTAGAAAGCAGGAACTGCATAGTAATTAAGTAACTCTTAAGTTTCTCCCTGTCTTTTCACTTCCATTCTAACCTAAGTTTAAGTCCTAATCGGTTTATTGCCTGGTTGTCTCTTTGCCCCTCTAAACCCCATCTCCATCCTCAGGTCATGCTCACCTCCTTCCCACAGTTAACGCCACCATGTATGGCCAAGCCTGCTTCTCGCTGCTCAAGCCAGAGGGCGCCATTCTCATCCATTCCATGTAAATGGCACACTGTAGTTGCAGGACACATCCACCTTCTTCATTCTCTACTTTTACTGGAACAAGGTTTCTCAGCCTAAGCACTGCTTTGGTTGTGGGGGGCTGTCCTGTGCCTTGTGGGATGTTTAGCAGTATTTCTGGCCTCCACCCACTAGATGCCAGTAGTACCCTCCCAGTTTGGACAACGGAAAATGCCTCCAGACATTGCTCAATGTTTTCCCAATGGGGAGGAGAAGAGTGCGGAAATCTCTCCCAGATTGCGAACCACTGGCCTACAAAATAGTTTTTCCACTATACAGCTCTGACCCTTGCATTCATCTGCTTAGAATCTTTTAATACACGCTTTTCAGACTTCCTGATTCACACCAGCCCTTTATTAGGAGCTAAGCCCTGGTCCAGCTGCTCCAGCTTCATGCTTTGTGTTTTCCCCTGCCGCCCTCCTCACCATCAGTCTTCCCCGTGTTTCTATCATACCAAATTGTGGTTTCATGAATGTACATATGTAGTTTCTTTTGCCTACAAATTCGTTCTTCCTTTCTTTGTCTCATAAACCCTTGCTCATCCATCATGATCCCCCTTAGGAAAACAAGGCCTCCCTCGAGAATGATGGCCTCTCCAGTCCTTTGCTGTGTATCATTTGGTGGCATTTGGTGGGTTAGTAAAGAGCAGTCAGGCTATCTGTGTTTGGATCCAGGCTCACTGTTTGCCAGGTGTGTAAACAAATGAACCCCTAGAGGCCTCAGCACTCTTACGTGTCCAATGGGAATAGAATGGAGCCAGCTAGTTAGAAATGTTGTGAAAAAAATTCAATAACACAATTGATATGGGGAGTATGGAACCCAATATCTGGTACCTGATGAAGAGTCCACCTGCCTGGAGTCAAATCCTACCTCTGCCTCCATTTGGAAATGGTCCACCCCTGGTCATGTTAATGACTTGCCTGCAGTCCATCTCCTTGTCATTACGATGGAGGTGATAATAATGTTTGCGGCAGGAGGTAGAGTTTCCACTTAGCATGTGCTTATTGGGAATGTGCCTTCATGGCTCCAGAGATATAGCAGAGACCAAAGCAGGTGACTCCCGGTCCCATCCCTGCTCTAACGGGGAGGAGACAGACAGAAAGGAAATATGTAAGTAAAGTATATAGAGTGTTGGTGTGACTGATAAATGCCAAGGAGAAAATTAAAGCAGGGAAAAGGGGAAGGGAGTACGGAATGGGAGTGTTGCAATTTTAAACAATCAGGGACAGTGTCACAGAGGAGGGATTATGTGCATAGCTAAGGACAGGGCCGTCTAGAGGGAGAGTGTTTCTGGGCAAAATGGAGCAAGCTTAGTGTTCTTGCTTGGTCGCACCAAAGAGACCTCATACATGAAATGGACTTCAGTTGGGCTTTGAAGATGAGGAAGAAAATAAGCTGTACACTGCCTTTCTTTCAGTAGAGTTGTGTCTGCTCAATGTAATGATCTCCTGTATCACAATAGGCTGTATTTGCAGAGAGGTGTATAGGAAGACTCTGGAAGTTCCAAAGAACTGTCCACTAGATCAGCTATCCACTGTCCTCTCTGGAGACGTGAGTGTGTAGCTTGTTTTCTTCCCATTACGGAAAGAAATCCGTTTCCCTTAGAGGAACTCAGGGTGTGTGGGAGGAAAACACACAGTTGGACTAGATCTTGAGAAAAGTGAATCAAAGTTTGTTAAGACTGATTTTTTGGGCAGTGCCATCCAACATCACTGTGCTTTTTGGAGCCAAAAAGCACACCCCCAGTAAGGTAGCCTCCTGGCATTTCCGCATTGGTACAGGAAGGTCGCCCCCATCATCTGTCTCGAGTCTCTGTTGAAGGAAGGATGCCTTCTGCAAGGGGAGGATTTGAGGCCCTGATAAGATACCATGCAGGTGCCTCCACCCTTCTCAACAGGCTCTACAAGTGTAACCTAAGTGGACCCCTGAAGTCACCAATGCGTGGTTTTCTTCAGATCCTAAATAACTACAATTAGAACTTGGAGTTGTGATAACAGCTAGCTGGCTGTCCCTGCTGAAAAGCCCATGAAGAGACTGATGATGGTGTCAAGTCACAAATGGCACGGTTCCCTTCTAGAGTGAACTGCCCGACGGTGTACAACAGCTCACTAATTGACGAATCTAAGTTCAACACTGAGAATAAGGACGCCCGAATTGATAAGGAGTGTATGGTGGGTGCTGTATCAGCTAAACGTACAGAGTGAATTCACGGTAGTTGGACTTCCTCACCTGATTAAATGCAGTAGTTGTACATTATGAACTAATAAATGAATAAGAATGGTAATACCATGATCTGTGTTCCCAGATGACTTTAGTAAAAAGTAATGTAGGGATGGGAATAGTAAAAGCAAACTCCGTCAATATTTATCTTCACTCTGGTTATCATAGATATATATATGGGCTTAGGTTGACAAAGCAGTTGGATTAAAGAGAATAGTATTTTAGAGAATATTAAAGAGAATAGTATTTTAGAGAATAGTATTTTAGAGAACAGTATTTTAGAGAATAGTATTTTAGAGTATTTTAGAGAATAGTATTTTAGAGAATAGCACATAAACGGTCCTCAGTGGATGCTGAGACAATTCCCTGGAAAGTAGCTGGGGAACAGGACGTTCACATGATGTCCAAGTATCACCCAACTATAAATACAAATAGAACACTTGCTGTTTTACTCTAGAGAGAAGTGGCGGCTGCCTCCAAGCGATCAGACTGAACCTCATCAATGGAGGGATTTTCTGACATTATGTGCCTTCTGCTAAGATGCAGTGTGAAGCCCACGAAATGTTATCTGAATCTTATCAAGGCTTTAGACCTGACTTCCATTTCAGAAGACGTATAGGGGATAGAAAAACCAAGGGCACCATGGGAAAACAAACACATCTAGAACATGGAACATTTTACAAGAAAACAGACATGATCCTTTCAAAATTATAGTCTCATTTACATAATGTGGGGTATCTTCTGAATGAAAAGAGCCTCAGGTATAAGGAGAAATACAGTGCATACACTTTCCTTGGATCCTGGATTGGGTGATGGTAGAGAGGGTGTGGGCACAGCTCTGAAAGACATTTTGGGGATCTTTAGGGACCTTTGAATATGGGGTAGAAATTTGATGATACAAGGAGTTCTTGCATATTTTCTTAGTTGTGAAAATACCATTAAGGTGATGTGGGAGACCCTTGCTGTTTATAAGAAATATTTGCTAACGTTGTAGGGATGATTTGTGTCTATGCCTGACATTTTCTTTCAAATAATTCAATCAAAACCAAGTGTGTACGCACGTGTACATACCTGGATACCCACACAAGCACTCATACGCTGGGGGTGCCAAAAAGTTAAAAAAGAAAAAAAAAGAAAAGATAAAAATGTATACACATGACTTGTATTCATCTTTTGTTATTGATCGTATATTGAGTATTACAATTTAAATACAATTTTTTCCATTCTTAAAATGTGTGTACATTTTTGGCACCCTTTGTATTTATATGCATAGAGAGATAAGGCCAATGAAATAAAGGTGATAAAATGTTAATAATGGTCGATTTGAGGTGCTTGGTGTACTTTGTAAGGTCATCCCTCAGGGGATTCCTTCCAACCCCCCACCCCCACGCCAAAATCCATGTAAGTCCCTTACGTAAAACGATGTAGTAAGGTATTACACTTTCAGCTTTTCTGTGGTTGAAAATCTTCAAAATAAAATTTCAGAAAAGAAAATGATGAACACAGAATTCCTGGAGCAAAAGGCAGAAGGCAGAAAAAACAAAACAAACAAACAAAAAAAACCTAACTTTTTTTTTAAAAATGATACCTAAAGGAATTAGGAAAAATAAGAGGACTGAAGTAATTCCCAAATGTGAAGCATCAGAATTAATTTAGATTGATTTAACACCTCTATCAAGACAGTGGCTTAGATTGGACAATGTAGTAGTCCAACTCTCTGTTTCTTAACATCAAATCATGTTTCTACAAGAGATATATCTAAAATGAAAGCAAATAAAAAATTAAAAAACAAAGTGGTCGCCCACACAACAGACTACTACACCGAACCCCAAACTTCTTATATACGCTACGGCGTGGGTGAATCTCAGACTTGGTACTGGGTGAAAGAATTGACACAGAAAAATACATGCAATGTGATTCAATTTATACAAAGGTTTTTTTGTTGTTTTTAAGTGTTTTTCCCGGACCCATCAGCTCCAAGTCAAGTAGTTGTTTCAATCTAGTGGTGGAGGGCGCAGCTCACAGTGGCCCATGTGGCGATCCACCTGGCAACCTTGTTGTTAAGAGCACCGCGCTCCAACCAACTGAGCTAACTGGCTGTCCCTATACAAAGGTTATTAAAAGAACTAGCCACTGGTGATGAATGTCAGAGTAGTGGTTCTATATGTGGGCCTATTGACCCAGTAAGTGGTGGTATTAACAGAGATTTCTTATTTGGATGGTGGCTACATAGGCATGTACCCAGATAATGTGTACATGTTCACTGGACTGTAGTCTTGAGATTTCTTTCCTTTCCTGTATGTTCTTGATCCTGATGACCTGATATTTAGATTCCTGTGCTGAGTGTCCCAAGAAGAATTTCACTACAGCAGCAGCCTGGGATGTAAACCAGGTGCCATAGTGTGTACCCACCTCAGCAAATGGTTTTTGAAAAGATGAGTTTTTCTGCATTTTTTTTTTTAAGGATACAAATATTTTTAAAGTTCTTTTTTTTTTTTTTTTTTAAGATTTTATTGGGGAAGGGGAACAGGACTTTATTGGGGAACAGTGTGTACTTCCAGGACTTTTTTTCAAGTCAAGTTGTTGTCCTTTCAATCTTAGTTGTGGAGGGTGCTGTTCAGCTTCAAGTTGTTGTCCTTTCAGTCTTAGTTGTGGAGGGCGCAGCTCAGCTCCAGGTCCAGTTGCCGTTTTCTAGTTGCAGGGGGCACTGCCCTGCAACCCCTGCAGGAGTCGAACCGGTAACCTTGTGGTTGAGAGGACGTGCTCCAACTAACTGAGCCATCCGGGTGGTCAGCGGCAGCTCAGCTCAAAGTGCCGTGTTCAATCTTAGTTGCAGGGGGCACTGCCCACCATCCCTTGCGGGACTTGAGAAATCGAACTGGCAACCTTGTGGTTGAGAGCCCACTGGGCCATGTGGGAATCGAACCGGCAGCCTTGGGAGTTAGGAGCATGGAGCTCTAACCGCCTGAGCCACCGGGCCGGCTCTCTTCAGCATTTTAAGGTCCAAGTAGCAATGATGATTTTAGTTCAGATTGCCTTCTTTTGATTTGACAGATACTTTATTTTAATTTAGGAATTAAGATTGGCATTCCTTATTTTTACCCTCTCCCAGAAATAGCTTTTTATGTGTTTGCCTCCAAAACTCTTGTCATCTTTAGTCTTACTCGTCTGTTCATCTATTCAGCCAGTCATTTATTCATTGATTTATTTTTGGTATGTTCTAAGGAGGACATGTTATGGAGAGTAGTATTAGGGCAACATACATATATAAAAGCCAGAAGTTCTTGTGCTGATTGCGGCCCCACCCTCTATTCCATCTGTGAAATCATAATTAAGTTTCTTCTCTGCCTCTCACTATTCATTCTTGTTTAATAATAATAATAATTAATAATTCTGGTTTAATAATATACCAAGGATGCTTGGTACCTGAGAATTTAGTATCGCATTGTAACTATTCAGCAGTCTGTGGTTTACTGAAGTGGGTGGGCTTCCTTCTGGAGAAGTGGATTTATACCTGTTACCATTGAGAAGACAAGTGGGGTGGGATTCATTTCCTCCTGTAATTAGTCTAGCTCAGGGGTGTCCAAACTGTGGCCCGCAATCCATTTTTAATTGGCCTGCAGCAAATTCCAAAAATATATTTAGTTTACTTAAATAAACCAGGTGAAACAATATGTACTTCACCTCGAGTGAGTGGCCCGGCTGTTTGTGTATTTTACCACATATGGCCCTTGGTAAAAAACATTGAAAAAAGTTTGGACACCCTTGGTCTAGCTTTACCTTAATATAATGAAACACTGTGTGAGACTTCCTTTGAAAAAATTAAAAAACAAAAACAAACGATTCAACTACTACAATAAAACTGATGACCAATATTCCAGTGTGTTATGTATTTGACTAGGAAATCTGGTCTCTTTTGTACTAGAAGCAATATTATTGTCATGCAGGGTGTTATGCAGGGTCTCAGCTCCAGTTCCCCACATAAGAACGCAGGATATGGTGAGGCCAAAAAGGAACACCCACGGAGCCATAAGTAGGGGAGTCATACCTCTATAGTCTCACTGGCGGCTGAGTTGGAGACACAGGAAGCAGGAGCCACACTATCCGCAACCTGCCGTCCACTTCTCTCTGCCAACCAACCAACCCCACTTGCTAACTGCACGCCACCATTCTAACTGCAATTCGCTCTCGCTAGCTCAGCCACCATCTTCTTGCTAGCCTCCATTTGCTGCTAGCGTAGCCACGTCAGTTATGTTAGTGGCCAATGGCTCACTGGTTACAGCTGACGGCCAACTAGCCACAGCTGATGGCTATCCAATCACAGTTGATGGCCATTTACTACCCCAGTGAGCACCTTTCCACATGAGGCCGAGAGCCTGTAAACTGTATTCCTGTCTCTGTCCCCACACTTGTTATACAGCAGGAGTTGAGAGAAAAGCTATGAAAATTCTTGGCCAAAAGGAAATCAAACAGAGGGTGTATTAATTAGCCAGCTTCTGCTGTAGCAGCAATTCCACAATCTCAGGACCTTATAGCAACACATTGATCTCCTGTCTTTGTTACATGGAGGGACCTGGGTTGGACGTGAGTGTATTGAGCACAGCTGGATTAGTTTGACTCAGATGAGATCCATCTGTCTGTGCATTCAGAGATCTAAGAAGAAAGAGGGGAATGTTGTTCTAGATACAACGCTGAAGGAGAGAGTAACTGACCTAATTATCCATGCACTGAAGTCATCTTCATGGGCACAGCAGATCAGCGCCCATTCTACTGGCTAAAGCAAGTTGCATGACCAAGTTCAAACTCATCAGGAAAGAGTCACGGGGCTGGAAGGCAATGGATGATGGTGAACAAATAATTCAGTCTAGAATAGGAAGGGAAGTTTGCTGTGAGGTGCGGAATTTGCCTTTGGTTTGATTTCAAATAACTCCGAATCCTAGCAGGAGAATCATTTTTGCCACACCTGATCTTTCCCTAATCTTTTCCAACCTCCATGCTCAAAAACATAACTTTATGCATCACAGAATTTCTTATTTAATGGTCATTATCATTTTACCAGTGGAATTTTCAAGGAGCCACTATCTTCCGTGAGTTTTGAATGAATCCAAAGATTGAATTGGCCCCAGGATGTACGGAATCAGATTAAACCTGAAGCTAACCTGGCCTTTGGAAAGTAAACACACATTTTCTAGAGAAAATGAAGCATTTCAAAGGTCCTCATATTGACATTTTCAGTAAGCCACACGTTTCTGGCCTTTGATAGTGTAGCTGGATTCAGTAGGCTTAAATATATCTCAAAAAAGGAAAAGGAAGGTAAGAAACTGAAGGATCACAGATTAATTTGAAAAAGTAACCAGCAGCCTAGAAAATAAACAGAAGTTATTTTGCTTATCTATCCTGGTTTGCTATTGTTTTAGGATGAAGATTATATACAAGGGTAGGTAAAAATATTGAAATGCTTTAAGTAGCATTTTTAATCACAAAAGAACTTTCTCTTCTGCTAACTACCAGAACTCTTCTGTTAGTACTGAAAATTTATAACTGGATCTCATTTAAGATCTCCCTTGCATTCAACCGTTCCTTTATCTCTTACGTCATAATTCTCAGACATATTTTAGATTTTGGTTTGAAATGCTGTACTGTCTTTCTTAGGAAATGCATTTGTGAATTGGGCAATAAAGGCGAAAGGAAAACCAATGGTCCTATGCAGATGGATGAGCTTTGGGGTGTCAAGTGGGAACCAAATCTTGACTAAGTTTCTATGGAAATCAAATGAGAGTGGTTCTGGATGACTGTATGACCTTCACGGCCATTGGTTGTCAGCGGGATTGGTTTTCTTGCACATTTAATTGAAAATTTTGATGAATGAAGGAATGCATGCAAGGGAGAGTCTTGGAGAGGGAATATGGTTCTACTACAGTTGTGTTTAAGTAGTTCTTTCCTTGAAGCTGTTTCACCTTGAAGACATTTTTATGTTTCATTTCTGAATCTATTATGTATACAAAAACATCATAATACATGTAGGTTATGGTGTGTCCGTTCTCTTGCACTGTGAGAAAAACACGGTCTTTAACTACAGAGGCTCAGGAGGGAGCTTTCCTAAAAAGTTCTGAGCTTGGCAAAAAATAACTTCTAGCTGATCTGGACATAAGGAAAAGACAAGAAATTCCAACAGGAGGTGAACTGAAAGAGTTATTGCATGCGTATGGTCCTGAATGCTCATCCTTTTGAGGTAGGACCCCAAACAGTCACTTTTGATGGTCCCATACACTTAGGTAGCCCCCACTTCAAACAACACTCATGTTAAATGACAATCTGAGACCTTCTCAAAATTTGTGTTTGCGTCAAAAGTGATTCTTTCAGGGAAAATCATTTCTTTGCAAAAGGAATATTAAAAAACATGTTTTGCTTTTCTCATTTACAACATGGAGTGATGGTGGAAATAAATATATCTTGTAAATGTTTCATGTGACTTGTACATATATCTGCAAATGTTAGTTCTGTAGTTATCACTTCAGCATGTGTTTTGAAGAACACACATGGATTAGCATGGATTGCAATTCTGAAAGTAAGGAGTGGGGGTGGGGGTGGGGGGTTGTGGGTATGTGCACACAGGTGCTCACTGAGGTACAGCTCTGCGCTGGGGGCAGAAACTGTTGCTTTAGACACTGATGGCCGTCCTTGGACGTCTAAAACCTAACCTTGCTTTTCTGTGAACACTCGCTCACCTCCCCTGAATGGGGGTGTCAGATTGTTATTACCTAAACTAATTTCCAAAATGGGTAATTGTGTTCTGACTCATGCAATTCTCCCTACATTTCCTGACTTTTCAGGTGACTTATTCCTTCCCCTTTGCCCTTAATGGATGTGTAATGAAATGACATATTTCAGAGTCATTGCTATGTTTCAGACTGGGGTAGACTACTCTTATATAATGTCTCAGTAAAGGGTCAGAATAAAGCTTCGGGCACTCAGGCCCTACTTGTACCCCACCCCACTCCCCGCACCCCACATAAGCATTTCATTCTGAGGGGGGAAGAGCACAGGATTCATTGTTTGCCTCGTTCAAAACTTGGTTCTGCCCGATTTTAGCTGTGAACTTGGGCACATGACTTTGACCTTTCTTAGCTTCAGTTTCTTCATCTGGAAAATATTGATAATAATATCTATCGCATTTGGTTTTTATGAAGATCAAATGAGACATACTGTATAAGAATAGTCTCAGCACAGAGTGAGGTGTGTGGTGCAGGTTCACTAAAGGTTGACTCTCAAATGATTGTTATTCATTGATTCAGTCTATAAGTAATCATTAATAGGTGACTCATGTCTAGCTGGGAGGGAGCTGGAGAGATAAATGGATTAATTATAACAACAGATGATAGAATAAAGCTTCATGCAGCATATACAGGAGCACAAAGAAGGGAACAATCAATTTACACTAATGTCAGGGCGAGTTTCCCATAGAGAGTGGACCTTAAAGGAAAAGGGTCATTTCTCTGGAGAAAAGAGGCAGGAGAGAAAGGCATTCAGCTTGGAGAAGCACCATGCTGGTGAATTCGTGGGTGAGTTTGTTCTTTTGTTTGTCAAGTCTACATATATTTATTGAGTGCCCATTTTGTGGCAGGCTCAGTGTTAGGTTCAGGGCACACAGTGGTGAGCAAAAACTAAGCTGTACCACCTTATGGAACTTTCACCCTAGAGGCAAGACAGACACGAAGAATAACTCATATAGCCATCAGAGGGCTGTGAGGGCAAGGATGTCCTCGGGTGGTAGAGCCTTGAGACTGATTAGATTGGGGGATGGGACTGAAGTAAAGAGAGAGTGGGGAAAGCTCTGTGCCAGGAGAATTATGGTCTCTTCTGGGAACTGAATAAAGGCCAGTGTGGCTGGGACATAGGACACGTGGTAAAGGTATCAGAGAGGAGGCTGGTGAGATAGCTATGGGGAAGGTCATTCCAAGGATTTGGGCTTTTGTCCCAAGTCCAATGGGAAGTCATTGAAGTGTTGTGTTTTATGCATAAAAATGCTGAAATCAGACATGTGATTTGAAAAGATGGTCTGGATATTGTGTTTACCGTGAATTAATGGAGTTAAGATATAAGTGGAACGACCAATGAGTAGTTACAGCAAGATGATAGTGGCTTCTATTGGAGTAGTGGCACAAAAATAAATAAAATCTAAACAGCTCCATCTGGTAAACTATAATGGACCTAGTGTAGTTGGAGTATAAGATAGATTGTGTAAAAACACTAAAGAGATTGGTTTGGTTGGCCAATGGAAAATACTGGTGTTTTAGTCCATTTGGGCTGTTAATACGAAAATACCATAAACTGGGTAGTTCATAAACAACAGAAATTTACGTCTCACTGTTCTGGAGGCTGGAAAGTCCAAGGTCATAACAACAGCAGATTCAGTGTCTGGTGAGAACTTGCTTTCTGGTTCATAGAAAGCATCTTCTTGCTGTGTCCTCACAAGACAGAAGGGACATGGGAGCTCCCTAGGGTCTCTTTTAGCACTAATCCCATTCATGAGCATGGAACCTCCCTCGCAAAGACCTGAACACCTCCCAAAGGTCCTACCTCTTAATATAGTCATCTTGGGACGGAGAGGATTTTGACATATGAGGACGGACAATTAAGTTTGTGAACTTGTTACAGCAACATTGCTAATGTTTTTTTTTTTTATATCAGAGGGATTATTCATTATGAATTTGTACCAACTGGACAAACAGTTAACCAAGTTTACTACTTGGAAGTGCTGGAAAGGCTGTGTGAAAAATTTAGACGACCTGAACTTTTCACCAACAATTCATGGCTCTTGCATCACGACAATGCACCAGCTCATACGGCACTGTCTGAGAGGGAGTTTTTAGCCAGTAAACAAATACCTGTAGTAGAACACCTCCTTACTCACCTGATCTGGCCCCAATGACTTCTTTCTTTACCTGAAGATAAAGGAAAGATTGAAAGGAAGACATTTTGATGATAGGACATCAAGGGTAATACGACGACAGCTCTGATGGCCATAGAAAAAGAATTCCAGAATTGCTTTGAAGGGTGGACTAGGCACTGGCATCTGTGCATAGCTTTCCGAGGGGAGTACTTCGAAGGTGACCACAGTGATATTCAGCAGTGAGGTATGGAGCACTTTTTGTAGGATGAGTTGGAGAACCTAATTGCCCTACCTCGTATGAATCATGGGGGTGAGGGGCGGGGGTACCAACTGTTGGTCTATAGCAATTTTTATGATATTTCATGCTAAGAAATTTGTGTTTATAGCTAATGGAGGTTAAGAAGTAGGGAAATGAAATAACTAGGTGAGTGTGCTCATGGAATATATGTCTCTCCTCACCTACTCCTTGTGCCAGGCTTTTATTGAATTTAGAGAATAGATGGGAGAAATGGCAGGACATTACTGAAGGCCCAGATCAGTGGGAGGCACATTCGTTTGTCTAACATAAAGGAGACACAGGAAGGGGAGGTTAAACTTGTCAGGGGAGAGAGTTATTTATCTTGTAAATACTCTACCCTGAAGCCACCTCGGCCTTTTCTCATAGAGGACCCAATTATCACACCCCTCAAATGCAGCAGAGGATCTGGACATAACTGAAAGAGGGACAGCCATTATGGAAACAGAACAAGCCAATATCCTGTGTGGGAGGGGAGGGGTTTATAAAAGTGTTAAAGGGACCAAGAAATTGTGGGAGAGGAGAAGGAGAGACAGAATGACGAATGGGGAAATCTTGTCATACTAAGCATTGGAACCAGGCAACACCATGCAATGTCCTCAGGCTCTAAAACAGAGGTTCCATAACCATTGAGAAGCTCGGAAGTCAGAGAGAGTGGGGCAGTGTCTCCCAAACCATCTCTCTGTGTTGGAATATAGGACTTGAACCCTGAATAGAGGGCATTTTTGAGAGTCCTGATACTCCATCTCTGGCTGGCAGAGGGTGAGATCGTTTAGTTTTGAACTGGACCACCTTTCCCTTCCCTTCCTTGGGGTTAGGGTGTGTAAGATACACTAGTTGCATTCTGAAGAGATGGAGCATTTGAAAGGCTGACCACAGTGATGGAGACACATAGGAGACCTGCTGAGAATCTAGAGTCTTTGGTGGGTAAAAAAACCTCTAAAACACGCTTTTTACCTCTGTGAAGTAGAGCCTGTGCTTAATATGCTTCAGGAAGTTGCAAAAGGAAAGGTAATTTGTTAACCTTCCTTGCTATGTAGTAAGGATAACACTGAAGTAATTCATAGCTGTGGCATACACACTTTTCTGTCAAGCTGTGTTCATCTGCGATGTGCCTCCTACTTTCCATGCCTGCCCTTAGTTTGGTGTTGCTCAGTGGAAGCATTCATTCGCGGAGTGTGAGCAAACTTCTAATTGTCCATGTTTCAGGTCACGGAACTCAACAGTGTGAAGAATGTAGTTCGATTGCCAAGGAGCACCAAGAAACACGCTGTAGGGATTTATTTCAGCGATGACACCTCGAAGACCTTTGCTTGTGAATCAGGTCGGTGTGAGGCAGGGCGGGCTTTTGCTTTCAGCTTTTAAGTGGATGCCGGGCTTACAGGTGATGCTTTGGACATTCCCACAGATCTTGAGGCTGATGAATGGTGCAAAGTACTCCAGATGGAGTGTGTGGGGACACGGGTCAATGACATCAGCCTCGGAGAGCCCGACTTACTGGCTACTGGGGTTGAGAGAGAACAGAGTGGTATGTAAAGAAAATTCTCTCCTTTGTTCTTCCATAGAGCTGTGTTGTCCCTGTGTCATAAAACATAAGATATCGTCCTTGTGTAAAATTTTCGAAATTATACAAAAATGTATAAAGTAAAAGTAACCTTTTATTTCACCTAAAACCGTGTGTTAATATTTCAGTGTATTTCTTTGTTTAAGATGTTTTCAATGCATAATATGAATATACTTACATTAACAACATCAGCTAGAAAGTTTGGGGAACCTGCTTTGTGCCAGTTTCTGTGGAAGATGCATTAGATTATTTAATTTCCCCAGCCGTGCTATGATACAGAACTGTTAACTTTCCCATTTTACAGATGAGGAAACTGAAGCTTTGAAGAGTAAAGATCTTCCTCCAATTCCAATAACTACTGTTTGATTCCTGAGGGTCCTCTTGGGCCTGTGTTTAGAATGTGCAGATTTTACAGCATAATGGGTTGTTGTCTCACTTTTTTCACTTAAACATTTCATTGAAAGTTTTCCAATGTTTTTAATAGAATCCAAACTTCATGAATGTTTCAAGTCAAAGCCCACCTAAATCTGTGATCGCTTTTTTTCTTTTCACTGAAACACTTGAGCCAACTCTTTTTGAGCTCAACACTCAACCTGGGAATAATACATAATTTCAAGTAATAATGACCAAAATATTCATGAACACCAGCAAAAATCCATGTTGGTTTACGGCACGAAGCTGGAGGTGAGGAAATCATTTCTTTGTCTCCAAATAACTGAGCCTTGTCACAGGGCAGGTTGGATGCCAGAGTTCTGCTTTAGCCTATGGATTTGACCCATGAGTATAGATTATAACCGAGAGGTCGTGATTGGCTTGTCTACAAACATGGCAGAGGCGGAACTGGACTGATCCTTTCCACAGACACATACTCTGTTGGTTAAAAAGTCCCTCGCTCCCCATGGAGCTATGTCTTCATGACATATTTACAGTTTGAATCTCTTTTGGATACACTGGTGAGCCCGACTCTGTCTTCATGGCAGTGTGATTGACAGAGACCTAGAAGTGCTGACTAATTTGAAGGAGCTTCTTTGTAGACTGGGAAATTCAGGTACAGAGAGGTCAAGCCATGGACCAGGGCCACACAGTCAGATGCCAGGCTCCTCCTTCTGTGGTTCACTAACTCAGGCTGTGCCCGGGCTGAAGGACACACCCATTATGCTAATTCGTGGTCAGATGCACTTGAACCCACGTATAAGAGGAAATCATGACAGGGCTTGATTTTTTTTTTTTTTTTTTTTAAATCTAAAGTACTCACGGTCAGCACTTATTTTTCACCAGTTAATATTTGTGAAGCTGCATCCCGGCAGGGCTACCCACTGCATTCAAGAATTGGCTATGGGGAGGACTTACCTTTCCTATGGCTCAGTTTCCTCTCCTGTCAAATAGGAACAAGAATACCTCTGGTATATAAGTACTAGGGGTTATTATGAAACTCTTTTAAGGCACTTGACAATATTCATTTGTCTGACTTCAAGTAATTGTAATGAAAGTGGTCACTCTCATCACTACTGCAGTTGTCATTCTTGAGCTCGGTGAGAAT
Source organism: Rhinolophus hipposideros (assembly GCF_964194185.1). Taxonomy (NCBI): domain Eukaryota; kingdom Metazoa; phylum Chordata; class Mammalia; order Chiroptera; family Rhinolophidae; genus Rhinolophus; species Rhinolophus hipposideros. The sequence goes on along the minus strand of NC_138068.1, from coordinate 6,221,703 downwards.
AAGAGAACTTTTAAGCATATAAACTGCTAACGGTCTCTTACTTTTTACTTAAAGATCACAGACTTTTGTAGTTGTTCCAGAACTCTCCAGGGGGAAATTTGCTCCATTAGAAAACACTTTCAAAATAATAGTGACTTTCTAGCAACAAATATTTGATTAAAAGGAGTTGGAAATAACTTAGAAAACTTGAATCACAGAACGCCATGAATACATTTCATAAACACAGTCTAGACACTCCTATTTACTAAATTCAACTAAAAAGAAAATCTGTGAAAATTCTAATGACTTCTTTACTATAAAACAATTAAGTTAGAATGGCAGTATTATAAGTGCCACACTCTTTTGTCAGATGTAGGCAATCCCCCATAATGACAGATGTGTTTGCCATAGTAATAATATTTTTGTTCATATTTCACTTAAAGATTTTTGACTCTTTAACTTCTTAAATGGATGAATTTTCTAAAAATGTAATCGAAATACCGTGATTGTCTCTGTAAGGATGAAAATTTGATTGCAGTCATAAGCCAAGAGCTTTGTTCAGAGTACTTAGTAAAATTTGAATCATCATCCAAACAAGCAAATTAATATTTTTTTCTGGTATTTGGCTGAAGACAGCTCATTCTTAAAACTAGTGCAAATATATCCGTTGGCATTTTCCCAAACTGTTGGTCTGTTAAATGCATGGTATAAATGTCGAGTTTTATTTAAATAATTTGGGAAATAGTTGTATTCATCTAGTTATGAACATTATAAGGTGATCAATATATCGTTTAATATTATTAAACCACGTGACCATTATTTTGCACCTGAATTTTGTGTGAACACAAAAGTGTGGGTGTAATTAATTTGTACGTGGCAGGAAAAAAATTGTTTTTAATGATTTCATTGCTTTAGTTTTTTATTGCCATACAGATTTTTTTATTATGCAAATTTTAAAATTCTGAAAATGGTCTTTGCTCATGTAAAGAGTGTGAAGTGTATGTTGACAGCCAGATTGTATCACTATGCTGTGATTTAATATGGTCTTCATTTGAAAAATCATTTTCTGGAACTATTAATTTATGAGAAAGTTTTATCTTCCTGAATACTCAACCAAAAGCTAGAATATGAGCTTGAATTATTTTGAAATGCCTCTTTGTTCCTACGATGTCTTTGCTGTTCTATTCCTGGGGATTTTAGACTAACCTTTTGTTTTTCTCCCAGAGAGATTCAATGTGTATTTGATGCCATCTCCTAACTTAGATGTACATGGCGAATGTGCCTTGCAGATTACATATGAGCACATCTGTCTTTGGGACATCCAGAATCCCAGAGTCAAACTCATCTCTTGGCCGCTAAGCGCCCTGCGGCGATATGGACGAGATGCTGCTTGGTTCACTTTTGAGGCAGGGAGGTGAGTTCCATGACTGTTTTTCCACGTTTTTTGTTGTGTTTTGTTTTTTGTTTTCCCCAGGTGCTCATCGTTTTGAGGTCTGGGTTTACATATGAGATCCCCCTCGCGGCACACTTCAGGAAATGTATAGCGTTGTGACTGTACAATGTTAGACGCATTGTAAAAATACTCAAACATTAGACATGGCTTTCTTTCCCATGGACAATTCGAATGTTTCATGAATACGATACGAATTTTCATTACATGCTTTGATTTTATACCACTACCTGAAGCGAAATGAGGTAAAAATGAATCATTTACTGGGTTGCGCTGAACACAGAGGCTAGCTTCTTGGTTCTGGGACAACGTCCACCCCATTATTCTACTTCTGTTTCCTCATCGGAGCTGATGGTGGATGGTCATCAGTATGAGGGGCACTGACATTTTTTGAAGTTGCAGTTGGATGAGTTCCACCTACTTTTCTCACAGTGTAATGAAAGGCACTAAATCCTGGAAGTTAATTCTAAAACATGCTCATTGCAATACCCAGTGAGCCCTTTTAGGGTTTCCTTGTCTCCTTTTGGAAGTTAATCTGGGAGAGAGAAGATGGCACCAGTGATATTTGGGTTGATCATTACCTACAAAGAGAGTAGTCTAACCAGATCTCATTTTCCTTCTCCCCTACCCTTCCTCCCTTGGATTTAGGCTCTCTTTTTGGAAACACTGTGGATAAATTCTGTATGTTAGAAATTTAAATGACTAAATTTTAAGAAATCCAAGTCCTTCTGTATATGGCCTGACATTATATTAAAATTGAAAATATTCAACTTGTGACTTAAATATTTTTGTTTTTGTAAAAGTGGACAGAAATAGGATATTTGTTATGAAGAGAGTAAAAACAGAAGCTCTAAACACCTAGGACCCTAATTCACCTGAATACATGACAGTAATCCTTCACTCAAGTTTATTTATTCCATTTTAAACAAAGCCCAGTTATTGAAAATTTGCTTTTCAGAAATCTGATGATTTTTTATGTTCTTACAACCATGCTAGAAAGTTTTAAAATTCTTTTTTCCCATACAAGTGTCCTAGGACTGGTCTATCTATTTTCAGGCACTGAAAATATAATTTCAAGTGTAGCATAATTTCAAGTGTGGCGTTGAAGTGCTGCAAACAGGTCAGTTTATCTCCCAGAGAGTGCGGAAGTCGTCATGTTAGAAAATACATTCTTAATCTTCAGAGCAAGTGTCTCTTTCATCAGACTTATTTATTATCCTTATGGGAAAATCTCTATATAGAAAATTAAGAATGTGTTTGGAAAGGTGAATATATTTCCCTGTTTAGGTCTCGGGAATTATTTATGTATTAATTGTAACCAGTGAAATCAAGGTATTAAAAATGTTTTATGATAGAAAGATTTTTCTATTGACCATAAAACCGTATCAGTCCCCACTTGTATTTCATATTGATGCCCAGGAGAATTCTGCATTGATCAGGACATTTTGGGCCCATTTCAGGCAGCACTCATTCAAGCATGAATATTTTTCAGTTGTTCTTTGATTCACTATTTATAGGAAATAGTAATTGGAAAAGAGTGTGGCTTTATATCGTAATTTCTGAAGGCTAAAACCTTAGTAAACTTTTGTAGTATCTCATGACTACTTGAAACGTTTTTCTGAAATGATCTTAATCTTCCAGGTTTTACTACGACTCACATCTTGCACAAGTTTAATTTATTTGTATTGAAATCTAGTAGAATTGCTAAGGATGTAAGATTATTTTAAAGAGTTTGATATTTCTCCTACGTCATGTAGGAAACCATAGAGATTTTAAAGCATGTATATTTTAGGGTGTGTTGGTGTGTGTGTGTGTGTGTGTGTGTGTGTGTGTGTGTGTAATGTAATGTAATGTAATGTAATAATGTTCCTGATTTGTAAACAACAGGATAGAAGGGCAGACGGGGGTGTGGAGAGATACTAAAGTAGCTCAGGTAAAAGGAATGGTGGATCAAAAGTATGGATGTACTGAAGACATAAATTTCAGAAATGGTCTTTGACCAAAAGCCATGAAGTGCTGACTTGGAAAATGAGTTTTATTCCATGACTTTGGTTTCCTTATAGTCTGACCTTTTGGGTATTTCATTTGAGAACTCCAGCAGTTAGATGATTATAATACTTACAACCTATGCTATACAGTCTTGTGCCTCAAATATTGTAGGGACTTATCAATATTGATTGATTCTGAACAGCATTCTTATTCAGTGTCATGCTTTGTGGGGCTGTTGCAAACTTGAGATCGAATGATCAGAAAGTCAAGTATTGAGTGGTGTTCTTAGGATCTTACTCCTTTCTCAAATAACATGGTATAGTGTAAGGAGCACTGGTTCGAGAGTCAAAGAGACCCTGGGTTCTAATGTTGGTTCTTTGTTCGCTGCTGACTCGGACAAAGTGTTTACGCGCCCTTGTAAGTTTATCCAAGTAATAACTTCCTTGCAGGATTGTTGTAGGTAAAAACAGGAGTGCATGAAGAAGGATACCAGGGTTCAACTAAATAGTGTCGTTGGTATCTTATTATGATTCCTTTTGGAGCTGGACTGGGGTTCGCGGGATACAGGCAGTGTTAAACACAAGGTAATATTACTATTTTATACTTTGCCTGAAACGGAAATAAAGATGAATTTTTGTAGTTACCATCAAGATGTTCAGGATAATAAGATCATTCTTGTTCCCTCAAGCGTGAAGGTTTCATATCTGCCTTGCTTTATTAGTGAAGATAATTTTTTCCTTGGCTGTGTCCAAAACAAGGCAGTTTCATTTTAACTAATAGAATTTTCTCCCTGTCTCACATCGATAAATGAATAAGAGTTAAGTCTCTCTGGGCGAATGGTTTTCACATACCCAACATGCATTTGCCAAGATCTGACAGTATTTCCCCTCCAGGACACAGGGCATCTACCTAAAGACCTCGGGCACGATTCTGCTCATTGTTAGCCTCTCTCAGAGATGGACTCGAATGCTGTTCCCTCTCAGTGGCTCTATTTCACCCACCAAGGCTGACAGTGGGGTATGTGTAATAAACCGGACGGGGAGTTGGACAAAACTAAATTAAATTACAGTTCTACCGCATGCTGACCATGGGAACTTGAATGTGCCATCTAATGCCCTCAGCTTCCATTGGACACCTGTAACATGGGTGTAATACATTACTCACCTTACAAGATCGCATTAGTAAAGGTACACATACCAACACCTGTCGTAATGCCGGGCACATAGTAGGCAGTCGTTATCAACCCAAACTGACACAAGCAGGAAAGAAATTCATTGGCTCACATAACCCAAGGTCCAGGGAGTAGGGATGGCTTCAGGCGTGGCTTTATTCAGAGTCAGTGATGACCCTAGGTGTCATCTCTTACGTCATCCTGTTTCTTCTAGCATGGCTACCCTCTGGCTCCGCATGATGGCTTCCAGGAGCTCTGGGACCTTCTCACACTTCAGCCAATAGAAGAGAAGAGAGGTGAATTCAGGCCATATGTGGACCGTTACATTTATAATGTGTCAGGCGCTGTCCAGAGCACTTTGCACAAGGCACACAGGGAACGCATGGAATAGGGATGGTTCTCCCAAAGCAGGAAGGAGTACTGATGTCCTCAAAAGGGGAACCAATGTGAAGTTTAAAAAACAAAACTAACAAAATGTGTCCAATTGAGCATTTAACAATTGCTCAGAGCAAATGGGGGTGGGCGATTATTGGACTGTAATCAGCATCACTCATAATGGTGCTCAGGTTCAGAACACCGGGTCTCAGCTCAGGGAGGTTTTGCTCCCAGGGACGTTTGCAATGCCTGGAGACATTTTTGCTTGTCACAGCAGGCAGGGGTCCTCCTGACGTCTACTGGGCACAAGGGCCACAGACGCCACTAAACGTACACTCACAGAGCAGTCCTCCACAGCAGTGAACTACCAGGTCCAGTTATTCGGCTGAGAAACTGCCCTCTAGCAGACCTATCCACTATGGAAAATAATCGCTACTAGTTCTTGAGCCCTTACTATATAGAAGTCATTATACTAAGCATTTTCCACGCACTGTCTCAGTAGAGCCACTCAGTGATCACATAAACCAGAGGATATTACTATTCCCACCTTAAAAAGAAACTCAGGCATCTGTGTGACACGTCCAAAGGCACAGGGCTAGTAAACAGTGGATTCAGGAATCACACTTGGATCTTCCTTCCAAACCCTATAGATTTCTAAAAAGGGTAATTACCATTCCACGGGCAGTTAGCCTAGTTTTTAATAAACTTCTATTGAGCTACAAAAGAGAAGGCATACTTACATAAGCAGAGCTCCCTAAGACTGTTTGAGATGATATTATCAGAATATTACCTTTGTTATTTAAGCTGCTCACCAGGAGGTAGGGTATCCATCAATGAGCGACAGACTTACCGAGCTATTGGTAATTAGCATGTGCCTCCTGAGACATGCTCTACTGTATAACATTTTCAAGTTTACTTTAATTCTGGAACCTTTCATTTGTTATTTCAGTGTGCAGCGCTAGCACGTACAGCTACGGCTAGGACTGTTTATCTCTCCTGGGTGGCAGTATCATGATCAGAGGTCAGTAGGGTCTTCTAGATGCCGTTCCTAGTCTGACCCTATCTTTGTCTTTTCCTTCAAGATATTCAGAGTTGAAACATAAACCTTCCATCAGGTGCGACTGCACAATTAATTGCCATTCAGTGCCCCTGGAGATAACAATTCGTTTATTTGGGAGACCGAGCTTATTTCTTTTGAGGTTTTTCTAGTCTTTTGTTTGTTTCTTTTCACTTTGGAACTCTGAAACGTCAGTGAAGCACGTCAGACTGGCAGGGGCTCTGATTTTTAGGGGAGCATCTAGTTGACAGGAAGCGCTGACTGTGGCCACATCCCCCATGGAACCGTTCCTGAAATGTTTATTGTTTGAAGAAAGGTGGCAGGTGTCCGGTAGGTTTCTGTTAATTTTACAGCTGGCTGCTGAGTTAGCATGCTTCAGTGTCAGGTTTCACCTTCCCCTCTGACTGATTTAAATTAATGCTCTGGGTTTAGCACCTGCAGGAGTGGGAGCGGCTCAGGTGACATTTGGCAGAATGTACTGAATAATTACCTCACATGAGTGCCTCTCTTTACCAGCTGGAGAGAGTCTCTTTCTTCCTTTTGACATTGTTTTAAGAGAAACCTGTAGGGATGCCAAGAATATGTGAAAATTGACATTGCATATATATATATATATACATATATATATATATATATATATATATATATACATATATATATATATATATATATATATATGTATATATATATATATATATATATATATATATATATAAATTCTGTTCCTTAAAGGGAGTGCACAAATTTGTGAAAAAGCTTCTCTTGGATGTAAAAGACATCTGAACAGCCTTGAGAAAGAAACCATTTTGTTCCTGTGTATATCACTCTAAAAACAAATCTAACTGGTGAAATACCTTCTCATTGGAAAAGAAAGTTGTTTTGCCCTCTAAACGGTGAATCTATAGGTAAAAGGACAATTATTCTGATACAAGTCTTCGAATTTTCTCCATTTGTCTACTTGATTCTAAGGTACTTAATAATTCCTTATGTCTGAATATTTTATTGGGCATATACTCATTCTCATTAAAGAACTGAAAACAAATTAACAAATGAAATGTACTCAGTTCTCCCTACTATTAGATTGGTGCAAAAGTTACTGCGGTTTAAAAAGTTGAAAATAATTGCAAAAACCGCAATTACTTTTGCACCAACCTACTACATATGTTGAGTAGATAATTGAAGGAAAATGCACTGGATCTCTTACACAGGCTTGCTCAGGAGAAGTAAACCTCTCTCCTTTTAGCAGAAACTATCATTGTGCCATTTAGATGGCCATTTGTTCGTGGTTGGCATTTATCCAAAAAATTAACTTTAATTATAAAGGTAGCACACATTTATTATAAATATGCCATTAGTGGAGGCATGCATGAGCTCAGAAGGAAGACTCCCCTTTCTATTCCAGAATAAGCTCTTTGATAATCATCCTTCACAGCTCTTTCATTACTGTGTGCCTATTCTTTGTCAGACACCGTGCTAAGTATGGGCGTGTGAAGACAGATAAGACAAGCCACCATTGTAAGAAGCGCAGCGAGGTCCCCTCTATCTCTGAGCTTCTGTGATGATAGCAGGAGAAATCCCTACAGGAAAGGATGACTTTCCTCTGACCTTTGGGAAAAAATTAGATGCTCATCCATGCGTCCTGTCTTGAGGTCTTCTTTTTTTATTTTAATGTGTCCCTTTTACTTTATTTATTTTTCCAGCTTCATTGAGATGTAATTGACATATAACGTCGTTTAAGGTTAAGGTGTACAACGTGATGATTTGATACATGTGTAATATTGTGAAATGATGACTACAAAAAGGTTAGTTAATACCTTCATTACCTCACGTAATTACCACTTTTGTTGTGTGGTGAGAACATTTAAGATTTCCTCTCTTAGCAACTTTCAAGTATATAATACAGTATTTTTAACTATGGTCACCATGCTTTACATTAGATGCCCAGAACTTACTCATCTTCTAACTGAAAGTTTGTACTCCTTGACCAACACGTCTCCATTTCTCCCACTTCTCCAATGTCTGGCAGCCACCAATCTACTCTCTGTTTCTCTGAGTTTGGCTTTTTCACATTCCACATGTCAATGAGATCATACAGTGTTTGTCTTTTTCTGTCTGTCTTATTTCACTTACCATAATGCCCGTAAGTTCCATTCATGTTTGACAAATGGTAGAATTTCCTTCCTTCTTTTTATGGCTGAATAATATTCCATTGCAAATATGTATATATCACATTTTCTTTAGGGATTCATCCATCACTAGACACTTAGGTTGTTTCCATGTCTTGGCTATTGTGAATAATGCTGCAATGAACATGGGGGTTCCGATATCTCTTTGAGATAGTGATTTTATTTCCTTTGGATATTTATGCAGAAGTAGGATTGCTGGATCATATGGTAGTCCTATTTTTAAATTTTTGAAGAAACGCCATATATTTTCCATAGTGGCTGTACCAATTAGCATTCCTACTAACAGTGTATAAAGGTTTCCTTTTCTCCTCACCCTCATCAATACTTGTTGTTTCTTGTCATTTTGATAATAGCCATTCTAACAGGTGAGGTGATATGTGGCATTTGGCACTGCTTTGGATGCTGGAATAGTGTCCAAGGGAAAAGTTAGTGGGTAAAAAGAAAGAAAGGAGTCCGGACCATTTAAAGTCCTAATGTGTATTTGCAACCATGCTATGGAGGTTAGAACATCTTTGTTCTGTTGTGTTTTCTGTGGCGAGGAGAACAGATATGCTGTCTGAGATTATGTAAGACCGTTAGCCTGTTTGATGTGCTTTTCTTTTTACTTCCTTTCCTTTTTCCTTTTTTTCCTATTCTCATTTGTCTTGGGGAGTTTCCCATTATATTATTTTGACGAAGGCTTGCAGTAACATTTTTAATGGATTTAAAGCTGCTTATACAATAGAAGCAAACAGAGCTATTGGGAGAGGGTGAAGGAGATAAAAGAAGTCGTGGCTTGAAGTTAGGAGAGACCTTGTAGAAGAGCATGTGAAGGTCCGTTTTCGTTCATTATCACCTTCCTGGGTCATGCTGTCCTACTGAAGAACACACCGTGGAGCAGTACGGACAAAAGTCCCAACAATCCAAACTAAAGGCCTAAGTGCTGCCCCATTTAGAGCTCTTTAGCGCATTGCTGTCTCTTTAATGTAAACCGCTGGCCTGGCCAGATCCGATTACTAGGGGCATTTTGCTCCCCACAGTTTAAAAAAATGGAGCAAGTTGCCAACATTAAAAAGTCAGGTGATTTCACACAAAAAATCAAGTTTTCTGGGTTCTCTTAAACAATCAGAAGCTGTGACACACTGGGCTGACGTGTCCCCATGTGACTACCTGACTAGGGCTGACTGGGGGCTGCTGTCTCGGAGCCACTCTCCCTCTGCTCTGCGTTGTAGTGTCTGAGCCACTTTAGCCATTCACCTTCGTCTACACGCTGATGGGATAGGGTGTGAGATGGTGACTCCTGGTTCTTTCTGTCAGTGGTAAATGGGGTGTGTGTGTGTGTGTTTATGCGCGTGTATATGCGCGTGTGTGTGAGTGTGTGTACGTGTGTGCATGTGTGCTTGTGGGTGTGGGTCTGTGTGCATGTGTGCGTGCATGTATGTGTGTGTGAGGGTATGTATGTGTGTCTTTCAGATCCTCAGGTGGAGGCAAGGGGAGTGTGTGGTCTGTGTACTGTAAAGAATACTTGATACCACAATGGTTTTGATTTCATTTGTGTTTTTTTATCACAATGATTATTTAGCAATTGCTATGTCATTGAAAGAAGGTTATAGATTCATTTTGTTTATCAAAAGAAGACATTTTGTAAAAGAGTGACTGTCAAATAGTAGGGCTGGCCAATTAGTGGGTCATGATATAGATTAAGCATTTCACTACCAGTGTTAAAAAATAAACTAGAACAGAAAATATCAGCAAGTTATATGCGTAAATCAATGATAGGTAAATAGGTAGCTAGATAGCCTGACATACTGGCTCATAATGTAAACTACATTTATTACTGTGGATTGCAGTTGCAAAAAGTTTAAAAGCCACTGGGTTGTCAAATTTGAGAAATGCAGTTGCAGGGTTTGATATTAAGCAATCATCCTATCACTGTTTCTGAGTAACAGGTATCTTCATCCTTCCTAGAACCAGGGTTGGCATATAAATAAGTAAATAAATAATGACCTCAACCCTAGGGGATACAGAAGGCCACTTCTTCCTTTTAAAGAATTGATAAAGGTTACATCCTCCTCTTAACACATTACATTTCCATATTTAATGGGAAAAAAGAAGTAGGAAAATCATAAAACCTTGCAGAATTAGGTGCCAACTGGTAGAATCAAATTTGAATGGTGCCGTAAATAAGGCGGGGAGTAAATAAGGTGGGGATAGCAGTAAGCTCTGAAGTACTTGAGTGAGTCTTCAGGAAGGAAATGGGAGTTGAGTGAAAATGCTTTTGTTCTTAGTTTTTAATTCTTCATTGGATTAGAATGACTTAATAATAAAATCACATGATCAGTCTCATGAGATAGTTCTTTATATTAGCTTACTGAAATAGCCATCTGTTTTTTTCTTTTTTTCTTCTCACATAGCCCGTATTAGTGAGATTCAAGCTAGGCAGGTTTCGACCAATTACATACACCATGCTGTATGTGCTGAAAACTGTCATATGGCTGTGGTATTGGGCCAACTGCGGAAAATTAGATAGGGATGAATGTTTCTATTTTTATTGCATTAATTGCATAGACTGGAATAGATAAAATAATCAACGGTGCTTTGGGTTGAAAATTTGCTTGGTTTCCATGTTGTGTTAAACAGTTCTTTAGATGTGAGTAAAACTCAGGCACTAAAGCTAGTTGTCAGTTTTTCAACAAGAGATTCTGAGATGGAAGGAGTGGAATTGTCTTAGAATAATTAGGTTGCTTAAAACAAACAAAAACAAACTCTTAGTTTACTGTTGATACATGTTCCTATCAAAATTAGAACTTTAAAAATACCCTTGCATGTAATTTTGCCCATGTTCTTTAAAAATATTTAGAGTAATAAAATATATTTAGTAATTATATATTATATATACAAACACTAGACTATATTTAGAATTAAAAACCATTTATTTGGTTCTTGCCTAATTATGTGTACCAATCTCCCCTTATTAATGGGATTCATTTCTGTTTTAACCGTCTCAGGTGGAGATGATTTTCCTCTCAATCCTTAACATTGATAATCAAACCCATATAACTTTCCTCCAGAAACTTCTCTTATGTTCCACACATTGCCTCAGCACAGTCACAATCATTAAAAAAAAAAATTCTTAGCTGTGTTTGATCCATTATGTTGAGTGGAAGCTGGAGTGAAATTTGATGTCTGATTTTGGAAATGAAAGCCTCCTGAAAGCATTGTCTGTAAGGAAGCTCAAACAGAATCTGAGCACCACAGAATCCTTCTTTCACCTGTGAGCTGAATGCCAGTTCCCTGCGAGTCTGATTCCTGGACTGTAAGGGGAAGGCAATCGCAGGGGTCCCCTCTTTGAGAGTGGCAAGGTAAAGTACAAGGATTATACTGAAAATCAAGAAACGGCTTTTTTATTAACCTCCCACTTTGCTTCTTAACATCAACAACAAAATCAGCCCCATGTCAGCCTAGAGTGATTGGTTCCTTCCCCATATTAATAATTAATCGGAAACTTGGATTCTCAGTAACTTTGTTTTTAGCAGATGGGAACAAGAATCCTTATGTCATACAAAACAAGTGGTTCCAGTTTCAAGGAGTACGTTCGGCTCTCAGTGTGTGGAATGGCTAGGGGCTGGACTCTCAGACGCTTTTTGTTTTTGTTTTCACAGGATGTGTGAGACTGGCGAAGGGCTGTTTATCTTTCAGACGCGCGATGGGGAGGCCATATACCAGAAAGTCCACTCTGCTGCCTTGGCAATCGCCGAGCAGCACGAGCGCTTGCTACAGAGCGTGAAAAATTCCATGGTACGTTTGGGATTTCTTCCTTCTGACCTGGTGTGTACCACTGTCGGATGCCATCTTGAAATCTGTGCTGAAAAATATGGCCAGCATTATTGGAGCACGTGGTTGAGTCTTATCCTCACCCATGTAGTACTTGGATTAAATGCCATGCTGGGAAAGCCCAAAGCAGCCCATTGGTAACGCAGAAAGCATGTAGCTTTACTGTGTGCCTCAATTGTTATATGTGTGTCGTAATCAGTTCGAGCTCCTACAGCCAATACCATAGACGGGGCAGCTTATAAACAACAGAAATTTCTTTCTCACCCGGAGGCTGGAAGTCCAAGATCCAGGTGCTGGCAGAATCAGTGTCTGGTGGGATCCACTTCCTGGTTCATCAATGGCGGTGTTCTGTGTCTCACTTGATGGAAGGGGTGAGGTATCTCTCTGGGGTCTCTTTATAAGGGTATTAATCCCATTCATGACTAAACACCTCCCAAGGGCCCTGCCTCCTCATACCATCAACTTTGGGGTTAAGATTTCAACCCAAGAATCGGATGGGGGGGAATAATCATTCAGTCCATTTCAGTGAATGTATACATTGAAACCAATCTGGATGTGTATGGACATCTATAGACAAAAGTGTGTGGGTTATCTACCTATAGATAATATATTTACAGCTATACCAGAAGTTATCATTTCAAATGTGGGCAGGGGTCAGTGAGAAAATACAAGTGAGAGAAGAGGGTTCAGGGGAAACTGGAGTGAAATGTCAAAAGCCCAAGACCCAACACTGTTGACATCAGACTGTGGGCTCCACGTAGGAGATCTCTTGGTTTTTTTTCCAGAGAAGCCAAGGATTTGAGTCTGTATATAATATCTTCCAGCCTGTAACTGTTGGAAATTAATTCTAGTTAAAACCAACAAGACTGTCACACTTTGTGGCCCAAAGAAAACCTTTGCACAGACTGCGTCCTGCCCATAGGCATGCATTTGGCATGTCTGGCTGATAAACCTTCATAGCCATCGATGTACAGAGACACCACAAACACACCTGACCATCCACAGCACCCTCTCAGAACACCTACACTGTTCATTGCATTGTGCTAGGATCTGTGAATTGCACAGAGAATTATGGTTCTTGAGTTTCTTCTTTAAGAAGAATAAATTTAAAAAAATATAAACGCACGTTCTCTAGATGGAATGCAGAAGAATTAAATAATGCAAATCATGCATTGTGTCTGCAAACACACGCAGAGAGCTACCTGCACATCTGGAAAGAAATCTGCAAAACCAAAAGGACCTGGGTTGGCATGGTGAGATTAGGATAGTATGAAGATTTATGGTTTAAACCTGTGGGGTGCTTAGATTTGGGGTGGGGGGGGTAAAGCATACCAGTAATATGACCTGTCCCAAAGCAGCCCCAGATTATTCCCAAGTGACTTGTGCATGCAGGGCTCTGGGACTTTAGAGAAAGGATCAGCAAAAGTTCCTGTGCATGGCCAGAGAGTAAATACGTTGGATGTTATGGACTAAGACGGTCTCTGTTGCAATGCCTTAACTCTGCTATCATGGTGCAAAAACAATCATAGATAAAGCGTCATCAAATGGGTGTTCCTGTATTTATTAACGGACAGTGAAATTCAGATTTCATGGAATTCTCACATATCATGAAATACTCTTTTTATTATTTTTCCCCCCGATCATTTAGAAATGTTCTTTTTGAACTAATGCAATCTCAGTGTCGATTCCCCCATATGCTTACCAATTCTGGATATTGTAATAGAGATAGGTAAATGGATGGACAAATGGACAGGTGGGTGGGTGGGTGGATGGATGGATGAATGGATGGATGGATGGATACATAGATATTAGGTAGCTAGCTGTAAAGTAGAATTCAAGGCACTTTGAATGTATAGGGCAACATGTGATTACATTAAAGTTGTGTAGCTATCCCATTAGATGCCTTTGAACATCTGAAGAAGTTTTTCCAAGACTACCTTATTTGTAAAGCTATCAATTAGCATAAATTGTTATGTGCTTGAAAGGCAGGTTCTGCACACACATGTTTTTTTCCATTTACAACCTTCTCATTACTTCCGCTAAAAATTAATCAGGATTATGAGTAATTCGTTCAGATCATCCCCTTGCAAATTTAACTGGAAAATAATGTTTGCTCTTTCATTCGCTATATACTTAACGAGTTCTCTAAAATGACTGTGATGTTTAAAGCAACAACATCCTGTTTTAGATGGAAATGAGTAAGCTTCCAATTGGGGTCTGAATCTCAAGGAAGTTAAAGTAGGGATTGTGAAACGTTATTAAAAGCAACGTTCTTGAATTAATTTGTGGTCAGGGGAGAAAAGAGCTACCATGCTAAAATGAAATGAGTGATACAGCACTATTGGCCACCCACCCTAGGTTACAGTGTTGAGTTGTCTGGTAATTATTAATGGATCCAGACAGATCTGGCTATATGAGGGCGGACAATTAAGTTCGCGAACTCATCCTAGAAAAAGTGCTACATCCCTCATTGCTGAATATCAGTATGGTCACCTTAGAAGTACTCCCCTTGGGAAGCTATGCACGGATGCCAGTGCTTAGTCCACCCTTCAAAGCAGTTTTGGAATTCTTTTTCTGGAATGGCCATCAGAGCTATTGTTATATTACCCTTGATGTCCTGACTGTCATCAAAATGTCTTCCTTTCGATATTTCCTTTATCTTTGGGTAAAGAAAGAAGTCACTGGAGGCCAGATCAGGTGAGTAGGGAAGGTATTCAAATACAGTTCTTTGTTTACTGGCTAAAAACTCCCTCACAGACAGTGCTGTGTGAGCTGGTGCATTGTCGTGATGCAAGAGCCATGAATTGTTGGCGAAAAATTCAGGTTGTCTAACTTTTTCACGCAGGCTTTTCAGCACTTCCAAATAGTAAACTTGGTTAATTGTTTCTCCAGTTGGTACAAATTCATAATGAATAATCCCTCTGATATCAAAAAAAGGTTAGCAACATTGTTCCAACAAGGTTGCGAACTTAATTGTCAGACCTCCTATTCTCAGCTAGGAAGTGCCTTTATGCCACTACTGACTTGCCTCTCTGAGACAGCCAAGGTCATAAATGGAGAAAGACGGTGAAGCTAACCTCTGGGCTGAGCCTCATTATTAGGAAGCCCTAACCGCCCGTTAGCTGCCACTGTTGTAAAACTTCCCCGACTTAATGTACAGACAGAATGCTTCCCGGGGGACCATGCCAGTTTGAAGTTGCAGCCTTAAGTGAATTCGTGTGGAGCAGACCTGTGACCCTGAGTCCCAGAGGTCATAAAGAGGAGACTTGTGGGTTGGATAATAATTGTAATTATTATTATTATTATTATTATTATTATTATTGTGATAAGCTGAATAATGGCTCCCCAAAGATGTCCAACCCCAATCTCTGGAGCCTGCAAATGTGGCCTTATGTGGCGAAAGGAACTCTGCGAATGTGATGAAGTTAAGGCTCCTGAGATAGGGTGATTATCCTGGATTATCCAGATGGGCCCCATGTAATCACAAGGGTCCTCATTAGAAAGAAACAGGAGGAGTCAGAGTTAGACAGAAGGTGATGTGACGCTGGGAGCAGAGCGACAGAGAGAGAGAGATTTGACGATACAATGCTGGTGGCTTTCAAGGTGGAAGAATGTGACCCAAAGGATGTTGCTGGCCTCTAGAAGTTGGAAAAGGCAGGGAAATGGATTCTCCTCTAGGACCTCCAGAAGGGGACACCCCAGGGACACCTTGACTTTATCCCCATGAAACTGATTTGGGACTTCTGGCCTCCAGAATTGTGAGAGAACAAATCTGTGTTGTTTGAAGCTACCACGTGATAGCAATTTGGCTACATGGGTCAACACAGCCATTTCCTTCATGAATGCCAGCAAGAGAGAGTGTCTGCTTGCAAGGTGGGGGGTCACAATCCTATTTATCATAATCATGGAAGTGATATCCCGTCATCCTGACATAGTCTATTGATTAAAAGCACAGTCTACAAACGGAACCACAAAAAAACTTAAACACCTAGAGGAGAAGATCTTGGGGGCCACCAAGTGTCCCCACACCATGCAGACTTCTGGTGTAATGTTTATTTAGTGCCTTGATTCTATCTTTTGAATACTTTTCCTACTTTATGGTGTTTTGCTAATAATATCATTTTTTTATTGAACATCTGCTGTATGCTGGGCTATTTACCATGTTTCCCCGAAAAGACCTAGCCAGACCATCAACTCTAATGCGTCTCTTAGAGCAAAAATTAATATAAGACCCGGTCTTATTTTAATATAATATAAGACTGGGTCTTACATAATATAATAATAATATAATAAATATAATATAATATAATATAATATAATATAATATAATATAATATAATATGATATGTTTTTATAATATAAGACCGAGTCTTATATTAATATTTTTGCTTCAAAAGACACATTAGAGCTGATGGACCAGCGAGGTCTTATTTTTGGGGAAACACGGTAGTAATAACAGCCACTACCATTTATCAAGCCTCGTACAATATGCCAGACATACTTTACTTGCTTTCTCTCTAATCACCACAATATCTTGATGAGGTAAATTCATTCATTCTCATCATTTGTTCATTCAGAAATGTTTATTGAGGACCTACGATGCTCTGTTATGTGCTCTAGAATATAGTGATAATTGACAGGTGATACCCAGGTTCCCCTAGGGCTTACAATTCCAGAGACTATTAGTCATGATCTTTGACCTGGAAGGAACCCCTGCCCCTGTCTTATAGATGAGAGAACTGAAGCTCTGAGTGGCTGAGTCTACTTGCCTACAGCCATAGAGCTCATTACTGTTGGCATCAGGAATGCAGGATCTTTTTATCCAGTTCCAAAACCTCTACCCTCTGGCCATAAGGCCTCACTCCCTTGAACAGTTTGAAAGCTCTTATGTCCCTCTGTATCTCCCCTGATAACTGTCTTAGCGTTTTCAAGTTACCCTGCACATCAGAGAACCGTTAGACATATCAATCAACTTAGAGTTTATCTTTAACAAAACTGTGTCCTGTTTGTTTGGGTTGTTTTGGCACCAGAAAGCAATCTTATATCTCATTAATTCTTCCCCTGGCTTCTTGCTTTTTAAATTCAATGTATTATTATTATTCCTATAAAGGAGGAGCCAGATGAGGGCTGGGGTGGGTATGGAGTACTAGGAAGGACTAAGTGTTGGATGAGATGGGGTGGCAAGAACTTATTTGCTCACCAGCTGCCAGCTGCCTTGGGGGAGAAGCTGCAGGGAAACTCCGTTGGGAGACTCTGCTGGGGCAACTCGGGCTCCCTTGAGCAGACGCTATTTTTGCCATCTTGGAGATCAGTGTCTATGACAAGGTCTAATTTTGGAATAAGGAGTGGCAGGCGATGTGTGGGATGGTCCTCATTCCACCGTGGGGCCTGTCAGTTTTAAAATTTCCTGAGGGTGAGAGTGATAAGGTGGAGAATGACTGAAATTTAGCAGGTTCTCTCAGAGGCTGCAGGGTGGGACTCCACTGAGGGTGACATCTCTGCCCCAGGGTGACTTCTCCCCTGTACTCTGGAACCCTGACTGCACCCAGGTTTGAGAATGAAATCTGAACAACAGGTTTTCACTGTTTGCACTTTGTCACCTCTTTTTTGTTGGTTGGTTTAATTGACAGATTTACTTCAAAACTTGGTTTTGCGTCTAAAATTTGCTAATGAATTTGTAGAATTCAAGTGAAATTCTTCCGTAATTCTGGAAACCAAAGTAATTTATATTCAACCTAATTTAAAAAGCAATGTGCTGTACAGTTTTATTTTGTTATAAAATACAGATGGCATCAAAGAAATCATAGAATATATATATATACACACACACACACACACACACACACACACACACTCTTTAGCCTTCTCACAAGTCAGCATCGCACACTGTCCCCCACTTATCCTACAAAAAACCCTAATTTTTATCTTCTGTTTACAGGCTCTGATTGATTGGGTTAATGTACAGATTACTATTTTTAAAGCAATTACCAGCTCTGTCAAAAATCTTTTATCAAGCATGTACCTACTACTTGCAAAGCAATGTGGTGGGTCTTGTGGGGAATACAAGATAAAATGTAAAAGAACCTTCGCATCTCTAAAGGAGCTTAAAATTGAGATAAGGAGTTATGATTCCTACTCCTCAAAACAGGCAACGATAGAGTCCTGTAAAGTCAATGTGCTGCGATCTCTTTGGATGGAACTTGGTCCTTATTTACCAAAATGAAATCCCTGCATCTCTTTGCCCAGCAATACTACGTCCAGGAATTTAAAGCCCTGCTCCCAGAAGCAGTGGTGGTGTGGACGCGAGTGTTCATGGAGGGAGTCATGCCTTTGTTCTTACGTTCCGCTGTTTGGCAAATATTTGCTGAGTCCTGCTAACCACCGGGTCCTGGGAAAAGAGTCTAAAGACAATAATGTTCCCATTCTTGGGGCGCTTATTTGTAATAACAGCTTACGTGCCGGCCAAAAGGGGATAATGAAATAAACCATGGCACATGCAGTCACAGGAATTGTGTGAGGCAGTTAAAGAGCAGCAGGAGGGTCACACATAGAAATATCAAAGGTGTGTGAAGGAGAGGAATGAGGAAGAGGCAGGACCATAGGCAGATCGGGTCATGCATGCTTTGTACACACACAAGGTGATCTTCGGTGGGTACAAATATGTGTGGTAATGTTGGTTATCTTTGGGGAGCAGATGATGGTTTGAGGGTCTGGGAAGGGACTTTGATATTTCACTATAAGTCTGTCTCTTCCATTTAAATTTTTTGAAAACCATGGCTACAGGTTTATATTTATAGGAACAGAAATAGTAGTTGAATGTCTGGCATATGGCAAACTGAACTGATACCAGTGGTGGGGAAGAGAGATGTTTCTCCCACTGTGAGTGCATAAAAATGCATGACGAGAGACGGAGTTTAAAAGCTTGATAGGTAATCTGTCCACAACATGGAAAATAAATTGGATTTTCAGGGGAAAAAAAAAAAGCTTGATGGATAAATTTTCAGGTGCTAGCAATGGGGTCTCCATCAAGGTTGACCATCTGTTGGGAGAAGGTTATGCCTGAGCTGAGTTTTAGGGTTAACAAGCGTGAGCTACACGCTACTACTGATGGTGATATAATATATCTGACATTTATTGAGAATTTACTTTGTGCCCGGCACTCGTACAAGCGCCAGACATGCATTCACATTTAATCTTCGACATGATTCTATTGGCATGGGCACTGCCATCCCATTTTTATAGCTAAGGCGTTTGAAGTGTGGACACCCAGCTAGAAGTGAGGGAGCCAAGGTTTCAATCCAGGCATGGCTGGTACTGGTGTCCTCACCTTGGCCGCTATGCCCTCCTTACTCCGCGAAAATCAAATTCACCGAATTAAGTCACAAAGCACTCCTCCTAAATTCATCAGAAATTAAAAGAGGCTAAGAGGGATTAACCTATTGTGTTTAGTAATAAACATTCAAGACAGAAGAAACTGTTTCTTCAGACAGGATAGACACAGATACAACTTCGGCTTCTTCCATTAATATGTAGTGATTTTTGTTCCTGTATGTTAGGGGAAAATGTAATTTTCTGAGCATGTCCTTTTAGTCTCTTAT
Organism: Rhinolophus hipposideros; assembly: GCF_964194185.1. Taxonomy (NCBI): domain Eukaryota; kingdom Metazoa; phylum Chordata; class Mammalia; order Chiroptera; family Rhinolophidae; genus Rhinolophus; species Rhinolophus hipposideros. Next base: position 6,202,085 of record NC_138068.1, on the reverse strand, counting down.
AACAATGTAATAACAGCATGCCGGGGTGGGTTTTAAAAACTCCTGTCACCTGATTATTAGATGCTGCCCTCCTTTATATAATTCTTCCCCAGAGCTGTAAGCTCCTGTAACCTGGCCATGTTTAGCTGTTGGCTGCCCTTCTATAGGAAAAGGAAACAGATTGAACGTTGCTAACAGGTTGTGGCTTTGTTTATAAAGTCTAAAACTAATTGCAATGTTTAAGGTGGGGGCTCCGTAAGTAGACAGTAAACTGAGAGCTTGGTGGTGGCAAGACAGCAGGTCGTGACGTGAACCGAAGGTGTGCGTACATGAAAGCAGGCGGTGGATCTGGTTGACCAGATGGGCAATGATGAGTAATCGGCTTTCTAGTGTCAAAAATCATGGCAGAGTGGATGGCGATGGGAATCGTGATGAGGATTGAGAGAGGAATGGACTCAGTTTGATGCCATTTTTAAATCTATTTTGAGAAGTTAGAAAATAAGTGATTTATCCAACTCCGCCGAGGGCTGGCAAACGTTTTCTGAAAAGGGCCAGATGGTAAATATTTTAGGCTTTATGGGCCACGTATGGTTGCTGCTGATGCTTCTTCTTCTCTTCTTCCTCCTCTTCCTTTTTACTTTAGAAATGTAAAAACCTTTCTTAGTTCTGGGCCATTCCACAGCAGGCCACCAGGATTTGGCCTGCAGGCTCTCGTTCCCTCACTTCCCTTACTCTATACCCTGGATTTTAGGCATTAGATACAAATGCACTTATTTAACCAGTCCCTCCCCTCCAAGCCAGGAGGATTCCCTTTTTCTCCTAAGAGTTTGCCAAAGGCAAGAGCAATCATCCCAAATACCTACCGGCAAAATCAGAGGCCACTGACGGCTTTGACCAGCATCAGTCATATTTAGAAATGCCATAAATCATTCACAGGGGTTCCAGCTTTTGGTTGCTTTTTGGTGGCTCGCTTTCTTTCTTTTTTTCCCCATGATATTAAAGTACTGGGCATGACCAGAATCTGACAACCAAAATATAGCATGGAGAAGCCCTAGAGGTGACACCAGAATGGATGGTTGTCACCCACTATGAAGGCTTCAACATTTCGGGGAGACACGGTCAATTGTTTCTGTAGAATTAGAAATTGACTTCTGGAGGGGAAAGACTAGGCGCCATGTGTCTGTAAGAAGCTCAAGGCCAGACACGGGGCTTTCTAAAGGTTTGCTGAGTGAAAGAAACAGGGATGGGTGAGATAATTTTATGAGCTAGAGAAAAAGAAACATGAAGCCAGAATACCAAACCTGGTTCCCTCCCAGTGCCGAAACCCTGTCTAGGTTCCAAGCAAGTCTGCTTCAAGAGGCCATGGAAGGCAGGCCCTGTGGATGTCAATTTTGATGTATAGGTCGGGAAAGGATTTCCGTAGTGAGGAGACATAAAAAGTTACCAGAAGCAAAGGGAGCAATGATTTTGTGTGATGCATGTGGCTGAGAGTTCAGATGGCTTTGAATAAATAGATGCAAATCACTTTCATTCCCCATGAAAATAGCTGTTTGAGTGCATCTGGTGCTCAGCAAAATGCTGCACTTGGAAATTTGGCCCCAAATGGTCGATTTCACGAAACAGTCTGCTTTATCAAAGCTGCAGGTGACAATGGAGGCATTGTTTTAGCCGAAGTTCTGTACAACTACTGGCTCTGTATCTTCTCCTTAGAAGGAAAGCAATCTTCTCTCTCTCTCTCTCTCTCTCTCTCTCATTCATAAAGTAAGCCTCTGCTTGCTGTATTTCCTTGACAGTTCAGTAACGTTCTGTGATTCCTCCGTAACATTTTGATGATAGGAACACCCATCATTTTTCCTGCAAAAGTCAGAACAAGGGAGAGGAGTCGGAGAAAGTAAAGACAGCTCTTTGTGTGGTTTATGCCCAATATGTCAGAGCTGGAATCAGGACTGGGCAGCCCATGGGAACACGTTTCAGTAGGAAGCCAAGAATCGACCAGAGCCTGGCCGAACCTCTGTTTGATTCTGTTCCTCAGGGTGCCGGGGGCATTCTCATCTCCTTGTAGCCTAGTGTTTGGCCAGTTGCCATTTCTCTATGCTTTAGAAATAAAATTTGGGGGCTTTTTATCGTTATGAACAGGACATGCGCCCATGCTTAAGGTCTTCATAGCACCCTTAGTCCTTTCTATGAGAAACACACAGGGCTGTGACATGCACGTTAGTTCTGGAGTACGAGGCCAGGGCTTCCATCTTGCCTGGGCTTCATTCCCAGCTCCGTGTCCTCGGGCAAGTCCCTGCGCCACCTTCGTATTGGTTGCCCCCTCTATACAGGGGGTTTATTGATACAGACTTTGCCAGGCAAGATAACATAAAGGGGAGTGCAGCGGTCCCGCAGATGAAGGAAAGGCAGGCACAAGAGCTGCTCTGTGGACTGCTTCCACCTTCACGACTACCTCCCACAGCGATTACAAAACATGTTCAACCGCATTTGCACTGCTGTTCCAGAGGAATTGGTGACTGCCACTTAGCGTAGCAATTAGCATGTTAAGCAGTTTGTATGGATTAAATGAGCCTGCTTCATCAAGCAGAAAGAACCTCAAAGAATGCTGCAAACGTGGTTATCGTCATAAATTACTCCCAGTACCAAACTGTATGAGACATACAGACGGTGCCCAAAAAAATGTGTGTACGTTTTAAGAAAGGAAAAAACTGTACGAAAATTGTACTCCTCAATATACACCGATAACAAAAGATGAATACAAGTCGTGTGTATGTTTTTTTGGCGGGCACTCCCAGTATTTGCTAGAACTTTACAAGGGTGTTCGATAACCCTCAGAAGTATAGATTTGACAGATTTGGTAAACAGAATGCATGTTCCACAAACACAGGCTTGATTTTTATGTCTTTTTTAAAAAGTATTGTCTTTGACGACTGTTCTCTTTCGAGGGAGACATTTGGACTGGCTTTTGTAGAAATAAACCTCACAGGTTAAGGTTCAGTTGAAAACACATTTACTACTCATGAGGTATTTGGAGTACTTCTCTCTAGTTAGAGATTTGAAATTATGTTGAAGCTTCTTTGAAAACTCTTTTCTGGTCTCTTTTTGACTTCCCTGGTTTTCATTTTCTAGCAGCTGTCATTTGCAGGAGACCAGTGGGGTAGGGCTGGGAGGGGAGGACCAATGAAACTCCAGTGTCGGATAAAAGGTGAGACATGCTGGTTTTGCTTTGGAAAGGATCGCTCTGGCAGCTGTTCCAAAAAGGCTGGGAGTGGGTCAGGCAAGAGGATAAGTAAGAAGGCGAGTTAGGGAGGGCTGTTTTGTCATCCAGGCATCTAGGTGGGTGCTAGTAATGCAGACCAGATGGCAGGGAGGGGGGTGTTGAAAAGCGGGTTCTAGATACATTTTGAAGATTGGAACGACAGGATTTGCTGATGAAGGAGCGAGTAAACAATGTAGTCTCAAAGGTTTTTGTTGTTTTTCACCTTTCTTAAACAGATTAACAGGTAGAATGGAAGACCCAATTACCTAGAAGGGGAACAATAGGATTGTGCAGCCTGAGAAACAATAGTTCAGGTTTGTACTTGTTAAATGAGAGCTGCGCACTCGGCATCTAGGTGGAAGCGTGAAGTGGGTTGAGTACACAAGTCTGAGATTTGGGGAGAGGCTGGAGTTACAGATGTGTCTCTGAGAATCATGGAAGTGTGGGTACTTGGTATTTAAACCTACCCCAGTGAGGGGTCCTGTCCGTGAGCATGTGTACATAAGCAATTGTGGCCCTTTGATTTTAGAATTGTTTTATGTCACTTCATAGAGGCCTACCTTTCTCTTTTTAACAGCTAAGAATTCGTTTGTTGTATAGATGAACAGTAATGTGAAGATAAGACTGCTTTGTTCACGAACAAAAATGCAATTACCAACTCATCTACTTTTCTGATGCAGTAACATTTAAAAGTAATTTCTGAGTCAGTCTAAAATCCAGTTTGACATGTACAGTAAAATTAAATTTAAACATTTATTTAAAAACTGGTCTTTGGAATAGTTGTCGATAGATTGGGTCCCAGAATAAAAATTGTGGTTAACGGGATAAAATGTGATAAAGGAGATTGGGTCCAAATTTAATTCCATTATGTCATTTGGTAAATTAAAAATGGTTAGGGAAATGAACAGATAAGGTGTGGTACAGCCAAAGGACGGGTTATGGTGCAGACATGAAAATGACATTGTAGAAGGTGGCAGTATTTAGGGACATTAAGATATGTTGTATTCATCATATACTTGGGGTGCCAAACAATTTATACACATTTGAAGAGATATTATCTATGTATTAATTTTGGAAGTTGAATTGAATTACGGTAGCAATGTGTAGCATGACGTTTGCTTAAACGATGGCGTTAATCAAATGAATGCTAGCGTCGCCATGCAACAGGCAGGACAGTCAAAGAAAATGGCGGAAGCATGATTGTCATTCCAGGAGTGCAGGATGATTTTGAAGTGGTATTTGAAATTCGAGAACGTTGTGGAAGTAGGACGACAGTGGAGGCGTGAGTGTGCAACAGAATCTCCAACACGCCTCACAATTGCATGCATTTGTGATAAATTTGAGACGCATGGTACTGTGTGCAGAAACGGAAATGGCATGCATGGCAACACAAGTGGACACTTGGATCAACGTTGCTCAAGCAGTAGTTCGCTGTAATCAGAAGTGTCTGGACGCTGATGGGAACCACTTTGAGCACCTCTTGTCATTGCAGAAGTCAAACGTGACTTGTACTCATCTTTTGTTATCGATATATATTGAGTATTACAATTTTAATACAGTTTTCCTTTCTTAAAATTATTGATATAAGGCTAAATATAAATACTGTTAACATTTATGGAACCCCACGATGAGTCTTGTATCTTCTTAGAATTAGCTGCTGATTAGGAATTCTTTTTCTCTGATTTTAAAGAGTAAAGGAGGTTAAATAACTAGCCTAGGGTCATGCAATTATTAATGGCAGGTTCCAGACTTTAACCCAATTTTCAGCCAACTTTGGGCCCTTACCACGGTGGAAAACTTTATCCCAGAACAACTGATCCAAAGGTGATAACTAACATAGGACAGTACTTCTCAAAGTGTGGTCCCTGGACCAGTAAGGTTGGAATCATCTGGAAACATGGTAGAAATGAAATTTCCTGGCCCCCGCCCCCATGGTTGGGGTGGGGGGGGCAGGAATCTGCATTTTAATGTGTCTTTTGAGAGGTGATTCTTATGCTTGCTAAAGTTGGATAAGCACTGACCCAGGGTCCAGAAAGCATGGGTAGAGTATATATGCAAATATTATTTTCACAGGAGAATAAGTAGGCAGAAGGCATACTTCACGAAGCCATAGTTCAGGAAGCCACATGGAGAAAGAACGTCAATGAAATTGGAGGGTAGTGTGAATGAGACAGCGGGGTGTTTGATGGAATGAGAGAGACACTGAGACGCTGGTTTCTTTTGAAACCATTTTACTTTTTCTCTCTTGGACTGAATTGTCCCTTCTGACTCAACTTGCCCACATTTTGTGCTTAAAATACCCATAGAAAGAAAGCCGGTTTATATAATACTTTCTGAAACTGAGGGCACCGTCAGACCTGAATGAGCTTTGCAAGTCTCTTGGGTTGAGCAGACATCCGGGCTTAGATGCAGCTCTGACTCACAGCTCAACCCTATTGTCACAACTTTGTCCTCCTTCAGTCAGGTCAGGGCTCAGCTGGTAGAATGAATGGAAACGGACAAGGTGATTTGCATATGCAAAGTTGCCATGGCTGAAGCCCCACTTGAGTTCCTTGAAGGAACAGCCTGGTGGAAGTTTGAGTCTAACAGGATAGAATTAGGTGTGGAAGTATCACTCTGTTTGCCATCGGGATGATTTATGCTTGTTTCTGAATGGGTCCAGACCGATGTCACAAACACTGCATATGGCACTCACGATTGACTGTAGCAGCGAACAATTACATCCTGCCGTGCGGTTCAGTTTCGCAAAACACAATTCTCCACCGTAAAAACAGTTGGATTCCAGAGAAGGACGATACAGTGTGATAGTGTGACCAAGACTCACCCCTGCTCTGCACTGCTGGTCTCAGACTCATAAAAGAAGTGCGTAAGCAGTAAGGACGCATCAGCCAAACCAAATGGAGACCACGGAAACCAACAGTGCAGTCAGCGAGTGGAGGACAGTTGATTTTGTCTCACTGAGGAGCCCTGGGTAGTGTTCATTAGAATTGTTTCTCTCTCAAGAGGGTGGAAATGATTCACCCATTATTATGAGGGGAGGGTCTTTGCAACCGGCACTTCCCTCCCTGTGAGTACAGGGAGGCTTTGAAAAGGGCCTGTCTGCTCTGTTGAGGATGATAAGGATGGGGGTGCATGCTTTGGCCAGCTGTCACTCAAGGTGAAATGTTACTTCCCCTGGGACTGATAGCCACCCACTAACTCATTATGTCATGTTTTTCCTACTAGACTGCATAGCACAGAGGACTATCTGCTTTTGTATTTTTGACGACAGCTTTATTGAGATGTAATTCACATATCATACAACGCACCCTTTAAATGGTACAATGCAATGGTTAATAGGTTCACAGAGTTGGGAAACCATCTCCTTTATCCATCAATTGCCCAGCCTTAGGCAACCCCTGACTTACCTTCTGTCTCTCTGGCTTTGCCTATTCTGGGCATTTCATATAAATAGAATCCTACAATGTGTGGCCTTCTGTGACTGGCTTCCTTCACTTAGCACGATGTTTTCAGGTTCATCCACGAGGGAGCAGGTATCAGGACCCCATTCCTTGTGATGGTAACCTGATTACTTTTTATTTGTTTAATTTTGTAAGCTGTCTCATTAGAAGGGAAGTTCCTTGAGGAAGGAGACTTTGAGATTCAAACGAGGGTAGGGGTGTGTCCCCTATCACACAGCTCATAAGGACAAGAACCTAAACTGGTATGTGGGTCCCTGATTCCATGGGCAGCTTCCCTCCTTGGCAACGCAATGATTTTTGTACCTTTGAAACCACACCAGTTAAGAGCCACGGATTAGTTCAGGCCACTGGGCAGTATCAGAACTCACTTAGGCTGGGTTAGGAAGAGACCTGGGGGCATCCCTGCTGTTCGGTGGGACAGTTTGAGTGTTGGAAGGGCAAGAAGGTGCTTGTTTGACTTTCACGAAGCCTCACCTTTCTTCCCTGGGGGGGCCTTGCGCTAACACTGCTAATGGAGGGAATAAATGTGTGGGCTGAACTCCCTGCTGTCACCTTTCCTCGCTGACTGTGCAAATGCGCAGAGGCAGATCCTCCCCCGAGGCTCTGCCTCAGTGCATCACTTGAATGGCAAAGCAGAATGAAGCAGTCTTATTACCACATCCCCACAGGCAGGGACAGCCACCTAACGCTGTGGCAGGAATTCAGCCTTGGGCTGACAGGGCTTCTAATTTGCTGGGTTGATTAGGATTTCTTTCTGAAAAGTATCCCCTGTTCCCTGGACAAAGGCTGGGTTCATTTGATCATCCAGCCATCGTCCATCATCCATCCATCCATTCTCTATTTGTTAAGCCTCTGGAGGCCCTCGCCAGGTGATGGGGATACAGAGATAAAAGAAATGAGCCCGCTTTCCAGGAGTTCATGGTCTTCAATAGGAGGCAGGCTAGTTTGGTGGCTTTCACAAAACAATGCAACGATCAGAGTAAGAACAGAACTTACTATTTTTTTTTACTTAAGGGAGAAGAGATGTCAGGAAATGTCCAGGGGAGGTGATACCTGAGCCTACTCCTGAAGGGAAGGTGGGCATTAACCAGGGGACAAGTGGGGACAGCTCTCAGCTTAGGGAGTAGCATTTGCAATGGCATAGAGGTGTGAGAGTGGGCACCACAGGTGGCTAGAAATAGCTGCACTGAGGGGTGTGGTTTGAGCCACAGTACAACATGAGACGGGAGGGGGTAGGAAGATCAGAGGGCTGTAGGCTGAGAGAACTGAGACAGGATTTGTAGACAACATGTTTCTGTTTCTGTTTCAGTCTTGGGGAGTCCTAAAACTCAGCTCCTAACTTTTGGTCAGCTGATTGAGAATTCTCTGCCTTACTTTCCTTTTCTGTAAAGTGGGGGAATTGGATTAGAGGAAGAATTGCAAACTCGTATGCCTACAGAGGCCAGGCAGATTGATGTAACTGATGAATGTCAGGGTGTGAGACAGTAGAGATAGATGGGAGGGGGCAGTGGTAGACGGAAAAGCACATGCAGACCACAATCAGCATAACCACCTCAGGAGCATAGATTATAGTGAAATAATTAGGAAGGGCAGAGTTTTGTGTATATATACATATATATACACATGCACACATATACATGTATGTATAAGTTAACTATAAGTTTATATAATTTAATATTTAATGGTGGCTATATTTAACAACCAGCTCACAAAATTCCTGAGCATGTAACAACTGGTCTTTGCAAGCTGGTTCAATCCAGCTCTCCTACACCATTGGCTGGGTTCATGCTTTCATTCAACACATATTTACTGAGCATCTTCTGTTTACCAGGCACTGTTGTGAGAGCTGAGAACACATCAGTGAGGGAAACAGATAACAACATTCTCTTCTGGTTCTAAAATCCGATGGCTTTTAGCGCCTTCCCTTCTACCAGTCTTGTCCCTACATATTTATGTTGACGTCTGCAATTCATACACTAATGTGCTTCTGTGGACCACACTCATGGTTCCCTGTGCATGGGTCACACGATCTCTGCATCTGTGAATGCTGCGGACATCCGGTAACCTGAGTTGTCCAACATTTAGAAGTGGCAACTAAGGACAGCTGGTGTGACCTCAAACATCCTGCAGCCTTCCTGGGGACGAGAGGTAATCTGGGGGATCTAGGAAGGATATGGAACTCCTGGAATTCAGTGGACCAAGGGGGAGAGTTTGGGATCAGACTGTGGGGCGTTCCTCTGGGGAGTCCTCTCTGACTGTGAACTCCCTTCTTCCCTCCCCCCACTCCGATTTGGAGGCCCCTTTCCTTTTGTCCCAGGGCACCTAGACTTCCTCTGTCTTAGCTTGTACTTACTGTCTTGTAATTGACTCTACTTCTCTGTCTCTCCCAGGACAAAAGCTTCTTGATCCATAGACTATGCTTTGAAATCCAAATCAACAAGTATGTGATAACTAGCTGAGAAAATACACTTCCCGTTGATTGGTCAGGTGGCCAACTCTGGTCAGTTCGTCCTCTCTGGAAAAAATCAAGGTTTGGAATGTGTCTCAGCACGTGTAAAGATTGTCCCCCCCACCCCCCACAAATACGGCAATCAGGGCTTTAAGATATAATTTGAATTTAACTGAACTTGAACTTAACTAAGCATGGAGAACAAAATAGGTGCCCCTCACTAGGTTCTGAGAGACTGGACGTTGTCACCCCCTTGCTGCATGAACTTGAACCTTGATTTTCTGTCTTGCTCACTCAGGTGACTGACTACATGTTTCCTATAGTTCTTCCAACTCTGATGTTCCATGATTCTATTACGTTTCCCTGATACGTGCAGGATACTAAATGGATGACTTGGGATAATTTTTCTGTTCTTTACAGAGTTCCAGGATGTGTATTTAATGGAAATACGGGGACAAGAGTGTGGCTCAGATATGGCACACGTTTTCACTGTAACACCATTTCGATATTCACCTTGGGCTCAGGGGCATTTGATAAACTGAACTGGAGAGTGATTCATTGTAAGATTGAAGTGTGTTGGTTCATAAACACTTTTTTTCTAAGACAGGAGTGGAATTGTATCTTTTAGCAGGAAGGGGGAAAGCCCTCAAAAAACTTCTGCACAGACGAAGCCTCGTGCAGCTCATTTGAGAAGATGAGAAACGAGCGGAGACATGGCAGGCTCCCTCAGCCCCTTCAGAGATGCGTCTCGGCCAGTACAGCTGTTGCCCAGGTCTTGTTTGTGTGACTACATGGCACCAGCACCCACTTTTTTGGGGAAGAACCCCTCCTTCATCTCTATAGCCTGGACTTCTCAAGCCAGCATTTCCCACCAAATGTTTTTCAGCATTTTTTTTATAACCCCTGTGCAATTTCCAGCCTCCAAGCTATTTCCCAAAGTAACAATGACTCTGGTTATAAATGGGTGTGTGTTCTGTGTGATAGTCCCATAAAACGATTTTTCCAACAACTTTGCAGAATGAGAGGTTTTTCTGGAAGGTCTCTATCACATTATAGCAGAAATACCTCTACTTAAAAACTCGATGGTTGGGGTCATTTTCACTTTTACTTTTGAATGTGAAAGTACTGTTTATTATAAGAGTAAAAACAAAACTATATAAAAGTGTATAAGGTTTAAAAAAAAAGGGGGGGAGGAAGAATGCAATCTTCTCTCCTGATACCCCAGGTTACCCAGTTTTAACTCCTCCAAAAATAGTGTTAATTTCTCTTTCCACCAGTGGCAGGTGGAAGCACCCATTCAGTTCCCTCTTCTCTAGTTGATATCAAGCATCAGAGGTACTTGCAACAGTGAAGAAAAATAAGGGTGGACACTTGCCTCTTACACTTTTCACCCAATCACTTCCTAAGCCTTCTCACCCATAGAGAATTCAGATAGTTTTGCACGAAATGATTTTTCATCATTTTTCTCCAAAGACAATTAAAATGCTCCTTTCTTAAAACGAGGTATTCTTTCAAAGGATTGAGAAAGAAAGAGAGAGCCAGGCCTTGTAATGTTCTCTGTGAAACGTGACATTGGTGTTATTGCATCCTTGTTCCTAAATAAGCTTTCTAAAAATATAGTCAAAGCACGCTGGCCTGTAGGAATATATTCAGTCATGTCGTGAATAATTTGAAGTGATGGCTATTTACCAAATGTTCTCCTTATATTAAACGTTTTATTGTATTAAATATAATCTCTTTATGTTAAGAAAATCAAATACTCAGTACCTTGAAAATTCAGTTCTCTTCCTCCCTTTATTTTCTTGCATTCAGGTAAGTGAGGTTGAATGTCACCAGACGTCACTGGTAGTAAATAGGTTTTCTTTTGGGGGTTTGCTCTCAAACTTGGAGACTTTCGTGTCTACAGAAATAGGGAAATAGACACAGAACTTTTCTACTAGCTTTGTTCTCAGCCTTTTGCCCTTTTGATCTGAGAGGATATGTTTAGAAAAATAAAAAAGGTCCCCGTGAAACCTAGTGCTATATAATATAATTTGGTAATTGTGCTATTGTGATAAGGACTGAAAATTCAGTCATCACATGTAAATGCAACACATATAAATTAAATTATCTTTGGAAGAAATGGTTATAATTTTTTCAACCTGAGGGTGTCATCAGCTGCAATGATTTTGGGTCTCCAGGGTATGAAGACCCTCATATTATTTTGGCTTTATTGAGTGAATGTACTGGTATTATGCCAGGAACTACCATGCTGATGAGATACGTAGAGTGGAGAGTTTTCTTTTAACAACCACCACAACAAAGAATCTTTAAGTGGGTGTTGCAATGAATAGTAAATAGTGATGACATCCTCCATTTTTTCGGTACCTAGTGTGTGCTAGGCGGGGGCTAATCAGGCATGCCACTGAACTTTCATACAGCCCAAATGGGTAGGTAGGTATTTAGTGCTACCAGGTGTCATATGAGAAATTGAAATGGCATTCCTCCGGATACAGTGGTCTGCCATTCACTGTTCTTAACGATACAATGAGTAGAGGTTTCCTTTTTAATTCCTGTAAATCTACCTTCCTCTGGTGTGTAGTTGGCTTTGTGCAGTTAACTAGGTTCTGAGTAAAAGGCGACCCGGCGTGCCGTCCATCGGTCCGGCTGTTCGTCCGCCCTCTTCCAGCCCCGGGGTGGCTGACACAGCCCTTTCTTCCTTTGACACAGCTCCAGATGAAGATGAGTGAGCGGGCCGCCTCGCTGAGCGCCATGGTGCCCCTGCCACGCAGCGCCTACTGGCAGCACATCACCAGGCAGCACAGCACCGGCCAGCTCTACCGCCTGCAAGGTAAGCCCGGCGGGCAGGTGGGTGGGCCAGCGCCTGGCAGCCCTGGGAGGGGCCTCAGCTCCCAAGTCAGTCTGCCTCTTCGCCTTCCGCCCCACTCAGAATCAGAGCCCCCATCAAGGTGTCACCCCCCCCCCCAGACCCTTACTGTATCAGTGTCCTGGGGGGAATTGTTTCCAATGAAGATTCCTGGGCCCTCAACCCCAACAATTCTACCCCTTAAGAGCCTAGGATGTGGTTGAACAAACAGTTCTTTCAACAAACGCCTACACAGGATCTGGGCAAGAGGTCTGGGGTCCACTCTTCAGAGAAATAGTCGAGTGGATTGATGTCTAATGGCATCGGCATTGCTTGGGAAGTTGCTAAAAGGGCAGACTTTCGGGCCACTCCAGAGACCTAGGAATCAGCTGTGGGGCCCAGCCATCCTTGTGTCAAGCCTCCAGATGATTTCTCAAGCTTAGGAACCTTGCCTGAGGGTGCCCTGGATGTGGGGGTGTGGGGGGGACATGGGGGTATCTTCTGTGACTCTAGCAAATCCTCTGGAAGACACCTGTCTTCCAGAAAAGTGGTCTGTGCAGCAGAGAATGGCCCATGGGCAGACAACAGAAACTATGAGAAATTCTATGCAAACACTTTCTTATCCTTTCAAATGCAGCATTTTAAAACAATGTTTTATAGTCTCTAAGAGCAGCTTGTGCATATATAATTTATAAATACATCGGCCTGTGGGGGAACCTTGCTGAAGATCTCGTCACCAAGAGGGTGAAAGATCCCAGAACTTCGATAGAGCATGCCCGAGATGGCACTGGCATGCCTGAGATGTGCACATTTGCGGAGTAAATAAGTGACTGACAATGGAAAACAGTGGTCTCAGCCACAGATGCCTGCTCGCTGTGCCCCAGTCACCCAGCCTTCCATTTAGCCTTTCCTGCTGCTCATTTCCCCCCAGAGAGCTTTTCCTGTTCTTTCTCCCTGCAATGCCCTGGCTTTCCTCCTCTCCGACCTAGTTAACCCTTTCTCAGCTCCAGGTCTCACCTCCACTGTCTCCCGGACTGTATTAGAACTAGTGTGGGCATCTCTGATGACGGGTAGTCATAATGTGTAGGTGAGGGCACTCTCTTTTATAGCCCTCATCACAGATTTCATTTCGTATTTAATTGCAAGGCCACTTGACTTATGACTAGCTCCTCCAAGAAGCAATAATGCCAAGGCGGGCAGGAGAGTGTTTTTTTTTTTTTTTTTTTAATCCTCATCCTGTTACCTTCCTGTGCCAGGCTTGGAGTAGCTGTTCCCTGAATACTTGGTGAATGAATATGTAATGTTAAGAGGGCACTGAAGACACGTACGTTCTATTCTTTATGACGAGTCTCTGTTTGCTAGCAGAGAGCACGGCACATTGTAGATGCTCAAAAAATATACCCTGAGTGACTGCATTGCTAAATAATTGATAGATACGTTTACAGTCTAAGACAAATCCACAGAGAGAGGGAGAAGGTTGGGTGACATCAGGTTGTCACAAATGCCATTTGTTCCATATCATCTTCTGAACTGTTTGCAATGTTTCAATTATGTCATCACAGTTCTTGTCATATCCGTACCACTTACACTATCATTCAATTTAAATACATTTATTTTCTTAAAAAGAATGCATATTTAATTTCACTACCTCTAAATTGTTGTAAAAACTGGCCACATTGTTTCCTAACCTACAGTACGATGAGTAATAATTATTGCAGCATGTGAATTTCCACTCACATCAAGCTATTGAACTGCTTTATAACTTCACTTTCTACACATACCAAGATAACCTTTACAAAAGGGGGTAGATTCTGTGCGTCTGGAATGCAAAAGAAAGTTGAGAACTAAAGTAAGGTAGGCATCACAGAGAAGAAATTGATAAATTGTACCTTGATTCCCCGAGGGACAGAGTGGTAATTTGAGCATAGTCCACTTGCACCAACATGGGCAAATCGCCGTATTTCCCTAGAATACCATATTTGCAAAGATGCCCCGAGAGTGAGGAAGTCCTGAGCACATAGGATAAGTTGCAGTTTCAGAATTTATTACCCAAGACCCTGGAGCTTTAAAATCTTCAGGACACTTGGGACAGAGAATGTCACATGGAGGACACACACATCTTACAATCCTTGACTAAACTATATGCTTAACCAAGATAAGTATACATTCATCAGAATAATTTAAGGCGAAGGGGGTCTCATCAGAGCCCTGATTGTATAATAATACATATTTTTTAAATCTTACGTTGTAAGTGCGTATGTTAAGATGCTGTTAGCCTACGGTTTGTCTGCCCCTAGGGTATCTGAGACTTCCCCTGACAAGGTTTACATCTGGATACTAAGAAGAAAACAACTATTTTCTAGCACACAGATACAGATTTTTTCATTTTGTTTTTGTTTTGTTTTGTTTTTGAGCAACAGCAACACCTGCACATTTACCTGCAAGCAGAAAGCCCATATTCCGGTTGGAAGTCCATAGATAGCTGACAGGTCTGGGATGATCCTTCAATACTAGTAATCCATGACATTCCAAAATAACGGGAGTGATGGTGTCCCTTGGGGCAGAGTGACACACGACATCACAGCCAACCCCAAAATTCATGTTCTTTGAGAAGTTCTCATCATTTTTTATCAAAAATAGCAAGCCATAAATCAAGCCACCCCTCCACATTACACTTACGTGTAACCCCTCTAGATTTAGGTGTATTATTTTTTGTCCTTATCGTCCATCACTCAGAAGTCACAAGGTATCCCCGGAAAATCAGGTTCAAGTTTATCAGGATAGATTTTTCAAATGAACTCAATAGTAGTACTTACAAGAGTATTTTGAAGAAAGTGATGGTTTCATTTCTAATGAAATAAATGGTGGTGCGCACAAGAAAAGGCGCCTCAGAATTCCCGCAGAGATGACAGCTTATCAAGCTTTGTGATGGATAATTATAGGGCTTCAAAGATGACCATGTCCAGGCTTGAGAGATGATAATTAAAGCTTTCATTGTTTGCTTTTTTCTACATACCATGATCTTCATTGAACATAAATTTTTTATTAAGAATTCTTTCATTTTTCCTGTTTGGGCTGCATACTAATAGGCCATGAAATATCCTGTTATCTTTGATTGAAAAATGGCCTTGAAATTGCTTCAAATTCTTTTTGTGCTTTGTACCCATTATTTCATCCAGTTATTTGTTCTCATGTACTTCTGTTACCTGTGTAGGAATTTATGTAAATGTATTTCATTTTGATACGCTGTATTAGTGTTTGCTGAGATGTTTCGTTACGTAGATTTCTCCACGTTTATTTCATCTTGTGGATTGCTTTTTTGCCTGAGCCAATGTTCCTTGAGATACAGTGCCAATATGTGGTCCATGTGACGGATGGGACACAATTTACCAGTAATTTGTTACGTTATAAAAATGTTGTTCACAGACTTCCTAGAATTATCTTGCTTATCGGGGTGGTCATATACATGACAAATAAATGGAATAAATTGATCTATTGTTTCTCCTTTCCTTCCCCTATCTCAGGGGAAAACACTGAAATTGGGAAAAATTCATGACATCATGACCCCATGTGTGCCACGTGATAAAGCTGCATGGCACAACATTTCTTCTTGTTTTGCTGGTGTTTATGAGTTGTCATCTCTCTGGCTGATTCACCTACCTTGATGTATTTCAGGATGACTAACCCTAAAGATCTGGAGGTTAATCTTGGAAATCACACACACCCTTATGAAGGAATTTATCTAACTGGGTTGAAAAAATTTTTCATTGCCTCCCCAAATTTAGTCCCAGAGTACCACCTGGTGGTTGGTTTTGGAGTTGTCATTTTCTTATTACTCTTTTTGGCGGGGAGAGGAAGGGGCTGGTTCTGAGGCGTGCCACATATACCAAGGCATATTTAATCCACTTTCACTGTGTCTCCCGTCCCATTTTCGAGTTTTCATATGGCAATTCTCTTTTATGGTTAGGCATATGCAGAATTAACGGTTAGGCATATGCAGAAGGAGGTTTATCCTGAAAGCTGGAAGACATTTATGAAGGGGAAGCATTCAACAAGTATATCTTGAGCACTGTTACATGATTCCTTTAGGAATGCACTGCATGAAATAAGCACAGAGTCCTCTTTTCCCGTCGGTGTTCTGTGTCGTCCTAACCTCAGTAGCTATCACCCTAACCCCCAAAAGTACTATGGGTCCAATCCGTTTGGGGAAAATGCTGCATGTTAATTCTCCTTTTCGAGACTCAGAATGCCAGTCAATATTTTCAAGGCTCTGGATGCAGTAAATAATCGGTTTAACCCAGATACCTACCCATTTATTGAACATGAAACCTCTTCTTTTCCTTTTTATATAAATAAACAGTAACTTTATCACTATCGACGTGCCAGGTTGGTTCCTTACTAGGGAGATAAAACATACTCAGTGAGATAAGACATACTCTTTATAAAAGCTACCCTTTTCTGAAGCCCTACTGGGTGCAGACTCTGCACCAGGTACTTAACATACACGCTCTCATTTAGCCCTTAAAACAGCCACCTAAGAGCATGTCATTCTCATTTGCACTGAAGGAGCTGAGAATTTGAAGGGCTAGTAATGTGTCCAAGGTCACCTAGCTAGTAAGCAGTTGAGGTTTGGGTCTCTCCATGTATCCATGCACTCGTTCGTTCGTCGGTAAATGTTTACTGAGCATCTCCTTTGTGTCAAGTGATGTGCCAGTGATGGAGGGGCTACTAGACACATTCTGTCCCAGAACTTAAAGGTGAAAGAAGAGCCCCAGTCAATAATTAAGCGAACGTGGACAGGTCAAATTGAAAAGAGAGTGTTTGTACTGGAGAATAGTGAGGCCGAGTTGCTGGTTTGGGGAGAATGATGACCAAAGGACTTCTTTAGTTGGGGTGGTCACAAGAGGCTGTGGCCTTTATCCCAAGAGCTGAAGTCTGAGAAGAGGCAGCTCTCCTGAGAGTGAGGGAAAATCAATCTCCATAGAGACATTAGCAAGTGCAAAGACCCTGAGACAGAAACGATGGGGTGGGGGGGATGAAAGAAGAGAAAGGAGGCAGTGTGGCTGGTGCATAAGGGGCGTGGGGCATAGCTTGATGTTGTTTGGTTCCCCTGGTAACAGTGTGAGTTGGCAAGAGGGACTGTCTTCTCCATTTCAATGAAGGCAGAAATGGAGGCCGTTGGAGGAGAAGTACTCGCTCACCATCACATAGCTAGTGGGTGAGGGACTGGCTTGGGAACTGCAGTGTTCTGACTCCTAATCCAGGGCTGCTTCTGTCTTCTATCAGATGGTCTTGTCTGTGGGAGGAAACCCTATCACAGGCACGCACCCTGCTGTGGAGAGAACGCCTCCAGGGAACTTCCAGCCCACATGGTTTACTTATGTGTTTTAAACATGATAGATTCTTGGAGCAAGTGGCTACTTTGGAGAAGTTAACGTTGGTTGTTCAATATTAATTCGAACACAGTCACATACATTGCATGTGCAGCAGTTACGGGAGAAGTAATAGATAAAGATCTGAGCAAATGTGAAAAGATGACAAATAAACCAGTGTCTCAAATTCATATGTCGGTAGGGGCCCAGGGCGGGCATGCTGAGTGAAACAGGACAGGTATGGGCATGGTGGGTCCCTGGTGAATCACAGACTTCATTTGCAAAGGGCATTCTGCAGCTACCTCTAGGTGGTCACTGGAGCAGGATATAGGCCAGGGTTACCTTCGGTTTCATAGGGCAATCAGCGCCTTTATGGGAAGCCTACAGTTATTTAAATAGTGACAAGCTAGTCCAAACGTGTGATGGCCTGTGCAGACCAGTGAACAGGTCTGGGGCCCGAAGGGGCTACAGGCCACTGCCAGCTTGTGACCTTTCTGTGAGCTGCAAAAATGGAAGAATATCTCTCAGTCCATTTCCTGGCTTTAAGCTAAACACTGCATTCAAACCCAGCTGGAGAGACTCGATTGGCCAGCATGATAGAAGCTGCAGGTGTCTTCATTTCGGCTTGACCCCAAATGCGTGCTATCAGTCACTTTCCTGGCAAACTCAGAGTCTCCAGTTGATGGGACCACCAAGGGTGTTGCATGTGACCAAAGATTTGGATTTTGCATTAATATTGTTTACACGCTGTCTGCTTCCTGTGGGAAATGTTAACTAAAAGATATACCTGGATGTTTACTTGTAGTTAATACGTTAATACAATATCTCTATGTTATGGCATGGGTACGTGTGTGTGTTACAAAGAGACTAGGATTTGTGTTCAACATGGCTGAGAGGCTGCAAGAAATGATTTCTAGTGACTTAAGATATTTGAATATTCAAGATTTCTCTAATAATCACTGCTGTTGTGTGCCAGTGACTAGACAACTGGAGATATATATATATATATTATGGTGTAGATTTAAGGCATGCAAATATCTGAATCTGTGATTTTTGTTTTTGTTTTGGTGTTGTGACCTCAGTAATTTACGTGGGACTTCACAGTTCGGGATATCCTCTGTGCTTTCTTTCATCCTCAACAGTATCGTGAGGAGAGCAAAAACAAATGTCTCCCCATTTTGTTGAAGTGGAAAATGGCTGAAAAGTTACGCTTCTGGTTGGAAGGTCAGATGGGCTCAGACAGGTCAGATGGAGGTCAGGATGGTTTGTCATCATGCAACAGAGCACAAACTTAAGGCCACAAGCCACCATCAACCTTTTTGCTTGGTTCGGTGTTTAAAATCAGCATGGTTTTGAATGTGCTTCAGTGGGGCAGGCATGTGCCACTTAAGTGTGGTCCCATCTCTCTCTGAATGACGCCGGCTTGGCCGCTCTGGCTCTGGGGGTGCTGTACTCCCTCAGGTTTCGGTCATTCTCAGTTCTGAGAGCTCTTCACAGGCCAACAGTGTACATTGCTCAGCTCCTGGTAACCCTCAGCCAGCAGATGGCAGTCAAACCTCTTGTTTGTATAAAATCAAGAGCTCTCTCTACAGGGACTGGCAGACTGTGGCCTGTGTGTGGCCTGTTCTCGCCTGCTGTGTTTTTGTGAGCAAAGTTGTATTGGAACGTCCACGCCCATTGGATGCGTAGTAACTGTGGTTGCTTTTGTGCCACAGGCAGAATTGCGATGAGACCACAGGGTCTGCAAAGTGGAAAACATTTAGTGTCTGGCCCTTTACAGAAAAAGCTTGCCCAGCTCCTGTCCTACTGTGTCACAGAGGGGGCGAACAGTGGTCTTGTGTGTTGCCTTCCTGACTTCTTCACTTTCTCCGTTTGGAAACGACACCTGAAATAATAAAGGCTAAATGGATTTTAAGGAGTCCTCCTCAACAGCAAGATTTCTTAGGTAGAAGTCTAAAATTGTCTTATTTCTGGTCAGATTTTCAGTGTCCTAGCTGAAAGTTTTCACAGTCCTAAGATTCCATCCCATTTTTCCTAAATACCCGAGGGAGAGGAGCTGATGAAGATGAAAAATTAAGGAGGAAAATAACTGCTGGTGGTCTGATTATAGCTCAGTGCAAAGGCCACATGCAAATAATATGTTAATCGCACCATCTCTCCAGACTTTTATTTGCATATCACTGTGAGTGGCCTCTGGGAAAAATCCTGGGTCATATCTTATTTCTGTTATATAGAAACGTGTTACTAGCTAATTTGATGGTGGGCTTTCTTGACATATAACTGCTGTTTTACAATTCTTTTGGAAAAGATGTCACCAGCCCACTGAAGCTCCATCGAACAGAGACTTTTCCCGCCTACCGCTCCGAGTACTGACAGTAAACTGCCAAGAATGGTCGTGTGACACGCTTGTGATGTGTCAGCCACAGGTCCATCAGGAGGTCACAGGATGGCAGCGAGAGAAGGATGAAGAAAAGAAGCTAAGAATCCTGGCTAATTGTGTGGTCGTTGGGAAACTGCAATACAATACCTGTGTTTCTTTTTTCCTTTCTTTTCTTTCCATTCTTTACAAAAAAAAAATCTTAGCGTAATTGAAACCTGCTCTATATACATTGATTTTTTTGGTTCCCCTTTTACAGCTGGACAAAAAGGAGTCAATGCCACAAAATGATTTTCTATTGTAGATACCATGTCCCTTGAACTTCTCAGAATCTGTTCTTTGTGGGTTCTTGTGATTTTCCTTCTGAGTGTTTTAATTGTATGACAGTCAGTATTGACAATAAAATGGTTCTTAATTATTGGTTATTTGTTTATACCATATTCCTCAGTGATTAATATTATGGTCCTGGTTAACTATTAGAAATCGTGTTTTATTGTATTGCCAGTTAGTTAAATCAGGGCTTAACTCACTCGTAACTACTCTGTTGAGAACCAACTTTTCAAAGGACCCTTTGTTATTCTTCACATGGTCGCAGTTTCTCTCTCACACAATCTCTCACCCCTACCCTTTGTTTTAAAGCCTTTATTATGTTTGAAATACCTTCATAAAATGTTTTAAGACAAAAGATTGTTCTTTACCCATGTGTATGGTCTTTGGGTTCTGGCAACATGGTTTACTCTGTATCTTCAGTATTTCTGAAGGTTTGTGAATATTTTCCTTATGGGCCATGAGCATGGTTTGGCATTGAGTTTCCTATAAGTCCAACCACAGTTGCCCACTTATTCATTAAACCGGTCTATACTGAGTATCTGCTAGTCCCAGGTACTATGCTAGCTAGAGCCCAGGGATAGAGAGATAAAAAGACACCCCTGTCACCAAGAACCTTAAATGCAGAGGAGTATGACAGCTGCTAAATGGGCCCCCAGTGGTAATGTACTTCTCAGAAGACAGTCACTCTGTTCCCCCAGGCTTTCCTATGGGGAACTGCCAGGTGGAAATTCAGTCTCGTGAGCTGCCAGCGCTGGAGTTGCAACAAACCTGTTGGAGAGAGCAGGTAGGCTATCTGTCGAGATCACCACTCTATTTCCAGTAGTGTTGCCAGGTAAAATACAGGACACCTGGTGAAATTTAAATTTTAATTACACAATGAATAATTTTTTAGTATATGTATGTTGCATGGACATAATTATACTTCTTAAAAATGTTCATTGTAGATCTTAGATTCAAAGTTGACAGGATGGTCTATATTTTTCTTGGCTAAATCTGGCAGTCCTATTTCCCAAGCCCTAGAACTGTGCCTGATACATAGCTTATGCTTGAAAAATAAGTGGTGAATGAATGGATAGACACATAAACCCCTGTCCTTGGGCTAGAATTCTTTCTGGGGGAGGCACATTAGCATAGATGGTATAGTTTTTCAGTGCCAGGCATGGGGCTAGGCCCTTCCAAAATGATTCTTTTCACTAGAAAATACTATCTTGTGTTTTCTAGGGAAAAAAATAAATTTAAAGCCCCAAGAAAGGGCCATAGAAAGGTTTATTTTCATTCATCCTCTTCCAAAAAGTGCATAATTTCCCCAAATAGAGATTGACCAATGAAACCCAAAGGCCCTGATAAAATCCCACTGAATCTGAGCTTTAGTTGGGATTTCCAAGGAGACTGACCGCTGATTAGGATGTGATTTTCTCAGGGGTGGAGAAATATTGAGGGAAGAAGGGTTAAATTCAGCTAAGAATTAATTAGTGAGTGGGTTAGGGACACAGAAGTGATTTAATAGTGATACTATTTATACTGGTATGCATTTGTGCTCTGTCTGTGTCCACACCATTTTAGCTCATCAAATGTCTCCGAGGTGCATGCCTATTTGTCTTAAAAATTTGGTCCGCCACGCACATTTGATCGTTCTCTCAGCTGTTTATTTTCCTGATTCTCTCTGGCTCGGCTCTTATTTTCTTTCTCTTCTAAAACCTCTCATCAGAGGTTCTCCTGAGTCCCAGGGCTTGGGCAGCCCACACGGGGGATTAAGTGGAAAAACCAGATAAAGGAAATGGAATTAAAGAAATAATTATAATGTGAATGAAGTCAAGATTGCTGAAGCAAGTTTAAAGCTAATGAACGTGTAAAGAAATGTTGCTGAGTGGAGTTAACTCCAAGTCAGAACCTCTTTTAGGACTCTTTAAAAAGGAAACGTATTCAGAGGGTACGTGGGGAGAAGGGTGGTAGAAGAGGGTAAAGGGGGTCAAATATATGGTGATGGAAGAAGCACTGACTCTGGGTGGTGAGCACACAATGTGAGATATAGATGATGGGTTATAGAAGTGTACACTGGAAACCGATGTCATTTTATTCACCATTGTCATCCCAATAAATTTAATTTAAAAAAAAGAAAGAAAAAAGAAACGTGTTGCCAAGAAAAGAGTTTGAGTCCTGTTAGGTCATCCTAACAGCTTTTATGTATCTTCAAGCACAATTGTAAGTGTTTCACTCATCTTAGGTCATCCCACAGCAGCTCTTTCAGGTAAGCATAATTATTATTCCCACCTGTACAGATGGGGAAACTAAGCCTTAAGGAATCTTAAATCATCTGAATAATATGTCCAAAATCTCTTGGTTCTGTGAAATGGTAGACTGAGGGACATCAGAGTTTTTAAGAGTTGATTTGAATATACGATTACATCGATTTGAATTGGGCAGCGCCAACTAAAGGTGGTTAGAAGGAGGCATTTTTATAGAGAAGATGCAGAAGGAAAGCAAAGAAATGGACTGACCACTGCTTAAGTGGGTTCCTTACTGGCAAAGCCTAATTGGCTGTTGGTGACAGGTTGTTCTTACCTTTCCTTTTCTGAGAGGCCAGTGCCCTGACACTCTGCCTTTCCATTTGGTGTGCTTACCCAGGCATGAGCACCACCCTGGTCTAATGGCCTCCGGGTTTAATTACTTTAACAGCTACTAAAAGGTAGGCTCCCATTTGGACCCATGAATTCTGATTGCTGTATGAATCCCTAACACATGTTACCTCAGTGGGCAGCAAACTTTTTTTTAAGGGCCAGAATATCAATATTTTAGGCTTTGGCGGCCATCTGGCCTCTGTTCCTATTGTAATGCAAGAGCGGCCATAGATAACACATTGGCCCATAGGCATGGCTGTCTGCCAATAAAACTTTATTTATAAAGAGGCAGGCTGGATGTACCCTCTGTCAATCCCTGCTGTCAATCGCTAGCCCTACTATCAATCATAAGAACTTCAGATACTATTTTTTATTCGTTTCAGGTTTTTGGTAGAAACCATGAGAAACTTAAACACTTTAGCCTCGGGCCCCAACTGAGGGGAATAGTGACTTGACACGATTTTGTCATTCTTTTCCTAATCCCTCATCTAAGTGGTAAATATACATGTGTGAGAAAGGGGATTTTTCAAATCTGTGGTGGATTTGTACATAACTCAAACTAAATTAGAAAACACTTAGGCCAACATTGCAAGTAAATGGAAATCTGGAGATTAAACTACAGAATTTGTGTTAGACATAGTTGTTTCTGTTTCAAAGATATACTGAGAAAACTGACAAGTTTTGATTGGAGGCGGGGTGGGAGAGAAGGGGGAGTACATTTCCTATTCCCCATTGCATGCTCGGCCAGTGCTAAAAAGATATTTACCCAGTTTATGGCAGAGTTATGTGGTAGTTATTCAAATGCTTGGGCTTCTGAAATGCATTTGTCTTTTACCAGGTGTCTTTTCAGTGTCATCTCTGGGTATGCCAGGCTGTGTGGTAGTTACTGGAAATACAGTGTGAATAAAGCAAGAGCAGTATGCTTGTCTTCCCACTGCCTGGTTCACAGACACGAAGAATTGAAGCCAATTGCGCAGGAAACAGAAAAAAACTAAAGAGAACATACATTTTGTAAAAAATAGACATTTTATGATTTCTTTTTGGGACCCTCTTGATTTTGACGGGAATACTGTCCCAATTCCTAACAAAATCTTCTTCCCTTTAATTCCAGAAAAAGCTACCTCCATTTTTAGATTTCCATTGAGACAACAAACTCAACACTTTCTACTCTATAGAGGTTTTAAGTTCCTTTGGTTAAACATTGGAGGTAAGGCTGCCCATCTTCTGATGAAAGTCAACAGCTGATTTTAAAGTAGCTTTGGGCTCAGTCTCTCTGGATTCAGCCAAAGCAGGACCCGGTGATAACCATTTGCCTACATCTTTGCTAAATAAAATATTGCCGCCCACATTCTACTCTCTGAGCTTGTAGTTATCGAATGTTGGCAAAAGACGCTCATCCAGTAGATTTGGGATGGAGTCCATGAATCTATGTTTTTCAATCGGTGTCTCTGGGCATTTCCAATGCAGGTGGTATAAAATCCCATTTTAAGAAAGCTTGAGGAGCTAGACACGGAGACAGTTCCCATTAGGTGAGAGCTGGCACCTGAAGGCAATCAGCAAGGTATTCTTAAGCAAGAACGCTTCCGGAAGTCAGCAGGAGGAGGCGGGATGCCAGGAGACGCGGAACTTTGGGCACACAGGTACAAAGGCCGTTCTGCGCGTGGGTTACACAGTGGAAGGGGAAATGCGAGTGGGCTCCCCAGCGGCGTTTCCAGTGCCTCTGCACTCCTTCCTTTGTTGCCATAACAACTAATAAGGAGACACAGTTTGACCTCCTTTGTTTCTGAGATGCCTGAAGTGCAAGGGCTGCCTGCGCGGCTTTTTTCAACAGGAAAAAGCCAGCCAGGAGCTGTTTGTGGAAGCAAAGCCTAGGCTGCAAATGACCTGCGGGGGGGTGGGTGGGGGGGTGGAGTGGCGGTGGGGTGCAGTGTCCAGTTGCCCTTGTTAGTCAGTCGGCACTGAGCCAGCCGCTAGCCCACCTGTCTCCCACCCCTCCAGCTTCCCCGGAGTTCTCCCATCCTTACTGCAATTGCCACGTTATTTTCTTTGGCCTCTGGCAGTACGGCATTCCCCTCCCCGACTGAAAAGCAAAGCTGGCTCAGTGGGTTTAAGGTTGGTTGTGGGCACAGAGCCAGGAGTGCAGTTTCCAGGCTCTCGGCCTCACGTGGAAGCGTGCTGGCTCAGGTAGTAAATGGCCATCAACTGTGATTGGATGGCCATCGGCTGTGGCTAGTTGGCCGTCAGCTGTAACCAGTGAGCCATTGGCCACTAATATAACTGCCGTGGCTACGCTAGCAAGAAAATGGGACTAGCAAGAAGATGGTGGCTGAGCTAGCAAGAGCGGACTGCTGTTAGCAAGTGAGGTTGGTTGGCAGAGACAAGTGGACGGTGGGTTCTGGATCGTGTGGCTCCTGCTTCCTGTGTCACCAACCCAGCCACCAGTGAGACTATAGTGGTGTGACTCCCTTACCTATGGCTCCGTGGGTGTTCCTTTTCGGCCTCACCATGTCCTGTGTTCTTATGTGGGGAGCAGGACCAGAGACCCCACATGACACCCTACATGACAATAGTGGAGCTGGGTGAGGATGAGTATTTTTTTTCTGAGTTTTGACAGACCGTGAATACTCCCCTTTGTGCCTCTATGTTGTGCGTGGTTATTTGCTGGTTTGCTTGGGAAACTAGGAGGCCAAGGACCAGGTTTAATCATTTGGTTTGTCAGTAGGTAGTGACCTCCTCTCGGCCCAACCACTGAGGCACACGTGGAAACCCTCTGTCGTAAGGGTCTGCAAACTGGCCAAAGCAGGTGTGCTCCCTGCTTTTGTAAATAAAGTTTTATTGGAGCGCAGTTGTTTACGTTTTATCAGCAGCCGCTTTGGTGGGACAACTGCAGCGCTGAGTGGTGGTGACAGGGCCAGAATCCCCCCTACAGGAAAGGTGTGCGGAGTCCTGCGCTGTAGGGTCCCAGCCCTCAAGAAGCAGCTGATTTTCTAGACTCCCTGCCAGCGCAGGCATCTGTCAGCAGCATTACCTGTGACCTTAACGTTCTCCCTAAAAGGGAACACGCAGCCCTCCTGAGCAGGCTCCTTTGTTTCTGCTCTTTCCTTTGTCTCAAAAAAAAAAAAATCTTTTCTTCCTCCCTTCTAGCAAAACTGGCCCTTCCTTCAGACTTAAACACCAGGCTCTCAGAGAGACCCGCTGAGACTGAGACCTCCCTTCCCCCCTGCCATACACACCCTAGGCTGCCAGTCATAAGCATTTAAAGTTCTCACAATGGTTCACTCCCCGGCACTCATTTCTGTTTGTGAGGACATTGTCATATGTTTGTGGATTGTCGTCCTTCTCAGTGCTTCTCAAGCTCCCTGAGGGTGGATATTGTATCCGTTCCTTCCGCTAAGCTTTGTATCCACAGCACCAAACAAAATACCTGGTTAACTTGGATGCTCATCAAATAATCCTTTAATAAAGAAAGAAATGGAAAGTGAGATGGCAACAAATGCACCATTAAGTCACGGTGTCAGCATGCAGAGAGAAGGGCCAGGAAGGCTTAACTTTTCTGGAACTCCTGCCGTGTGCCAAGCATAACCCTTACATCATCCCAGGGAGAGTGATGACTTCTGAAACCCCACTCTTACTTCTGTACTTGTGGTTCCCAAACTGTGTGCCAAGGTGCCCTACGGTGCCACAGTGAACCCACAAGAGGGGTTGTGGGATATATCAAAGTTTTGCAGGAATTAGTGACGCTCGACATCTAGTGGTCCCTTGGGAACTACTGGCTGGAGGCTCTTCAGCTTCAACATTAGATCACGCTACATTCACTCCTGTGATGTCATTTTTGCAAAGCTGCGTTGTTGGCGGTTGCTCTGAGAAAAAGCAGAAATACTGCGTGAAAAATTAGTGTGGACCAGGAAGTGAGGGAGATGTTGGGTATCCAGTCTGATTCCCAGGTTCAAGGACCTTCAGTGCCTACAGAAGCACACATCCCTTTATCGAGGAATTGTGGTTATCGAAGATAACAGAAACATAGTGCTTTCTTTTGATTTAGGTGTATCTTCTTAATGGTGCCTCATTTGTCAGGACATAAATTTTTATTGAATGGTTGGGACCTAACAACTGGCTAAATGGAACTGCTGGTATTTTTTTCTGGCCTAAGGGTGCTGTGAAAAAAATTACTGAGTTACTAAGAGCACTGTGATCAGAGACAGTGTGAGAAACCTCTGTTCCACCTTCCGTTCTGCCTCGCAGCTGCCCTGAGATGTAGGCTCCGGGGTTAAGCCCCAAGCCCTGCGTCTAGTACTCACAGCAGGGCTGGTTTCGTGAGTGCAACCTGTGCAGTCCCACAGGCTCCACGCTCGCAAGGCTCCCCACCTGGTTTCATGCTGTCTCCATCTTGAAATTCGTAGTATTTTTATCTTTGAACCTGGATGCGTTAAGTCAAGTCTGATGGGGCAATGGGGCATGTGTGTGAGCACAGGAAGTTCCTGCAGGGTGTGGGTCCACTCCGTGTTCCTCGATGACTTGTTTGCATGTACCATTCATGATGCCCCGGGAACAGATTTCCAGAAGACCCAAGATGGGTGGGAGTTCGGTGAGGACAAGGCCAAATACGTCATACAGACCACTAGTGAGCAGGGGTCTTGGCAGCCTGACAGGCTTACCCTTTGAATCAGAACTTGTTTTAGATGCAGGAAGAAGGCAACGGCATTCTAGAAAGCCCATCGTATCCTTTCTTACTCACCTTACTTCCTCTTACTCTCATTACTTTCGTTTTATAACATAAATAAAAGGAAAGATAGGACTACCCAAAGCTCCTTTTCCTTTCCGTCCTGCCTTCTTTATCAGTAAGCCCAAGCTAGAGTGTGTTGGTAGATCGTATGCATATCAAGAAGTAAAATAAGAACAATTGTGTTTATTGTGTGCAGCATTTCTCTTCTTCTGGCAAGAACAAAATACATATGCACACAGGCGCTACAAGATACAACTTGTGTAATTTTGGTGAAACAGCATGTGAATTAAATGTTCTCATGTTAACATTTACAATGGACATCGCACAATATCAAGGTGACCAGTAAAATTCATGCCAATAATTAAAAATTTTAATTTTTGTTTCCTTACACCGCCATCAATAGTCAATAAGGAAAGCAACGACAGGTTGAAAGAGTAAGGAAGAAAAGGAAACACTTTATACTTCAGTTGCTTTAAAGGCACTTCTTTCTGTACACGGAGCCCTGCATTTTAATATGATGCTGGATCTCACAAAGTCTATGGGCTGGTCTGTGCAGAAGGTGTTCCTTACGGAGCCCAAGCTCAGTGAGACTGGGGATTGTGAGTTAGCTGACTCTTTTTTCCTGCCTCTTTCCTGCTTCTGTTGCTGAAAAACGGATTCTTGGTATTGTCACTGAGAAGGCTTCAAGTATGCAGCAGAGAAGCCAAGCAAGCAGTGGATTTATTAAAAGAAAGGAAGAGCCTACACTTCCAAAATAGCGGAATTGGGCAGGCCAGGAGAAGGGCAACTGCCCCAAAGAACAAAGAGGCGTGGGGTTTTATTTGAAGGAGGGCGCGAAATAGTCAAGATTGAGGGGTGGCATTAAAGGCCTTTCCGGGTGGGTCCTTGCTGACCACTGCTTTCCTGTGGGAGGTGGGATTCCCTGGTTGGAACTGTCATGGCAACAACGTGGGGTGGAGATTTTCCCTGCCTGCAAGGCCAAGAGGATTGTGATGCTAAAGTTTGCCTTGAGGGGCGAGATGGTGTCCTGAATCACCAAAATCTGATTCTGGCCAGTCTGCTAGCTGCACCTTTTCTAAGAATGATCTCCTTGCCTCTTGCCGTCTTCGCTCCTGTCTCCCCTTCTTCCCTGCCTCCGTGCCTTCCTCCCCCGTGGCCCTCTTCTTTCTGCCTACTGAACACTTCCACATGTGGCTCCCAGCTAGGACTGTTTGCTCATCTTTTGACTTCTCCAGTCCAGACATTTAACAACTGACCTCTATTGGACACCAGCCATACAGTTCCTACTTGAAGCAACCGCCCCAAACCAGCTGGTGACTGCACAGAGCTAAAGACTGTAGAATTATTTTCCTCCTCACTGAATTCCTTTTAAAGTTGTACCTTCAGAACAAAGGAAGAAAGAGAAGCATTTGGTTATCAAAGGAAGCCAGCCCCCAAATTTACTTTCCTTTAGCTGTCATGCAAATTTCAAGCCAGAGGCCTCGCTGGATGGCTTTGAAGATAGAGATCACAGTGCAGTTCTAGAGAGGCTTCAATCGGGTTTCTGATGATCCTGTGATTTACTTGGGGAAGGAAGAAAAGAGCAGAGAACAATAGGAAGAACTCAGCTCTGATGGCAGAAAAGCCCAGTGTCTAATTCTGGTCCTGTGTTGCC